>NC_137733.1:13111949-13711949 GCF_964034855.1 Anser brachyrhynchus
GATGCCAATCCCAGAAGATGATGAAAACAGATCTCTACTAACTTCTTCATTTCTACAGGGCTAGCATTAGGGCTGATAAAGATGATACCGTCAATGCAATTGGCCTGCTCGAGTGATTTGATTTGGCT
Source organism: Anser brachyrhynchus (assembly GCF_964034855.1). Lineage (NCBI taxonomy): Eukaryota > Metazoa > Chordata > Aves > Anseriformes > Anatidae > Anser > Anser brachyrhynchus. Next base: position 13,112,078 of record NC_137733.1, read on the forward strand.
TCTGGCCACAGTACAAATGGAGCTGGAGTGGAGTCTACTGCTCAGTTTGATATACAGATTGATAAACTTTATTGATATAAAACCACCATGGCATACCTCATAGGAGGTCAAAAGTGGCTGCCTGTGGGCTTAAAAATGCTGCTGCCATGGGGAGTTGTGGTCATGCAGCCACTTTTCCAGTGGGGTTGGACGAAAATCAATTCTTGAGCCTCCCAAGTTTTACTTGTTTGGTGGAGAAAATAAAATGATTTTAATATTATTTATAAATGGTTCTTACAGGGTAAGCCAGATCACTCAGCTTGGTACAACCCTAAAGTACCTTTATTTAGTACAACCATGTAGAGTCCTACATCTAGGAACGAAAAGGGAAGATGCATTTATAGAACAGGACAATCTTTGTCTTGGGAAGTGAAGTATATGGAAGCCGTGGCAGAACCGTGGGTTTTAGCCTTATTTTAGGACAATCCCTAGAAACTTTTCAGTGGTCTCTCAGAGGTAATCCAGGCTGTCAGAATCCCTGGTTTGTGGTTGCAGCCACTCTGCCCATGTTCCTGGTGCAACGCAGCAGCCGTAGGGACAACCGCCTGCCTTGGCTTTGGGGAGGTGAGGACGGAGGTTTTATTTGCTGTGGCTGTGGGATGGCATCCTGATGGATTTAAACTGAGACTGGGACACTTTTTACCCCTGCACAATCAGCCACGAAAGCTTTAACTTGTCCACGGAGCATTTGGGAGACAGGGCGAGGGGCTCTGGCGTGCAGCGGCGGGTGCCGCCACCTGCCAGCCTGCAGCAGGCTGGAGGGATGTGAACCCCGCTGATGGCCTCAGGCTTTCCCATCCAGGCGAGAAAACAAGCTGTGAAGAAAGTAAACATGTCACTGAAGTATTTTCCTTTCAGATGGGTTGATCCTTCCTAGCTCAAAGAAAGGACACGAGGGAGCTGCTGGCAGACTGGAGCACACCCTGACTTCACAAATATTTGAATAACGTTTACCAGGCTTTGCAGTACGTGTTATTCCAAATTAAATTACAAAAATATAAAATTAAATATTGCTACTGGACTCTACCAGATGTGATATCCTCGGGTAAACCTCCCTGCTTGCTCAGCCCCAAGCTCCAGCAGCTCCATCTCCACCGACTGTGGCCTGGGACAAATCCTTGCGGGGCCAGCAGCTCAGATGGAGCTGAGTCACCTCCATCACACCCTGCAGATGCCTGTGCAATGCCACCATAGAGCTGGGTGCCATCTGCCCTCTTGCTTAGCACACAGACGGGCCATTGTTTATGTAGGGCCTCCCTAAAGTGCCATTGTTATTGTGCTCTCCCTCCCGTTTCCTGTGTTTGAACCCCTTATCACAGCCTTGTCCTGGGAATATGTGCTCGGGAGGGTGCGTTTTATGGGTTGATAAGCTTTTATTGCGACCGGCCTTATTTATGGGATGTCTGGAATCAAGAGGTGGGGACCCTGGGCCTGGGTGGAGGCTGAGGGGGTGGGTGGTGGCCGTGTCCTGCAAGCAGGCATCTGCCTGGGGACAGCTCTGGCTGGGGAGAAGGGGGTGTCCCCCCATCCTATCCACGCCTCGGCAGCCCCTCTGCACACTTCCATCACAGCCCACAAACCTCTCCGACTGCGCGGGCTGAGATCTTCTCTTGGCAGGGGATTGCGTTTGACTTTTTCTTTTTTTTCAGCATCAGTTTAGAAATAAGTTGAAGTGGCCAATAATGGCTTTGCCAGGTGCTGGCTCCCTCTGCACTTTCACTCTGAGCGTGCCGTTGTGTGTGTGTGTAACAAACAATGATTAAAGAGCTTTATTAATCCCATGACTGAGCTGCAATAGGAAAAACCTGTGCCCTTCCTGCCAGCTCCCAGTGCGAGGGGAGCAGCTCGTGGCAAGCTCTCTCCCCAAGCTCCCCACTTTTGCAACCACGTCAGAGTGTTTCCAACCTCCTTTAGCCCCAAAGCGCCTGGGGAGCATAACACTGGACAGGAAGATGTTTGCATGCCGTCTTTTCCAAGCAGTTCCCAGTCTCCTGTGTCACCACAGGGACCTGAAGTGATCTTCCCCGAAATCCATGCTGTGGTCTGAGCTGCACAAACACAATAAAAGTGCTTTCAGGGAGCCCGGCCTTCCTGCTTCATCCATCAGTCTGATACAAGATATTACCTTGTCCAAACTTCACCTTACTCTTGCCCAACCAAATGCACCAGAGCTGATGGGTGCCCTTTCCAGATCTTCTGCTTCCCAGGTGCCAGGCACCCAGATATTTCCCTGGCTGCTGTCTGAATCGCAGGGACAGGATAACATCCCCAGGAGAGATGCCACCAGGCACTTGCTGACCATGGCTGTGCTGTCGGTGTTCCCCGGGGTGTGTGGCTGCTCTGGACCTGGCACCACCAATTATCCCAAGTATTTTGGGCCAACAGACCCAAACTGCAGCCTCCTACAGCAACCGGTATTGCCCTACATGCTCGCATACATGTGAGGTTGCATCATAGCTGCTTTTTAAACTACGAGGCTTTTGAAGTAGAAGCCAACTTTTGTTGTTGTGTCTGCGTGGAGCCAAGTCCCTCGTTGGGGTGTTTATGAGAACCTCTCCTGATTGCAGGGGCTCACCTCGCCCTCTGGAGCAAGGGGGTGATCTGAACAGCGTTTGGTCAGGCTGGCAGGAGTCCGGGCTCCTGAGGGACTCCAACCACCATGAGAGAGGCCAAACAACAGCTACCTGGGAGGGATCCCAGCTCTCCGTTCAGCTGAGATAACCAGGATCGGGATGTCGTGGAGGAGAAGAGGCAAAATTTTAAAAGATGGATATCTTCTAGGATAAATAGGAAGAAATTTAAAATCATGGAACCAGCCACACCATCCTTCGTCCCCAACCTTTGCTGCAGGGAGAAGATGCTCCATGCTAGGAAGGAGGAACCTACAGCATCCCCGGGAACAGTGGGTTTGGCATGGGTTTCCACATTTTTGGCTCATTTGGGGGTTGCAGAACCCCTGTGTGACCTCCAGCGATGGCTCCTTGCTTGCTGGCAGGGGTCAGCAGGAGCAGGGACGGCTCCGCGTTCACTGCCAAGTTTTGGCAGGGCCACGTTGGCTGCTCTTTCTCCCACACCCCGCATTTCCCCACATCACCCAGCCGGGCTCTCTTCTCGGCAAAAAACACCCCATCGGAGAGGGTGAGCGAGCAGCAGCGGGAATCACCACCGGCAGCCGAGCAAAGCAACCCCAGCCCCAGCGCCTCTCCCCGGGAGGATGCAGGATGAAAGCACGGAGCCCTTTTCCAGTCGCAGCTTGCACGGGCTTCCTCGCGGACATCTGGCAGCGGGGCCATGCAGGCAGCGAGGAATGTAACGAGCTGTGCAGATGGGAGGTGCTGTGCTCAGGTTGCAGCCCGTGGGGCAGGGAGTCAGTGTTTTGTTTATAAACACAGGCGGGATGATTAAGATAAGAAGGGGATGGTAATTAAATTAAATTAAGGCTCTGGAAGTCGTTAGATGAGCCTGAAAGCATTGCCAGTCGCTTTAATTCCTGGCTCTGCAGAACAGGGGCTCTCTGTGGTGGAGCACCGGAGGGTGACCGAGGGACCGAGGGGCTCTTTCAGCAGCTCAGCGAAGAAGAGACACGCACTGTTGTATCCCAAAAAGGGGGACGTGAGGGAGCCAGGTGAAAGGAAAGCCCCAGAGCACTGCGGGAGGAAGGGGAAGGTGCACAGTCTCTGCTTCTCCCCCTTCCAGAGCACAAACAGGAGCTGAGGCGCTGGGGGATGAAGGACCTGGATCCCCACTGGGATGCAGCACACGGAAGGACACCCATCGCACCTGCTGGGTGCAGGCTGGGGCAACAAGTTTGGGGTAAAACGGGTTAGGGAGCAGTTTTTGGAAGTGTTTATGTCTCCAGCTCGGAGGCTGCAGCTCTACCTGTGCCAGCTCAGATCAGAGCAAACGACAGCAGCAACACCCAGAGCCCCGCGGGGCATGGCACGCCTGGCCATGCACCCAGGGATGACGGCTCCTGCTATGGGGCTGTGGGTTTGCCTTGAAATCCTGCACCCGTTTGTTTTGCTTTCTTGCTTGCAATGTCATTGGTATACCTTTTTTTTTTTCTTTTCTTTTCTTTTTTTTTCTGCTACACAGATGGGGTAAATTGGTTTTAGGAATATTTGTATCACCTTGGGAAGGGGGTATGGGCTGAGTAAGCCTGGATGCTGTACAGCAGGAGCAGCTGATGTGTAAGCCAAGGGCTTGCAGCTGCGTGGTGAGGGCCAAATCCGGCCCCTGGCATGGGCTGGCTCTGGGGGCTGTGGTGGGGGCTCAGTGCCCCCTCTGTAGCCCTGGGTGGGCACTGGCTACCACCACTGGTCCTTATCACCCTGTCGGGGCTGGCGGGACGCCCCAAGAGAGGTTTCACCCCATCCCTGGGGGAAAGCTGAGCTCCCTGGGGACCCCAAGGGGAAGCTGATCCCCTGAAGGCTGGCTGGGACATTGGGAGGAGTATGGGGTCTTCCCTCCCTGCTGATCCCGCCAATTAGTCTCCCATCTCCTTTTTCTCCTCTACAAAGTGCTTCATTAATCTGCTGGGGGCGTTAATGCCGGGCTGAGCTGCAGAGGGTGCCCCCCGCCCCTCGCAGCCCGCTGCCCTGCACACTAATAGGTTTTTGCTGCGCTGTCACGGCTGTTAAGGCCACAAAGGCTGCAGTAATGTGAGCTTCTGGGGCCATTGTCCATCGAGGCCCGCGTACCCCAGGCCCTTTTGAAGGCAGGAATTTTGCTGAGCGTGACCAAGCTTGTCCCAGTGACGGCCCTGCTCCTGCAAGGTCAGGGACATGCGGCTGGGGGGGTGCTGGGGACACCGGTGGGCACAAAGGGGTTTAAGCCTGATTTAGGACAATAGGTTTGGCGTGTGTGGTTATTCCAGAGCCTTCTGGTTGCTCTCTCTTACGGAACAACTGGGTGAGCACATGCTGGCGGGAGATCTCATAGGGTGGCTGGCATGGGCAAGGCAAAAGGGACCAGGACGTGTTGGGGTGCAGGATGGCACCCCTGTGCTGGGCCCACCAGGACCCAGGGTCTGCTCCAGGCACCTGTGGGAGATGGATAACTTGTGGGTGGGAAGTGCTGGCAGGGCTCTCTCAGGGGGCTGCAGACCCAAATGCCCCCTTTCCTTGCCCCAGCGACACCCCAAGCCCACGGTCCCCTCCCCGGTGCCGGGGCCGGCTGCTTGTGCCGTGTCACAGCGCGGAGGAGCCCAGCTGTGGCTTTGAGCACTGCTGCTGGCCACGCTCCAGCACGGATTTCAAAGCAGCCGCCGGCTCTCTCCTGGGATCCGAGGTGGCTCGGGGGGGACGGGGGCAGCTTTGTAATTTAAAACAGTGGGGTTAGCCAGGAATGTGCCGCCGGCCCCGGCCATACAAGGGAAGAGGATCCCACTGTGTGCGTGGAGCTTAACTCCCCATCCTGCCCCAGTCCAGCCCAGGGCAAGGAGTCCCCAGCACTGCTGGCACCCAAGGGTGCTTCTGAAGCACCCACAGCTCCCCACTGGCAGCAGTACAAGGGCACACTTTGCATCCTTGCCATCCCCATGCTGCTGCAGGTTGGGGTTGGGTTTCTCTCCCTCTTGTTTTCCACCATGGGCTGAAACTGTACTCCAGGGCAGACGAAGCTTGGGGGAATTTGTGGCAGCAGATGGTGGGGAAGAGAGAAAAGGACAGAGCAGAGCCTGTGGGCACGGGAACCCAGCACCCCAGGAGGGAGCGTGAAGTGAGCCGCCAAAGGTAACCAGCCTGAAATGATTTCAGTGTCACAAATGCACGGTGCTCTCCTGCCTTCCCCACACACATACCTGCAGGCAAGCAGTGATCCCACTCCAGATGCATTTTTCCTCTATTTCTTTCTCTTTCTCCATCTTTATTTCTTCCCCCTCTAAAACAAAGATGTTTCCCCAGATGCACTGGTCCCCATCCAACAGCTCCTTTTGTCTTTGTCTCTTTTAGTTATTTTTTCTCCATACTCATTTGCTGTCCTCCCAGACTCGGCGCAGGGTGCCTTGTTATAGCGGAGAAGTTGGCTGAGGGTGCCAGGCCCCTCGTGGTGGTGACACAGAGGGATGCTGCCAACAGCAAGGGCGCTAAAAGCTAAACAGATGGGTGTAAGGGCTGCTCTTGGGTGGCAGCAGCTCCTGCTGTCCCTTGCTCCGGGGCAGGACCCCCCAAGGGACACCATGCTGTGATGTCCTGGGCTGCCCATGTCACCCAGGCAGGTCCCTTCTGAGCTGCTCAGCCGTAGCTGCTGTGTGGTCACTGAGGGTCCTGTGCCCGGTCCTGGCTGTCCATCTCTCCCAATAACTCTGTGAAAAGGTCGGATGTTCAGATGCAAACCCATCTCTTCCAGCTGCCCAGAGCTGCTCTAGGAAAAGAAACCAGCTCTCCCCGTAGGCCTGCCCTCACTTAACTCTGCAAGAGGAAATTTTCTCCCGAGTTCCAGGGATTGCAGAACATTTTTGATGAGAGGGAGATATGGAAAGCTAACCTGACCTTTTCAACCAGAGAATGGCCGCTTCCCCGCAAGCCCGTGTCACAAAAAAAAAAAAAAAAAATGTCGGGTTTTACTTTCCTCCCAATGCAGCACTGAAAACAAACATCCAAACCTCAGCCTTTGCTACAAAGCACAATTGTCTCTCCGGGGCAGCTCTTATACATTTCTATCCGGTCCTGCCTCCCCGTGCTGCTCCCCGCCTCTCCGAGGGCTTGGGGAGTGCGGTGGGATCAGCCTGGGAAGTTATTCTGTTCCCACCAAACACCTTGGCTAGCTGTGGAGTCCTTTTATTGCTGGGATGTCATTCACACTGTGCTTGTTTAACACACATACCAGCTGCCTCTTTTCATGCTACTGCTCTGAGAACGGAGATTCACAAGGACTGAGCTCATCTGAAGTTCACAGGAAGATGGGCTTGGACGGGGACGTGGGATGTAAATCCCCTCGAATGCTGCATATATTTGCATCTGCATCTGAATTTGCATCCTCTCTCTCATCACAAGATTCCCCCGTTGTTGCCTGCTGGGGAAACGCCAGTCATCCTCATGGGTTGAATTTGGGATTTCTTTTTTTCTCATTGTTGTTGACTTGTTTACTTTGCATTGATTTTTTGGGTAATATGATGACCAAACCAGGACTTTTCCAATCAAAAAAATGGTGACTGCTGCTCAGCCAAACCTGCAGCACCCGGATTGTCGCCATCTCCTTGGGCAGCCATGACACGGCACATGCATGGAGCGAGCTCCTCCTCAGCCACTGTGGCTGTTTTCCCACTTTGGGACATAACAGAAGATCCTTTCAACAACATTTCCTTTGAAAAATAATCCATCTAACTCTGTTTTTGGAAAGTGCTCCATGCTCTGCACAGGAAGAAGTTAATTACTGTCCAGGGGGTGAGGGCGTGTGTTCTCAAATGTTTTAAATGTTTAATTTTCTTGAAAGAAAAACCATCTCTGATCTCTGTTGGATCCTCTCCCTGTTTATACAGAGGGTTTCTATTAGCAGGGCCAACAGTACATCCCTGACCGCCACGTCCGTGTCCTTTCCTTCTTCCCTCAAAACAGGAACCCCTCCCGAGGGGTGTGTGTCCCACCTCTCCGTGCGCCTCTCCGGGGACAGGGACAGCCCGTGCCCCCCCTGCCTGCGCCTGCCTCCCTTCATCCTCACCCCAAGCTGAGGGAAACTCACTTCCACCATTGCAACTTTTCATTTTCTGCCCATTTTCAAGGAAGAGGAGTGAGGAGGTGTGGGTTTCCCCATTGACAGCACCTTTATGGTGGGAGGCTCTGGGCAAAACACCCCCGAGACCTTTGCTGGTGGGTTCAAGGCAAGTCCTGCTCAAGTAGCTGGGGATGGGCCATGCCTGGAAGGCATCCATGGCTATTTCAGAGGAGGTTTCCATGCAGAGGCTGTCCCATAGCTGTCCCTGCCTCCCTGTCGTGGAGAGGAGTGTTGGCTGTAAGGACATCGTTAGCTTTCCCCTCTTCTAATGGTATTTGGGGTCTCTCCTCCATCCCATTTTGTCCACCGTACATGGGACAGGCTCCCAGACCCACCTGGGGGGGGGGGGGTCCCAGCTGCTTCTTGGGGCGCTTTATGGAGTGCTGAGCACCCCTAGGTGTGGAGGCCATGGGGAAATGGGCTCTTAGGTGGGACAGCCCCGAGTACCCATCAGCGCACCAGCGCACCGCCTGCCAGGACACCCCGAGCCCCACAAACTGCCCCGGAGGGATTGCTTTCTCATGTTACTGCTGCTTATCTCAGCTGGTGCTGCTATCAGGGCATTGTCAGGGTTGCTAATTTAATGCTGATGGGGGGATAATGAGAATGGCCATCAGTGCTGTAACAGCCATTTGATTTTTTCATGTTTTGTGGTCAGGAAGAGGTGACTAAGAGGAAGGGACAGGGATCGGTGCTCGGGGAGCGCGCCGGCTGCTTGTGGTGGCATTTCCAGGGCTGGAGGCCGAGCGAGCTGCGGGGCCTCCTGATTTCAGAGCTTGCTCCAGGAGGAGCTCGGGGCTGGGGCTGTCACCTTCCAGGGACCTCTGTCTGACAACATTGCACCAGGGAGGATGGTCTTGGGATCCTGTCCACATCCAGGAGGGGCTGGAGCAGAGGGGGAGGTTGGGGTGACAAGGAGGACTTTGAAGGCTCTGTAGGCCGGGCCTCATGGCTGTGTCTCCTGGAGGGTCCTCAAACTCTCCCAGCCTTAATTTCCAGTGAGACAGTTCCTCTAGAGCCAGTTCAGCTGGTACCTCACACCCATGCTTGCATGTTTAAAAGTGTCCTCCTTGCCCTGGTGACTGAGACCCACAGCCTCTGTCCTCCAGCAGGCTGTGCATACGGTGTGGTGCTGCCAGTGCTGCAAGCTGAGGAGCTCAGAACAAACCTCCGAGCGGCCCATCTCCAACACCAGCCATATTTTGGGCCCACAACGTCCATTCTGCGCTCGGGATGAGCAAAAATCCCTTCACATTGAGCAAACCTGGCTGGCGCACTCAGAGCACCCATGCCCAGCTGAGCATGGCTGGATGAACCCAGCGAGAAAGGCGGCCTCAGAGCAGTGATGAGGGGGGACAACTGGGGAAGGAGAGGGCAGAAGGGAGAGGGCACCAAAAGCTTCTACAGCCAGGGGAGAGGATGTGTGGGGAGCTGTCAGACGTGCCCCCGCCGGGTCAGGGCTCCTCACAGCTTTATTTTGGCCGCGACAGCAGCAGCGATGCTTTGCAGCAGGCTGTCGGGGGATGGCGTGGCTGGAGGAGCACCAGAATGACTTTATTTCAGAAATATGTCCCCGCGGAGCATGCAGTGCCCCTCGGCCGAGCCGCTGGGACCCGCTCCGCTGGCGATAGCGCTTGCCCCGGCTCTTATCGCTCCACTGGGAACAGAGCTGATGAGGAAGTCAGCCAAATCCGTACACGCCATCGCTGCCTTTGTCCCTTCAATACGCTTGAGCCGAAGGCTGGTTTCGTTCCTCCTTACTTCTTTTTTTTCTTCCTTTCCTCCTTCTTTCCCATGCACAATTTTTGGGGTCAATAGTGGGCAGGATGGGGTGTGAGGTGGCGGTGGGTTGGGGGGGCGATGTCCTGGTGTCCTGCTGGCACCGTCCCAGCCGTGGGGCCAGCCGGGTGCCAGGCAGGAAAGGGCGTCCCCAGCCCCGGGAGGGGAGGAAAGGGACGGGGACAGGAAGGGCAGAGCGGCGCCCGGGGGGAGGCCACGCGAGGTGGGGAGAGTGCCCAGCTCCTGCAGGCAGGTTGTGCCCTCCAGCCTCCCCGCAGGCTGGGGGCACGAGGCGCCGTTGAACATGGCCCAGAATAAACAGCCTCCTGCCGCCGGCCCTCCTGCCCTCCCGAGAAAACAGCCGGCCTGTTTTCCAGGCGGACGGGGAAGCGGCGGAGCCCTTTTTCCTCTGGCCCCGTTCCAGCGGAGCGGAGCAGCAGCATTAACCCGCTCGGCACAGGAGGAACAGGGGAGCCCGTCCCAGGGCTGTTGCCAGCTCCCCCAGGGATGAGGTTTCTCCTGCCCGGTTTGCGCTTTGCAGAGCAGCGGGGTTTGGCATTGCAATGGGTTTCCTGCTTGCAGTTGGTTGTGGGTCCCCTTGGGTGCTGTAGGTTAGGGTACTGGTGCCCTCCTGGTGGTGGTGAGGTGCCAGGAGGATGGAGGGAGACGGGGTTGGTTTGAGCTGGACATCCTCCCCCTGCTCCTCGCACACTGGGGACAAGGTTGCTCTGCAAACCACAGGAGAAAAAACAACAAAAGCAACCCACACCTTCCCCAAGGACTTGACCAGTGTCTCTCCACTTCAGAGACACCCAAAAAGCCAGCATCTCCATCACTGATGGATTTATTGGGGCACCACCCCCTGCATCTTTCCCTCCCCATGGGCCGCGGCAGCCCCATGAAGTCCCCACATGTCTCCACTCCGGAGCGGAGCAGAGCTGGGCTCTGGCACGTGAGCGAGTTGGCTGCAGACCCCCGGGAGCCCGCAATGGGATGGCTCCCTGCAGGACGAGCAGCTTAGCATAAATATTTAATAGCTCCAGTAAATATTTAACTTCTCCAACATGAGTGAGGATGGAAAAAACAGACCCCGGCGGGCAACCTCGCAAAGCCCCTGGGTGAGATGCTTCGGAGTGCTCTTCCCGAATCTCAGCCCATTGTGCGGGTGTCTAGGAAGGGCCTGGCTTTCATTAGATGTGTGTGCAGAGCCTAACATAAGGAGGCTGTGATCTGAAGTCAGCTTATAATAAAAATAGCATGCCCTTTGCATGAGTCAAAAAAGCACCCGCTCTCAATTAAAAGGGAACGACATCCATCTGAAGCTTAGGCTGGTACTTCAGCTGGCTTGTGCTGGGCATTAAAATCATCTCCTTGGGCGTTTCGAGCTGAAGAGGGTGAAGAAGTTTTGTAGAGGATGGGAACAGACTGCAGCAGAGGAAATTCTGCTCCTGTTGGGTATTGAGGCTGCTTAATGTCAGTGTTAGCTTTAGCGGAAGGGTTTCGGCCCTCCCCAGCTATGGTCAGCACACAGCGTGACACGGTCACTGCAAAATCCCTCCTTGGGCTGTGCGAGCCAACCTTCTTGCTCAACCCACCAAGCCCCATCGTTTGGCTGTCAGCGTCGCTTCCTCGCCTTTTAAATGACCCACCACTTGCCAAGGGGATGTCCCACATGGGCACGATGCTGGAGCCCTCGCCCCAGGTGCCCTGCTGCCTTGGCACAGTGCTCTGCGACCTTGGGGAGCGATCCCGGAGCTCCATCCCTGCCTGGTTCATGCCGAGGAGCCAGTTTTTGCACAGCAGGACCTAGACACGTTGCCATCTGGTAGAACGTGCCTGCGCTAATAATAGTGCAGCTAAACATTTGCGTGCGGGCCTCTTATAGCACTCGGGCTCCCAGAGGGAGCCACATCTCTGGGGTTTTTAATAGAAAGCAAGCGGGGCTGTGGAGTCAGAGGAAGAAAAGGTGTTAGAAAACACCGGGTCAATGCGATGGGGCAACGGAGGGACTCGAGCGTGAAGAAGAGCTGCTCCCCAAAGGCTCTGCACGGCCGGCTCTGGGTGATGGTGTGGGTCTGGGCTTGGCAAAGCTCTGCCTCGTGCGCGGGAGGAAGCCTGGCAGGTCAGCGAGGTGAAACCACTCAGACTCATCCTTCCCGAGACACATCGCCCCATGCAGGTTGTCTGAAATGTGGTTTCCTGATGCAGCTGTTTGATAAATATTTATCTCCGCTCTATTGCGAAGCAATTAGGACAGTGTCAGAAGTGGCTTTGCTCAAGAGGCACCACAAAAATAAGACAATTTGGGTAATGAATGTATCTATTTATTTTCCACGCATAAGGACTCTCCTGAAAGCTCGTGCCAAAGCAGCCATTTCCCGAAGCTTCGGGTAAATGGCCGGTGCCACCCAAAGCAGCTTGCAGCTTTTCAGAACAGCTTTGTCGGGGATGAAGCACCGGTGCTGTTCGTAGGCTGCAAACCCACGTGGCAGAGCAGGGGTACAGGCAGGTTGTGCCGGGGGGTGGCTCAGGGCTCAAACTCCAGTTCCTGCTCATGCCTACAAGGAGCCTGATCCCAGCCAGCCCCAAGCCACCCCCATTAGGTGACACCACGATGTCCTCACGCCTAACAGCAGCAGTCCTGGTGTCAAATGTGGCAGAATCGCACCCAGTCCAGCCCTGACGCCCCATCCCTGGAGGAAGGGTGGAGGGACTGAAGAGTTTGTGCACCCTTTGGAGAGCTTGTTAGGGAGCTGCTGCAGAAAAAGGACCTCTGCTTATGGACTTGTAGCACAAACCAAGCCAATCCTCCATGTGCCGTGACCATAAAATTAACCAGGGCCCGTTCCTGGGTGACAAATGTCCAGAAGAAGCCTCCTTGTCAGTGCTGGGACGGGGCAGCCCCTGCACTCTCCTCTCGTATCACTTTCTCCTCGACACAAACCTTGCTGGTGCTCCCGGCCATCCCACCCCTCCCGGTGCCCACGGCCATCTGCTTGCTGCAGCCCCGCTCCTTTGTGCCGCTTCGTCCCCTAACGTGCATCGCAGCAACTCCTCGCTCCCTTCTCCTCGCCCGGAAACGCGAGAGGTGGGGAAGGGAAAGGTTTCCCCAGCTCTGCGCAGAAATGCTCAAGTGTGTCAAAAGACAAAGCCTGTCCCCTTTGCAACCCACCAGCTGCTGCTGCCACAAAAGCGGGGAGAGGAGGGGGGCCGGGAGCGTGGGGGGCACTTTGTGACCCGAAAGGAAAAACCTTGAGAAAGGAACAGAATAAATATCCCCTCCTTCCGCCCCCTCTTAACAAGAGGGGACAGAATTAAACACTTTTGTTAAGTGAGGGGCTGTCCCCCACACCAGTTAACACGGCTCCTGCGCCCTGTCCTGGTGTCGGACTTTAACTCACTCTGTGTCGTGTCTTTCTCTCCATGGGCAGAAAATTCAATTAGTCTCGAGCAAATGCCTTCCTAAAGGACACAGAAAACGAAAATAAAGAGGAGAAATCTGCTTTCATCCCGTACAGAAAGAGGCTTTGGGGGGGAAATACAGATTAGGGAGATAAAGAGACAGGTTTAAGGCTTTCAAAAGGGGGTTTCTCTCTCTTGGTCTTTCTTTCTCTTTTTCTTTCTTTCTCTCTCTCTTTCTCTCTATTTTCTCTTTCTTTCTCTTTCTTTCTTCTTTCTTTCTTTCTTTCTTTCTTTCTTTCTTTCTTTCTTTCTTTCTCTCTCTCTCTCTCTCTCTCTTTCTTTCTTTCTTTATTTTTCTTATTTTTTTCCTTCCTTCTTTCTCTTTTTTTTCTTTCTCTTTTCTTTTGCTTTTCTCTTTTCTCCCCCACTCTTTCCCTCACCCTTCTTTCTCTCTCTTTCCCTCCTGCACCCACCTGGTGACTGAAGCCTGCACCCACCCTGCTGAATGGATCCAACTCCCTCCAGAAGCAAAGCTGTGTATTAGGGTACTTCTCTTGCTGTAAGACTCCAAACTGGCCCCATTTTCTTTGCCCGTCAATCCGGCTCCTCCACACAGGTACAAATACACCCAATTTTCTGCAGCTCTGCAGCCAGGGCTGGAGGCTAAGGATGAAACCTGCTTTCCTCATGGGGAAGGGTACCAAGGAGATGGGGGTTTTACAAGGGAAGATTTGATGCTGGGAACACCTCCTGCAAGCCAACAGGTTGGGGATTTCTGCAGGAGCCCTGGCAATGGGTGGCCACCAGAAGCCGGGGGAGATGTTGCCGATGGCTGAAGGCCACCTCCCTGCGTGCCCAGGGCCTGGTGCCACATCAGGGGGAGCGTGGAAGGGCTGGGTTCCTCCTCCTCCTCCTTATCAGCACCGGTGAGCGAGGCGAGCATTTCCCGGCGATGGCGCTTCCTGCCTCTTGATTGCAGATGCTGGTGTTGATCACCACTTCCTCCCCTGCCACTCGCCCACTTGCTGGGGCTCGGGGCTCCCCTGGCTAGGTTGGCACCATCCCTTCCTCTAAATTCACCTCCCACAACAGTTTTTCCTCCAGTTGTTTACTTCCTCCTCTTCCAACAAGGTTGTCTTCGTGTGCCGGGCCAGCTCTCGGCTGCCAACGCTCTGCAGCGAGGGCTGGTGCCTGCTCGTGCTGCCTGCCAGAGATAAGAACTAATCTCTGGTTTATGGTCGCAAATAACAACTTGCAGATCTGAGCCTTTGTACGGAAATCAGGACCGCACAAACAAGGGCAGCAGAAGGGAGGGGGGCTGGCGGCACATCACATTTCTCGAAGCTGGTTGTTGTTGTCTTGCAGAGTACCAGGTTTCGTCAGCACAGAGGTGCAGCTCCAGCAAGCCTTGTGTTAGGGGCAGCAAATACATTGGTGGGGCAGAAGACTTCATTTTCAAGCTCATCAGAGGCTGGGCATGGGGAATTCTCCATGAGCTCTCCCTGAGCACAGCCTTCTCAATGGTGAGAGGGGAGAAGAGAGGCACCATACCAAAATGATAACCCCAGTGTGCACTGAAACAGCTCCCGAAGTCCTGCACTGAGGTTTTAAGGAGTTTAGTGTCTCTCAAGGTCAAGCCCTAGGAGGGAAAGAGACCCCATGAGCACAGGAATTGCCTGGAAGGGAGAAAATCTGGCTGCCCTTCCTTGTGCTGTCAGCCATCTCTTTAGGTGCACCCAACATCTGGCAGAAGACTGGGTTTTTAGCCTGCTGGCTTTCTGCCACTGTCCTGCCACACAAACAACAGGGACACTTGGCTCTTTCTGCTGGCACTGGCGCCGTTGCCCAGACCACAGGGGATGACAGACTGGACCCTTTTCAGGTTGCTTCTGGAGATGAATTCGTAGCTGTGGCCTCCCAGCCTTTGCCAGCCGGGAAGAGGATGAACCAAGTCTCTAAAGTGCCAAAGCACACAGGGGTGTGGAGACAGCAGAGCCTGAAAGCAATGGATGGAAGAAGAGGAAGAAGTGGGAAAAAAGACAAGCTCTGGCAAAGGCTGGAGGAGGACGAGCCATGGGTCTCACCGACGTGGACAACCCAGCAGGTGATGCGGGGCACCCTGACTGCCTGCTCCAGGCTCTGAACCCTGCAGAGGTCTCAGGTCACGCATTACCGAAGGCTAAAATAGCCCAGAAAGAAGGGATTGCAGACACTACCTCATGTCATATCCCTGGTGGCCATCCATGAGGTCATCGTGGCCTCCTTGACCATTGCTCTGGACTGACTCTCCTGAGGCTCTTGCCTTTTCTCCCTTTAACAGCACTATTTTTGCTGCTCTCTCTCCACTAACCAGGGCTACCAGGCTCCATGCTCCCAGAAAAATTCCCATTCCTCTTCCCCTCGTGGTCTGATGAGACAAAGTAGAAAAAATGGTCGGGGGAAAAAAGAAGAAAGGAGCTGGTTTTGAAATGAATAGAAGCTGCTGGTCAGGCTGCCACCGAACAAACAAAAGCTTTCCAGCGTGTAACTGCTTGTCTATGCAGGGAAATTAATTGGAACAGCTTTTCCAAATTAGCTGAATCTGATGATGATAAAAATAATAAAAACAAATAGTGGATTAAGTTAAATTAGGAAAAAGCAGCTTTACTCTGGAATAGGCGTGTCCACATTCCAGCATATTTTACTCCACAATAGCAGCTTCGCGCGGCTCCTCTGTGCCGACAAGCCCCGACACCGGCCCCGTGCATGCTCCTGCTCCTGCTCTGCAGGGGAGCGCTGCCTGCTCGGCCCTCCTGCTGCCCGAGTCTCCTCCGGCCTTTTTCCCCTGGGCTGCCGCTTGCCAGCACCTCTTCCTGCCAGCAAATCCTCCAGGAGCCCTGGCAGTCCTGCAGACTTTGGATTCTCATCCCAACAAAAGCTGTCCCCAGGCTTTCCCAAGCATGCGTGTGACCCCGCAGTCCCTGCTGCCTGCAGCAACCTCCCTGCCTGCTCTGGCATCATCCCCACTTTGAAAAATTCACGTGGGTCCTTCCCTTAGCACCCAGCCCTTTGTGCTTCCCCTGTCGCCCTGAAAGCTAGCTCTTCTTTTGCCTTTGCACAGGCGCCTCGTCCGCCTTCAGACGGGCTCCCAGATGACATTTGCACACACAGACAAAAATCCCAGATTTATTTTGGATGGGGAAAGATGAGAATTTGGCACATGCAACCAAAGAGCGACCTCTCTGACCACACTGCCTTCACAGAGCCTGGTTGCTGGCTCCCATTGCATTGCTGTGGGCTCGGTCTCCAGTGGGGCGAGCAGCAGTGACTGTACGGAGCTACATCAGCCTACAGCAGATGAGGATCTTGCCCTTTCTGTTAGAAGAAAGACATAATTTTAATTATCTTGACATGTTTATCACTATGAGCCTGGGCCCGTTATCTCCACGGATTCGTTCTCAACTGTGTGGAGCAGAGGGAACATGATTGCCTTTTATTAAAATCGTGCATGAGGTATTCCTGCAGCTGCACTTTGTGTCAAAGGATAAAAAATGTGCGCAGTGACTTTCCTCGCATTGTTAACCGTGAGTAGCTGTGGTGTGCTGCGAGCCATTTCCTACACAATGGGGCTTCAGCTATTACGGCTTATTTATGGGTCTGCATGTGTTCGCCCTGTCAAACCTCCTTACAGAGAAGGTTTAAAGCCATTAAAAATGGTTTGGGTTAGTTTCCCTAAAACTTGCTTCGCTGCACAGCCTGACATGTGAGAGCTCCCGCTTTGCTGTGCATCGTTGTGCTGCCAGGTCCCTCTCCTCTGGCCCCGCTCCGTAAAGCTGGGACTTGTCCTGGGGGCTGCTTGTGCCCTGCGAGAATGGTAGGAAAATGTCCCCTCCGTTCGTGGGAGCACACAGGGTTTCTTGCATTGCCCATCATCAAACTCAGCCACCCCATCTGCCTGTCCAGCACCTCCGTGGCAAGACCCTGACACCTCTTCTTCCTCCTTGACTCTCATTTCATTTCCCCAAAGGTTGTTTTTCATTAACATTGACTGTGTGGATCTGCAAAACTCTTCTAACCTCTGCCTTGTCATCTGGTGAGTAACCTTAGACTGTCCCAAGCCCATGCCTGGGCAGCCTCCTCCCTCTGGATTTCGTTCTCCCCATTTCCACAGCTGGACAGCTCATATCAGAAAGTAAATTCTTGACGAATCACTAGTTCTATTTATTGTTTGCTACACCAAAGGGCTCAGGCATCCTAGGCATGGGGTCCTTGACCAATGCACAGAAAAGATCCTCTCTCTCCCACCAAGTTTTACGATCCCGGGACAAAACAGAAGATAACTGGGGCTCGTCGCAGAGCCCCAGACTGCAGTGTCAGCCAGCCTCTAAATAGTCCCAGCATCAGCAGCAGGGCTAAAAATAAGTCTGGCGAGGTTTATTTTGACATTTATTCCACCAGAATATGCCGTATCCTGATCCCCGTCCCCCCATCCCCGTCCTGTCGGGGTTCCCCCCGCGCAGCATCCCCCTGTCCCCGGGGGACCCGCAGGTTGCAGTGGCAGATGGCAGCCGCGGGGGCCTGGTGACCTGTTAAACCGCCGCCGGTCACTGCCTGCGAGCCCCCGCCAGCCCGGGGCCCTGTGTTTGTTTGTGCAAGGCGGCCCGAAGGGCTGGCTGGGCTGGCAGCCTTCATCTCGGGCTTCCCATCAGGATCACGCCATCGGTCCCCGGGGCTGGAACGTGCCTGTCCCGGGCTTGTCCCGCCTGGGAAATGGGCTTCAGGGTTCTGCCGTGTGTGGGGGGGGTAGCTGCAAGGCTGGGGATGGAGCTGGCTGCAGAGCAAGGAGACTTTCTCTGCCTTTTTCTCCCAGGATCTTTATAGGGCTGTGAAGGTAACGCGGAGTCAAAGTGATGCACGGCGCCATACAGGCAAAGTGATGCACAGCAAAGCTGTACATCTTACATGTCAGCTGGGCAGCGAAGCAAGTTTTAGGGAATAAAGCATCTGGTTATTAAGCTGATGACATGATAAGCCTGGGAGAGCATAACATGGAGGTGGCTCTGTCCCCTTGATACCTGCTCTCGGTCACTTAGGGTAACGTGGGTGTCTGTCCCTGCCCCACATTGCTCCATGGGGACCCTTCTCCCTCTGGGCAAGCAAACGGTGGAGTGGAAAGGCAGGGTGGCACGGTGGAGGAGCCCACGTTCACAGTGAAGTTGCAGGGCCATAAAACCACACTGCGACGTGTAATTACCAGGAGGAGGCTGGGGAGGCGAATACAGTGAGTGGGTTATGAGGAGGTGAGGAGGAACAATGCAGCCAACGATTTTTAATTATTCCTACAACAATAAGGGGAAACTAATCTCCCGGATCAGGGTGCAAATTTAATTTTCCCCTTCACTCCTCTTCCCATCATTCAGCCGAGCACAATGGCACAGATGCAGCCTGGGATGCTGTTCCTTCCTGCGAGGGATGCCCGCCTGCTCGGGGGTGCCAGAGCCCAGGTCCTTGGACAAATCCCCTAACCCCAAGATTACAGGAGGAGATTCCCTTGGGGGTTCCTATCTCATGTGCCATTCGGTTCACTATTATAAATTTTCAGTGGGAGTACTGCAAGGCTCAATAGTGCACTGTGGTGCAGGGCGCTGTACATAGCTGCTCTGACAAAAAAAAATTGTTTAGAGTTTATACACAGCAGGCAAAAGGCACGAAGTGGCAGCATGTCACAGCCAAGTCCTCTTGGCAAGGAGCTGGCAGAGTCCTGGCATCTGCTGCATGGCAAAACCCCGCGGCAGCGCTGGAGCCGAGCTCAGCCCCAATCCCCCCGTCAGCCCCAGGCATGGGGAGCGCAGGGGGTGCCCTGTGGGGTGCAGAGCAGCCCCCCCAGCCCCAGGGTCCGACCCACGGCTGATGCAGAGTGTGGCACCGCACAAGGGGCAGCCTTTGAGAAGCCAAATTGTTTTCCCCTCGGAGCAGAATTGCTTTCATAGCTGCAGCCAGCACATCCCAGCCTTTCTGTCCATTGCTTAATTAACTCCAGAGCTTGTATGGCTTTCTTCTGGGGGAAGAAAAAAAAAAAAATGAGGGAAGAAAAGCAGAGAAGAATGCAATTTTTGCAAACGCCCCCCGCCTCCGCGGGGTAGCGTGGGGCTGCAGCCCCACAGCTTGCTTCCTCCCTGCCCGCCCCCGCAGGCACCGGTGCTGGCCCGGCTCCCCGCACACAGATGTGGGCTTCCCCCGGGCTGCTGCGCTGTGCTGGGAAAGTTCAAACCTGCCGTGGTCCTTCCACAGCTCCCCCCGGCCGTCAGAGCATCCCCCGCGCCCCACATCATCCCCAGAGTGGGTGGGAAGCGCCTCGTCCCCCCTCCTCGGTCTGTGCTGGGTAGGAAGGACCCCGGGTAAATAAACAGCAGCTGGTGGTGAAGTGCATCGTGATGGCTTTTTCCCATTCCCCGGATGGCTCCGTGATTGTGTCCAGGTGCGGGGAGCGGGGGCCAAAGGCTGAGCGCGGGGACGCGGGGACAGATTTGGCATCGCTCGGCTTCAACAACACCGGCTGGGGAGGGCTGACTCTGGGCTGACCCCCCCATGTACGTGGAAAGGCAGCACCCTGTGGGGCTGTCTTTTGAGCCCACGCTGCATCTGCAGCAGCAGGAGAAGGGGAGGTTTGGGGGAGCTCAGGGTCTGGCCCCATCTGCAATGGATGGGTCCCATCTCCTCCCACTGGTGCTGGTTTGAAGCAGCCCCAGCAGGAGCCGGTCCCCAGCACTCGCAGACCTGCAGAAGCCAGAGGTGGCCCTTGAGATGGGTGGAAAGTTGGTCTGAGACTGAGGAAAACAAAGGTATTTTCACTTTGTGTTGTTTTCTTTTTTTTTTCAGACACCGAGTGTGATCTACAGACTGGCGAGCACCTCGAGTTCAAGGGCATTTGTGGTCTGGGCTTCGTCCCTGCATGGGGATGCCCCAGGGAAGCCTTGGTGTCACCCCTGGGTCTGGGGGCAGCCCCAGGAGCTCAGTGATGCCAACTGGAATGGTTTCAGGACACCTCCTGGGGCTTTGCCTGGCAGCTTTTTGCTCTCCAGCCTCCAGGATCCACAGCACCCACGGGTGAGAGCGCAGAGCTGGGTTTTCACTCGTGCACGGCTGGAAGGAGTTTGGGCCCCTTGGGAGATGTGTGTCCCATGGCTGCACCATGGCCACCTCCGGTCCCAACACCAGCTTGGTCACTCCAACTCCTCCAGCGGGGTCCCAGGGACTCCGCACCGCTCCCCGTGACGGCACGGCGCCGCTTGGCAATGAATCACGGCCCGGCGCCGACAGCATCCCTCTCCATACCACACCTGCCACGCTTTGGTTTGCCCTTCCCCTGGACAAGTTTTTCCCCCTCCCTTTGAGAGTGGCTCTTTTCAGCCAACCCTGAAAGGGCCCTGTTCCCCCGTGATGGATTGCACCTGATTTCAATATCAATGAGGGCATGGGCTCTGCTCGTGGAGCCCCCCGGCAGCTTGTTTAGCCGAGGTTTGTTAACAGGGTCGCCCTCCTCCTGCCTTCCATTGTCGCCTCCTCCTGCAAGGCTCTGGGGAGCCAAAGCCGCGGCTGATCCTGTCCTCAGGAAGGATTTCTCCTGCCAACAGGTCGGGCAGCATGGGCGGTGGATGCGCGACGCTCGGGTGCTGGAGGCCGAGGCTGGATGAGGACCGTGCGAGCGGGCTAGGGCGGTGAGCGCGGGGCCTCCGCCGCCTGCCCGAGGAGGTGGCGTTGCCATGGTTCCTCCTCTCCCTCTGCTGATTTAAAAAAAAAAAAAAGGAAAGAAAGAGAAGAAAAAAAAGATGATCCTTTCTTTTCTCCCAGCCTTTTATCTTCCCCTCTAAGGCTGTTGCTTTGAGTCCTATGTCGAATGCATCCATTGCTAAAGGAGCCAGAGGGTGCCATAAATCCAGGCGGCCCAGAGCGATGCCTCTTGCCCCCACCCCATCCAACGAGCGCCTTTGTTGTTCCCACTGCCTGTGATTTATGGCCCTTGAGCTGGGGCTGTTCCCAAGAGAGCTGTTCCCTTTGTCCCCAGGCCTCAGCAGAGGCACCGGGTACATTTTAGCCGCGCGGTGTCTCCGTGCCAGCCTCACCCGTACCTGTCCCAAAACCAGCAGCATCGCTGCGTGCCAGACCCAGCCTGAGCAGGCACCTGGTTCTCTGCGTCCCACAGGGATCAGAGTCACGATTGCAGCCCCTGGCTAAACAGCTTTTTAAAGCTATCCCGGGCTTTGGAGATCCTCAGCTAAATTCCCATCACATGAGCCAAGAGGGTGCCAGCTTCCAGGCAAGGTGCAGCAGGCAGGCAGCCTGGCCAGGCTGTGAACATGCTTCAGAACCACCAAGCTGCAGCTCGCTGAGAGCAGCTGATGGGTTTCTTTGGCAATAACCCCTCCTGCTATCCTAATATCTTACTCGAGACAGCAGAGAGGGCAGAAACCCCATTTATTGATATCTACCTGCTGCACAAGCCAAACCATCCCAGAAAAAAACACCCCTTGAAGCCAGAGGCTCCTGGTCAGAGCCCAGATGAGGAGAGAGGGAAGTGCCATGGAAAAGGTGAAGAACAGGGCTGGGAGACACCCAGCCAGCCCTCCTGCCCCCACACCCCGTGGGGCACCCAAAAATGTGCCTCAGTGCCCAGAGATTGTGTGGGAGCAGGGAGTCAGAGGCAGGGCCTTGTTCCCCCTCTCCTCTCCCCTCCGCTGGGTTTGGTTAAGCTTCGTGTCACGGATAAGAGGAAAAGGAAAACAGGGAGAGGGGAAGCGACGCAAACTGTAAAAACAGTGAAGGAATCCTCCAGCTCCCTGGGGAGCTCGGGAATGGGAATGAGGGTCTGCATTTTCCAACGGGAAGCACCCAGGGACAAATAAACCCTCCAGATGAGCCGGAGAGGTGAGTCCTTCCAGACGAGGTCAGGACAACTGGGGCTGCCAGATGGCTCTTCCTCCTTGGCTGGCCCCCAAAGATGTCCTTCGGGGTCTGTGTGTCCCATGTCCTCGGGCAAGTATTTCGGTTTTCTGCAGTGGTTTTGGTGCTGCTCCCAGGTATGTGAGCAGTAACAGTGGTACAGCCCCGCTGGGCTCTGTAGGCAACAGAGCAGCACAGCCTGCCCTCACCAGCTCTCATCAGGACCCGAATGGTAAAATCTGACCCTGATCAGGGCCGTCCTTTTATTTGGCAGCTGGCAGCTGCTCTCGCACGCAGCACAAAGCAGCAGCACAGCCGATGTGGTGCCTCACAGCCCCGTGGTGACGCCCGGTGACAGCAGGCTGTGTGACCAGGGCGCAGCTCAGCCTTCCACCACATCCCCTTGGGGTCCCTTGTAGTAGCCGGGGTGGCCAGCCCCAACCCAGCACCCAGGCTGGGGTGTCCACTTCGCCCTGACAGCAGCTGTGGGGCCATGTGGATGGGTCTTTTGTATCACCCATCCCTCCTGCCTTTGTCTGACCAGGTCAAACCTTGTCCCCTGAGCTTCTCATTTCTTATCCAGCCCTTAGAAGAAGGCAGGTCCCCAACACCCAGCAGCAGAGCAGCAGACCCCCTGAAGGGTCCCATCCTTTTTATCTTCCTCACTCAGGTGGCTCAGGTGAAGCCTTTTGGTGACCACGGTGTGTATGACATGTACAAGGGATGAGGCACAGCCCGGAGGTCCCAATGCTCCTTATAGCTCTGCTGGGACAGTGTGAATTGAGGCAAAAGTCCAAGTAGAGAGAAAAGACAGTAATTTGTAATCCCCGGGAGCACACAGCCCTGTACAGCTGGCCCTGATGATGCATTGAGGTCCTCTCAGGGACAAATCCTGACACCCAGGTGCCCGCACCGCAGTCTCATCCCTGGGAGGAAACCCTGTGCCACGCCACGAGAGATGCTCCTTGCCCCGCTGCCTCTCCCCGGGGGCAGGAGAAGGCTTTTGCTGGCTTTTGCTGAGATTTCTCTTTCAAAGCTGGGGCTGAGCACACAGCTGGGCAGGTGCCAGGCTCCTATTTCGGAGGCGAGCTCAGAGCCCCGTTCTCTGGCGGAGCCGCGGGGGCTGTTGGCAGCGAGGCAAGCAGCTGCGCAGCAAGGCGTTGCATCACGGAGGTGGATGTAGGTGCGGCCCCCGTGGCGGGCTGTTCGTGCCTTGGGGCTACTCTTTACTGCGGCGTCTGACGGATGCTGGCAGGTAGGGGCTGGCCGGCAGGATCAGCGCCGTCTGAAACATGAACGCACACCAGAAAAAGGTGCCGTGGGGCAGGGACGGGTGCGCACGCCGGAGCCCTGACAGCTGGATTTCCTGCGCCTGGGCCAGCTCCCTGCCGCGGGTCTCCCCGCAGTCCCCATGCAACTCACGGTGCCTGCAGATGAGGATTTTGGGTAAATTTGGGTAGATTTGGGGTGCAGTGAAGAGCCTGCTTCACATGGGGGAGAGTGCAGATGCTTCCCGCGCCAGCCCCCCCGCCTCCCACCAAGCTGTGGTGCACAAGGCAGAAGTATTTGGGATTGCACCGGTTATATCTCTGTGGGCTTTCAGAGGGAAGCCCCAGGAACAATAAATAGGGTTGTTCTCTCCCCTTTCTTCTCTGGAAATTCCCTGTGTATGAGTTTTCCACTCAGTCTGAGCACTGCAGCAAGGAATCCAGTTTTGGTAGCTCCTGCTCTCCCAGTCCGTCCCGTGTGGGAAACGTGGGCATGGTTTGTGTGCCAATGATGCCGGGTTGCACCACGTGTCCTTCGAGGGCTTTTGGCAAGCTCTGGGAGTAAAACCAAGAAGTGCTCCCAGGAGTGACACACACAGAGATGCCCGTAATATTAACCCGGGCAGCCCTGTGGCGTGCAGGGCATCGGAGTTGTGGTTAATTCAATCGCGGTCCCCATAGAAACGGGGGAAGAATTGGAGGAATTAGATATTTACTTTCATTTCTAGTGGCAGCCTTCATCCTGAGATTAAACGGGAGCCAGCCCCTCACCCCGCACACACAGCAGCTCCAGGGCAGCTTCTGCAGCGGGCGAGGGAAGAAAAGGTCGCTTGTTTCTCGAGATGCCCTTTACTATTCAAGCTCCTTCTACATGTTTTTATTCAACTGCATCTTGCACCAGGCATCAAACAAGCCCAAGACTATTATGTGCTGAAAGCTTTCCCTGTGGATTGAGCTGCTTGGATCCGCCTGGTGTTTTCCAGTCCATCTCCCCAGTGAGACATGCAGACAAGTTAAAACAGGCACATTTCGACAGGGCCCAGAAAGAGGATGGCGGAGGATTTGCCAGGCACAGAAGGGCTGCCTCCCCTCGCTCCCCACCCTTTGGAGTGGAAATGGGGAAGGTCAGTGCTTTCCCAGCTCCAGATGCCGGGGTTTTCTCACCCGGTATGGAGCCTGTCCCTGGCGAGGTGGGGAAAGTCACCCCATGGTGGCAGGGAGGTGACGGGGAGCTGCGTGATGGGGCTCGGAGCAAGGGTGGGGACTTTGCTGCTGATGTGAACTGACGGGAGAGCAGGCGAGGGATGTCTCATCCGGCAGCCCCACAATGTGCAACCCCATCCACCCCACTGCTCCCTCACACCCAAACCCAGGTGTCCCTCAAGGCTTGGGGAGCGGGGTCGAGGTTCGGGCACTTCTTTCCCAGGCGGAAATTTTCCTTTACCCAGCACTAGAGACGTTCTCTGGTGGTCCAAGGTGGTCCCCAAAGGGAGTTTACCCCATGCTGGAGTTGGGCTTTACACTTTTCTGGGCTCTCCGGGGCTGGGGAATCAGCTCCAAGAATGTGAATGCCATCCTGGCAGCAGCATTTGTTCACTACATGCGTCCAAAAAAAGCAGTTTGCAGAAGAAAGAGGCTTAGGTGAAAGGCTGGTCAAAGTGTGGAGGCAAAAAGAGAAGAGACAGCACAGAAAAGGGGGAAGAGGAAAGAGGAACTTTGTGGGGCTAAGGGGCATGTTTTAAGAGGATCTTCACCTTTATCCAGACCAGCCCCCTAGTCCATCGTTGTGGAAACTTCTGCTTACAGAAGCTTGGCCCCAGAGCTGGTGAACAGGACTGAGGTCACAAAAAAATGTGCCCTTTTGTGGGGAACCAACAATGTGCAAATTCAGGTCAAATGCAAATGCAGGGCTTCAGCCAAAACGAGTGAGGGAAATCATTTGGAAGATGTCGAAACATCTTGTTTCAACATTTTTCAAAACAAAACATTTATGGCTTCTTCATTTCAAAATAGCTTTTCCTATTTGAACAGCGCTGTGTGTCAAAAGGAGAAGAGTTCAAAAGGTGCAAAAGACCCCAAAAGGGAACGGATCACTGTGGGCTTGGCGGGAGGGATGTTTCAGGTTGAGCTGAGCCGCCTCTTTTTGGTGTCTGACCGACGTTTTTCCTCTCGATACTTTTTTTTTGGTGTGGTGTGAGCAGAGAAATCCCATCCCACGGAGCATCCCTGTGGACCGAGGATGGAGTTTGCAACGCAAACACTGCAAAATGCCTCTTTGCTGCCCAGAAACTGCTTCTTGCCCCTTTCCGTGCCTGATTTTCAGAGCTGTGGCTGCGGCACCACACTGCCCTGCCCGTGCGGTGCCTCCCTGCGGAGAGGCCCCCGCGCACCCGGGTGCCGTCCCTTTTCCCTTCTGCTTTTCCACTCCAGCAGGCGAAATGGGAGCAGGACAGCGGGTGAAAGCATCCCTTTGTGCAAGCTGAACGCGGTCCATGTGCCCTGCCAGCCTGCCCGCCCCACGCCGCACACCCAGCCCCAGATTAGCGCGGCTATCAGGACACATTTAGATATGGACCATTTCCTCCGCCGTCGCCGGCGCAAGGGGGGACGGAGTGTGGGAAAGCTTTTTCCAGGGCGCAGGGCCCTTCTCTCACCCTCGTTTTGCCCAATCCCAGGGCCGGGGATGGTGGCTAATCGGATTCCCACCGCGCCGGGCGCGATGCGGCTGCGGCGTGTGACTCTCCGGGGGTGCAGAGCCCTGTGGGAACCAGGGCGAGGGAGGCTCCGCCAGAAAGGGGGAGATTTTTCAGGGTTCAATAGTCAAGGTCTTTTCCAGCAGGCCACCGTGCCTCGCAAGCTCGCGTCCCACCTGTGATGTGGTGGTGGGGGGGGTGTGTGTGTCCCCCAGCCAGGGACAGCCCAGCGGAGCTGGTGGCATTAACCCTTGGTGGGCTGGGTCACTGGAAATGAGATCAGAGGGGTGGGAAACGCGTTGGGAAAGGAGGGGAAAGGCAGATGCTGTGGTGGAGGCCGCATTGCCTGTGTGTGGGGGAGGTTTGGGTCCAGCCGGGGTCCAACCTGCCACCCTGCTGCCCCGTGGGCTTTGCAGCGCTGAGCAGCGCGCGGGTGGTGTGTCCCTGCGCTCCAGGTCCCCAGAACCGGGTGCTACATGGGGGCATTTTCTGCCACTGAATAGGGGCAATAGAGAGGTTATGTGGCTTCTTCACAACTAGGGACACGATGGGGAGTTCTGGGTCCCCGTCTCTCTCAAACCATGTTGCTTGATGCAAGTTGCTGTGCGCTGGTTCCCCTCCTTAGCAGCCACAGCACCGCTCCCCCAGCGATGGGGACCATCAGGGCTGGTGCTGGTGGATGCCAGGGCTGGGAAGAAAAGAAGCTGTGCCCGATGGTGGAGGTGAGGACACCCAAAAGCTAAGGCTGGTGAGTGTAGAAGGTTAGGGTGTGTCTCTGGATGGTTATTCCCTGCTGCGGAGGGGTTTTGCAGCTGACAGGCAATCCTGCTGGTGCGGGCTCACTCCATCATCAAGGCAAACCTTGGGAAAGACCCCGGGGACTGGTGCTGGGGCAGCCCGTGGGAATGGGCTGGGACAGGAACCCCCGCGGGGCAATTTCCCAAAGCCAGCGTCAATCCTGCCACCTCCTCCCGCCACCCCTGCGGCACCTCCGCGCCCGCTCCCGTGCTGCCCGTAGCCCCCCGCCGGGCAGAGGCTCCCTGGGCCTGCGGCCGCGGCGCGGGGAAGGCAGGATGGCAAACTTCACACCACGGTGTCAGGCCAGCTCCCAGCACGCCGCCACCTCCTCCTCCTCCTTCGTCTATTGCCGCGAACGCATCAGCGGCAGTAAAGAGGTTAATGGGAGCGGGAGGAGGGAGCGGGGGAGAGCGAAGCTGTTCCCATGAACCGGCTCCAAGGCTTTTACAGAAGCAGAGCATCTGGCCACGGGGCTCATTTGCCCCGGAGCAGATGGTCCTGTCCTCTGTCCCCAGCCTGGGCGGTGGGGCTGGGGCTGATGCTGAGCCCAAGGAGCCTTTTGTCACTCTGAGATTTCGCAGGAGGCAGCGCTGAGTCCCACGGGGAGGGGGAGAGGGACAGGCGAGGTCCCTGGGATTGCTCAGAAGTTCTCAGCCTAAACAAGCTCCTGTAGGTGATTTTTTAAAGCCTCCAGAGCTCAGGGCTGACCCCCTTCACCCAGAGCACCAGTGCTGGGCTCACAAGGTCCAAGCATGCCCTGGAGGCTGCTGTGGGGCTGCTTTTACCCATACCGGGGAGGTCCACCCCAAAAACAGCTGCCACACTCACCACGGGGCTGAGCAAGGCATTGGGTGGAGAGCACTCTTGCCAAGGATGCTGCAAAAAAAAGATTTATGATGTGATGGTTCAGTGCTGTAAGCAGAGCTGAACTCAGCAGGCTCCTGGATTTCCTAAGAGGAGTTTCCTCGTGCTGCGCTGGAGGTTTCCGTGCCTGGGGCTGCTGGGCAAGGCTGGAGCACGGTCCTGGAGCAGGACCTCAGCATCACACTCACCCTGGCATGAATTGTGCCTCTGCTTGGTTTTCTCTCCATGGCACCAGGTGTGACATTTATCTTTGGAGCATGGAGCACTTTGCAATCAGCTGCCTTGTGCTTCTGCCCCGTCCCGAGTCCCCTGATAACAGGGGGCCGGGGGGAGCCAAGGTGCCTCTCTCTTCCCATGTCACCTCCAGCTGGGGCATGCCGGCCTCCACCTCCATCCACGCTGGAGAATAACCCCCTTGCTAACCCCTCTCTGCAGAGAGACTCGAGCTTCCTGATTTATCCATATCTGGGATTGCAATCTCCAGCAAAATAGCTCTGGGCTGTCTCCTGAGCAGCTGTGACATAATTATTGTTACCAGAGATTCAAGCAAAACCTCCCTGCGCTCTCCGAGCACTGCAGCGCTTTCTCACTGCCTCTCCCTGCTCTGGAGCAGGGGCTCTGAAGCAGCCCCTTCCTCTTCCAAATTTCTGCACCGGGGTGGAGGGTGTGAGGTCCTTCTCTGGGATCAGTTTTGCCCTTCCTTAGGGGACTTCATACCATGACACCTCTTCTTTTGTCTTCTTGCCAGACTCTTAAAGCAGTGACCCATCCTCATATTATACAGTTATTTTGATTATACGGTGATTTTTATTTTACAGTAATTTTTATTTTACAGTGATTTTTAGAGGCGTTGCATTGCCGGGGAGTTCTGAGGCCTCCTCTGTGCAGGGGAAGGAGGATAGGCTTTGCCTGCTCCTCAAGGATTTCTCCTGAGCCTGGCCTGAAGACCTGCCTGTGCCCACGGAGGTGGGAGAAATGGCTGAGCTCGCCTGGGCCTTCAGATGGGCCTCCGTTATCCCCATCATCCCATGGAAACCATCTTCCCCCATTCGTTTGCCAGGAATAAAGCGAGCTGATGACATCTGCAGCGTTACCAGCACGTTCCTCAGCCCTCCAGGTCTCCCAGCTTCCAGGACAGCTGTAAGTTATTCTCGGAGAGCCTATATCCTCCCATCCCACTGGATTTTCCTACCTTGGCTCCACCACGTCCCAAAGGGAGGACAACGCTCGTACGGATCTTCCTCTGGAAGCCTGTTTACGGGAGGACGGGAGCAGTTTTCCAGATGTTCTGGAGGGAAGCGGCTCCATCCAGGGACCTGCCCATCGCGCGCTGCGTGTCCCCGCTAGGACATCTTTTTCCTCGCGCGGAGGATGTGTGTGTTCGGCAGCCGGCCCGGCTCGCAGAAGCCTGGACCCGCTCCCAGACACCTTGGCCAGGGCCACGTCCGACGGGCTGCACGCTCGCACAAGCCGCAACAGGCGGCCTCGGGGGGAGGCCGGCCTCGCGCCAGCCTCGCCGTCGCGCTCCCCAGCTGCGGCACAGACCTCTCTGCTCAGCCAACAACATCCCTTCCCAGACGGAGGCACGCCTGCACGTCGTGGCCCCTTCCCGGAGAGCCGTCCTGGATGGCACAGATCCCCCTGGTGTCCCCCACCTGCCTGCCCTGTTGTCCCCAAAATGCTCACGGTCATGATTCCTCACCAAACTCGGCGTGCTGGCCCACACCAACCCACCGAGGGCACCCGGGCGGAGCATTGCTCTTCCCAGAACCCATATCAGGGAGCCTTCTTGGTTGAGAGAACTGAGAATAATAAAAGGAAACGCAACGAGCCCGAGTGCGATAGGAAGCGGGTAGCAGGGTGCTAAAGACGACAGGGGAAAGTCGACGGCAAGCAGCTGCAGCACAGATGCTGAGCAGAAACGAAAGCCTCCTCTCCTAGGGCAGGCCGTGACGAAGCCGCAGAGGCGGCCTGGGATGAGTAAATCGGTTTATCGCGAAGGGAGGAGGTCGTTTGTCACCTTAGGCAAAACCAGCGTGTCACAAATGGGAAACTGCAAATTCTCCGTGACAGTGTGCTGCAGCAGAGAGAAACCACAGATGATGCCGAGGAGAGGAGCCAGGACACTGAGGCATTCAGAGGAAGCCCTGGGCAGGAAGAGAAAGGTCTTGATCCAACTACATCCCGTGTTTAGGTTTAAGCAAGTAAACAGTCCCATTCATGCTCAAGTGCTTTAATGTTTTATTGGGCCAGGATTTCAAAAGTGATGAAAAGTCTGCATGAATCCAGAGCGGAGACTCAGAAAAGAGAGGGGAGAGGAACCGATCAGTCAGCGCGAGAAGGCTGGAGATAAGGGATGGGTCGCAGGCTGCTTTCTATCAGCGAGGCTTCACCGGGGTTACGCAGCTCCTCAGCAGCGAGGAGCCACAAGTGGCTTCACACGGGCTCAGCACAGTTAGCATCTGCAGTAAATCAGGTGGTTTAATGGGATCGGGGCCAGGAGGGCTGCTGATTTCTTTGGGAAGGAGAGGCGCTGCAGGCTCCTTCGACTTGTCAGTGCTCCCGATGTCCTCTCTGCCAGGACAGGCAGGGTCGTGCAGCAGCCAGGTCCTGCCAATGCTGGAAGAGGCTGGACGTCCCCAAAAGGGACACCTGGCACACGAGCTGGTGCTGCAGCACAGCCTGAGGACTGATGTCCTTCCTGCATAGCCAGCAGGCAGGTGTCCCCCCCGCTTCGTGAGGGGCTGTGGGCGCTCTGTGCCTGGCAGTGCCAAAGGGCATGGGGGAGAAATGACGCAGCCCTGTGCCTTCCCCTGCATTTCCCCATTTCTCACTGAGTTTTTAGGGTTCTTACTGCTGTCAGAGCCAGGGATGAGGGGATGCATCCTCCTCCTCATCCAGACTTATATATGGTGATCACCGTCCGTCCCTCAGCGTGTGTGTGTCTCACCCTCTCCATCTCCATGCTCACGCTGAGGGAACGCTTGCCAAGGGCGCAGGGCTTCCATCCATACCTGCTCTTTTACGGACATCTGAGTACAGAAGAGAAAGCGCCGGCGAGCAGCTGTCGGCACCAGGTCCCTCCGGACCACGGGACGAGCCGCCCGGCGGGCCGGTCGGGAGCGCCGGTGCCTTTCGGCATTGTCCTAAAGCTCCCGGCCCAAGCCTTGCCGCGGGTTCCCACAGCTGCGCGACAAAGGAGAGACAACAGGCTCCTCTGGGGACAAAACCTAATCTGAGAGATACCGGGCTGAGAAAGCTCTTCCTAAAAAAGCCACAGTCAAAAGCTCTCGGATGCCCTGCGTCCGCGGATACCCGATACGGCCGCCTGCGGTACGATTACCTCCAGGCAGGCTTTGTCCGCTGCGGCTCCCCTGAATGTCACACTTGTTCCCAAATACCAGCGGGGAACAATGCGGGGGCAACACAAGGAAAAGCCTCCTCTGTCCCTCCCGGCCTGAGAGCAAATATCAAATGCCGGTGCTGCAGGGGAGGGAGGGGTATGGTGAGCGAGGAGGCAAAAAGGAAAAAGCCCGCGGTTGAGAAATGCCACGGGGAAACTGGGTCATGGCTATAGGGTGATGGGCAGAAAAGGGGCCTTGCTCTTGGATGTGTTTGGTGGCCTCGCGAGCAGCCCCTTTATGCACAGCTGCTGCAGCCTCTTCCCCACGGACTGAATGGTGTGAGCTGGATGTAATCTGGTTTTCCATCCTTATCTGCCCTCCCTGCTGGCGGTGAAGTCAAGTCCTGTTCAGCCCCCTCCTTCCTGGAGGCCACACATGGTTTCTTCCTCTCGCAGCGTGTCCCTTTGTCCCTCGAAGGGAGCGTGTGTCCAGCTGGGTGTGCCAGCGGGAAGGTGGCTGGCTCTCCGTGTCTCCTTTGGATGGGGAGATGGTCATCCCACGTGCACATGGAGCTTGGGCAGAGCAGGCAGGAGCCCGGCTCTATCGAAGGCTTTCTGGATAAGCAGATAATCACTGTCACTGTCACTGCCACTGTCCTCTTTCCCACCTGAGGATGGAGGGGAAAACTGGCTAAAAACACGTGTTCCTGTTGGCACGGCTGCCCTTGGCCCTGTCACCCTGTGCCTGATGGAGGGGCTGGTGGGTCCACGCCTGGGCCAGCACACTGGGGCAATGGGGCAGGAAAATGGGATTTTCTGCTAGTTCAGGCTCAAGGTCTGACCCAGAACTCATTGATGTTAGAGGCAGTTTTCCCACTGATTTTGTCAGGCTTTGGCGCAACCTTGTAATGAATCACTGGGATGATGGAAAGAGGCAGAGCAGCAGGAACAGAAGGCAAATGACCTAGAGAAACAAATCCAACCAGGCACAAGGGACCGTAATTCATTGCCTCCTCCTCAAAGGATCCCCCTTTCTATCAGTGACTGAAATATATATTTCAAATAAGCTGGAGAAGTAAAAGCTGGGTTTGGTGGTTCTGGACTGAAACGTGTGCAGGGAAGGGACACCTGTCCTCCCCTCATCGGCCTGCGGAGCAGAGAAGGCACGGAGGGATCCAACAGTCCTGTGCAGTAATGGGATCCTGGGGACAAGGCTGGAGGCAAAATTTCATGTTGTCCCCTTTGGTGGTGGAGCAGGATGGATTGGTAGGGTGGGCCATAAAGGGAAATCCTCCAGTGAGAGGAGTGACCCCCCCTGAAGGAGCCGCAGCAGGGCCAAGTGCTGAAGCTGCATTTTGGAGATGAATTGAGGCTCACATGTTGCAAGAGCTGATGGAAGACTTCCTGCACAGAGAAGACAACTCAGGAGCAGCCCCGTCTGTTGCCAAATGGCCACACAGGGAGTGTGACCTTGTCCCATCAGATAAGGAGATTTATTCTGCTCCTTTTGATAGGACATCGATTGAGGTTTCCATGCTTGTGAGGGCACTGGGGGTTCAAAGGGCCGAAGGGTCAGCATGGAGCAACAAAACACAAGGCTCTTGGCTTTGCCCAGAGATTTATGGACTCGGTTAGTCTCAGAGCAAGATTGGTATGAACATCCCACTGCCTGTGCCCAGAGCAGAAAGACAGACTCCACCAAACCCGCCACACTGAGATGAACTCAAAATAAGCCTCAAGACCCCTGGCACATTGGGAGCCCAAATATTCTGGTGCTCCAGAATGGATGAGCTCAGCACAAAATGGAGCAGGAGAGCAGAGCCACGCCGGGAGGGCAGGCTGTCTGTCTCGTGCCGGCTCTGAAGCGAGCTGGGGCCAGTTCTGACACTCGCTCAAGAAAAATAGCTGTTTTGAGAGGACATGGCAGCGCCTTCCACATGATTTGGGGTGAGATCCTCAGCTAGGGCAACTCAATGGGATGTCCCCAGTGGTGCTGCGTCAGCCTGGGAGCGCTCTCTTGGAAATAAAGAGCAGCTGCAGGTGCTGCACAGCAGGGGGTTTAGCTGAGGGGTTCTCCGTGGACTGAAATCACTGGAGATGAAAGATCTGAGCCCCATTTCGGGCTGGTAATCCCTTGCCACCTGTGCATGTGAGGCAGAAGCAGCAGGGCCGCATGTGCTCCCCCAGCTCGCTGCCTCCAGGAAGCTTCCCCGCACTATTTTTGCAGCGCTGACCTCATTGCTCGGATCAGCCTGCCCTTTTCCAGCTTCCTCTCCCTGATATCTGACTTTTGCCCCGCATTTCCTCACACGTTGAGCAATCACCTTAAGACTCTCTTCTCATTTCTTGAATTCTTGTTTATCTCCCCGCACGGCGCAGGGCTCTGACGGGGCCCTGCCTTCCTGTCCTGCCTGGCCAGTTCCTCTGTTTACCTATAACACAAAGCATACATTTTTTTCTTTGTTTTGCTTGTTTGTTTGATTGTTTTCTTTTTGTTTGCTTGTTTGTTTTGTTTCTAACCCAAAGCAACTACTCAATACCAGGAGAAATGTTTTCCCCTCTCCTTGCTGCCCATTTCTCCATGGTCCCAGCCACCTTCTCCAGTTCTTAACACCTGCAGAGAGCTTTGCTCCTGTCCTCACCATGGTCAATGTCTAAAATCCTTGTTGCAAGCAGTAATTCCCTGCTTGGCGGAGCCTGGAGTCTCCTGAAGCCTCTAACCAGTCCCATGCTGGCCATGGTTGCTTGCAGGGAGGTAAAGGCCTCGATCCCAATGGGACGCAGTGGGGAAATGAAAATCCCTTTGCTCCCCCACCTCCCCGCGCTCCCCCATGACCTCTCTCCCCTCGGTGATCCCACACTGTTCCCTCACAAGGCAAATTCTTCCTGGATTATATTTTAATATCTGCAAAGCCTCAAGTTTGAAAGAAAAACAAATGTGAAACCAGCTCATGAATTGCCTCGATGTGAACAAGGAGAAGCCGCCTCCGTTGCTCCTGAGAGCTTGCAGAGGAGCTCCGTGAGTGGATTAGGGTGGGCAGAGCTAACAGCCACGCACTCGGTCAGACCTGGGGATTGAGATGTCAGGAGCTTAAACCAAAAAGAGACAGGACGGGCACACAGTGCAAGGGGAGAGCATGATGGAGAGCACCTCGGGCACTGAGCCTCTCTTTCCCCACGCCTTTTTGATTCATATCCCTGGGGATGCAGCAGGAGCACAGTCCTGAGGAAAACCTGCCTGTGGCAGCATCACACCTCCCAGAGGCTGGGATCTAGCTGGGAAACAAGGAAAAGCAGGTCTTGCTCTTCCCTGGGCTTTCCTCTTTTGCATTTGACCCAGTTTGAGCTTGGGGGAAATGACAGCTTGTCCACCGCCAGCCCTCGGGCTGCTCCCTGCTCAGCACATGGGCTCCACGCTTCCTCCAGAATAAAAGCTGTATTATTCTGTAAAACGCAGGAGAACTATTCTTGGCTAAAGTCTCTTGTCCACCAGACATGATAACCCACACCAGGATGCTGTTCCCAAATAGGGATGGCAGTTAATTTTCTGTTTGGACAGTGCCTGAGGTAAACCCCAAAGCAATGTCCTTGTCTTCTTCAGATGAGGCCCTTTGAGGTCGGAGAATAAAGGGGACGCGCACAGGGACAGGACAGAGGCTGCCCTGCAGCAGCGAGAGGAGCGATCGCTTTGGCGAGGACGCCTCGTCCCGTCCAAGAGTACAAAATGCATTGCCTCCACCCTTCCTGATGTGAACCTTTCTGAGCCTCGGGGAACGGCACTAAGGAGTTTCCTCGTGTTTTACTACCAGGTTTTGATGATGGTCACTGGCCTCACTTTCCCCCAGGTGACGGGGGTGTGCAGCCGTATATTTTTTTCCACTATGGTTTCCCAGCCGTATATTTTGTGCAAATAAATCCAGGTCTGAAGCAAGGCTCTGGGTGTCATAAGCACCTTTCCACATCCCCTGCTTGTGTTCTTCCCACTGGGCTCACACATATGGGGGAGTAACTTCAAGGGGCCCGCTCAAATCCCCCAGTGAGTGACCGACGCTGGGCATCCAGGTGTGAGGTTGGCCCAGGGCAGGAGCTGGAAGCATTTGTGAAGCAGGGGCTGGCCCTGGACTGAATAGCATCTCGGGGGTTTTCTGGGACTGACTGAGCTGGGAAGAAATGTTCTGAACTCTCTTCTTACTGCCACATGGTTTTGTTCTGGCCTGTCTATGTGTTGGGGCTTAAAATACTCCCTTCCCAAAGGGATCATCTGTTCTTGGTTAGCTACCACAAGGCCATCCTGTGGCATGGGTGGATTTCAAGGGATAGAAGGACTTGTCATAAAAGGCTCTCAGCTCCCCAGAGGCTATAAAAAGTGCATTTTTAATGAAGCTTAAGAGGTGGATCTGAGTGCTTCTGAACAAGGCTATCCTGGAGCAGCTGGGCTGAAATGTGTTCATGTTGGGAAACCGTTTCTGCGTATGCCAATATTGCAGGAGCAAATATTGACTTACAAGTATCCCACTCGCATCTGTGAAGAATTCTTTCTCTCCTTTTCAAGTATCGGTCCTTTCCACCTGGAGCCTTTCTTATGAACAAATGGCTGCTGTAAATTCCGGTGTTGGTAACATCCTTGTCCTCAGGCTGTGGGTGTGCGCTCAAGAGCTTTCATGGAAACACAAAGAGAAGATCACCCTCGCTGTGCTGAGACAGATACCTGCAGATTTCCTGGGGAACCTTGGACATTTTGGGTTCCCTGTCTTGAGTGGTTTCCACATCTCTTCATGGTTGATCTCTATTTCTGAGAGACCTGAACGCTGAGAGCCTTGGGTTGGGAGGGCTGCAGAGCCCAAGCACGTCCCTCATCTCCAAGCTCGTCACACCAATCTGAAACGATTGTGCTGAGTCCCCAGAGCCATTGGGCATCGCTTGTAAGGCCAAGAGCTGTTCTGACCTGAAGGCCACTGAGCAGTTAAACTTGCAAATCGTACTGCAAATAGTGCTGTTTGCATTCACGGGGGATCGATGCCTGCAGGAGCTCCACCAGGGCTACCCTCAAAGATGCTGCACTTCGGTGTCAGTATAAGTGGCTCCTAAACATACACAAAGCAGCTTCCTCTACATATGAAGCTGCACAGCCTGAATGAAGGCTTCCCAGAGGATGCTGTGGAACAAGTGATATTTTGTAAGATGGATGTGGAGAAAGGCAAAGAAGTGCTAACATTAAGCCCTGTGCCCCCACCCCTGTTGACAGTGTGGGGTGAGAGGTGGCAGAGATGCTTGGGGGAGACACAAGCAAGTCCTTCCGCCCCAGAGGGGCTGTGCTGGGACCCTGCAGTGTTTCTGGGTCTCAGACGGGCTGTTAAAGGGAAAACCACATGCACATTCCTCAGCACAATAGAGCCCAGCACCAGGACGATGCTGTGGTCCAGGCGCATCCTCCGAGGATGAAACCCTACAGGAATACCTGAGAGAGGAAGACTATAGTTAAACTTCCAGTTCCCCCAGAAGGTGGAAGACAATAGGCAGCCACTAAAAGGCATTTCCTGCCCTCCTATTGTTCTCCTTTCCAGGCCCTGACCAAGCTTTGCACACACTGTCTGCAGGGGGACAAACCTTCTAATTACGGCACCGGGTGACGAGCTGTGCACACCCTATTGTGTGCATCACCCTTGGAGAAGTCCCCAAGCAGCTGGACAAAGGCGTTTCTTGCACGTGTTTGCTGCTGGAGACGTTTCTCCATCATGCTGGGCTCACCAGGTCCCCAAGCATCCCAGCTCTCCTCTGCAGAGCCTGAGCCCTGCACGGAGCTCGCATGGGGCTGGGCTGCTCGGTCGGGGGGCACACGGCATGTCCCACCCTGGCTTGGGGCACCCAGGCTGGCTCAGCTTCTGCCTGCCTTTATCTCATCCCGATTCCCAGTCCCAGCTCCCAATTAAATGGTAAAAACACGTGGGATCCAGGCCAGGCACGAATGGTTTCAGCGCAGCAATTAGCCCGACGTGAGGGAGGAACAATTAGCGCTGCTCGCTGGAATCCAGCCATTGTGCCTTTCATTGTATGTTTTTGCCTTAAAAGGGGGCCAGTGTGTTGGGAGGAGAGCGAGGGCCCCCGTTCGCAGAGCCGGGCTGACATTTGCACTATGTTAGTCATGCTACATGTCAACATTTTTGTGAGCTTTCCAAAAACAGAAATTCTAATGGGATGTTTTAATCCCGTCCTCACCCCCGCGCGTCCCCCAGCTTCCCCCCATCCACCTCCCACCTCCCTCCTCCTCCTCCCTGCCTCGCCCGGCGCTAATACCACCCTCTCGGCTTCGGCTCCCGGAAACCGGCCGAAGCCAGAGCAGCGAAATTCCAATTTAAACTAACATCACATGAAAAATGAACTGCTGCTTTTAATCCCCTTCACGGGGGGAGTGGGAAAGGAGCAAGAGATTTCCCAGGGGTGCCGTGGGGAAGGGGCTTTCGGAGACCACCAAGGCAAGCCAGGGAAAGTGGTGGGTGAATGAATGCTGCCCCGTGCGCCTTTGGCAAAGGGCTTGGCAGCGGGAGACCCCAGGGATGAGGGAGAAGCCAAGAAGCTGTGATGGCCCAGAGAGAAGCCAAGCTCCCTGGGGGCAGGCAGCGTTTGGGAATAGCCTTGGCAGGAGCGTACCGAGCAGGGGTGACACATATCTGAGCTGCCGTGGATGCACGCGGGCGGCTGCGGGAGCTATCGCTGCTCTGGGGCTGCCCCGATCTCCCCGGGGAGCTGTGGGGATGGGGGTGCTTGGGGCAGGGAGCCAGAGTGATTCTGACTCCCTGTGTGCCAGCAAATTTGGGAGATGTGGGGCGGTCGGTGGCTGTGAGCATCAAGGGGGAGGCTGGTGCCCTGTCCATCACACATGGAGATTTAGGGAGTTATTAAGGCAGGTGCCTATATAAAACCTGGCTCCTGCCTCTTCCTTGGGGCAATCTGCAAACCTGACACCAGCTCCCAGCTCATTTTCAGAGCTCGGGAGAGGAATGTGACAAAACTAGGGGCTAGGAAGGATGAGAGGCCAGAGCTGAAGGGCCAGGAGCTGCCCAGCTCCTCTGGGGAACAATGCCTGGGGGAACAGGGGGACAATGCCCGTCCCCTGCACGCAGCACAGCAAATCCCATTTTCACCTCGTGCTGTGGCCCTGCCTGCCCCGGGGACAGGCACCTTGTGGGAAACCGAGGCACCACGCTGGCATCAGCTGGGGCCTCCCTCTGTCCATCCGTCCATCTGTGCTGACTCCCTTCCCC
Source organism: Anser brachyrhynchus (assembly GCF_964034855.1). Classification (NCBI taxonomy): domain Eukaryota; kingdom Metazoa; phylum Chordata; class Aves; order Anseriformes; family Anatidae; genus Anser; species Anser brachyrhynchus. Next base: position 13,150,158 of record NC_137733.1, read on the forward strand.
TCCTGTTTATACCTTTGTTTTTACAATTCTCTCCCCAAAGGAAAGCTCCCCCCACGCCCCGGCCTGCCCATGGAGCCCCAAGAGGGGCACCAACCATCGCAGGACCCCCCCTTTCCTCCAGCATCCCCCCCCCTCTGCGGCTGAACAGTGACCATGAGAAACCAGGCCGCGCAGGCCGCCCTGTGCCCCTGCCTTTCTCTCAGGGGCAGCGTGGCCACGGGGCCGCTGGTGTCCCCCCAGCCCCTCTCCCCCCAGCAATGGGGGCCGTGATCCAGGGGGCAGCGGGCTTGGAAATGGCCCCGGTGGGAGAAGAATGCGGGATGGGGACGAGTGAAAGGAGGGGGGGGGGGGGAACGGGACCATCCCCTCCCGCCACCACCAAAGCCCGAAATTCTTAGACCTGAAGGAGTCACCACCAAATTCCATTCAACTGACAGAAAAGAAATCAAATCCTTTTAAAGAGAGCCCACTTTCCCCACAAGAATGCTCCCCCGGCCTTTTGTTGCAGCGCTTTGCTTTCTCCCAGCGGCTCGGAGGAAGCCGCTCCAATACATTAACCAGTTTAACTCGCTCGTGACCCCCCCTGCCCGGCGCACAATGAGGCTCTTCGCCCGCTTTTTTCCCCGGCTCCCTTTCAGGAGCTAAATCCCCCGCTGTTCCCCGCTCGCTGCCTCTCTCGCTCAACCTTTCTCAGGCCTCTGCTTCAGCCCAGGGAAATAATAACGCTTTGCATTTCTATAGCCCCCCGGCCCCCGTGGGATCCCAGCGCGCCCTGCACAAATCGCCCCGTCCCCCCGCCCTGCTCCGAGGGGACCCGCAGCCCCACGGAGGGTTTTGGGGTCGGGGAGGGATGGTGGGGTTTGCGCCAGGTCCCGGTGTGGGAGCTGGAGCTGGGGACAGCCACCGAGGGGGACGGGGACGGCTCGGCATCAGGCGGGCACTCACAGCACCCGCAGCACGTCTGGGTGCTGGGCTCTGTGCAGCCACCCCGATGGCACCGCCAGGCCCCGTGCTACAAGGGCAGGGAGGTTTTGTGGTCCCGGGGGGGTAGAAAATGCCAGGCCATGAAAAAAAATCTGAGCCTCGCACTGGGGCTTAATAGCGCTGCCCTGTTCCCTCGCTCGCACAATGGGAAGTTAACCAAGCCCAGGACGGGGAGCGCAGAAGTCTGCCGCGGGGCGCTGCCGGCTTCCTACCAGTAATTGATGCAAAGTTCCTTTTGTGCTGTCACAAAATCCCAGAAAGAAAAAAAATACGGGGGGGCGAGGAGGATGGTGTTTGCAGCAGCACCATGGCTCCCCAGCCACCCTCCTCCATCGCATACCCTAACACACAGGGCCAAACCCCACGAAATACACACAGCACCGCGATCCCGTTGAAGCCTGTGTTTGGCACAGCTTTTAACCCCTGTCCGACGAGGCATGGAAATTGTCCTGCAATCCACAGCCCCGGCATGGCGTTTCTCCCCGATGACCCAAACGCTTTATTACAGGGAATTTATTTACCCGTTTCAGCAGCCCTGAGAAGCTGTGAGCCTCTTAGGGACCACCTATAGAGCACCGGGGTCAGGCTGTGGAGGGGGCAATGTGGAAGGTTTAAACCAATTTAGAGCGACCTAATCCCACGGTGTGGCTGAATGGGAGGTGCCCCACGCCAGTCCCTGCCCTGGGTCGGTGTGGGGTGAGTGCAGCCAGCTCCATTGGAAACCAGTATGGGGTTTTGGTGAGGGTAATTTGCAGTGGGAAGGAGCTGGGGTGGTGCCTCTGCCTGCTGTTCGACTGCTAGGCTTGGCTTTGGGATAGGGGGAGATGAGCAAAGGGCATATCCCTGAGGTTTGGATGGGGGTCTGGTTTAGGGAAGGCTGCAGAAACCCCACAGCCCCCCTGCAGCCATGGCCAGGCTCCCCCCATGGCATCTCAGTGGATAGGTTATGGGGTGCATCCAAAGCAGGATCATTTCGGGGGAGGACACAAGATGCCCCTCCTGGGCCAGCCCTGGCGTCCCTCCTGCAGAGCAGACATTACACCTTCCTTCTCCCCCGACCCTTGTGTTTATAGGACACCCAAATTCTCCTGGCCATGGTGCCACCCCAGTTAGGGCGAGGCTCTTGGTGCCCAGAAGAGGGGCTGAATGCTGACAAACTGGGCATGGGACACTCCAGAGAGCATCCTCCCCGCAGCGACCTCCAGCTCCCAGCCCTGCAGGTGCCACCCAGCGGGGGCAGGCGTGGGGACGGCTCACCCCATCACGCCGTCCCCTTTCCCCGAGCAGCACGATGCCTGGCCGGAGACATCTGTGTGGCAGGCGAGGGCTGAGCCAGAAGGCCAGGCGCCTCGAGAGGAAGCCTGCGGGGACAAGGCCGATCCCCGGGGAGCCGCGTTCCGGCGGGACAATGCCGATGAAAGAAAGGTTTCCTCCACCACCACGGCAAGCTGGCCTCGGGAACAGGGTTAGTGTGGCCCCAGGGGACCCGTGTGCCGGTGGCACGGTGGCTTCCAGACCCCACCGCGTCGCTCGGGGCACACAGAGCCCGCATTGTCACCGGCCCCGCGGCGCCGGCCGGGACCCCAACATCTGGCCGCGGCACGTGTCCCCGGCCACCTCCGAGGCTGCAGGAGCGGGAGAGCAGCTGGTCGGGGGACAAGTGTGTTTCCTCCCCTTTTGGCTCGCGGAGAAAGGCGCTCTTTCTTCACTCGGAGTTTTGCCGGTCGGGCTTTTCAGCTGCCTCTCGAGCCACGGTTTCTGTGCCATCGGGTTGGAGACAAAAGGCGCCCGAGGAAAAGAAAGCCGAGGCTTGAAGGCCGGGCTCTGCAGCAATAGCGGGAAGTGGTGACTGTGGGATTTGGTTCCTGTGTTTGTATGGTCTAACTGCTTTATTTTATTTTTTTTCTTTTATTATTGGAGGTTTCTTTGGCAGGACAGGTCCCTCCCCAGACGTGGGCAGTGCCATGCAAAACCAAACCCACGTCCACAGCCTCCCCCAGCACTCGCAGCCCGGGGCCAGGGTTGGAGGGCTGAGCGGGGTTATGTAGATCCCAAACCCAGCAGAAGGCAGACGCTGGGGCTTGCCCGAGGAAGCTGCCTCCCTGCTTCGTCCTGCCTGGTATTATGAGCATTGTTTATGCTGTGCCAGAGATGAATGGAGCACGTGACAGCAGGAAAAATGCAAGTTGGACAAGGGCCCTGCCCAAAAATGCAGCAGCCCCTGATTATGGCATTACCGAGCAGCCCAGGCCCAAACCCAAATCCGCCTCCCTGTAGCAGACACAGCATGTGGTGGGAGAGAAAACCCCGAGAGCTCCCTGCCTGGCGAGACGGGGATAAGGGGGGAAAGAAACCCTGGCATTTGGCGTCAGTAAAATAGCAGGTTGGTGGCACATCCAGGAGCACTTCCCAATCGGTTTTCCCTCGCAGCTCCCACTTTTCCCACCGCCTGGTGGGGAAAACAGCGTCTCGTTTCGCAAGGCGTCGTTACCATGGCTAGCAGTCACTGGGGACACCCCCACAGGATTTATTTTCAGCCTGCGCTGCGGGGGCTGCCCACCGGCACCAGCTCCATACCAGCCGGGACGGGGTCCGCCACCCTTGCCACTTCCTCCAGCTCTGCCCAAGCAGGGCAGGATCCGACCCTCGCCTCCCCATCCCCAATTTCCCCAGCAGCCTGGTGGAAGCGTGAGGGGCGCGGGTCGGCCGAGGGCTGATGGCGTACGGGCACCGGGGTACCCCGATGGGGGGCCGGGAGCAGCGGGCAGCCCCCTGAGCCCCCCGGGGGGGGGGGACACGGGGGACGTGGCTGTGGCACAGGCGACCCCCGATGAGGGGGCTCGCAGGGGGCTCGCAGGGGGCGTGCATGGGGGTCGCAAGGGGCGCGCATGGGGCGCGCAGAGGGCGCACAGGGGGCGCGCATGGGGTGCGCAGAGGGCGCACAGGGGGCTCGAAGGGGGGGCGCAGGGGGCTCGCAAGGGGCGTGCAGGGACAGGGGCAGGAGCAGGGGCTGCCCACGCCCCACGGCCACGCGTGGGGGCGGTACCGAGCCGGGCCCGCCCCGGGTGGGCCGGGGGCGGTTTAAAAGCGGCGGCGGCGGCGCGCGGCGGGGACGGCGGCGGCGGCGCGGGCGGAGCGCGGCCGGTGGCGGAGCGGGGCGGCAGGGAGGAGGAGGTGGAGGCGGCGGTGGAGGAGGAGGTGGAGGAGGATGCTGAAGAGCTGCGGCAGGAAGCTGCTGCTGTCCCTCGTGGGCTCCATGTTCACCTGCCTCCTGGTGCTCATGGTGGAGCCTCCGGGGAGGCCGGGGCTGGCGAGGGGAGAGGCCGGCGGGGCGCAGCGGGCGCTGCAGAGCCTGGGGGCGGCGGGGCAGGCGGCGCAGGGCTCCGGCGGCCTCCGCAGCTTCGGCGATTATTTCGGGAGGCTGAGCCGAGCCCGCCGGGAGGTGCCCGCCGCCCCCCCGAGCCCCCCCCGGCCGCCCGCCGAGGACATTTCGCCCCGCGACGTCTTCATCGCCGTCAAGACCACCAAAAAGTTCCACAAGGCGCGCCTGGAGCTGCTGCTCGACACCTGGATCTCCCGCAATCGCGACATGGTAAGGTCGCGACCGGCGGGGCAGGGCTGGGGACAAGGCGGGTGTCACCTCCTCCGCCCGCCCGCCCGGTGGCACCGAGCGCCGGGGGTGTTTTGGGGGAGATTCGGGTGGTTTTGGGGAGGGTGAGTGATGGGTGTGGGAGTGATGGAGAGGGCTCGGCCACCCCTGCCCCGGGCTCCCCGTGAAGTGTGGTGCACAAAAACTCAGCCCTCGGCTCTGCCCGGCTGCCTCGAAGGGTTTCCAGTGGGGAAACTGAGGCACGGTGCTGGGTACAGCCCCGGCGCCCTCCTAGGTTGCCCTGGGGGGTCCCGGGGGTGCAGGCACTGGGCTGCCCAGGGGACACAGGCCTCAGAGAGCCGTGCCCAGGCTCCCGGTCCCCTCGGCAGGATCTGGGCAGCACTGGGGGCTCCCACTGGTCTGCTCCGGCTCGCCTGTGCTGGGGCAGTTGCAGCCGGTGCCAGCCCTGAGCTTGGTGACACCCCGTCCTGGCAGCCCTGCTGTGTCCTTCAAGCTCAGAAAGAGATTAAAAAAAAAAAGGGGGGGGGCTTTCTTAGGAAATGTGCCGTGCCATCTGCTCTTAAGGCACTCTTTCTAGCCTTAGTCAGCTTCCCGAGTAAGTTACGCCTCGTCCTAACCCTCCCGTCCTACTGTCTTCACGTGTTTCCTCCTGGCCTGGAATTGTTCCTCGGTGGTTTTCGGAAGCCTGGAGTGGCTGGGAGGGAAGAAGGGGGCTCGACCTGCCCGTGCCTCCTTCCTTCGCTCAGTTCCCTTGGACCTTGTGGGCACACTCGGTTCCTGCACGTTACTCCAAGCGCGCTGACTTTTCTTTTTCGTTTTTACTATTTTTTTCTTCTGTGGATCTTGTCCCTCTTTTTGCTCAGGTCGCCGGGACTTGGCAGTGGCTCTGCCGTCTCTCCCTGGTACGGTTATTTAATGGAAGCCTCTTTTATGCTCCGCTGTCACTGTGAGGGGGTGGAGAGCGGTGGTGGTGGGGGAAACGCTCTTTGAGCACCTACAGATGATCCTGGGAATGGCTGCTCTTCCCCCCTCCCCTCCCTCCTGCGAGCCCCGGCTTTCTTCTGTTTTTTTTTTGTTTTGTTTTGCTTCGTTTGTCCGTTTGGATTCCCAGAGACCCGAGCCTCGGCTCTCACGCTGTCCCCCTGGGCAAGCTAACAAAGCCCCTTTTCTCCCGGCGCAGAGAAAAGGCTTCGCAGCCTCTTGTGTGGCACTTTCCATGGGAACGGGGGAGCCGGAGCCGGCCGTGTCCAGGTCAGGTTGCCTAGAGATGAGGGCCATGAAGCCAGGGGGGCCGCAGCCCGGCGAGGTGCCCGACTGACAAGCCAAGCCGCTGAGTGACGGCCCTTGTGCAGCACTTGAGGACAAGGAGCTGCGGAGCGAGCTGGAGGCGGCGCAAACTCCCGCGGGGACGGAGGGGACGAGCCCGTGCGCTGCTGCCGTCGGCTCCAGCCTTCCCCCACTGACCCTGCCTCTGCTTTGGGGAAACTTTAGGGCACCCTGGGCTGCTTCGTGCTTGGGGCCAAGCTGTCTGGTGGTGGTTTTTTGGTGTTGGTGCCGTGTGGCTCCTCTCCATCCCTGCCCCGTCCTACGCGGTTCGTGCATCACCTCCCCGCTGGTGCCCTGGGTTGCGGTGGGGCTGCCTGCGCCCCAACGGCTCTCTTGGTCTGAGTCAGGCCCATCTCATCCCGGCCCTCTCACTTTCAGCACAGGGGTGTGTGGGGGAAGCCCCTGCCCGAGGGCTGAGAATCCCCTTGCCTGGCGCAGTGCCTCCTTCCCCCCTTTCCTCCTCCCAAAGTCTCTCTCGTGGCTCTCGGTTAGCCAGGCTCCATGGAGGGGTGATGCGAGCTCTGGCAAGAAGGGGTTAAATCTGGCAGGTAGCTCCAGCCTGCACCCTGGCAGATAGGGGGAATAGCTATTGTGTTCTTCCTCCCCACTCTTTGTTCTGCCTACAATAGCCCCTGCTTCCTGTGGTCTGTCCCTTCCACCCCGCTGCAATGGGCTCATGCACCGGGCACCCCCTTCTCCTTCCTGCTTTTCTCTCTGCACAGAGGGCAGATCTCGGCTGCCTTCAGAGCCTGCTCCCTGCCTTGAACCAGCAAGGCCAGACAGGCGGCACTGGGGAAGAGTTGTGGGGTTTTCCCCTCCTCGCTTTGGGGAGCTTTTCCAGCTGTCTCGGCATTTGTATCCTTAGGCCGTTGGAGTGCAGCCTGGGGGAAACTTTACACTTGAAAGAATAGAGGGGGGAGGAGGAAAGTGGCCATTATGCACGAGTCCTGGATGCCAAGCTAGTCCAAACCACCCAAACCCACGGGTTTCCTGCTCAGTCGGGTGCTTTGCAGTGGCAGAATTGCACGAGAAACGTCCAGGTCCCTGGGGCACCGAGGGCAGCGGGTGCTCGGCGCATGCTGCGGTGCCTGCAGGCTGTGCTGGGCTGTGCTGGGCTGTCATCCCGCCTGCGTGGGAGCTGCTCATTTTCCCCCCCCCCTCCACTTGGCATGATAATTGCAGGCTTTGAAAAATTCCTGCTCCAGGCGCCTGCATTTGCCTTCCGGAGAGCACGCTCCTCCGCTGGCCTGGCGGCTCCCAAAATTTCTTTAGCACCTTGGCCAGAGTTCGTGTCCTCGGGGGGGGGGGAAATGGGCACGCGTCCTGCTTGGGTGCCCCCTGGGGAGCTGGGGTGGGGGAGGCTGTTTGTGCCTCCTGTCCCTTGGGTCCCTTCCATCCCTTGGCCGTGCCCTGGGGTGTGCTGAGCACTGCTCAACTTGGCTCACGTGTGAGCATCCCTCCCTGGGCAGCCTGGGAGGCAGGGTGGTTGTGGGGGGGGTGAGCAGGGACAGGGCGCTGTCAGGGCCGTTAATTGCCTGCCTGTTAATTGCCTGCCCCTAACGATGCTGCCGGCCTCGGCACAGGCAAGCGGCGTGCGTGGAGCGCCGGGCGGGAGGGCGGGGGACCCCGGCTGCACAATGAGCTCATTGTTTGCACGGAGGTTATTAAAAAATTATAGCATTTAAAATTACAGTGGAGGATTCTTCCTCTTGCTGCAAGGAGCCAGGGGGAGGAAAGGCCCTCGGCTTCTCGCCAGAGCCTTGTGAGCCCCTTCCCTGGCTCTGCGGGGCTGTGCCAGCCCGGACCCCATCCCGGGGAAAGCCATGGGGACAGGGACACGGCCGCTGTGCTGCTCCCTGCCTGCCGAGGCGAGGTGGGGACTTTCCCTCCCAACCACCGCGGGCTGGAGCGGGGCTGTTTGCAGCAAACATCTGCTGGAGGGGACAGAAAGCTGGGCAGAGACCTGCTCTGGCAGCGCCCACACCTCCCCGAGGGGCTGCTCCTCCAACGCACCCCATCCCGGCGGGGGCTTCAAACCCAGCACCCCTTCACCGCCTCGCCCCAGGGCCCTCGTGCTGAGCGAGCGGCTGCTTCCCTCTTTTTCTTCGGGTGAAAGGGGCTGCCAGCCCCCCCGGGTGCTGCGGGGGGGGTGCTGGGGTGCTCCATCCCCTTCCAGCATGGGGAAGTGAGATGTGATGGGGAAGGCGCTGGATTTGTGAGCTGTGGGGTTGCGGGGCTCTCCTGGCCGAGGTTCCCGTTTTTGGCAGGGGAAGGGGGGGGCAGGTGTGATGTCTGCTGGGTGTGCGTCAGCCCTGGCAGCCCCCCTGGACCGCTTTGAAACGTGGCATAAGAGGAAGAAGGCAGGCTGCCCCCACGTCTGGCCCGGCCCACGGGATGCTTTGCACAGCACCAAGCTCAGAGCAACCCACGAGCTCGCTCAGAGGAGGGGAAATGAGTCACTGCGAAAGGAGAAATGGAGGGGAGGGTGAAAAAAAAATAATAAAGAAACGGCCCTCCCCAGGGGACCAGAGGCGGCTGGGGGGCTCCCATCCCCGCGCAGGCAGAATGGGGGCTGCCACCATCCCCTGGCCATGGGGACCCCGGGGTGCCTCTGTGCTGCCTGGCCACATTGTGCGGGGCTGCGTTCAGGGGGGGCAGCTATTGTTCGGCGGGGATTTGGCATCCTGTGTTTCTTGAAGTTGCACTTTGGAGAACAATGAGGCTTCCTGCGCCTCCCGGGGCAGGGGTCTGGGCAGGCAGGGCGGCCGCCAGCGTGCCGGGAGCGGGCCCTTCCTCTCCTCTGCCCTGCAGGGAAATTAACTGTGTGGGGTGGCAGGAGGTCTCGGACCCCATCGGTGACATAGCTGGCGATGGGGGAGATGGGGAGGGGTAAGCGCAAGGGCTGGGGGCCCTCTGTGTGGGAGATGGGCTGGTGATGCCGCTGTTGGGGCTGGCTGTAGGGGACAGCTTGTGGCTGCGGTGTCCCATCCTGCTGCAAATGGGTCCCCGCGTCAAGGCTGTGGCTGCTGCGGGCTGTGCTGGGTGAGGGTGCGAGGGGATGTGACAGCACGAAGCCTGCTTGGGGTGCTGCCCCTCACAGCCAGCCCTTGGAGCTGCAGCTCTGGCCGTGTTTTGCCTGGTCACAGCTGAGCAGGGACCAGCAAAGCCACCGGCGGGGTCCTGCCTGTGTCCTTTTCCCCATCCCTGGGCTATACTTGCAGAGCCCAGCCCCATCCCTGGCTGTAGGATGGTTGGTCCCAGGGGAAGGCTGAGCCACGGCTTTCCCCCATCCCCTGGACACGGTGCCTTCTTGCCCCTCTCCTTTCCTGGCTCCTTTCCTCCCCAGTTCCCTGACACCTCCAAGTGCCTGATCCTGCCCGGGGCCAGAGGGCTGTGCACGAAGGGCACGGCTCCTGTAGAAGAAAGGCAGATAAATAAATTTTTAAAATATATATATTTTGGTTTTGATTTGAAATACCTGGCTGGGCTCTGGCAGCGGGAGGTGGGGAACCTGCAGGGTGACGTGCAGGGCTGGGTGCCCCTCTGCTTGGTCCATGGTGTCCCCAAGGTGCCACCTGCTCCCACCTGCCCTGGGAAAACTGCGGGGGTGTGCCCAGGGAGAGGTGGGGGGAAGATGGCTCGGTAGGATGAGGGCTTTCGGTGGGGGCCGGCAATAAACAATTGTCCCGTGGCCTATTTATAGCGGCTGGGCCGGAGGATGGGCTGTGGGGTTATTTTTGGAGCGGCTGAAGGCACAGTTGCTGGACGGCGCTTCTGATCTAATCAAGCAAACATTTTCAAACGTTTTCTGTCTCGCCTGAGCAGAGGCACGGCTGGAGGTGGATGGGGACGTAGCAGGCCCCACGCGCCTTGGGGTGGGTGAGGCAGTGCTTGTGGTGTGATCATCTCCACCATCCCTGGGCAGCTCCTCCTGACAATCCTGGGGTGCCAAGGACGCCCTCGGCCCTGCAGCTGATGGACCGAGGTCCCCATCCCACAGCCGTCCCCTCCTCATCAGCAGGTCCCACATCTTCTAACCCTTACCGACCCATTTAGGGGCTGACCCTTGTCCACCCCAAAACCAGGCACGCACAGCAGGCGCTTGGCCGTGCATTTGTGAGAACTGCCTTTCCACCTTCTCCACCACACTTTTTTTTTTCTTTTCCCCTTTCCAAGCCCGAAAGGTCACTTGTAGCCCTGTCCCCAGGAACGCACCCTCCTGTTCATCCCTCCAGCAAGTCTCTGCTCTCCCCGCCGCCCTCGCTGCTCGCCCGGGCCCTGAGCAAAGCCGGCGCCGGGTTAACCAGCGCAGCTGTATGCTAATGACTGCTGCTGCCCGCTTAACTCTCCTCCACTGAGTAAAGTCAGCCCTGCGCACCCGCTATTGTCGTGGCCCCGATCCCTCCTCAAACAAACCACAAAACCCCAGCGCGCTGCTGGGGCCGGCTGCCCGCGGGGTGGCACCGAATTTCCAGCTCGCCTGTAATTCTTCAGCCCCAGCGCTCGGGCCCCGTGCCCCCCCCCCGCCGCCTCCTGCCTCCCCCCCCCCCAGCCCTTTTGTCTTTCCTCCTTTGCCCTTTTGTGCACGTCTGGTTTTTAATAGCGCTTGGCAGCTGGTTGTGGTTTCTCTCCCCCAGCTTTGTTTGCTGCGCGCTGATTGATCGCGGTGCCTTTCCCACCCCCTATTCTCTGCTCCTGCTTCTCGCCCTTCCCCAAATCCAGGCCGAACAGCGGCCCCCGGCCCCCCCCTTCCCCGGGCGACATATGCCAGGAATTAGCTGTGTAAATAGAGGAGTGCAGCCGGGCGGGCAGCTCAGGTGGCGGGGGACGGTCCCCTCCTTGGAGCTGGCCGGAGGCACCCGTGGGTGCCGGCTCCTCCACCCCAGGGGTGTTGTGCAAGCGGCCGGGGACCGCAGCGTGCTGTTGACACAGGTGGGGACACGGTTGGCACCTGGTGCCGTGGGCAAACACACCTGCCTGGGGAGGGCCCAGGGATGCTTTGGCATCCCTGCTGCACGTGCTGGTCCCTCCAGCTGGAGTCTGAAGTCCCTGCTTGGAAGGAGGGAGCTCCGGAGCTGCACCCGCTCCCCGCTCCTCTCCGTGTGTCCACCTCGTGCCGGGTCAGCCCTTGCCTCTCCCGAAATCCTATATGGGTGCCAGCGGGCTGCTCCACGCCGCTGCTGCCCCCGTGGGAAGGGCAAGAGGATGGGGATGCTCCAGGCTCTAGGAAGGAGCTGTGTAAATAGAGGCCCCTCAATCCAAGGGCAAGAATGTTATAGGGCTGCTCAGCACCCTGGTGCTGCTTTGGGTTTTAGCCAGGAGGGAGAAGTCACCGACGGTGCCCCATGGGGGCTGATCCCTCGCTCTGCCCTGGGTTGCTGGGACGTGTCCAGAGCCATGTGGCCTCGGCCCCACGGTCCTCAAAGGTGTCTCATCTTCTCTTTCAGACCTTCATCTTCACAGACGGGGAGGATGAAGAGCTGAAGAAGCAAGCACGTGAGTTTGTGGCCCTTGGCCCTTTGTGTGTGTGTGACCTGGCTGAGTGTGGCGGGTGCCTGGGGCTGTGCTGGGGTGTTCCCCCAACCAGGGAGCATGGCTGTTGTGTTGCGTGCCCTGGGGAACGCCAAAAAACAGTCAAAAAATGATCAAAAAACAGTCAAAAACATTGGAGTTTAGACCCCGGGGTTTCGTGGGGACGTTTATCTGGCAGCCGCTGCCCGGGGTCGGGGTCAGCTCAGCCTATTCTCCCCATGCAAATGACTCCTTTTCAGGCCGGGAAGCGATTCCCTTTGAGCTGGGCAAGCAAATAACAGGTGGCCGCTGTGGGAAAAGGCAGTGGGAACAGAGCAAGGGCTTTGGCTGTCGCATCCTGGGTGGAGAAGCCAGCCCCATTCCCTCCTGCCCCTTCCATCCATCCTCCTTGCTCCCAGGGTGCTAGGGGCACAGGCGGGGTGATGTCGGGTGGCATTACATGTAGGGTGGGAGCCCTGGGATACTGGGATACAACCCCATTTCATCTCACGTGCACCTAAGAGCCAAAGTTTGCTTTTTGCCCAAAACAATATGGCACAGGCACCACCGAGCATGAAGCCCGTGGGGTTTCGTCCCCCCATCATACCTGGGGTGAAGCGTCCTCGTCTGGGGGGAGCGTGATGCCCCAGCACCGGCGTTTTAACCCCAATTCTTCCCTCAGGAAACGTCATCAACACCAACTGCTCGGCCGCCCACAGCCGCCAGGCCCTGTCCTGCAAGATGGCCGTGGAGTACGACAAGTTCATCGAGTCCGGGAGAAAGTAAGCGGTGCTTGGGGACGGGGTTTGCCTTTCGGGGCTGTAATTCACCACAGGGCCTGGGCGGCCCTGGTAAGGCGGGGAGCTGCCCCGGCCCAGCGTGACGCGGTTGCTGCCGCCGCTGCAGGTGGTTCTGCCACGTGGACGACGACAACTACGTGAACGTGCGGACGCTGGTGAAGCTGCTCTCCAGCTACCCCCACACGCAGGACATCTACATCGGGAAGCCCAGCCTGGACCGGCCCATCCAGGCCACGGAGAGGATCAGCGAGAACAAGATGGTGAGGGGGGGACATGACGGGGGGACCGCCGTGGCAGCAGCGCCCCGCGGGAAGCTCCTGTGGTGCTGGAGGGGGGGGAGGTTGGGGCTGGTTTAATGCGGGCCGGGGTCTGGGCCAGCCCGAGGAGGTCTCACTGCCTTTGCTTCCCCTCTCTCGCAGCACCCTGTGCATTTCTGGTTTGCCACGGGAGGAGCAGGGTTTTGCATCAGCCGGGGGCTGGCGCTGAAGATGAGCCCGTGGGCCAGGTAAGAGCGCTGGCGTTGCTCCCCCAGCGGGACCCGTCACGGTCCCAGCGGGGCACGGAAGAGTTGACAGCACCTTTGGGGATGTTTGAACATGTCCCACCACCTGGCTCGCTTTGCCTTGATGGGGGCTTCTGCAGGGGCTTGGAAACGAGCTAGAAAGGACCTCAATACCCCTAATTGTCTTTTAATTAGAGCCGGGCCGGGTGCCCAGCAGCCAAGTGCAGGCCCCGCGGGGTGCCCACATCCCCCTGGGCCTCGCTCCGCTGCAGCTCCTCTTTGTCTCCCCACAGCGGGGGCCACTTCATGAGCACGGCGGAGAAGATCCGCCTGCCCGACGACTGCACCATCGGCTACATCATCGAGTCCGTGCTGGGCGTCAAGCTCATCCGGAGCAACCTCTTCCACTCGCATCTGGAGAACCTCCACCAGGTGCCCAAGACGGAGATCCACAAACAGGTAACCCTGCCCCGAGGGCCCTGGGCTGGATGGAGGGGTTGGGATGGTTGGTACCTTCGTATGGTTTTATCCTTTGTGGTGTAGGCACGCAATGGGATTTTGGGAGCCTGGGAGCAGGGTCTGCAGGGTTGGGCCCTGGAGCTAAAGGCTGAAATCCCCAAATGAAGTGCCCTACAATGAGATTTTCAGCTGAGGCTCGTTGGTGGGATCCCTTTGCAGTGCAAGGAGGGGTCACCTTTACCTTGAGCCACCTAAAAATTGGGCATCTCAGCCGAGACATGATAGATGCGCAAGCCCCATCAGCCTGTCCCAGGAGGCTGTGAGAAGCAGGGTGAATTTTGCAGCCCCCCGATCGATCCTCGTGGCCACGTCGGCTGCTTGACCCTCCTGTGCTTTCTCCCCTAGGTGACACTAAGCTACGGCATGTTCGAAAACAAACGCAACTCCATCCACATGAAGGGAGCCTTCTCCGTCGAGGAGGACCCATCCAGGTGAGATGGGGGGGTCCCATCCCGCACCCCGCCGGCAGGGACCCCCCTCAGGGCCGTGCCACCACGTGGCCACCACCACCTTGTGCTCAGCACCGCTCTTCTCCTCCGCAGGTTCCGCTCCGTGCACTGCCTGCTGTACCCCGACACGCCGTGGTGCCCCGCCAACGTGGTGTACTAGGGAGATGCGTGTCCCCTCCCAACCTCGTCCCGAGTCTCCCCGGTATCCGACGGGCGTGCGGGACCTCGCGTGTGTGCGTGCGGCCGTGTCGGCCCTCCGGCCGGCCGTCGTTGCTGTGGTATTGCACAGTGTGTGTGTACTGAAGGCTGCTGTGCGGCCCCTTGTCCCCTGCCCTGCCTGCCCGGCCGCGCGCCCCCGCTGCCCGCTCCGGGACGGCGGGCACGGACGGGTCCTGAGCACTTAACCCCGGGGCACGGGGGGGCTGCCTCGCCTGGGTCGAGCCCCCCGCCCGCCAGCCAGCCCCGCGCCATGCGTGGGGAGCGGCAGCCGGTGCTGCGCAGCTCTGCCTCACCCTGGCTTGCTTTTCTTTCTTTCCTTCCAGATGTTAAGGTGGTTTTTTTTTTTGGTGTGTGCCTCCCCACCCTCAGCTCTAACCCCTCCTTGCTCCCGCAGACCCCTAACCTGTCCCCATCCTTTCTCCCAGCCCCCAAAATCTCAGCATTGAGGCTCTGGCTCCTCACAGGCAAAGTCTTTATTTTTTTAACCTGGCCACGGCAAATGCTGGGACACACTGCAGTGCTGCAAAACTGCTGGGTGCTCATCAGCTACCACAGAGGGAGACCGTGGGGCAGACGGGTGGCTTGGCAAGCCCAGCACCACCAGCATTCGCTCCATTCCCCAGAGCTCCCTACATCCGCTGAAATGTTTTCAGCGGCGTAAATCTATGCACTATTTATAGAGACTAATTTAAAGGCTTTCTATAAATACGGGGGGCGGGAGGAGGGCTTTTCCAGAGCTGTGTTTGCACAGCGCTGAGGTGTCTCCCTCCGGTGCCACCTCCCTGCCCGACAGCGGGGTGGCTGCGGGTGCAGGCAGGCTGAGCACGGGCACCCTGCGCCTTTGCAAAGTAGCACTTCAGGGTCTGTCCTTGAGGGCCATGTGGGTGTCCCCCCACCACGCATCCTCCAGTGGGTGCTGCCGGGGCGGCTGCAGTGCCCGAGAGGTGCTTGGCTGGATGGGCACCCACCACAGGCCGGCAGCGTTTCCCAGCCCACCCATTGCTCTCTGCCTGTGGCTGGTGGGCAACGGGCACCCCAAAAGAGCAGATGTCCCCCCACGCCATCGCAGGCTCTTCCCCTGGCTCTGCTCCTGCTCCTACATGGGGTGCATCCTGCAGCAAGGCCAGCACTGGGGGACCAAAGGGCGGTGTCCCACTCCTCCAGGCACACCAGGAGCAAAAATGGTTTGGGAAACGCTGCCAGAGCAAAATTTGCCGTGAGCCAGGGATGGATTTAGCCCAGCGCTGGGCAGTGCGGGCAGGGACAGGGGTCCTGCATCCCCCCGCGGCCACTGCCAGCCCGCACTCCCCGGGGAGAAGCGGGCAGAGCTGGAGCCGAATGTTTCCAACCTGAAGCTGAGTGAAGATAGCCCATAATGGGTGCGTTGTAAATATGTTATTGTGCCAGTATTTTTTTACTGTGCCTTTTTTATATATAAAAAAAAAAAAGACAAAAAAAAACCAAAATCAGCAACATTAAGAATTATGTAGATTTTAAAATGCTTTTTATACGTTTTCTGTGGATCAGAAAAAAAAAAACCAACCTTCTGATAATCTGTTTAAGAAAGAAAAAAAAAAAATTGCGATGTCTTGTAACTATCACTTACCTTAATTTATATGTTCCAGTATCTGGAACGTCACTCTGTGCTTTTTGTAACTAGGATGTGTTTAAAAGCAATAGGTGTGGGTTGGGGAACCAGCATGGACAGCGTGTTCTCAGGGACTTGAACCCGATCGCTGCCACGGGGCCCCCGTGGGAGCCGTCACCAATAAAGCAGCTTTTTGCTGACCACAGTCACCTGGTCCTGGGCTCCGGTGTCTCTTTACGGATGGGCTGCGCTTGTTTCTGTCCCTAACGAAGCTCTCGGGGATGCACGGAGAGGCTTTGCCCCTGTATCCCCCTCTGTTCTCACGGGTACCGGCCCCTTTGCATCCCACGGAGGGGGGGGGATCATCTCCTCCTTCCCTTCCCCAAAAGGCTCCATCAGGGCTTAGCACCTCGGGAATGGGTTTTCCCAGGCTCTGGGGTGGGAGCGGAGCTGGGGGCGAGGTGAGAGCCGGTTGTTAGCAGGGGGGTGTTAACAGCCGGCCGGCAGGCGTGTGCGTGGGAAGGCCGGGGGCTGCGGGGGGCCCGAGCCCCTTCCCTCCGACACCAGGAACCACCGACACCCAGCCTGCGTGTGCTGTGGCACCAGCGGCAGGTCTGCCCCCCTGCTTCCTAAACCCAGCGCTGTTTGTGCAACCAGAGCAGCTTTCATCTGCCACAGTCATCTCCTTCCCCAGCCCCCCCCCGCCTTCCTCTTTACCCAGCATCTTTTATTACCTTTTTTTTTTTTTTTTTTTCAAGGCACACACTTACTTTACAGTTTCGCTTGAATTTCTCGGTTATCATGGGTTGGCCTTGCTAAAAATACATCCTAGCAGGAAGTCAGCATGTGCTAAAGCAACAACCCCCTCCCCCTGACACACACACACACACACACACACCCTTCAGGCAGCCCCAAAATGAACCAAAAGCCCCCCCCCCCCAGCAGCCCCCTCTGGGGCTGCTGCATGCAGAAGGGAACCGAGCATCGCCCTAAACTGGCACCCCCCCAAAAAAGGGAGAGACCAAAAATGCCCTGGACAAAGAGGGGGTGGTGGAAAGCGAGCCCTGCGAAACCGCCTGGCCCTGGCCGTGCAGAGGGTGCAGGGTTTGGCACCTCTCGGTCCCCTGTCCCCGCTTCACCCCCCTGCACCCCTCCCGGCACGGGGTCACAGAAGGGAAACTGCGTCAGGCGCAGGAAGCCGTGCCACCCGCCGCTCGCCCGCGCGTTTTCCTATTGCTCATGGGGCCGCGGGCACTTCCCGGCAGCGCGGGGTCGGGCTGGAGGAGCCCCAGGCGCCCTCACCCCTTCCGCAGCCTTGCCCTCCCTGGGTCATCCAAGCAGAGTGGGTGCCAAGGGCACGTTTCTGGCAAAACCAGCCCAAATCCTGTGTTCACCATCATCATCGTCATCATCCTCCTAGGGGGGAGGCCAAGGGGAGTTGGAGGCTGCAGCCTGGTGCTGGGATGGGGCTGTAGGGAGTGGGGACCCCCCTTGGCAGGGGGGAAGGCTGGGTGCTGCACTGTGTCTGGAGGGTGGGGGGGGGTGTTAAAACATAAAATAAAATAAAATAATAAAATGAAATAAAATAAAATATAAAATAAAATAAAATAAAATAAAATAAAATAAAATAAAATAAAATAAAATAAAATAAAATAAAATAAAATAAAATAAAATAAAATAAAATAATAAAAGCACCCCAGCAAGCCTTCGGGAGCAGCCGAGGCAGAACACAAGCCCGCCAGTTCATCCCACACCAGGCTCCCAGCCTCCTTACTCGCGGGCTGAAAAGTAAATAAATACAGGCATTAATAAACAAAAGGAAAACAAAAGCAAGCCCTGCTGCTCTCACATACTTGGCGGGCTCAACAGGCCAGCCCGCTTTCATCTGCGCCCCCGGCGCTGGTGTGGGACGTCCTGTTTACGATCGCTGCAGCTGGGGCTGCTCCCAATAACTCGCGGTACCTTTTGGAGCAAAACTGTTGGGACAGAGGGAGAGGACGAGCCTGGCTCGGTGGGGACATGTCACCATGTGGGGACCTCTCTGTGACACCGCCATGCCCCAGAGATGCTCCAGCACTGTGCCGAAGGCTTCCCCAGCCCCCCCAGGGAGGATTGCAGCATGGAGGGCGGAGAGTGAGGCTCTGCATTAGTCATTTTTGCTGCTCTCTCACCTCCCTTTTTTTTTTTTTAATAATAAAGCTTGCATTCGGGTCACTCAGTGTGCTGGATGCTGTGTGAGTTGCTGCTTTCCCAGCCGGCTCGCAGCGCGGGAGCGCCGTGGTGCAGAGGCTTTTCGCTGGGGACTCGTGTTTGCGCTGCGATGGGATGAGCACCAGTACTGGCAGCAGCCCCGGCGAGAAATATTTGTGAATCGGGATGGGAGGGGATGACGGGAGATGGAGAGCCTTGTGTGAATCCTCTCCAAGCTCCACTTCCAGCCTCTCTGGCCAGCAAATGGGGAACATTTGTGGGAAACGAGCGTAAAAGCGGCCAAATCACAGAACCCAAACAACGCACACGGCCATCTGGCTATCCAATCCACCTCGCTGTCATCTATTGACCTGTGTTTGGGAGCTGTGTGTCCCAGCACCAGGATGGCTGAGCCCATGGATGGGACAGGAGGATGTCCCGTAAAATCCCTCGCTGGCATCTGCAGTCGGTGGGACGGGCTGGAAAGCCGAGGGCAGCCAGCCCCCAAAGCAGCTCCCGGCCATCTCCCACCTGCCCCTAAAGCTTGCTCACCTTCCTACTGCATCCATCCCTTGAAGTTGAATTGCTGAGCCTTCCACAGTGTGTTTTTCTCCTCCTGCCTTCTAAGACCAGCCGTGTCCCTGTCCAAACCAAGTCCCCTCCTGCCCCCCGCCCCCGGGGCTCCCAGATCCTTGCTGCTTCTGGTTCCCCAGCCGCGCAGCGGGGCTGCCTCTGCTCCTTTGGCTGCTTGGCAAGGAGGCGGCGAGCGGGAGACGAAGCGAGCATCTTAAACACAGCTGGAAGCACTTCCCACGGTGCTGCCAGCCAAAGCTGTGGGACTGCTATACGGCCCTGCTGCTGACCCCTCCGGCCTCGTCCTCAGTGGATGTGTCCCCCCTCCATCCTCCCCACACTGCGATGGCTTCACTGGGGGGACCGTGCTGGGTTTGTGCTTGTCCCCAGTGGGTGCAGGGGACTAAAACCACCGTGACACTTCAGATGATCCTTGGCCACATCCTAGGGACTGCCCTGCACTTTTCTCGAGAGCCAAGACATAAAGGACATGAACATGGGTGCGCCATGGCCAACACGGGCACTAACTCTCCCCAGTCCCCTCCGTGGTCGGCACGGTCGTATCCTGCAGGGTCCTGAGCACACATCGGCGCAGGGAGCCCCCCCCTCCCAGCAGGCTCTGGGCATTTTGGGGCGCACAGAGTGATTTATAAGCCCCTTGGGGAGCAGGGGCTGGAGCAGCCCATCCCTGCAGCAGCCCCACGCAGCTGCGTTTGGAGCAGCTCATCTGCGTGCCTGGTGATTTATGGGGTAAGAGCATCCATCCCATCCCATCCCGTGGTGTTCAGCTGGTGGGAAGAGGAAGGGGGGGTGGGTGGGAGAAAAGCTTCTCATCACCAGCATCTGCAACACCTCCTAAAGCCCCTGCACGGACCCAGGAGGGATTAACAGCCTGTCCTGAGGGCTGAGCGGGGATTTTCACAGGGCTCGCTGTGAGAAACAGCCTGCCCCAAGCTGCTTTAAGGCAGGACCCTTCCCGACTGCAGCTCCAAGATAAACCATGGTGTGATTCTGCATACAGAAATAGAGACATGAGGCATGGACAAGAAAGTCCTTCTGCTCCTGCCACCACCCGTCCCCTCTCCCCATGCCGCATGCGATGGCACAGCAGCATGCCCGGCTGCTCTGTCGCAGTGGCTGGACCCGTGGCCCGAGGTGGCCGCATCCAGGCTCTCTTCCTCCCCTGCCCGGCCACCCCAGCAGGCAGGAGGCTGCCGGTAAATGTGCCGGGAGGTCACGGCCTCTGCTCCGCCGTGTGTGCCCCCATGGAGCTGCAGAGGAGCCCTGCAGAGCCCCGGGGCTGCTGCCTCCCCCCTCGCTCCTCCTGCGGCTGCCTCCGCTTCAAACCCGCCTGACTGCCAAGAACAGGACTTCAGCATCCCCATGCGGTCAGACAGATCTGTTTCTCCCCATTTAGGCTTTGCTCTCAGCTGTTCAGGCCCAGTGGGCTCCCAGCTCGGGTCCCTGCATCCTCTGTCCTGCAAGGGCAGGCTGCTGAGCTCCCGGGAGCATTCATGAAGGGGTGACGGGGTCATTCCTCAGGACCAGGGGTGCTTCAGAGAGGGTTGCAGAGGACAAGATGCAATTTTGGCTGCCCACTGGCTTTCCCTGGGCTGGGAAATGTGAGGAATCGCAGCTCTGGAGGGATGCAAGAGAAGGAGAGCCACGGACCCAGCTCTCAGGTGCGGTTAATGGAAGAAATTGGGCAAATCCAGCCTCGGTCTCGGCATGCACACCGCCACGGGCAGCAGGAGTCACCACCCAGCCGCTGACCGGGGACAGAGGTATGTAACAGGTCCCAGCGGGCACACCAGCAGCCACCAGCGTGCTGGCTTTCCAGCACAGAACAGCCGCCAAGCACCACCACCTCCTGGAGGCACCGCTCCTGTCGGCACAGCTCAGCACACGCCAGTAACACAGATATTTGAAAGCGTCTCCCCGGGGCACCCCTCCCTCCCTTATCTTAGAGGTCGGAGATCTAAGGGCCCACTACTGAAGGCTGATCTGAAGGCGAGGTTTATTCAAACACATATTTCACCCCGGCTCCTGGGGGAGAAGGGACCCGTGTAGGAGGCTGAGCGAAACCTGAGGCTGTGGGCACGGCCGGCTGGAAAGCACTGGGAAAGGTCACCGGGCCGGTGGCCTCGCATGTTCCCATCCCTGGTGGGAGTCTGTCAACCTGGTAAAATATTTACGTGCTGACTCTGGTGGGGGCTTTATTCTCCTTCACGCCATCGGCTTCCCTTGGCTGCTCCAAGCCCCCTGCGCCTCAGAGTGGGTTTAATCAGCTCAGGGCAGGGGGCGAAGGTGGAACGTACAGGTCCCTCCGTTAGGGGGAAAAACAAGGTGGGAGGCTGGTCTGTCAATTATTTGTGAGGGGAGGAAAACTGGTTTCTGTTGAGATTCACACGAGGGTGAAAGGGGCAGCAAAAAAACCATCAGTGTTTCTGCACCTTACTGATGGGTTTGTGACCACGGGAGTGGGTTTCAGTCTAAATACACACGGTGCTTAACCAAATACAGAATTAACAGAATGAAACCCGCGCTCACACCAGTCAGGCCCACCAAGGGAGTAGGACAGGTCCGCATAAAATCTGGGGGAGCGGAGCAGGGCAGAACGCCAGCAAAGAGAAGGGTGCCCAGGACCTGCAGCTTGGCCACAGGGCTGAGGGCAGCTGTCCCCTCTCAGCAGCCCTCAGACCAGCGGTGCCACATGGCGGTGACATCCAGGGGTGTTGGCCTGGTCCTGACAGCAGCACCAGGTAATCTGGGAGGGAGACGAGTCCCTTGGTTCGACTGACTCAGGCAGAAAACATCAAGAGAGACACTGCGGACGGGCGGAGGTTTTTAGTTCGACCTTCCCGAAGGCCCGCACGGACATTTTGCGGCCTTCCCAAGATCGATGCCCCTGCAGCAGGGCAGCTGCCACCATCCCTCCCCTGCATATCGCTGTCCGGCTTGGCCACGGCCGTACTCCTGCTCCTGAAAACGAAGCCCTGGTGCTGGTGTAACTGAAGCAGCACAGGGAGGGATCGCCGCAGCAGCCTGGTGGGTGCCACCATGCCGTGGTGCCTGCAGGTCCCTGATAGACACCCGGCTGCGTGCAGTGGTCAGCATCCTCCCCACACCAAAACTCATCCCCCCCAGGCACCCTGCTGCAGCCCGTGCAGGACAACGGGTGAAAACACCTCATTTCTGAAGCAGGATTAGTGCAACTTTCCCCCAGAAGGAACGCCTGCACAGCTCCTTTTTCTTCAGATGGCTGGTTTTGAAGCTGGCTGGTTCAACTGCAACAGTCCAGACTTCAAATTGAATCAGAAAGTCTGATTTCCAACAGCAACCAGATTAGGCCGAGAGCTGCGACCAGAGGAAGCAGCCCTGCCAATACACCTGCACAGACTTAATGTCACATAAACATTAGCAGGACTGACACTAACGCTTCGATTTCTGTAGTAAAGGACACTCACGCTCCCGTTCTTTCCGTTCCCTAACAGCTATGAGAATTCATGGCCCTATTCCCTCCTGTCCTTAGCCCACGGATGTACCACTATGTATGAGAGGTAATAAAAATTCAGGCAGGTTTACGAACTAGGGAAAGAATGTGAATCAATAAATAGGAACAGTGGTTTTATATTGTTTATTTTTAAAACATGAAACCCAAGCTGAATAGAAACCACAGAAATTACATTTAGTTCTTTTTTTTTTTTTTTTTAGTATTTGCAAACCAAAAAATTACAGTAAAAAATAGCTACATTACAATCAATAGAACTACAGAATTAAAAGTAAAGATACAAAAATGGGCTCAATCCTCTTTAACCCTCACAATTTAAAAACATTTTGGGTAAGTGCAGGAACTCTTCAAAGAAACTAGCAGGTTCAAAGTTTAAAAAAAAAATTATATATATTTATATATTATATATGTATATAAAGTGGTATGATATACAACCATTATGGTTAAGAAGAAAAAAACGAAACAGAGAAGTTACAAAAAGGCCAGGTACATGATCACCATTAGGTTTCTGTGCACAGTGTCCAAGAAAAAAAAAAAACAAAAAACTTCCCTCTGAATGATGTGAATGAAACTCATGGGGCCTCCCGTTAACAAGGGACCTGAGGCACACGACGTGGCAGCTGGGCACCCGGCCCCAGCGCAGAGGACGATGAAAGAAATGAAGCTTTTCTGGGAGCCCAGTGCCCTCCTGCACAGAGGCCACTGGAGAAGTCTTCGTGGGAGATTAGAGGAGGAAGAGGAAGGAAGGAGTTTGGAATTGCATAGTGAGGAGCAATGTGGTATCAAATACGCAGAGCACCTAGAGCTTCATGCTACAGTTATCCTCTTTAGGAAAGGAATATTTTGAACTTTCTGGTTGTACATCAATTTATGTTCCACTTTGTTCACGCACGCAGCCACAGGGGCTGGGTGAGCACCCGGCAGCTCGGGGCCACTGGTGACCCAACCCTTCTCTCTCCCAGCTGGGCAACACACTCACCATCATGGCTCGGCAGGAGATCCCACTGTTCCCCCCAAAAGCACGGACCGCTTGTTAGCCATCTAGGAACTGCTACCAAAGCATCCCACGCTTGTGCTGGGCCTCCTGGAAGGACTAGAGAAGCCATCCATCGCACGCACACAGATCACTTCTGGAAAACGAGCGTAGTTGGTGATGAAAGAAGCCACCTGGCCAAAGGTACGGATTAAGTCTGGTCGGGTCCCCTCTCTCAAGGCGTTAGATCTACTCCTTAGTATCTGCCTGGAGGGCTTCTCCCCTCCCACCCAGAGGTGTTCAGTGAGTTACTAACAGAGCTGTTTGCCAGGGGAAGACCCTGGCTTGGTCCCTATGTAGGAAGTACTTCAAAGACCCCTCTCTACCTAAGGAGAAACTCACCCACCTAATCTACACCTCAATCAGGTGAGGTGGCTCTAAGCAACAAGCCAAGACAGTGCTCTCTTCTTCAAAGGGCTCAGCACGCAATTTCAGCTGCTGCTGGAAGGTGGGACCAGAAGTTAACGTGGGTTTATCCACACGGGTATCTGTACCTTGCTCACACGGGTATCCATGCACTCCTGCCTGCTATCACCCCGCAGTACCAAGAGCTCTCACGAGCGATGGCTAAGCAGCCCCTCCAGAAGCTGTTTACTCTCAGAAAGGCCAAGCTTTTCATGTGAACACTACATATTTTTAGGGAACTGCTATGGAAATCCTGACTTGGGATCGCTGAAATCCCCATGTACTGTGTCCTCCTCAAAGCACTCAAATGAACATCCTTGCATCTTGGCTGAGATGACTGTACACGGAAAATTAACACCTATCAAATGGAGAAAACTTAAAAAGGACAGGAGGGGAAGGGAGCACTCCATCCTTCACATTTGGGTACATGGATGTACGCTAAAAATCTTAGCTTGAACCCTTTTATCAGCACATAAAATGAACTCAGTTTAATAGTACATACAGGATACAAACACTACAGTTATATTCCCAAGACAGCACAAGAAATTCACAGCCAAGTCTTGATTTGATTTCCTTTACAATTACAATGCAGTCTTGAACACTGGACGCAAGAGTCCAACATGCTATTTACATTTCACATTGTGGAGATGTTCGTGTGCTTGGAAGAGTTCTCAGTTCCAAAAGAAAAAGTCATTCACACATGATGATGCAGTGGAAATAAACCAAGCCAACCAGACAAGCCAATGACCACATTTGTGCTTCTGAAAAAGTAACATGAAGTGTCTTCACCGATGCAGTCACCTTCGACCGGACAAGCCGCCTTCCCTGTTGCAGTCAGTGAGGTGTCCAGAGGCCAATCTCAGCTCCCCTGACTCCTGGACCCTTTTGTTAGCGACCAGTAACATGATTCATGTCCTGATAAGGTCAGCTGGGACACGCCAAGCGATACAGCCTCGGCGCTTTGTCACATTAAGAACAAAGACACACAATGGAAGAGAGAGAGGTCTCCACAGCTTTCCCCCCTACAGCTCGAAGAGTTTGGACTCCCTCAACCATGAATGCCATCCAGAACAGATGAGTCTTCGCCAGATAGCACCTGCTGTTCACCCGAGAGGGAGGCACAGAGTCTGGGAGATCTTGGCTTTTCCAAAGTCCACTCCTCAGACAAAGTGTGACCATATGGATGAGACTGATTACGTCGCAGCCATAAGAATAGGCAAAGGCCATCTGTTCTTCAGCAGATCCACTCAGACCAGCCTGCAGAAATGCCACACTGTCGCTCAAGGTTCCAGTAAAAAAAAAAAAAAGGAAAAATAAAAAGTACTAACAACAATAATAAAACAAAACCAAAACGTTTGTCTGTGTTTCCTATCCAGCGCTCTGCACAGCATGCAGCGGGGCAGCAGAGTTCCAGGATGCTTTACAAAAGTGCAATATCCATGTCAAGTAAAGGAAGTGCTGGCTGGACAAAAGTACACAGCTCACACTGCAGTCATGTTATGCTGGCCTCCAGAGAGCAAAACGTCATCTCCATAACATTCTTTCCAGTTATATTTTGAAGTCACAGAGCACATATCTCCACATCTGTGCCTTGCTGCAAGCCCCAAACGTTGTCAGAAGCTGTTCTGGGTGTTACGAGTGACTACGCCAAGCCTTGGAAGGAAGCAGGACAAGGTGCCTGCTGCATTAGGTGCTGCAAACAGGAGGCATAGGCTCCCCATGCCCCTCCTGGCACAGGCAACGCCACTGTGGCAATTTGGATCCAACCCCTCCCAAAATGCAATCACATCCATATTCAGGATGCTTTCTGTATACAGCAATGCCAGTATACAGAAGCACCTGTCCTCACAGGGTTCCCCACACCCTCCAGCCTTCAAAATGCTTGCCTTCAATGAGCAGGATCAGGCCACAGATTTTAGGGCAACCCCCCTACAAATGACAGCCGAAGCAGCAATCTGGGCACATCCTTGCAGGGACAGATGACAGTAGAACGATTTGTTCTTAGTAAGCATTATATGGCTCTTGCTTCTTTCTTCAAAGCGAGGGGAAGGTTCAGTCCCCCCTGGATAGCAGTTGCATACTTTGGGCCCTGCAAGCTAACCATGCCACGTGCTTGCACGCCCGGGGTCTTCTGGTAGGCTTTAAGACAAGGCGGAAAACCTGGTGCTCATGAGCCACAGAAATCCCTCCATACAAGCTGCGGCTATGTTTCCCTGCCCTTGTAATTTGATAACACCGAGGTATGTTTCAGTGTGAAGCCCCTCAAATGCGTCTGAAAGGCCTACTCAGTCCTGAGCAAGAAAATCCTGCTTCCACAGATTTACGGTGAAGTGTGAAGTTTTCTCCCAAACCTTCTCTTCCTGGCTGCGCGGTGCCTTGTCTTCCCTTTCTCCCTCACTCCTTTGAATGGTACAAGCTGGCCTACAGCTTTTTGTTCTGTTAGTGGTTTATCTTCTTAAGAGGAGCTCAAAGCTTGCTTTCCACAGAGCTGGTACCCTTTGAGAGCAAACACCATCATTGCGAGGAGCAATCCTTACCTCACTGCAAGAAGGCAACTGACTTGAGTAAAGGCAGATTGGTAGATTTTGTGCCCCGTACAGCAAACGTGGGGTAAATGGACACCAAGCCTGAACGTCACCGACGTGAAGATTAACTGCCTCTGCCAATGGCTCAACTCCAGTTTGAGGGATATTTCCCACTTTATTTCTTCTGCCAGTTATTTAATATCATGCTCAGCAGCCACGCTGCTGCTCAGAGGTTAAAAAACAAAAACAAAAAACACCAACAGAAGGAACATCATAGTTTCCCTACTGAAAGGCCAGTACTCTACAGTACTACTAGCTGCCCAAGAGGCAGCCTGCTCTTCCAGTAGTAAGTGGTCAGTGTCCTTTGGAGCACTGCTCGTCAGTGGAAAGTACAGCACCAATGGAGGATGTTGCCCTTTGCAGGCACCCAGCTGCCCCTTTGCAAGCCTTGTTCTAGCTCATGCCTAGAAAAATGCCTACATGTGCCTGAATATGGTCAGATAGTGGTTAGCAATGTGCCTTGAAAAACAAAAACAAATAGAAAAAAATATGTTCTGACAGTCACAACATTCTCCAAATGCCCAAATGATGGCATTTGTGTTTCTGATTCCGGAGCACAGAAGATATACTGAGGATTTTGTGAGTTTGTTAGGACTGAGGCTCCATAAAACTTCCTTCAGTGCCAGTTCAGCAACCCTGTGCTGTAAACTGTGATTAAAAAAGAAAATGAATAAAAAAAGAAAAATAAAGTCCACCAGAGTTCACAGGTCACTCCTGCAGGGAGTTTGCATTTGCTATAAATCCATTGGTGCTTGCAGTCCCTCTTGCTTTTGCAAGCTGACTGTCCCATAAGACCTAATATCAGAGAGCTGAAACTCTTCAGTGCAAAAAAAAAAAAAAAAAAAAAAAAAAAACAACCAAAAAAACCAACCTAAAAAAACCAACCATAAAGTCTTACAAGTCTTTTCCTGGAAAAGTTTGGCACCAAGTGGGTGGTGGCTGGCTCCTGTTTGTTCTGTGTGTTGGCCTCATAAAAGCAGCACCGAGAACGCCATCTGCAAGTACCTGGGCTTCCCTGGTGGAGCAGAGAGGTCAGGTTCAGAGCAATGGACCGGGTACTTAGGTGGTGCTGTGACCCCCTGCTCCTCCTGGAGAATTCACAGGCTAGATAGAGTGGGAAAGAAAACAGCACTTTCTTAATTGATTTTTTTTTTTCGTTACCATGCTAGTGGAGTGGTTTTCTCTAGAAAAGAGCCACAGGCTCACAGATTACAGTGGATATACAGTGACACCAAGAGGCAGGGGTTTCCCTCCTCCCTCACACAGGGCGCTGGACCAGAGGACTCCCCCCCAGATGCTGTATTGTGCATTGGCTCAGCTTCCCCTCGTTGGTCGCTAGTCACAGACACCAAAACTCTGCCTCTTCAGTGTTTGACAGACCAAGCAGCTCCACTGATCCCACTGCAGAAGTAAGAAGAGATCTACCACCATCTTTCACCGCATTCCTCTGAGGAACAGAAGGGGAAAAAATGGGGGCAGAATATATTCACCAACATTTTCTATCGGGCTACTCTGTTAAAGCTGGCCCCAGGCAGCTGGAATCCAGGACAGGATGGTAATCTCTTGGTTGCTTGCCTGTACGTGCTTGCTCTCTCTTGCACATCAGGTACAGCAAAGTGAAGGCTTAAATTCAAAAGGGGCTTCCACTCCAGTGGGCAGGTACCAGGTTGGAGGGGTGGTCTGGGCTGGAGAAACAGGAGCTGCACTGGATTTTGGGCAGAACAGCAGGATTGTTCTACGAGGACAGCACAGGGGCACAGCAGTTGGCACATTGTTTTGTCTGACTGCACATGTGGGTTTTCTTGTTGTTTTGTTTTTGTTTTTTGCCTTTTTTTTTTTTTTTTGCTTTAGCTTTTTCATTTTAATGCACGCTGCCAGCATCTGGACGAGGTTGGTTGGTGGCGAGGTATTTGGCTCTCATGCTGGAGGTGTACTGGAGGAAGACAAGAAAAAAAAAACAAAACACAAACAACAGAACAGAAAAGTCAGTCATAATGACTAATGTAAGCATGGAACGACAGACTACGACCGCCTCCCAGCATAAAATGGTCTGTATTTACTGCATATCAAGGAGCTGCTGGCTTGGTCTGACAAGGAAAATTTCACAAATCATTGAGTAGCCAAGTCTGAGTAACATACTGTCAAGCCTGTTGCAAGGTTGATGGCCAGGTCGGTGCAGATGGGCTAATGATTTAACCAAGCTCTCAATGGAGAAGGAAATCCAACAGTCATCGAGTCAAATTATGCCATATTTCACTTGGGAGAACAGAGGGAAATGGAAATGATGCAGATGTAAAAACCCACCACATACCTTCGTCCTCAATTAGTCACGTTGACAGAAACAGGAGGTTGAAAAGGAAACGGAAATAAAGTACATTGCATTTTACTGCAACGAGGGCATAAGAAGACTGCATGCATCGCAGATGGACAGTTCGAAAGAAAAGCGTGGAAGAATGAATCTTTGTGAACAATTTATGCCTGAGAGAGAAGAGACCCCGCCAGACCGGCAACAGGCTGCCATCCCACAAGATGATATTAGCTAACAGTTATCAGATGGTTAATCATCCACCAATGGCTTGGGATCCAGCCTGCGTACCACGCAGTGGTAGACAAGACTCCAGCCTGGGGGTGAGAAAAGAAATTCACAAAGATGAGAGGTGCCTTTGGTTTGGGGGTTGTTTTCTTCTTTTTTTATTCCAAGCAAGGTAATCCAAAACAGCTCCCAGAAACTACAAGGGGAACCTATGCCATTCAGTTTTGACTACTGAGCTGAAAAGCATGCAAATCACACACCGCAGTAAGAACAAAAGTCTTTGTCTTTTTATGCCAATGTGTTCCACGCCTTCATCATGGCTACTGCTTCTGGGACTCTGCTACCATGATACTAACAACCAAGCAATGACGACAGGTATTTTTTTCCTCTTTTTATACCAGTAAGAGCTTGAATAATTCTATAATATCCACATCTTACTTCCCAAGAGTGCTTTTCAGCATACTGACTTTTTATCACCTTTAAAATTGTACCACATGAAATAGCCAGTTAAGCTGGCAAAGAGACAACTGAAAGGCAGTTCCCCACCAGGAGGTAGGATTTATCTTGCACGCTGGGAAAGAACATTATGAGGCATCCTTAGGCTCTCAAAAGCTCAGATATTCAAAGGGGTTTTCAGAGAGTTAACGGTATTTTAATCAGTTTTCCTTCACAGACCAAACCGGGCTGAACCTCTGCACAATAGAAGAGAGAGACTGCTCCTTTAGCAGGGCTGACCCCATCAGCACAAGATGAAGACACCTGAGGCTTATTTGCACACTCAACTTTTAGTGTCTTCCATAATTGGAAAACTTTCGGCAGAAAATGGATCTTAATATAAAACTCTGGCCCAGAAATGGCATCTATATTTAGAAGACAAAGGGTACGTATGTTCTTTCTCTTTTTAAGATGTATTTTTTTTTGCCACTGAGAAAGAAAAAGTAGAAAATACCAAGCTGAGCCAGTTGAACTGTATATTCTATACAGTTTATGAAGTATGATTACTGTTTCAGAAATGAAGCTTAGGGCATTATTAAAACATATGGGACTAACCCAACAGGCTCAAAGAGGCTTAGAAGTCAAAGAGCTTTCTCACAGGATAAGTAGGACACATTTCAGATAGCATACTGCTGAAATTACCAGCCAAGCGTCATGCTAAAAAGAGGGTCTTAGAGGGCATTTGATTGCTCATTTTCCATTTGTATTCTATACGTGAAGTGTCATAGGAGATGAGTATGAACACAGAACTTGCAGTTGATAAGGTTTTTTAAGAAGTACTTAGAAAAAAAATCAAGGATCATGGAAGGTCATTGTGCATCTTGCTAGACAAATCATAAAGATTCAGCACACAACTTGCAGCATCAACTTTCTTTAGAACATTACAAATCAAGGAAGGCCAATTGATGAACTGCATTTCAAGGATGTACAGAGTACAATCATTGCGGAGGGAGAAGTTGAAAAGAATTCACTCCTCCCTCCTCCAAGAAAAAAACACCACAGTTGTTTAAGAGACACTGAAACAAAGTAATCAGGATCATGAGATTTGGACAGTCAAGCAGAGAGCATTTTACATTCAAACCTACCTGCAATCCACCTCAAGGAACAAATCAAGACTCAATAGTCAGAGTTAGGGCTGATGTTCTCTCCTTAACGCAGGATTTTTGCACCTTTGAACCTTTTCCCATTACAGTTTGAACCAGTTACTCCTTCTGTTAAAGTATATATTTAATGACCGTGAAAAGTATGGTTGAAAACTGGAAGCAGAGAGCTAACACTTCTGCACACCCCTCATGAGCAGCACAGCTCTACAAGCGTGCATTGAATCTTTTGTCACTGTGTTAGGTTCACTGTATGAATGTTTTGCTCCATATGCTGTTGGCAGTCTCTCGCCCAAGTCCTTCAGTCCTCCGCTGGGAAGCAAAGGAAAGATGTTGTGGAATACACAGATCCCTACATCTAGACAGGCCAATAGATGAAGATGTATCAGCACAAACTTGCCAGTCACATGTATATGAAACCAAAATGTATTATCCACGGTTAAAATAACTTCAGACTTCAGTTCCCTTAAAAAAAAAAATCTAAAGAAAGACTTCTAAGCCTGAGCACAACAATTCAGAGCTCAGGAGGTCTTGGTCCCTGCTCAGAGGTAACCTGGATACAGTGCCTGACACAGCCATAAGGTACGCAGTTGCATTTAGTTTCTTTTAAAGAGGAGCTTTCATAGAAGGTTAAAGAACATGCACAATGCATCGATTCTTCCAGTACTCTCAGCGCCCAGGTGCCTATATGCCCTCTCACACCTTTCTGAACCCATCACGGATGACAGGACCTTCACCACGCTGTTAGCTCCCCTGAGCAGGGCACCTAACAGCCTTCTTGTTGCCATTTCTCCAGGTGTCTCGTGTTATTCCACACAACACACCTCTCAGTCACTTACCAGTCAGCTAGGACAAACACAGCTGATTGCACGCAAGTTTATTTTTGCATTTCTTAAAAGAAAGCGTCTCTTCTTTACATCTAGCCTTGCTGAGGGCATAAAAACTTTGATAGGCATAATTTGCCAGCACATAAAAGTTAGGTGCTTAACGCATGTAGCCTGCATACAAAGGAATCACTGGTTGCAAAAACTAATAAAAATTAAGGAGAATAATCAGTTAATTTTAGAGATCATGAATTCTACCAAGCCCTGTGAACTGTGCAGATCATGAATACTTCACTGCTAACTGAGCTATGCTGGAAGATCACTTACCACGTGAAACCATGACTCCAAGTAAAAACCATTTACTGTTTGTGGTTAAAAAAACACATACATCTCTTTTTGGCTACCCTGACTTTGATTTCCTGCCAGAGCTGTTCAGGTAAGCCAATGAAGACCAAAGCTTCTGGAGTCAAGTTCTTAAAAGCTGATCCACCTCTCAAATAGCTACAGCACAGTAAACACACAGGCTTTGGTATCATTATGTATGGGAGGTACAACATGGAGGGAAACAGCTAATTCCAGCCAGTGGGTTCTGAATTCAAAGGGACTTAAGTTTTCCAAGTCAAAAGAACAGAGCTTCTGTTTGTTTTGTTTGTTTTTAAAGTCTTGGAAAGAATGCAATGGCTTTTTCTTAGCCCTGCAGACAGCCACATTAAACTCTGGGTGTGACCTTAGGTAAACAGAAGACAGTCAAGACTGAAATGAGGTCATGTTCCAGCCCAGAGGGTATCTCAAATCCAGAATGAAGACTAGAATTTTCCCCCCCCAGACAATATTTTATGGGATAGACCCATAAGCAGTTTTCTAGCTTTGCTACGATACCACCTGCAGGAATCAGAAAGCAGAAAAGACACCACAAGCCCAAGAGCAGTCTTTACAAGACTTCAGATTGAAGAAAGTCGTGACCCTTTCAAGGGTGCTAGCACCATGCTTCAAGACAAGTTTGTGTTCATGCACCATGGGAGAAGGCACCAAGACACCCAGTTCAGCCAGCACACCTCCCAGCACATCACAAGGCAGGCAGACAAATGGCACGAGGCAGCAAGAAGGCAGACCAAGCAGCAGTGTGACAGAAAGGAACCCAATGCGAGGCTAAGTCCCAACAAGAACAGCAGAAATGGAGGAACAGCAGCTTTATGGACGTGTCTTTCTGGGAACAGACTGTAAGATTCGGGCCTTTGGCTGCATGGGCCAAAAGCAGCAGGCCTTTGTTCCAGCTGGAACCAACACCTTCCGGTTTTGGCTGTGGCTCCCTTGATGGAGCAACGCTGTCCTTTACACCAAGTGAGTTGCATGGGTGTTGTAATTATACCATGTATTCAACCAGGCTAAAAACTACAAGGCCTAAGGCAGTCTAGCTGCCTTTCTCTGTCTACACGTGGCTTTCTCATGGACCACCGTGAGGGAGGACACACTGGCTACCTCGGAGAACACCCACAACAGCAGCACGCTGGGAATTCAGACGGTGAAATGATGCTAAGAGGGCCCTGTTCAGAGCCGATGGGAGATGGATGGAATGATTTGGACACACACAGATCAAACAAAACAGTAAAAGGTTTGGAAACAGAATGAAATAGATCTTAGTGCTCGTATCTGGACCCTTCAGGATTATTTTTTTTTAAACTTACTCCTTTCTGACTTTAAATGCGAGGATAAAAGGAGGAGCTGCACACAGATCTAACAGGCATTGAAACAACTCTTTAGGACGGGCCACCATTACCAGCTAGGATCTTTCAACAGATTAAAAATCCTACTGAGGAACTTAAAGCATGTGGCAGATAAGTATCTCTGGTTGTGGGCACATGCTGCTATGACCAGTCAATACAAAGAGAACAGCAGCAGGGCTCAGGGGACGCCAAAAAGTTGAAATAAGACACCCTGTCCTGACTGAAAAGCTGCTAGATTGGTTCTTGCTAGAAAATGGCTTCTTGGGATGGGAGAACTTTTGTTCTGCATTTGAAGTGCAATGTTATTTGTACATTTAAGCAGTGCTCAGTACTAAGTGTTTAAGCTGTTCTCCAGCGTGGGCTCTGATTTAAAGCAGCCGTGAGTTAGCCTTTAGGAGGCACGGGCCTCTCCAACCATCACATCGTGCACCAGAAGCCTTTCCAAGGTTAATAATGCTCCTTCAGTCTGCACCAGAGCACAACTACTTAACTTTAACCCTTGGCAGGAGGGAATGGGGTGGGAGGTGCAGAGGAAAGGAATGTGAAGAAATAAAAGGCACTGGCCTGGGATAAACAGTGCAGGGATGACAGGAGTGGTTGGGAGTGGAGAAGGGGTTGAGCAAGAAGGACCTTTTTTTCCAGTACCTGTTCCATTTGCGGGCGCTGTTACCAGTATGTCCGTGCACTGTCCGAGGGCTTAAGCTGCCAGCTCATATGGCTGCTACTGTCCATGGCAGCCAAATACAACTGTGATGACGCAAGAAAGAGAGAAAAAGAGAGTGCAGCCTCAACGTGCATGAAAAACACAGTGCAAGCAAGTGAAACGCTGTGGTGTGTGTCGGTGACAAGGTGGTCTCTACAACCCTAAGGGGATAGCCCTGTGGCAAGAAGGAGAAAACAGAAGGAATGAGAGGAGGGAAAAACAAACAAACAAACAAAAAGCCAGGAAAAGTAACGGACAAACAATGCAGCAGGATCATCACATCTTAGTTTTCACCATCTGTTCTCAGAAAGAAGCTAAATGGAATATATCAGCCTTGTCCACACATTGGACGTACCCTGTTGAGATGATAAACCCCCTCCTCCTCCCAGAAAGAGGCAGGGATATGCACATTAATATTCTGTTTTTATCACTCTCTTTCTAACAGATAATTTGCTACAAACAGGTCCTGCAAGTTCTTCTGCTTCCATACAGTCTCAGTCACCTACTATGGAGAGCTGTGAATAGAAAACCAAACCAAAAAAAAAAAAAAGGGCAAAAAAAACCACAAAAAAACCAACCAAATAACAATAAAACAGAAAATCCCCCTGTCCCCTGCTGCCTGTCTGTACACCAGGATAGCAGACAGTATTTGCCTTCTCTCCACTGCCCATCTACTATCAGTACATCCCTCCAGAAAAGACATTTATTTTACAGCCTATTCCTTGCTTCACCTAGGCAGAAGCTCCCTTTTTCTACAGGAGCAGCGATGCACTCTCCCCTCCTCCTCCAGCTCCTACACTTCCCTACAGACCATATTGGTGGCTGTCAAGTCAAGTTCCGCTGGAAAAAAAAGATAAATCTTGTAAATCTCAAAAAATAAACCTCTTAGAAGCCAGCCTAAAGGCACCAGGACTCGGATCCCCCTTCAGGGTATTAATGCAAACAGCTACCGAAGAACCAGGGAATGTCTTGCGTAACTGCAGCCCCTGTGGAAAGGAGCATGTTTTTTCAGAAGCATGAGAGCTGTAGGGGAAGGGGAGGCACGACCGTGGCCTACAGACACTGAACAAACATATGCCTTGGCAGGTCTAGAGGCAGGAAATGCCAGTGGTAAAGCAAGCTCTTGCCATACCGTACTGTGTGCGGCACGCCAGCTCCTCCCGAGGACTGTCGCATTGCTGAGAGCAGATAAAGCTACCAGAGGTCGTGTTTCACAATACCAGGGATTGGAAAAAAAAATCTGTATTTTTAAGAAGGTTGCAAGAAACCTGACCAAGTACCAAGATAAGGCTCAACCTTCCAGTTTTCCTCTTTCTCTACGGTGAGATGAACTGGTCATTTTGAAGTGAAAACATGAATGTGATGTCCCCCTTCCCACCACAGTTCCTACTCCATCCTCCCCATGAATTTGAATCATGCGCCACTGAGTGTATTTTCTTTACCTATACCTGAAGACTGGCGGATTATTAAACATGCTACTACTCATCCTCTGTAATCACACCACCAAGTTAACGAGCACTGCGATGGCATGTTCTCCAGGTTCTGGCATAAGGTTCACAGGATCCAGTGAATGAGGGCAAGATTCATCTAGTTCTTACACATACATGAAGGCATGCCCATGTTTTATCCAGCATACTGAAATGGCTACCAGGCCACTCCAAATATCAAAACCTTCCATGAAAGTGTTTTTTCTTTTTCCCTCCATAGGAAATTAAATACAAAAACAGATTCTAAAGAAAGTAAAAGAGTTGTGAAACAAAGATTAAAAAAAAAAATCTCAACAGCAACAAAAAAATACAAATTTCATCCTACTGTCTCTTTAGGGCAGATTAAGGAGAGAGGTTCAGCAATAACTCTGAATTTACTGCTTTAACAAATTTCTTTGTAAACTTGAGGAACCAGTGCCACAGATAGCAAGAATACTGCATGCAAGTGAATCATCCTGCTGAAGTCACCCACCAAGACACTCATGCATTTCAGTGGTGGCAGGACTGGGCCCATAGGATTACCAGTGTTAACAGATTTAGTTTTATTATTTTTATGTGCAATGTCAAAAGTAGCAGAGTTGTTTTATTCTCCATGGCAGGTGAGACACGGCTTGTCTATTCAAATTGCTGCCATTTATGGGCCAGATCCTGTGCTTGGCTACACAACCAGCTCCCTTGAGAGTATACAGGAGTGGTAAATGTGTATTCCCCAAAGTCGCTGAAGCAGAGAGGAGCAGTAAAGAGAGACTTACTGAGGGAGGTGGGGACTCCCGGCCAATGAGCGGGGTATTCTCACAACGGGGGTTCTGGAAATTTGCATTCTGGCTCCTAGGAAAGGAAGACACACATGGTAATGGGGGTACGTGCCACACTTCTCTGGGGAAGGTCTCTGACAGTGACATGGGACAGAGCATACATCCCCCCAGAACTACTCTATCAAATCAGTCTTGTCTCCCTCAAAGCTTTTCTTACAGGCCAAGTGGATCCCCTTTTTCAGTTAAGGACACAAAACTAGCGTTATTTTCCTCAGATTAAGCACTATCTTTACACTCGGAACAGCCCACACTGAATCATGTCGAATGATTTAAAAATAGGTTCGTGTGAAAAATCTGCCTCTCTGCAGAGTCAGAACTGCCATGCTGTAGAAATGGAGATAAAATAAGGACAAAGTCTAAGGGGAAGAAAACGATGTGGCAGCCCAAAAGAGACGGGCCCTGAAGGGAGTCAAAGCGTGATCAG
Organism: Anser brachyrhynchus; assembly: GCF_964034855.1. Taxonomy (NCBI): domain Eukaryota; kingdom Metazoa; phylum Chordata; class Aves; order Anseriformes; family Anatidae; genus Anser; species Anser brachyrhynchus. The sequence goes on from NC_137733.1 coordinate 13,186,068, forward strand.
AGTTCAGCACTTGTGGAGAAAGCTCTGAAGGTCCCACCTGAACTAGGTAGCTCCAGACTGCAACAAATGTCAGAGCTGACTGCAATCACTGGGAAGGAAAGAGCCTGCAGGTTTTGTTATGGCTCTCAGTGTCTCAGGAGGCTTAAAATCTTCTCGCAAAACTGCTCTATCTGAAGAGTCAGGTCTTCTGGGGATCAGATTGTGCAATAAGGAGCCTGGACAATACTACTATTTTTTATTTTTTTCTGTAGGCAGATGTCTAAATCCCACAGTACAAAGTGATTCATGTTTTTGAGTATGCTGCCTAATAAACCCCTTTCTACTGCAGTACTTTTAAGCAATCCCATTCTCCCAGCAGATGCTAATCGGGAAACATGCCTTTTGACATTTCAGACAGAATCCCTTACCACCTCCAATGCCTGGCTGAAAGCACCAGCCTCGCAGCGCTTAGCAACGACAAAATCCGAGTGAAGCAGCTCGGGCAAGTTGCAATATGGCCTTTTTGTCAGGATACTCACATGTACTCTGTGACGGGAGCATTGCTGACTGTGTGTGCTGCTGCTGGAATGCTGGTCTCACTGCCATAACTACTCCCACAGCTATAGAGGCTGGGCATGTGCACTCTGTAAAGATTATCGTGTGTCTGTCTGCTCCCCTGAGCAGCTGATTCTTCTTCCCCATCATCATCTGAGCTTCTGCAAGAAGGAAAAAAAGTTCCTCCTAGAACCCTACAATTACCCCACATGTGGGGTTTGCAGGAAACCATGGTAATCCTAGGAACCTCCCAACCATCTTCCACACCTCCACATTTATACCCATTTGGGATGCCTCAGGGCGGCAGTGTCAAACACAGCCTACACCACTGTGACTCAGACCTCCCACAGATACCATCTGGACTTTTCGGCTGCACGATCCCCTACACTCTCCCTATGGTCTTCTCTCAGGGCTTGGCAGACAGCACAGCTCTGCAACTGCCCAGTCATATAGCCGAAGGATGGACACGCATCCCAAAATACACAGCAAATACAGGAAAAAAATATATGTAAAAGAGGAAGTGAAGATACAGTGGCATGCAACACTCAAAACAACCTTCAAAGCTGCAGTCTGTGTCCTTCCATTCCTTGTAGCGATATCCACAGGGCTTTTAAGGATAAGCCTCTGGAGACTGCTCTGAACTTCCGCTATGGTTACACAGTGACTACTTCAGCTTCTAACAAAACCCCACAAATCTCTACATGTAGTAAGTTGCAACATTTGCTTCTATAGCCTTTCTTCTCTCAAAAAGGCCAGGAATTTAAATCAATTTTAATACAGAGCAGAGCTGTTTGTCAGCTGGTTCCTTCCCCCCCCCCCCCCATATTATTCTCCTGTCCCTCCTATGTATAATATGCTATTATTTTATCTCCCTAATTAGGGGATGAAGCTCCAAGATTTGAAATACATTTTAGTGATGCTGGAAAAAGCTAGTAAAACATTCCATATGAAATGCTTTGCTGCTTGCAGGAGACAACATGGCCATAGCTGTAGCATCCCAAGTATCGCTTGCAGTTTCTGTACCACAAGGTGGCACTGAAGATTTACACAGGGAATTGCAGCCTGCACATTCTCTTACAGGCAATAAAGTATGACATCCATCACCTCCCCGAGGGAGCTAGAGGAAGAAATGGTGCTCCAGAGAAAGCAAGAGGGAATCTTTCAGTTCACAGCAGCAGCCTGAGCCTGCTGGGGATCGCAATATGGGCAGCAGCTCACACGGAAGGCAGCACAAGAGATAACACTGCATAAACTTTTCTTCTTTGAACAGGCAGACTACCATTCTCCTCCTGAAAATGCCTCTACAGCTGCATGTGGAAGAGGTAAGGAAACCAGCCATTTTCTTATGCGCTATTCTGACGCATTTCCGAAGGCTTTCTCTGTAGGCACTGCAGGCCTGTGGGCTCTGGCTTCCTCCTATTGTTCAGGATGTTCCATTTTACTTTGAACCTTGCGCTCAGGCTTAGACCACAAAAATCATGTTTCGGGACCACAGAAGAGAATTTGCTGCACAGCCTACTGCTTTTCTACAAGAACAGAAAAATCAAAGCTATTTTAGTAGCTGCATGTGGAGCTGCAGTGAGTCAATGAGACCCTGGGAAGGTTTGTTCAAGACTTCCTGATCAGCCTGCTTGCCATCATTAATATTAGTGCCAAACAACTCTGCTGTTGCATGAGTGCTGCCAGTGTGCAAGCATCTCATCTGCCCGTGCTATTGCAAACAAGACTGTTCCCAGTTTCTATTAGCTGTGCAAGTCAGTTGCCCCAGTGTTAGCAAAGACAAGAAAGGTATGTGTGGACTGCTTCTCATTCCAGTTCTCTTCCCCATACTAGAACAAATGACTCAAAGCAACACAAGAGAATAGGTACTGTAAGAGATGGCACACAGTTCAAGCATTACCTTTCTCTACAGCTATCAACATTCATCTCTGACTTGACTCATAAGTCCTGCAGCGTACTGAATACTCTGCACACATAGTGTTCCAGTGCAATAAGGTTCAGATGTAAATATTAACCACAACCAGAGCAAAGCCAGCAGATTTTTTTTCTGTTGGACCTGTGCTTAAAAGGCCTCACACTCCTGGGATCATATGGGAAAGGGCTCCAGATGCTCATGGGCACAAATCCAATAGCCAGTCTTCATTAGGAAAGAGCTCTACAACACTACAGGATCTAAACCCTCTCTATACCTCTTTTGCTGCCAAGTGTGTGGGACACTGCACACAATGGAACTGAACATGAGGGCTGTGACAAAGGAGAAGAGAACCAGGTAGATGAGGCCTTCCACTCCGTCATAGCAAAAGCCCGTCAAAGCCTGGACGTAATCCTGGAGAGAAAAATGAACAGTTTCCTGATCACTAGAGAGTTAACATTGAGTTCTAATTCAAAAGTCCTTCCCCTGGACTGTGTTCTCTGAAACAATTTAAAAGTTCATAGTCCCTTTCGCAGAGCATATTTCTGTTTTAATTTCAGAGTCCTCAAGTGTTTTTCATAATTTATCTAACCTTTATTTCCCCTCACAAAGCCCAAATCAGATATAGACATGTCAGTATTTTCAGCCCCACACAGTAAGAAATTAAAAGAAAAAAAGAAAAAAAGCCAAGACAAACTTATCCACCCAAACTTAAAACACCACATTTTTCAATAAGCCTCTCTCAGGTCCTTCACTCAGTCCCTTTGCCTGTGAACACAAGCATGGACTATCTATTTCTCTACCTTCAGACATGCAGCTAGGGCAACAGTTCAATCATGCTTTACTGCAGCTATAAGGCATTTCATGGGAAAGGCAATAAGCTATGAGCTATGGAAACAAGTTGGCAGTTCCTGAAACCTTATGGCTGCAGCTTGTAGATGTACAAAGGCATATTATCCAGTTTCCTACCCTGATCTTTAAACACGAAAATAGAAAGCTAACTTGCTCCAAAATCCCATTTTCCTTTCTGCTGGAGTCAATCAGTAAAGCTGTTATAAACTGCTTTGGTACACCGGAGATTCGAAACTCCGAAATAATCAGTATGCTACAGGCTCTACATCCCTCTTTGTGCTTTCTTAGGGCAGGCCCAGTTACCGAGTACTCACCAAATGCAGACTCCGACAGTCTACTAAAGCTGTCAGTTGCTGCAAGTTGATCTCTGTTGAATTTAAAACCTCCTGGATGCGCATAAGATACTCCTGTAAGCAACAAGCCAGTAATTATTGCAAGGAAAGAGCTCTACAGAAGCTGATCTTGGGCTTTGTATTCATGGAAGGGAAGCAGAGGGAGAGCATAGTTGAGGAGAGTTACCTTGGAGGTGGGGTGCTCTCTGCTTGCTGACCTCACGAGTTCCATAACATCATCTTGCATTTCCACCAGAGCCTTGTGACTTCCTGACAGCTTCTGCTCAACACAAAACATGCAGTGTTTCAGCAACTTAGGCCACATGGACCAAAAGAACTCCTGGGAATTAAGACTTACATCTTGCTCCCAAATACTAAAGCACCTGTATGAATGGTGTAAGTTAAGGATGTCTCAGCTGACATGGGTTCAGTTCCAATAGGGTTAAGTTCTACTTTTACCCATCTGTAGGAAGGACAAGCACAAAACACACACGCAGAGCTGTGGCCAGTGCCAGGACAGACAGGAAGGAGAAAAAAACAAGACACAAAGCACTCATGTTCTCACCACAGCACACAGCTGGATTTTTCTGCTAAACCAGATGGCTGAGAAAAAGTTAATACTGAAAGTTGTTTACATTGGGGTGCAGCCTTCACACCCCATTAAAGCATCCATGGGAATTTCACATGCTATAGCATGTCAGAGACTACACTGAACAACCAGAAATGCAACTGATGGCAACAGTGCACAGACTGAAGTGGTCTTCCCCCACCCCTGAAAACAGAGGAAGACAGGATTTAAAAAATCCTAAATATAAACTGTGAAGCAGCTGGTGTCTGCTGAACAGTGGGTGGTGTGGGTTCTTTCTGGCCTCTGATACACAAGACAAAGTTTGGGATGGGCCCAGGTGCTGTTCCTCAGCCCCCACACAAAAGAATAATGACTCACGTTTGTACTTCAGGATACAAACCCCCCAGCATCCAAGGGATTTAAGAAGGCATATGCGAGAATCACTCCCCCACCCACTGAAGTGGCTGCAGTTTGGGAGTGGAGTGTTGCCAGTGTTTAATCTAAAGGAGCCTGTAAGAAGAGATTCAAAGCAGGAAGTCTGTAGTTTCCCACCCTGGCAATAATTATGGGTGCTCTGTCTCCATGTTGCTTCTCTTAGAAGTGCACCACGTAAACAGAGATACCATGAACAAAGCCATGCTCCTCACCACAACACATACAGGCCTCTGTAAGAGGGCACCGTGGACCTGAAGCTATACAGGCAGTGATGAAGGTGGAAAAAAACTGCTCACTAAATCACCTGCGCAACTGGAAAGTAGCTACCAAAGCTTTACCAACAGGTGGAGTGTTTCCTGCAGCTAACACCTTGCAATTTGCTGCATGCTGGCATCAGAAGCGTTTAACCCATGCCCTGCGAGGAGCACCATGCTGAGAAGGGATGAAGGGAGGGAGGGAGGGCGCTTCCACTCACCTGCTGGAAAGGGTTGGGGTATCCAGCACTACAGGTAATGTAATAGCGGAGGGTATCTGCAAAGACAAAAGAGGAGAAAGTCATACTAGGTATGTTGTTTCAGCTTTACAATAGTTTACAACTGCCACAAGGGAGGTGTTGAGTTCTGAAAGCAATATACAAAATGAAAATGCAATATAAATGGAATCACTTCCCTCTCTCTGTGTAGGATTACAGGGCATGGATGGCACTAGGAAAAGGGATGTAGGCTGCATTTGGGGATAGAAGAAAGATTTGTTTTCTCTTGGTTTCCCTCCCCGCAATTAAAACCGCTACTTTTTTGTTTCGCTCTCAACAATAAAGCAGCACATGGCTGCCCCACTTGCATAGTCAGGGGAACCATCAAAAAAGTTTTATTCCAAAGTCAGCACTATTCACAGTATAACCACACTACCAGACCTTAGTCTAGGAGAAATCCAGTGGGATGGTTAATTTCTGTAACTTCTGAGTGTCGGAATAACATTCTACGGTCACTGACAGCAACCAAAGGTAGAGTGCTGCCTAGGGAATATAGCAAAGAGACAACTCAACTTTCAGCCAGTTCTGTTCACCAGCTAGGTCACTAAGCAGCCACAGAAAAATTGGCACAGGAGAGGTAGCAGTGCTGATATAAATACAGGCTGCTAACAAAAATACCTGTGAAAGCACAATGTTGGGCCAAAGGAGGTGCAGACACACATCCCTGCGCTACCACACCATGCTGAAATGTACCACTTCCTAAATATACAAGCTCATGTGTTTAAAACAAACAAAAAAAAAAAAGAGTCTTCACAACTGGGAATTCTTGTATCATACTCCAAAAAGACTAGTTTTAGGCAGTGTTCCACAGAAGAATGTTAGAAAGCCCTCCTAATTCAAGAAAATAACTTTCAGTAATATTTCCTAAAAACATTATCATCTAGCAAGCAAGCAACGTAATGGAATGTGCTGGGAAAAGAAAAGGAAGAACAAGTTCTTGCCTTTCTGACTTGCATTAGGGAAGAAAAAGTAAACATAGTCTGTCTTCTGATGGATGTCACTTGCATGTAATTAGATTTTAATTAGAAGGCTCTAGTTAGAATTAAAAGAGTGCATATAATTTCCTTTGCATCTTTCTTTTGACTTGTGCTAAGAAGGTATATTACATATTAAATCAATACCACAGACTTGGTCAGGAAAGGAAGCTCCTACCATGTGTTAGGATACCAGCAACAAGTTATCCGTTCAAGGGCCCTCAGATCACTTGCTGGTAACGTCCTAAAGGTGCGTTTTAACAGTAGCTCTATCAGTAGTCACAGTATCCTCACTGAGTACTCATGTTTATGAATACAGATAAGTAGGACTGTTAAATCTCCTATTTCCAGGCTTGAAGACAGTTTCATTTCTCCTTGTTCAGGTGTGTACGAAACCAGACTGGTGCCCTCTTCACGAGCCCTCCATAACACTACACCAACTGCCTGAAGAAAGTCAGCATGCACAAATTACAAGCATCAGGCTTTCCCCTGCCATTCTCAGTAGTGCTATAGAGGGAAGTTCTGTCAAAGAGTCGATTGTCCCAATACCGTTAGATTAATTCTCAAACATTTACAGTTCTTCAGATGAATGGGAGCACGTCAGCTCAGAAAAATCAAGGGTGAAGTTTGCTCAGTGAAGATAACAAAAGCTCTAAAACACATACACTGCCTCCCCCCTTCTCCTCATACCCTTTTTTCCATTCCCTTTAATCTTCTATCTGTGACTCTCGGTAAAGCGTATTCTATGTTGCAAAGGTATTCTAATCAGTCCCAACTCAGAAATCAGCAAAACGCACAACCAAAAGCAAGGGGAGCTGTGCAGGAAGCAGACCTGACTGTATCCCGATTCTGCCGCACTTCCCATAAATATTGAATGCACCTTTCGGCAAGCCAGCGCACCGGAGACCGAGTGGTGCAACGCAGACCGTCAGCTCCTGCACGCTGCGATGCAACCTGACAGCTGTGATTTATAATTCATTAGCCTACTTTGGGGCAGCTCCTGCCAGATGCTCCATCTTCCCCCCACCGTCTCTTTCTCTGGGATGACTTCTGCCTCCTCTAAACAGCAATCAGCAAAACCTGGGCAGACAGGAGGGCAGCGAGAACTGCTTCGTGGGCCTCACTTTGAACAGACCACACAAACTTTGTGCACAACTACTGTGCCAAGGAAAGGACTGCTCCCCCGGGCTCATAAGTCACCCCAACCTATGGGATGGCTAAGGAAAAAATGGATTACTGTGCCCCTGTGTTGAGAGAAAAGCACAGCAAGAACGTTACATACAGCTCTGATCTTGTCACCTATTTAATTTAAGCCAACAAACACTGAAAGTTTCGCATAAACTCCCACAGTGGTATCAATTTTACATCACCTTTACAAATGCACCAAGTTGCATGACATACTGCTAATATATGGCTCCAGAAATGTTTCTTCAGGCCCTTCTGGATCATCCCTGGTGGGCAGATTACAGATGAGAGTTCCCGATACCATCAGAGTTTGCAACTTGTGAGCCCAGAATCAAAGACTGCTGGTTACATGCGAAGTAAAAAGCAGAACGGTGAAATGAGTGCTTGCCTTGCTCACCCTGGAAGGCAATATCAACAAGGCTTCACGGCAGCAGTACCAGCATTGCAGCCGACTAGTGTGACATTCTGTACGTAAAATGTGTTTTCTGAAATGGCAAAGCCAGCAGCAGGAGCAGCTCTCCCCTGCACTGAACACAGTGCGTTGATAGCTGCGGTGCTTTAAAACTAATGCTACACATACAATAGGCACTGAAGCTGCCTTGAAGTTATCCTGTCCTGTGAAGCCTGTAAATGAAGAGGAGCGTGACCGCTGCCTCCACACCGCCAGGCTGGGAAGAAAGGACAGAACAGGAGGCACCTTCACCACTTTTAATCCCTATGGAGGCCGTCCTGTACAACAGCAAGTCTCACATTTCTGACCAGAGAACAGCTATGCTAACCCATTATTTGTGCTCTGCTAACAGCTCCAGGCAATTTTGTTTCTCCCCTGTAATTATCTTCCTGTTGCATTTTCCTCTCAAGGAAAATTCCTGAAGGCCGGATCTGATTTTTGAAGCCAGCCTTTAGGAGATGCAGTCCACAGGAGAAGGGTTAGGTAGGGTCACAGTGGCAGCTGCCTGTGCCTGCTGTTGCTAGCAGCAGTCCTCCTGACCCACTCTCTCAGTGCACAGGCAGTGTGGGAGCAGAAGGCACGGAAGGGAACTATCCTAAATGCTTTATTTTTGTAAAGTCTGTTTTTCCTAGAAAGGAAAGTCGAATTGCCTACTAAAGACAGCTTTAGCTGCTAGAATCCACTCATTGCTTCTGCAACCATGGAGACTTACTATTCATTTCAAAGCTCAGCAGAAACGTGAAAATGGCATTATGCACTTGCCAAAAGGCAGCAAGAAGATCTGCAGGGTAAAGAGCGATCAGGAAAAAAAATCCTAGTTTACAAAATGAAATCTGCACCTTGAGTAGTTTTTCCCAGCTATTCTTCATTTCTACTCAAGCATTCTTTAGCCAGCTTGCTTTTCACAGATATACCCAGATGAGACTGCCTGTGTGTTCAGTCATCAGAGGAGGTTGAGCTATAAGGCCTGTGATGTCAAAGAGGAAGCATATTCTTCTGGCCATGTTTTCTTACCCACTAGAAGTTTTGTTTTCCTAAGGCAAAGGGATGTATCTGCATACCAGCTATATTTCTCTTATATACACCACTGGTATTGGTGAAAGCAGGCTGACTTGATCATGAGTTTTCAGTTAAGAGCTCATAGCCATCCCAACTGCTCTCCATGCAAAGTTTTCTGCTCGTCAGGAGCCCAACAAAACAACGCAGGAAAACACAGCTCCTCAACACCGACAACAGCTCAACACAAATCTCGAGAGCGCCTCTTTGGACAAGCTCTGTCCTGCAGCGCCCATTCAGGCCAAGTAATAACAGTGCAGCCACCACAATCCCCACATGAGGTTTTGTCCTGGCCTTACTTCTCAGACAGGAAAGGACGGTGGTGGTGGTGTCAGTCCTCTGGTTCATTCAGCTCTGGGCTTCTAAGATGAGAGTGAATCAGTGAGGCCAATTAGGAGGCTATGTGTAACAAGAAGGCTTGCAGTTTATATCTGAGCAGCTAAGTTGCAGCATCCAGCCTGAGAAACTTGGCTGGACTGGAGGTAAAAGGCTCCATTATCCATCCCTTGTGGTCAGCAGTTCTTTCAGATGAAGTGAATGTCTCTTCTCAATGCAGCTTTCCAGTAAGAGAATCTGGAGAAAGCTCTTCCTGTTGTTTAGACAGATTGTCTTTTTATTTAATTTTATTCAATAAGTCATCTGATAATAACATAATATCAATGAAAACGAATGAGACTAGAAGATGGCCTCCTGCTTTGAAAATAAACATCTTGGCTGCACCAAGCCTTTTTACTAGCAGCAGGAGCTGATTATACAGCCACTGTTCAACTCCATTGGCTTTATCTCAATTAATGAATACAGGGTGAGTTAGGCACATATATATCATGCTCTTCTGCAAAATGATTTAAGCCTCTCCTCCACAAAACCTGTATTAAGGCTTTCTGCCCAATCCCAGCACGCCCCCCCCCCCCTTTTTTTTTAAACGCAGCACATTTTCTCTACAAAACAAGGACATCTACTTGCCAGCTAAAAACATTACAACAATAATGATGCATTTAATCAGATTATTCTCAGCTCCATTAATTCTATTTAGATTGGCAAACAGCAATTAATACATAAACAGAAATATTAACATACTAGTTGCCCAGTATCCAATGCTGTTATTTTTTTCTGGGAAAAATACTATAAACAACAGCAAAAAAGCATTGCAAATAAGCAAACCTGGGCCACTCGGTGCTAGTCTGAATGCCAGAGCATAGGGCTGGGAATATTACAACCCGTCATATCTAAAAACAACAACTAAAAGCAGTGATTAAAGGGAAAAGTTGACCCAGCACTATAAAGCTTCTGGTTGTTTTACATTTAAGATTGCTTGTTGGTTCTTAAACGTCCTTAAAAGCAGATGACAGCCCCCAGCCCAGTATCTTATACCCCAGCACTGGTCAAAAGCAGACACCTAGAAAAGAATAAAAAAAAAAAAAAAAAAAAAAAGACTGCTTTCAGTCCAATTTCAGCTCAAGTGATTTCCAAGGTAAATGTGATTTCTACATTCTTCTTCCACGGACTGTGAGCCCCTCCTTCAACTCGCACCGTCTCTCAGCGATCTGTTTTCTGAACTGAAAAATTCACAGCAGGATGCGCTCTGGTGAAACTAGCTGGAACAATCTTAAAGCGCTCCTGCCTCATCTGTCTATCCTGCAGCAAAGCAGAGTGTGTGAAGAGCCCGCGCACTAGATCCGGGAGCCTTCAAGCAGCTTCCCCCAGGAGGACAGCCCTGGGTCTGGCTCCCAGCCGCCTGCCCTGCCTCCTCAAGCCTGCCCCGTCACAGACACGGCTCAACTCATCACAAAGCAACTGCCACAGTTCACAGCCAAGCGTATTAAGGGATACCAACAATTTTTTCAGACTTATAAAGATGGTTTTTAAGAACTGCTATTGGGACTAAAGCCTCGTTGAATAGTTCCACACCACAGTGCTGATATCGTGGTCTTCCTTCCTGCTCAGGTGCACAGGACGCTCCCGACGTGGGGAGCCAAGGCTTATTTCCATCGCTTCCTGACCATAAACTACAGCAGAGCAGTGGAAATTCACATGGGAAGGCAGAATGTTTGATCACCTCCCCACCAGCTGCCTAGTGCGATGGCAGGCTCAGAAGCAAGGCTGATTTCCTTCTGTAGAGAAGGAAAGGTGCTTGTGAACGCAGAACGGCTGCTGAACAGCAGGGAGCTGACACACCAGCAGCCCACGGAGGAGGCCGGCCTTCCAGCTCAGGCCTGTGACAACACCTGCTCTTCCTCCTCTTCAGCGTCTCACTCAGCCCCATTCACTGTTATTTATGGAGCCTCAGCAACTGTTGGAGCTGGCGGAGCTGCCAGAACAGAGCCTTATTTCACGCCGGGGAGCTGACTGTCCCTGCCGGGGGAAGCAGGAGGAGGGAGGGGAGTGCCAGGCCCAGCCACCGGCAGCCTCCGCGTGCATGTATGATACTGAGGAGCAAAAACCTGCAGGAGCCGACAAGAACAAGTGAAACGGAAAAGTTGCACGGAAGGGTGTTCCTTCAGCTGCTCAGGGTCAACCAAATTGTTCCCAAATGTTCTGATTTGGGTTACCAAGTTAATACAGTACACGGCTGGCATTAGTGTCACATATTTCCCCTTGGCCTCCCTAGCCTGTTCAGCTCCTCGAACAACACGGAGGCTAGCTGGCACCTGAAGCCACATCGCCGTCACCCTCACAACCAAGGGAGGATTTTCATCTTGTGCAGTGTTAAACACTCATTCTCTTCCCTTATTGCATTTCTTTGTTACTAAGACCCATCTGTTGCGAGCTGCCAGGCTCTCTCCTCTTCCCTCCAGGAAATCAATAAATAAGGCTCTCCAAGAATAAGCTGCACTGTGGTAATATCAACTGGCATGTACTCTTTTATACTACATTCTGCCTCCAGACATAAATATTTCTTATTGCTTCCAATCCCTGCATCCTCAGCCATCGCTACATACCTAATTCCCTATCAGTTACGCAGCGAGAGGCAGCGATTGGCTAAGCGCACAGCAATAACACTAGATCTTCGGTACACATGGCAAAAATTCTCAGATACCAGCAAATAAGAACCAGCAAAGACACATGTGGCTCCTTTTACAAATCAGTATCATGGCTTATTTGTGATTTATCATCACAGAAATGTACAGAGGGATTATCAGGGGGAAAGAGGGTGGGAGAAAAGAGAAGCTCACTTTATTAGCTAAGCAGCAGACTCAGCCCTGAAAAATACCTTTCCTTTTTAGCACTTATCTCTGCTGGCAAGCATCCAGCCATATTTTTGCTAAGCCACAGTTCTGAATATCTGTTTTGCCCCTGAGGTCCAAATTGGAGGCACCCCTCATCTCAACCAACCACTTCAGTCTAAATTAGGAGTGACAAACACAAAATCCATCAGCGCTTCAGCTGAATGCCACAGTGATGTAGGCATATTGCTTGAAATGGAACAGGGTAAACAAAGCAATCAAAATACTGCATTTATAATGGAAAGGGAAATTCATACTTCTCTTTCCTGCTGTTTCCGTTCATTTACCCTTTAAATTAGCTTTCAAAAGACTCCTATTTATAACCACCATTAAGAGACAAATTGATATATATTTGTTAATAACAAATACAAAAAATAAATATTCTAGATGCTGGGATACAGACCCAAGAGCAAGTTTTAAAAATGACAACTCAAACTGCACACTCATACTGCTACAGTTCTGCCACTTAAAGGAGGAGAAACAAGACCAAGGTTGTTACATTTAAAGAAAACAATCCAGGGACTTCTGTTGTTCCACCATATCAGTTATTTCCATCTTAGGGCCAAGATGAAATAAGGATTCTATATGCTTTTTTGACAAAAATAAATAAATAAAATGTACGTATGGACTTCTGACTGGGGTATAAATGCTTTTTTTTGGGGAAGAACACTGGTTTTTCAGAGTTCCACACACATCTGCTTTTCCCACCGTACGCAGGTTGCTGGGTTCCAAACATAGCCACAAATTCTCAGACACTGTCACGCTCCTACGTGACAGCTGGAGCCACAGTCCCCTGTGCCAAAGCCAGACCCGGCACTTACCAGCACTAAGCACTGCATTATCTTCAACCACTTTGGAGACGTAAGCATCAGGGTTAATACAGAAATCACTGGAACCCTAGATAGAGACAAGACAAAAGGGAAAAGGAATTTCAAAGAACACTAATATCAAAGAGCAGTTGAGCCAGGTTAACATCAGGGAACCCTCCACTATAGGGATTTTTCAGACACTGAAGTCTCTCATTGCCATCCCCTCTAGCACAGCTTTACACAGCCGCAGCAGTGCTGGAGTACAAGCCAGTGCACCCCACCATGGAGTAGCTCTGTACCTCTCATAGATGCAAATTACTGGGACAGCTACTCAGAACAAGAGACACAGTAAAACAGGCACACCATAATATGCATCAATAGCTACTTAATCTTGTGTTTGATAACTCTGCAGCAAAGGGTGAATGGGACTTGGACAAGAGCCACTTACCACTGCGACAGCCAACTCCAGACCCAAGGATCCCCAGCTGACAATCAGGGCAAACACCCCAAGCAAACACACCCTGTAGGAGACAGACAGATGGCAGATGTAGGAGCTCTGATTTCAAGCATCCAGATCTTTTACAGGATGTATTATGTGCAGTCCAAAGCAATTACCAAAACCAAGAAATTAACAAATACTGCATCTTCACACAAATCATCTCATTTTATATGCTGCAGACAGCAGCAGCCAGGAAAGTTTACGTCCAGTTGTTGGTTCCCATGTTTCCTGGCCTGGGGCTGCAGGGAAGGAAAAAGATGCCCAAAGAGAAGCCTTTAGTCTGCTTCTAATGGGGAAGCCAAAGGCATAAAGGCACAGGGGTGGTCCAGGGGAAGGCAGACTGGCAGACAAATGGCTACAATCCTATCACTTGAAATAGTCTCACTCTGGACATTACTTTCGAAACCCAGAAGATATTCAGAGAAAAATACCCTACCCCCCTATATATGTATGTATATATACAAACAACAAAATCGGGCAAAATCCTTCTGTTTCTAGAATAAATGAGGCTGTCTGGTGTAAGCAATGCATTGGCTACAGACAGTTGGACAGAATACTTTGCCTGTTAGGACACCTGACTTTGGTCTCCAGCTCTAAGCATCTGAACACCACCTGAGCACCTCACATAGCCCAAGGAGAGAGCCAGGCATCTGTAGGCAAACAGCTCAGAGCAATAGTTAGATACCTTACACAGATGCCATGTGAGCACATCTCTGCACAGACTTAAGTTTCGTTCTGGCAGCCGGACCTCATTAGTGGCAGAAATAGTAGGAAATGTCTGCTATCAGGCCAAGACAGACACACAAAGCAGTGAGATGATGGAGCGGTCGTCTCATTGATACCCAGCTAGCACACACCAGTGGGAAAAGCTTTTGCACTTCCCCAACCAGCACATTAGCTCTTCACCTTTGCTGTCAGTATGAGTGCTAGAGACATTTAGGCAAAAGTGCTCCTCAACTCCCTCAGGTATGGGAATGCAGACTAATAAGCTGTATCATTTTATGCATCCCTATCTTCAGAGTAAAGGGGTACTGGCTCGCTTTCTCAGGCATGCTTTTTACTTCAGGCTTTGTAATACAAGCAGGTTCCTCCCACCTTCCCTCCACAAAAAAAAATAAATCATAATCAAGATATTCTTTACTCAAACCTAGTGCGAGCACCTCCATGAGGAAGGGGCATCTCTTTTCTGTTACATTTGTCTCACTGAAGACTAGAGCTTTACAAAAATATATTTGTAGGTCTGATTTTTATTTTTATTTTAAAAAAGCTCTATTCCTCAGTTTAACAACGTATTTCTGAGGGACCACAGATCTATTCACAGAATGGGGATTCGCCTTGTGGAGCCTCACCAGACTGAGCCCTGTGCAGCACTCTGGAATAAAGTGGCTAAATATCTTATTATGCTTTTTACAAAGGGACACAAAAATTATCAGTCATGGATCAGCAGGATTCTGTGCTTTTACGACATAAGGACAACACCGCTTGGTGCCTTCAGCTGAGCGTGGTGATCTGTTCAGTGTGACACAGTTGTTGTTTTACTTTAAATGAAGATGACTGGGTCAGTAACTGATTGCTTGGCTGAAAGATCGAAAACTGGCATTTCACCATCTTGCTTGGCTGTGACACACTTGCTTCTCTATGCCATGTGCTCCCTTTGGGGAATGCCTTAATATGAACTTCTGGCTAACATGGAATGAGATTCTAATTTAAACTCTGGGTTTACCATCTGTGCATACACTTGGACTTTTGTCTGTATAACCTGCCAGGTATGAAGTCATCTGGCAAATAACAAATCTGAATACGCATTCCAAGTATTAATGGTATCACCGTGTACCAGGATAAACTCTTGGCTATGTCAGTTGTCAAACTGTCATTATGTTTACGAAACCAGTATCTTTGCCAAATATGCCAAATTAAACCAAGCTTCAACATAGAGAAATATATTTTTTTCTTGTAATGGGGCCTCAGCATGGCAGCATTTGCAGAGCTTTGTAGAACCAAAGATGCATTAATATTGCAGTACCATGGCAACAAGACTCCTCCTCATAGCTGTACAAATCATTGTGTGTTCTCAGTTTAAAGTGTCTTCAGGTGTGACAGCCAAAGGTAAACAAGAGCAGATCGTGACACAAAAGGCATGCTACCAGGCTGTGTAAACACATGCAAAGCTTATCATCCATTAACAAATGCCTTCACCACTGTAGAGAATTACAGGGAAATTTTTAAAACCTGTAAATTCAAGGGAGGATGTCCACATTACTATCTACCAGCTGACTCCCAGGCAAAGAGAGGCAACCAGTGCTACCCAGCAAAAGGCAGACTATCCAGAGGAGTTACTTGTTTCTGATGCGAAAGCAAGGGACAAGAGTACCACTGAGTTTTATAGCTTCTTCCTGTGAACCTCTCTCGTATGTAGCCCTAATCCAATCTACAGAGCAATGCTCTACAAAGACACTGTACGTTAAGAGACAGATATAAACCATTCAGCCTCAAAAGCCCTTGAAATCAACAGACAATAGTCTAGAAGTTTAAGCTATCAGGCACTTGCACTCAGCTGGCCTTCCTTCTGCACTGTACCTGGGTCAGGACTTACCCCAAAAGAATGGCCCTGGAGTTTCTAATGAGTCCAAAGAGCACCAGCAAACATATTAGAACATGGAACAGGAGCAGGCCCAGGTAACCCAGCCACCTGCAGCAAATAAAAACACAGTTGGCAAAGCAAAACTGGTGTATACAAACAATAGATTAAGCAGTTAAAGTGACTAATGGAGAAAAAAAATTATCCTCTCTTTTCCTGGAGTAAGGGTCACTGCTAATGATTTATCTGCAGAAAGCACTGGCTATTTGCTGGGTCTGGAGTCCAGGCATGCAAAAACATTCAAACAACATGCTCAGCATACACAGTTGTTGAGAAATGAGACTGCTAATCTTGTGCTACTGTACAAGTTATATGCAACTAGACACCATCAGGCAAAGAAGCATTGCACTTTCTTGAACTAGACGTTTGTCAGAATGTGCTTCAGTTAATCCATATGTGTGGACAGAGGTGTTCTTTCGTGGAATACACTTGGTGTGATCTTTTATTCAATAACTTGAATAAAAAGGAAAGTTAGTGCATGGTGTTACCACAAGGAACAAGTTCAGTTTCCTACTCTATTTAGTTAATGCACCATACAACCACTCCCCCAGTGTTAGAACACAAGCTTTTGTACGTGGAAAATAAGTTTCCCTTCAGCTGTTAATTAACCAACTGAAAATTAAGAAAAAAGCTGTTACCATGCATTTTCATTTAAACTGAATGCATTTTTGCTCTAAGAAATGAAATCAGTGGACTGGGCCAAGAGCACCTGTAGTAACATACACGGCATTTGGCTCAGCCACCCAGAACACGCACTTAATTATTGCAAAATAGGCCAAAACAAATGCTACAACCATTGTACTACAGCATACCACTCACCTGTACCAGTCATAGAGGTCAATTTGAATTGCCAGCTCCTCCAGAGACAGCTCTTCGTTCTTCCAAAAGGGGATCTCGGTTGTTTGCCTGACCAGATCATCCAAGAGACCTTGCAGCTTCTGGATAATGTGCAGGTAGTCCGTCTGCTTTGCGAACATCTCCTCCAGGACGAGTAAGTTTGGCTCCACTGTTTGATTCAGGGCCACTGCGGTATCTAACACCTATAGTGTGGCAAAGAAAAAAAAAGTTTAGGAAGTCACAGAAGTAAAAGAGGATTCATTCTTACTAGTGAGTTATGGACAGCTTCCAGATTACTACTTTTCTGTCTTAAGAGGCTCAGACTGCTTACCCTTCAAAAGCAACCTACAAGCATCTATAAAGTTGATTGTTTGCAAGTTGTCCTGTGATGGTATCTCAGCTGAGCCTTTACCATGCACTTTATGTGTTAAACGGGCTCTGCTGATAAGCAGGAAATCTTAAATCACAATAGCCATCCCTTTTTTAACCACCTCCTGTACCCTTGCTTTAACATGGTTTAAAAGCCATTTTCCATATCAAAATAGAGAACAGAACAGCACAAACCCAGAACACAGCCACTAGTGCTGGGAAGGCAAATTTTTTTCCCTTAAGATTTGTTCACCTTAGTTCTAAAACAGGTTAAAAATGTCTACAATTAAGTCTAGTGGAGGGACATTTGTGGAAGGTTATGATGCCCTGATATTAGTACCTGTAGCCATCAGGGTTGCAGAAAGGTACCATGAAATTTGAGGTAGTACAGCAACAACCAATTGTGCTAAAATGATACATTCTACTAACAGACTCATCTGCTTTGGCCTGCCTCCATGTCCGTGGAATAGAGCTGATCAGAAGCCGTGTTTAAATCAAGCACAATCGCAAAGAGAAGACTTCATTTAACAAGCTGTGTTTGCTCTGATATTTTTAGAAGAGCTGAAGAAAGCATCACTCCATTAACGGAAATTTTAGCACATCTCTAAGCTTGGAGACTAACAACAACAAAAAAAAGGCAGAGATACAGGCACAGACACATTCAGGAGAAGAGGTGCTGAGGAAGTCTGCTCATTCCCTCATTCCCCATTTGTGAGGGTGCCTCCCCTAGTGCTTACCCGGTCCTGGACACCTGCCACAGTGCGGTTTGCATGGCGTAGCGAGTAGGTCAGCCGGTGAATACCGTCACTAGTCTCTCCATTCCCATAGAAGCCAACAGCAATGCCAGCACTGCAGAGGAAAAAAAAAAAAAAAAAAGCAAAAAAGGGTACAGTTAAAGCTAAAGGGTAGCGATATAATGTACTGCTTACCTCTACAAGGCCCTTCGTGGTCACATCAGCAGCTTCCACAGAAAGGGAAGCTGCATGTCTCCACAAAGAGCAGCTGGGGTAATCATGCTCCCCAGCAACCACCAGAAAAGTTAATCTGTAAACGTTCTCCTGCATTTCCCACGCAGCCAACAATTGTCTGTATAGCATCCATATAATGAACCATCCCTTCTTAATGTGTGCGTTTCATTTATGAATGAAAATCTGTTAGAGAACCATTAGAGAGTTCAGACCCAGCCACGGGCAAGCAGAAATCCAGACAGCCAACCTTGCTCCTGCAAGAGGAAATGGGTGCTACCATTGCTCTGCCAGGAGCCCCATGCCTTCTCTGGACATGAAATACAGATCATTTCATTACATTTTTAAGAAAAGGATGCAGAGAGCTTGCATTGACTACTTGTCTATGGTGGTGTCTTCTGGATCTATTTCCATGTCTTCTCTATCTACACTCTGAAATATGCATGAACATCATCTATCTTGATTTATCTTCCATTAGAAGCATTTGAGTTGTACTGATTTAGACTATTTGGAAGCAAAGCTTAATAACTTGCTAGGACAAAAAGCTTATTTATTTTTAAGCAAGTGATTTTCAAGCTTGCAGACACAATTCAACTCCAGCTGCTTGGCAAATTACCACCTATCAGTTGATTTGCCATAACTGTCCACACATATCAGTCTGCCCCGATTATGAAGTAAACCATATTAGCTTAAGCCTCACTTACAGGAGGAAGATCCTGTAAATGGGTTACAACCAGGAGATTATCTGAAGCAAGTCAGCAATACCCCTTCTATTAAGGCATTACCGCAGGAACTCACCATTCCTCTTCCCAAGCCCATTTTTACTAATAACAGAGGAAGAAAGAACCTGTGAAGGGTTTATACAACTGAACTCAGAGGAAACAAACATTACTAAGATACACATTTCCCATTTTCATGTCACGTTTACCTTCAGAGCATCCAGAATCTTTTCTGGGATGGTTCTCAAGACACCAAGGTTGTGGTACTGGGAAGGAAGGTGGTGGTGGTGTGGGAAGAGGATGGGGAAAGGAGTTTTGCTTTCTTTTTAATTTTAAGTTAAGAATTTTCTGGATGAAACAGTTTCCTCACAGTAACTTTGTGCTTGGGCTATAGTACACACTCACAGAGGTGGTTTGAAGGAGGTATGAAAGACGAAGGAAGCAAGGCAACCAACAGCTTCCAGAACATGGAAATGCAGGGTCTTAGTTTAACAGGAAGGGTCACAAAAGGACATTCAGCGTTCTTCACCGCCATCACCCAGCTGGGGAATGAACCTAAGCAGGCCAGGGTGGGCTTTGTCTGGATAACAGACACGTGCCTAGATTTGCTCTGGCATATACGCCAGTCTGCAGTCCAAATGACTGTTTAAGCTGTCACTCCTGTCCTGCAGGAACACAGCATCCCTCCTTCGCTTCCCATGTCTCACGCACCCCAAAACCAGTGAGCAGAACAATATAGTTCACCTGGCTGCACTTCTGCTTTTTCTTCACATGTGCAAGGAATAGAAGTAAAGATCACACACTGGAAGCAGAGCCAGTATGAAAATCTGTCAGCCCCATGCTTTTTCCAACAATAAAATCTCCTGAAATTATACAGGGCTTGGCCCTTAAGCCTTAGCTGAAGAGTCTCCCTGTGATGGCAGCAACTACATCATACACAAGGAGAGGTGGCACGTATGTAATTCCTAATATTTAGTGTTAATACAAGAATTTGGTCTCTTTCTTCATGAACACCATTCCTCAAATGTTTTCACAATGGCAACAATGCTGATAATGGAAGAGAGAAAAGCCCTCTGCATTCCTCCCTGGTTGCAGCTATAATCAGAGCTTGATAATGCATGCCTAGGGTGCAGGTGGTGGTGGTGAGGATTAACAAAACAGAAACAAACACAAAAACCAGCACTTCCCATCCCTGAGCACTAGCGAGATTACAGATCCTGAGCTATTCCCAGGATAAGACCACTCAGCATCCCATCACTGCAATTACAAACCTCTGGCTTGAATTTCCCCTTGTCTTATCAGAGCAAACAAATTCAGACAAACCATTTCATTATCCAGAGCAGCAGCAAACTTTAGCAGTTGTTTATACTGTCAACACCAAATAAATTCCAGGACATTCCAGGCTTTGAATATGCAGATTTGAACCCTCTAATTGGCGAGTGATGTTTATTCATCCCATTACAGCTACTAGAATGCTATTCTTTCAGCAAAGGCTTGGTGAGTGCCCAAAACCTGCTGCTTGGTTCTCAGTATTCCCACCACAGTAGCACTTTTTTTTTTTTTGGTGGAAAAGGCTCAGAAACAGCACTCTGCGTGAAGTGGCAGCAGTCGTTTTTTCCTTAAAGACACAATGCTGCTAGTACCTTAGCCACTTTACATCAGAGAGCCATTTATCAAGTGCTGCCAACTACAGGCAACTGACTCAAACCTCTCTACCGCATCAGAGGCAGAACCACCCCAGCAGCCATCCATCCTCACAGGCGTCCTGCCCAACACCGTGTCACCACCTCCAGCCGCCCATAACCACCTAGGTAGGTACTGTCACTACTCACACACAATCACAGAATCACCTAGGTTGGAAGAGGCCTCCAAGATCACCCAGTCCAACCTCTGACCTAACACGAACAAGTCCTCCACTAAACCATATCACTAAGCTCTACATCTAAACGTCTTTTAAAGACCTCCAGGGATGGTGACTCAACCACTTCCCTGGGCCGCCCATGCCAATACCTAACAACCCTTTCAGTAAACAAGCTTTTCCTAATATCCAACTTAAACCTCCCCTGGCACAACTTTAGCCCATTCCACCCAAAAAAAGAAGCACTCACAAAACCCCTGAGAATCGGCAACAGAGCTGTTTATTGCCAGGACATCTTGCAGGTAAGCCTGCGAGATGTCCATGGTGTTTGGTGGCTCCAAGCTAACGCCTGGGATGGAGCCTGAGCGACAACAAGTAGGGAGCTGGCCGGGCCCTCCTGTGACGCTGTTGGTGTGCTCGGATGGCAGGTAGCAAAGACATGCCGCAGTAGTCTCTGGTCTGTTCTGGCCGAGGTGGATCCACTTCCATTGGTTCCTCCATATCTGGTGGATCCAGCTCCATGGGCTCCACGGTGTTTGGCAGAAGGACAAGCCAGTCCTTGCCCGGGACTGCCCAAACGGGATGCCTTCTGTCCGGAATGTTTTCAGGCCAGGGTGCCGAACGAGGGGGTCGTCCAGTTCCACCCCCAGGTCCCATGCCACTGCCAGGTTGATTTTCATGCATGCGTTCAACGCTGCTGTCTGGTTTACATTCGTGGCTGGGTCCCGCACTGTGTTCTGGACTATGGGCACGTTTCTGCTCCCCACGGCTGTCTGCCTGATGTTCCTGCCTTTGCCCCACATCACCGTTGCGCCTATGGGAAGGCCCAGGCCTCCTGTCGCTGTATCTTTGAGGGGGTGGCCTGTTCCCCGTGTCATTGCGGTGCCAGTGGTACCGCCTATACGTGTCTGTGGGCTGGGCGCCAGAGGTCCCTTGGGCACTGGTGTCTCTCGTGCCACCGGCGCTATCCCTCCACCCACAACACATCTCCTTCTGGTCGGGTGCATTCCTTCTCGGTGCTTTGCCAGACTGCATCGCTGTCCTCGCACACCAAGGAGGCCTGCCACTCGCCTTGCGAGCATTGAGAACATTTAATCTAAATCTCCCCTCCGTTTGTTCAAAGCCATTATTCCTTGTTCCATGGCTACACTCCCTGGTAGAGTCCCTCTCCAGCTGGGAGGAGACAGACCCAGGACAGCTGACCCCCACTGGCCAAAGGGGTGTTCCATCCCATCTGGCGTCATGCTGGGCAATTAATGTGGGGTGGCTGGCTGGGGGACGGGAGGGGTCCTGGCTGCTCGGGGATGGGCTGGGCATCTGCCTCTTCCTGGAGCAACACGAATTAGGATAAAAGCCATTTAATTCAAGCAACAAATTCCTCTAGATGTGCATCGCATACATCCACCGGAACCTACAGACAGTACGTTAATTATTCCATTACTGCGCAGCAAATGCCAGCTCTGCATTCGTAAGCTGTGCTAGCAAGAGCTACTTACACGGAGCCATTCCTTCTCCTAGGAGCAAGCCGTGCCGTTTTGTGGTAGTTCCCCTTCCTATCATGCTAGAGGGAGGGAAGCCATCCATCCCTGCAGGCCAGAGGCACGGGCTGGTTGCAGCTGCCTGGATCCACGCTGCGACCGAGGGGGGAGCCGAGCCGAAGAGCAGGCGGGGGGGAACCGCCGGCGGGGGAAGAGAGAAGTGTTGCTGTTGCTTTCTGCTTGCATTTGGCCTATCTAAATCCAACAGTTGTTTCAAATCCCTGCCTACACACACCGGTATAAGTTGCTGTTGTTTAAAGCAGATTTAAAGATTTGAACCAGTTTTTAACTACCTTTTATTTGATTAAAAAGAACCAGGGGTTCCCTTTTATTTGAGCTCCCTCTTTTAAAGTAAAAATAGATCAACTCATCCTAACCCAACAGTGTAAGTCCCTGAGGTCAGGACCGACCTCCTGGTTTCTTGCACAGACCCTGGAAGGCTCCATAGCCTCAGACAGAGCAGACATCTCCCAGTCCATGATGACAAAACCATCGCCCAATGGGGAAGCCTGCAGTTCTGTCATGCAGCATGGATACAAGAACAGCATTCCTGAATGACACAGCTTTTTTCCCACCCTAGCACCCTCTGGAAGATACTCCAACGCATTTTCAACACTTCTGTGGGAAACTCATCTCCACTTGTGCTATTCTTCCTTCTGCCGCACTCCCCTCCCCAGCACGCACACGCCTCAGCTCCTCAGTCCACACCACCCCAGCCTCGGTTCTTCCTCCCAGACCTACTTTTGTCACTCTCCTGCCCCTTCCACTAGCACTACCTCTCCCCTGCCTTCCTTCTCGCTGGTATTTTTAAATAAGAATAATCTTAAAATCTATCTACTCAGCTCTTAAGGGACATTTAAGAAATTTCTCCTGCTGCTCAATACAGCATTAAAAAAGCCACTTGGCTACTCAGTCATTTTGGTAAGTTTTAGGATACCCATATATGTTAAAAGAAGAAAACAGTACACTCCTGAGATTAACACTGTCATTACTAATGCATACCCACGGATGCACACTAGGGAGAGACTATGTGCTACACCAGCTCTTCAGACAGTTATATGACAAGAGACAGACCAGCAGCATGCTGCGACTTCTACATATTCATACAGAGACAACCCTATGATTTTAATTACTGCATGTTGCGTATGTACACTTCAGTATCACTTTTCAACAAGGCTCAAGAAATTCACGTCTGGAGAAAAAAACACCCATTTCCCTCTCTCTTTTCCTGAAAAGCTCACGGCTGAATTTCCCCAAGGACACAGCCTCCCTATTATTTGCATGCAAGAGGTGGATGGGCTTAGGACATTCTATGATAAAGAGAGAGAAAAAGAAATCAGGTGTAATTCCACATTTCCTTGTAGTGCAGCCTGCACAAAACGTTTTCTGGATTACACAAGGTGTATGTGCACAGCGGAGCATTAATCTGATACGGAGAACATACTCATGCCTGCTGATGGAGAGATCTTCCAGTCATAACACACACACAGTGAAAACCCCTGTGGGCATCCAATCACTAGTCTGAAAAGATGAGCACTAGCCATTCACATCACATCTTTAGAAATGAATAATCTAACTACACCAAGTCATCTTTAATTACAGGAACTTCATAAGGAGAGCCCTTTTTAGACTTCATGTTCTCAGGAGGAATGTTAATTTGTCTGTCTAATTACCACCTTGCACTTTAGCACCAAGGGAAAGCGCTATTAGCACTTGAGAAAGCAAGTTTTCACCATTTAATTGCACCCATTTCTTTCAGGTATCCTCTCCATGAAGCTTCCTACCCACCTTCGGAGCTGAGGTCCCTTGCGGGAGCGTTAGCATGACCTACAGGGATCTGAGGATGAGTGGATTTATATGAGACGACAACTCTCCATACACACAAACCAATCAAACTTAGTAAGGACTAGCAATGAACTAGGTTTTCAAGGAATAATCTAGGCAAGTCCTTCCTGCAGCTTTGTGATTAAAGCAACCGGGAGGACTCATTAGAGAGATATTTTGCTAGAGAATTCCTATTAACCAGCTCTGCCTTTCTGCTGGCTCAGCATTCTTCCTTTTGCTCAGAAGGAAAATAGGTAACAGCGATCCACAGTGATCCAGAACTGAGCAGGATTCACAAACTGCCCTCTGGGTTTAACCACTACCTAGATAAGCGTGTACTAGGCATGGCTGGGCTCAACCAGAGTAAAGTAGTTCTCAGCTAGGAAGACAACAGCCCACTTCATGGCACTTGGACAGAACAGCGCAGTCTCTGGCTCCTCTCACTGCCTGAGCATCCAAGCCACCTTTGTTCCCCTTGGTGCGAACTGCCTCCCAGGTCAGCCTGCTGACCCAGGCAGACATTCAGTGGAGCTTTGTTCCCTCTCGCTGGAACCTAACAGCATCTGCCGGTCTGGCACTTCTGCTGCATGTCACGCACAGCTAGGACAGGACATCTCCAGTTGACTGATCTTTAACTGCTGGTACCTAATTGGGACTTCCTGCTAGCGCAGATTGGATTCCTTGCTTGTCGGAAGCCGTATCTGTATTCCCAGCCAGATGCCGAGCACAGAGTGCCAAAAGGCACCGCTTTGAGTGTGCTGTCGCATCCAGCTGCTGTCAGAGGGGCAGAAAACAGACCTCGGCTTCGCAGAGAGCAGCAGCACTTGGACAGCAGCTGCAGCTACCAGGGATGGTACCATCCTGCTACCGCTGCAAGCGCCACCTTCAGAGGGGAACTTTAAAAAAAGGTCAGAACAAATATTCAGGCAGCATCACTGCAGATTCCAGGAGAATCTTAATTTTAAGGATACTCCTGCATTTAATACTTGCAGAAACAAATAGTACACCAAGGATGTAAACCAATCGTTCAGATTTTGAGCAAGCCTAAGCCGTTTTCCAACTTGTGGACATGACTGGGAGTTGCATCAAGCCTACCAGAATTTAAATGCTGACCTTCCAACTTTAAATTGTCTCATGCACACTTGGGGAGATATGCAGAAAGCCTCCTCCTCACCCTGCCTACAATTAAAAGCAAACAGAACTACCACACTCTGCAGCAGCTGTCTTGGACACAAATGCTGCATAACAATAGCTAACAAGAGCCTGTAGCAGCAACACTACTATAAATAGCATCAGTTAGAGTTTCTGTAAGAAAGGGTTAGGACCACAGCATTTTCAGTGGATTGGAATGGATGCAGCTGAAGCTCCTGAGATCACTAAAAAGAAAGGTGTCTGAGGTTGAGATTTCTTTTTTGAGTTGTTCTCTAGTTTGCCTTTCCGTTCCAGGCACTTACTTGCAATCAGCAAAGCATGGAAGAGCTCCCTGCAACGACAGCAGTATTTTTTAAACACACTAGCTCTCCTCCAAACCACTGAGCCCTGGCTTTCACAGGCAAATCCATCCCCAGCTTGCTAAACCCACAACATAGTAATGTCTGCTCTGTGGTGTTTGTTCCAGTACTCCAGGGGTTTTCTAGTCTCTCAAGTATGTGCCTCGAAAGAGCAAATACCATTTGCTTTCTAATGGAGAAGTCCATTAATAGCACAGTCTAGCCCCTGAACAGCTAAGCTTGGCCTTCAAGGAACACGTATGCCTCCAAACGGGTGGTGTATCTAGGACATGGTCTATCAGTAGGTTAACAGAAAAAGCGAGCCACGAGATGCAACAAAATACAATTGTCTCGTTGTTACCTCCTTTCTGAACACGGAACTGCTCTCAGAACTGTGGAGGGGCAACTCAGACCACTTAGACCCTCAGGTAAGAGAATTGCTTGGAATAATGCTTGGAATTGGCAGGAAAACTCAGTGCTCAGTGTAAATGTCCACAGATCCCAGAGAACTCATTCTGCTCAAGTCAAAACAGACTAAGCCCGAAGTTCTTTCCAGGGGTCTGCAAATACGTTCCTGCTTTCAGATGCCCCATTGTTATCTTTCTAGCAAATGGGATCCTTGTCTGTGTTGACCAAAAAAACAAACAAACAAACAAAAAAAAACCCAGAATGCAAAATGTAAACTCATTCATTTTAACTTCTTCTGCTCATGTTCTTCACCAACTACTTAAATTTGCTGGTTTTCCAGGAACATCTCCAAGAGTGTCTATTGTTCAGCCGTAACATGAAACATTGCTGACACTAGCAGCATTACTAGCAACCCTTGGAGAGAGCTCTGTACATTAGTACATACAACAAAATGTAGCAGTGCCTAATACAGGCTACAAAATCTGAACGTCCACGTCCAAACAACAGTACTTCCAGACCCAAAAGAAGGATTTGTGCCTCTTTCTTCATAATCTACTCTCAACCATAGTCATTCTTTTCAGACACCAGCCTCGAAGACTCTAAGAAATCCCCATCTAGACCCATCAAATAACTGAACTCTGTATCCCTCCTATTTAAGTGTTAAGCTCCCAAGGACGCAGCGTCCTTGATTTACCACTCGCGAAGCATCAAAGAGCAGCCCATTAGCTATTCCTTTTCACATCGCTCAAACCATTAGGCAGTTCAGCAAGTGGCAGAGAGGAAGAAAATGCATTACAGACATTTAAAACATACACCTACCAAGCGGAAAGAGGGATTATTGCCAGCATTTACTAACTACAGGCACAGCACCCCAAGCATGAAAACGGGACACGACGCCCTGTGCAGCGAGGTGCTCACCCTTACCTGCACACCAGGGTCGCGATGATGACACACCATGCTGTACAGCAGCAGTCTGCGTTGAGGTGTTCTTCGCTCTTTCGGTGGCGACAGCACAGCCAGAAGGAGTAGAACAAGAGGAAGAGCAGGTCCAGAGCCAGGCAGGAGAGCGCCACGCCACCCAACAGCAGCAGGGCCTGAGGAAAAGAAAACCAGTCGTCAGCGTGGGACCACCGAGCACCCACAGTGCAGGCCGTCAGCCAGGGCCCAGAGGTCTGAGGACTCGGCCCTGAGACAGTGCTGAAGGCCAAACCTGAAAACTGGTGGTTTGATATGTTTTTTTGGGGTTTTGTTTTAAAAAGCCACAGACAGGAGGCTCCGAGCAGTGCTTTCTCCCTGCCCTGCCTCTCTGCTCGATGAAACCATCTTCTGACTCTGAGCTGCAGAGAGCCAAGCCATTTTGTCTACCCCATCTGCAAGCAGCCCAAGTGAATCAGGGAGGGCTCCCTCTTTCCTCCAGATCAGAGGTCAGCAGATTTAAAGAGAAAATAAATGAATAGTTCAGCCAGCTGCCTCTATCTGTACAGTTCTTTAATCCTCATGAATAAATATGCAGGCTTATTCATTAGACATCCAAGTGCATGAGTAGGTTTGAAAGGGGGTGGAATTTATTATACATGTGTGATATTGAATTTAAAAAAAAAAAAAATCTCCATGCAATGCTTCTATTCTAGGTAGACCTAGAATACATGCTAAACCCTCCACATACCATCCACACATACAGATACAGCAAAACTAATGCAGATGCTACAGACACACCAGCTTGAAGTAGTCACAAGCTTCGGTATTGTTGCACCTATTTCTATTCAGATGTTCCCTGGGAGGAAAGGAAAGCAGAAAGTGTTTAACTCCATTCCAATTTATTTTTATTCAGAAAATCCTGGCTGAATCCCAAAAATGCAAAACATTTTTGTTAAATAAGAAAAAAATAAAATGAATTCTAACACTAAATCCAGCCACTCTTTCTCAAGTGAATGAATGAAGCAGAAGGATGTTATTTTATCCAGAAGTGTTTTTGGGCAAACCCTTGGGTAGCAGTGACAAATGCCAATGTAGTAAAAACGGCGTAAATATCTGCAAAGGACCTAAGTTACCTATTGCTGCCCCAATATTGGGAAGGCAGGCATAGACCTGTATCGGCAAACATAACACTAAGGTTTAAGCTTTTTAAATCAGTCTCTCTTTTTCTCCTCATGCAGAAATTCCTTTAAAATATTTATAGGCTTCCTTCTGATTGAAGCAACAACTGCCTCCTGGTCAAAGACGTGAAACACAGAATGCTGCAGTTGCAGCAAGATTCTCAACAAAATTCTTGAATATTTCCAAGGGAATCTGGCAGCAAGTTCCTCTTCAGAGGGTTTTTTTTCCCTTCCTTCTCCCCCAGCTTGCTCCATAGGTACTCCCAGCTGTGTTTGAATTCTGGCAAGCTATATAAGCCACACAACACTTGAACGTACTTCCCAGCCCAGCAAACGGCAGTATTTATGGGCTGTAGTGCCCATCAGCTGTACATAATGAGATTCACACCAGTTAGGGCTCTCTTGCTGCATGACAGATATTCCACGTCGCTGCGTGCTGGGTGCCTTCGCGGCCTAAAGAGAGACCCAGAGCTCACCGAGCATGCTGGGGATGCGGGGAGCTTACAGGTGCACCTTCCCCAAACTCAACAGCTGAAACTCCGTCCCCTTGTAGAAACCAAACTTGGGGATTTTTAAGAGAGTGGGGCTGGAAGGGAAAAAGCACTCTCCCCCTTTCCCATGATTACGCCAGATGGTGTGTGCACCGCTCGAGTTCCTGAGCGCAAAGAGGCCTTCGAGAGGGAAGCTGCATTCGGAGACCCAACTTCTCCCACTTCTGAAGGCCTGCCATGTACAAGCCCTCAGTACTAATTTAACCAACACATTCAGCCTACCAAAGCTCCTTGGGGATATTGGTTATTTTTTAAATGCTTCAGGCTGCTGTAACGCAAAGCTTGCCTGCGCCGCTTGCCTGCGCTGCTTCGCTCGCACCCTCGGCCCTCCTCGCTCGCTAACAGGCATTGCCTCTGGAAAGAAGAACCCACCGAAAAGTCGTCCCAGAGACTTTACTAGCAAAAAAATCACTCTGCAGTTCCAGGTGGAGAGGAACAGCCCATCTGAAAAGGAACAAGCAAACAAAAAAGAGCACACACACACAAACTGCCATGCACCAAGCGACTTGGAGTTCTCACTTTGAAGGGACGCTTTAATATATGCTTAAATGTAAGCCTTTAGCCAAAAGGGGTTGGCTGGCCAGTACACCCAGATCTGTGTTTCATTTTGCAGAGAATATTTGTTTTCCATTAATGGATATGTGCCATGACAACAAGTGAAATCATCCAGCAGAGCGGTTATTAATCTTCCTGACTGATGAGTCAGTTTAGGACCCAGAGCCTGGCTGGCAGTGAAAGCCTGGTCGCAACCAAAGATATGCCTGTGCCTGCTTGTCGGGATTAAATAACAGTATTTTAAAAAGGGGGTTGAGGCTGGATAAACCCTCAGAGACTTTATCCTGCAACACTAAATCTGGGACTCGGTTATCCAAGGCCACGTTATCCCAAGTAAATGCAAAATTACGCACTGGGCCTTTTGCCACAAAAGAGCATCAATTCGTCTTCGAACATTTGCTGAACTACCAGAACCTTTATAGCGAATGATGCATGAACTGCCCTTACAGGAAAATGGAGACAACTTCGAGGAGCAACATTTTACCACTGTGCTGACACTAATGGCAGAAGTGGAGACAGAGCAGTCCCTGAAAATGAGTGTAAATCCAAGTGGTATCAGCCAGACTGGCAGGAGACTAAGTTGCAGTGTTCAGCAGCTCTTTCAAAATAAAAGTTAATAGCAATGCACAGGGAAGTAACCATGAGCAGCACTGCTAGCTTGGAAAGGCACCGTGAAACCTGAATACACTTGGTCTTGTGCATGCACTGTGCTCAACAGCCTGCTGCAGCGTTAATGGCTTTTCTCAGCTCTGCCTGGGTTGCCAGGATTCATGGCATTCACCCTCTCAATGGGAATAAGAGGACAAAAAG
This sequence comes from Anser brachyrhynchus, assembly GCF_964034855.1. Taxonomy (NCBI): domain Eukaryota; kingdom Metazoa; phylum Chordata; class Aves; order Anseriformes; family Anatidae; genus Anser; species Anser brachyrhynchus. The sequence continues at coordinate 13,216,089 of NC_137733.1, forward strand.
GGGCAGAAAACATCTAGGTTCCCATGCAGAGAGAGGCACCATCGCTGTAAGAAATACAGGTCACGGCAAAAACATCCCCCACTAAAACCCCTGGGGCTGGTTAAGCTCTACAGAGGCAGGAGTTTTCACATGGTATGAGGGTACCTTGGGTGCTGGTGTAACACCCAAGGACATGGATGCAGATCAGCCTTCAGCACAGCACGATTCACAGCCTCCAAGTCTCCAGTATTGACTCAGCCGATACACAGACTTGCCTACTGGATGAAAAATCCCACACCGAACAGCAGGTTTCAGCTCTCTTAGACCCCAAGTTCCCAGCTGTGATCTACATCATTAGCTCCGTGAATATCTCTCTGATCTCTGTGGTCCTGGAAGGCTAATTTCTGCTGCTGAAACTGCACTTAAGGGACGTACACTCCACTCCATCGTCCCCCAGCAGGAATTGCCTTCATGTAAGGAACTGCAATCACAAAAGTAGTCAAGAAGAGCAGTAGTGATCTACACGAGATGAGAAAGGAGATATACAAGATATATTTAGGCACATTTCGTTAACGAAAACCTCAAAAAAATAAATAAAAACGAAGCATTGCAATGCAGGAGGTAAACACTGGGTTGCACACAAGTGTCAAGGTTCAGCATTGCCTGAAGCCTGCTGGTTTGCCCCTTGACTGGACAGAGCAGTGTTGGCTTAGGGCCTCGTCCTCCCACCACCACCTCCCCTCTGCCACAAAGGCTACTTGGCACAAGAAGCCCTGGCAGCAGCACGGGCTTAGAAACTTAATCCTGAATACACACAGACTCCAAATAATCCATATTAAGTACAAGTTTTTACCAATTTCAGCCTATCCAGTTTCCAATTACCACGTTTTTTTGGCCTGAACCATACTAACAGCAGTCCGGCACAGTGAGCAACTCTTCACATGAAATAGATGACAGCTATTTCTGGATAGCATTGCTATTTTACTACTAGTCATAAAGTCCTCTAAAACCTCAAGAAGAAACTTGAGAGGAAAGCTGAAAGTCTTCAGGTGGTTCCCGAAAAGCATGTAGATTTGCTTTTAATCTTCCATCAGTAATTTGAAAATTATTTCATCTTAAACTTTGTAATTCCAACCCACAGGACAAAATATAAAATCCACCAGCTATAGCTTTTGAGCATCTCAGCAACACAGCTGTCTTAATCATTGCCAGATTGAGAGCTGTTTATAGTTTTACCTTAAAGTTAGCGTTTGCCAAGAGAAAGCTTTCCACTCAATCTGCAACTAATGTTCCTTCTGGATTTCCATGCAGTGACTTAAGATTGCGATAATAGAACAGAGAGAAGAGGTTAAAGGAGTGTGGGAAGAGAAAAACGTTCGCCCAGAAGAACAAATGAAGCAAACTGGGCTGCTGCCAAAGCAGCACTCATCTCTATTTATTCCATCAAGGACGGAAGTCTTCTTAGCAAGAAAAGAAACTGCTGTGGGATAGTGTCATGCCCACACTACTTTCTACACCTTTTTTGCAGACCTCAGAACATCTGAGAAGCTTATGTACTCACAGATGATAAATAATTACGTCCTACCAAACTGATCTCTGTGCAATGCTGGCAACAGAAGCAGCACATTCTGACCCCTCATCAGCTCGCTTTGATCGTGCTGAGAGTTCAGAGGCTCGATTTTCGTTTCATCTCCCTTCTGGTGAAGAGTGCTGTATGTGGCGTTTGTCGAGACACTGAACGTCTCAGGATGTCATTCATCCCACAGCCTCCACAGAAGGACGCAGGCTTTCTAGGGAACACAGCCAGCCACGTATTGGCAAATGTAATTGCGGGGCCGGGGGGGGAAGGATGTGGAAACCACGACTGATCTCAGCACTAAACCATCCATATCTCCTCCGCCTGGGGGACAGGCCTTCCCAGGCCAATCGCTGCGTTCAGCACAGCAGAGAAGCAAGGCTGCGCAGGAAACGTGCTGTGGAAGAGCCTTTTCCCACGGCACTGAGATGTATTCTCCTTCGCTCAGGATCCCGCAGCAGCGGGGAAGAGCACCATGGAAACGGAGGACAGGTTCCACCGCCTCATCTCCTTCTGGAGACATCTCCCAGGGAAAGCACGCTGCAAGGAAGCGCGGCAGATTACAGATACACGCGGTAAGAGCAAGTCCACACTGGAGCAGCAATATAGGCCAACGCTTTGCCTTTGGCTTTTTTGGCTACTGGCTTTCCTTGCTGGAAAAAAAAGGGAAATGCCAAGGATTACGTCATGCATTTTTATTTTATTTTTATTTAATCACCTAAGGACAAGACACCAGACACTGGAATAAAACAGATCTACAGTTGAAACATCTAACACGACTAGATAGCCCAAATCAGGTTAACCAGGTTGGTTAAATACACAAGCTAGCTTCCTTAATGCTGAGAGGTAATCTACACGGGCAAGGGCATTCCAGAGTTAATTGGAATTAGAGCTGTGAACTAAAGTCACTTTAATTACAAATGAGTGTTCACACAGGGGTTTAATGTAGTTTAACTAGAATGGTCTTAATTCAGTGCAGTTTAATTCACTTTAGTGCATTTAAAGTGGTTTAACTAATCTGCTTTGAATTTATTCCTCCAGTTAATTCAGATTAATTTCTCAAGTGCCCTTGTACATGCAACGACTGAGAACAAGGCTAGTTTGATTAGAAATTATCATCATTTCCTCCACGTTAACATTCTGACCCCTTACTTCATATTAAACACTTTCAACACTGCCCCTATATTTGTTACAATTCACAGAAGCCACCAACGCAGAGGCCAGAAAGACGTAACCTTGCTGATAGTTGGTTTATTGCAATAACAAGCACGAAATACAATCATTGCCAGAGTTTGTTTGAGACTGTGCTTTAACAATTTATAGTGCAGGTACATCTACGCACCTCAGCTTCCATAGGTTGCGTGGGGACAGGTGCTAGAATTCATCAGAGCACCTCCTATCACAAACCAAAGGGAGACGGAAAGCACCCAGTAGAAAGGATTTGCTTAACAATTGGGTTGTGTTTTTTTTTCCTGCCACAAATGCAGATCTAAGCCACGCTAATCAGCGGTGAACACCGGCATCCTATTGGGCTGAAGTCAAATAACAATCCTTTTATTCCCTCAGCTGTTACCAACTCAGCAATCTCCATCTTACACAGCAAGGAAACATTCCCAGAGGTAAGGGGGTCCTCTAAATTGGATGTTCTTATCCCTCATTCCTCCATAATGCTGGCTGAAAAACTCTATGCGTTACAGCGATGAAAAGAATGAGACACTCACCAAATTCAGTTTCCATTGACAGGTCCCCACAGACTAAATCTTTATTAAATGAGGCTTAGCTCAGAACTGGCAGCTTGTCAAATGAGCATTCTCGCTGAAAAGGAGGATTTCCTTTCTGGGGATTCTGCAAATTCCCTTGCAGGGCTCTAAAAAAAACATGGGCGCATCAGTGTTCATGCAGGTCTTTGCTCCAAATTCCAGACCAGCAAAATGTGTAAGGAATCCCCTCGGGAACGGGCCTCTGGCTTTTGAGGTTCACTCCTTCCTAACGTTCCCGGTCAGATAACGTTAAATCTATTAGCCAGCTTCGTTTAAAGACAAAGATCAAATAAATATTTGGAATATTAAGGCGAAGGGCGCTAAGAGGAGCGCCAGAAGAATTGCATGGGTCTCCCACACAGCTCGCGTGCTCGCTCAGCTCTCCCATGCCAGACCTGCACAATTTCTCCAGCCCTTCCCTTCCCACAACAGATTAATTCACGCGTTCCTGACCAACGGCGGTCCCTCTACTCGGCCTTTTAGAAGCAGCTTTATTTCCCTGCTTAGAAAGCTGTATCACCCATAAAAGCCTTAAAACCCAATCTCCTCACAAGGTAATTTTCCAGCAAACTGGATAATGGAAAGAAACTCCGCGCTACAAAGGCAGCACGAATTTAATGCTCCTACAACTCGGGGATAAGCAAGCAGTGCCTGCGTTACCTGGCCCGAGCCCAGGCGCTACACAAATTCCTCTGCCAAGCCAAGTCCCCAGCCCCAGCTCTGCTCTTGCTGGCCTGGATCTCCCCGAAGGCGAGGTGCGGTGCTGCCAAGCTGCCTGTTGCACGCAGCCAGGGACCAGGGGAGGCTTGCACAGCTCAGCACGTGATCTCGGCAGCACTGGTATATTAAAAAAGAAAAAAAAAAAAAGGAAAAAAAAAAGGCAGGAAATGCTCAGGCCTGCAGCCCAGTGACTTAATCCAATTTCCCTCCTCTTCCCTCCCCCCTCCTACAATGTGGGCTCTCAGACAATGCACTTCATTTAGGGGGAAAAAAAATCTCATCCTTACTCACTATTAAGCCTATCCTATTAAACCTACCCTTACTCACTATCTAGCAAAGTGTTGGAACACCACATTTTTTACCTATCTACGCTGACTGTGCATATGCTGGAGCGGACGCCAACCTCAAGGATTTTCTTTCATGCCTCCATCTGTAAGGAGGCTGTGTTTTACTGCGAGCTACCAGCTCTTTTTAGCTACTCTTTAACTGTTTCTTATTAGATATGGTTTGAAACCCAAGTATTCACAGTGCTCCTGTAAGTTGCAGAAGTCCTGTATACAGAAAGATAGGATGTTTCAGCAGAGATGACCACATGCACCCCCCTCCTTCTCTCCTGTTCCTCTGTAGGACCTAAAGCCTGTATTTTCCAGGACGAAGCAGGGAATGACACGGCAGCAGTTTAGATACTTAGGATCACAGCAGTGTTACTTGTCCTGCCTAATCGCCTCCTCTTCGAACAGCCACCCAAACCAGAAGAGAGCCACTACAGAGTTTAAAGACTGGGCTCAGTGCTCGGCTCAGACGTGCAGAGCAGGAGAGGCCCGGCAGGGAGGTTACTGCCAGCTGCACCGACCATGCCGTACCCCATTAACAGCCAGCCTCCAGTCTGCTTTGAGAGGCTTTCCCACACCACTTCTGTTTGGAAGAGGAAACAAAGCACTGGGGAAGAGCGGAAATGTGAAGAGCCACCCCCAAGTGGAATGGAAAACAAAAATCTTATCCCAGTTGTGGAAACTTTGCCCAAAGGGACAGCAAGCCATCATCAGGGTGAGCCCATCCCATCATCAGGGACAGGAGTTTCCACAAGCATGACAGCTGAAGATAATGTGGCTGATTCGGTCATTATTTTACATTATTTTGGACTCGATGGATCACCTTCCGTAATTCAATATCACATCACATGCATTAGTTAAGAGGTTTTGCTAGACAAAGAAGGTACTCGCTCAAGTTTCTTAACAGCATATGCATCCAGTTGCAACCAGAGCGTGCACAGGCACACAAGCACTCTTCCTTTCAGATCCTGCTGGCATCTTCTCTGTGCATCTCATGATTTGCAGACATATCAAAGCAGGGAAAAACAGATCGAGTATGGCCATTTCCCGTCTACCCCACGAGATAAAAAAAACACACTGAGTTTCCAAATTTGCCTCCAAAATTTCCATATGAAAGAAGTTCATTTTAACAGAAGATATTTTTAACAACCCTACTTGGACTGAAGTGATTCTGGAAAGTCAGGCAGGCTTCTTTTTATATTTTTCCACTACTAGACCCTGCGCAGTGCCTCATCCCTGTAGTGACACCACTGCAGCCTTCCACCTCCATATAATTTTGGTGGGACTGGAACCAGGATCCGGTAAAGCTCACCGATCAGACACAGGCACGTAAGGAAGCTCATTTGCTTTGGGGAGAAAAGGCACCCCAGGACCAACAGAAAAGCAGCAGCTTTACCTTTGTTCCCAAGCACTGCGTGCAAATAATGTACTCAATGTCTATTCGGACCTACCAAATGAGCACATTTTAAGGAGATTTTTCAGGGTAGAGCAGTGGCTTTGTGGAAAGACTCGTAACTGATCTGCAAAGGACACTAAACACTTTAAAAAAAAACACAAAAAACAACTATAACTGGAAACAAGGAACCAGAACTCCTTACAATCAGAAGGATTGTAAAAAGTGTTCTGACTGTACCACAGGAATATAGAAAGCAAGTAGAAATCCAAGAGATATGAAAATACTTAGAAATAGAAAACGTGATCACTGCTGGGCCAGTGGGGTTGCGTTCTTGTATCATTTACAGAATGACATCTTACCCAGAAAATCCTGCATTGAACCATGAAGTGATGCAGAATAATGAGAGCGATTCCAAATTGGAATGGGAACCCCAGCGTCAAACTGTTACTAATGTTAGACTTGAAAAGCAACTTAACGTGCCTACTAACATTTCTACAGCTTGCTTCATATCATTGGCACCGTGAAAAGGTCCTTTCCTAAAGAGCAGCTATCAGGCAAAAGGATTAAGCCACCAGTTGAACTATTTTCTAGTGTAACTAACAAGCTCTAGCACACACTTCGGCATTTGGGAGCACTTCAGTCAAAAAAAAAAATTAATTAAGAAGAAAAGGGATACTTTCCTGGTCAAGATAACCAATCTACCTCAAGTGGCTTCACAGCATGCTTCTGTTAGCACTGAATGAACAGGAAGGCAAGTTGTTATGACTGGGTTCCTGCACTTGCACAGAAGTGATGTGAATGGGCTCCACCAATGTTGTTCAGGTGTCTTTGACCTGGAGATCCACGTCCAGCTTGTGATCAGTTTGAAGCCTGAAGCCAACCGTCAGAATCTAAAGCAAGAAGTTTGGAACAACAGCAGCAACAAAAAATAATGACAAAAAAAAAGGGGGCACTGCATTTCCATTTATATTTGCCCCATTCAGCTTTACGGGCATTTTTCTGTACAACTAAAGCAGGTCAAATGGCTATTTGCACAGCAAAAACTTACTGTAGTTCATAACGCAAAATAAGCCAGCTACAAGGTGAAAAAAATAGCACTCCTGATTACATTAGCAAATGACACTGGTACAGCTGCCCTGCTGGCTGACCTCTGGGAAGGAACAAAGAGCAAAATCAAGGGCAAACTGCCCTAAATCTTTAAAAAGTCACAACCCGTTGTGCTATTGCTAGCTGTCCACGTGACATCTTCCTTAAAATAATTTCTATTTGAAGCCAGCTTTAATGCAGGATGTCAGTCATGTGGAGAGGCCACGAAGGACTGGCAAGGGGCAACATCCCATAGGGCCAGCGATTTCCTCCCGCACGCTGGGGCAGGAGGAACCCAGACCTCTGACCCATCTATTGATGTGGACCTGAGCTGCCCTTCTTGCACAAACAATGCAAGCATGCCATTAACTGTCAGAGTGGCAGTGACAAACAGCTGCCACGCTTCTCCCCCTAAATTCACTCCCAAACCTCCTCTTTGCAGTCTATTACAGTTGTTTGTTTGTTTTAAAAAAAATCTCTTCCTTCAACTTGAAGCTGTGCATTTCCCTTCCCAAAGAGAGGCTCATTCATGTGCAGGAAGCATTTCCACCCCACATCTTCCTCAGTTTTATTTTGTGTTTTTTTTGGGGGGGGGGCTGGGTGGTTTGTTGTTGGTTATTTTTCCCCTCTTTCATTAAAGGAGAAAAAAAAGCTCTCAGAAGGACACCTCAGGGAGGAAGACAACCGATATTCACTATGGGGAACCTTCAAACCCAGGAAAAAACTACCATCGAGAGACTAACAGAGGAAGCTGATCAAAAAAAACCCCTCTCCAAGCCAGCCAAGACCCACCGCAGTCACAGCTGGAGCCTGTGTTTCTGCACCACTGACAAGACTGGGAGCGTCATTAACCACCTCTCCTCTCGGCACCGCGGCCTGCGCGAGGGAAGCTGCAGAGCTAAGAAAGGCCCCACGCAGGCTCCTCGCCAAGCGCCGAGAAGGGATTAGGGCCTCCGGCAGCTATGCTGAAGGGAAATGCAGTTTGAATAGAGATGCTTTCTTTACAGCTCTCGCCATTAACAGAGCGGAGCTGCAGATGGTCCTCTGAGCGAGCAGGGGGAAATCAGACGGCGCTCCCTCCAGAGCGGCGTCCTGGCAAGGGGTCAGCAAGCCCAGCTTCGCCCCTCTGCCCCTGCTGCCCATTCAGCATGCTGTAGGGAGGGGACCACACGCTTTTTAAATTCACATCTCGAATGCCGTTCACAGGAGTAGGGCAAGAGGTAACGGTAAGAGTGCATACAGATTGAAAATCTCCGCAGATACAAGTGCAATGCGGTGCCACAGCAAGAATCAGACGGCACCCCCCTTTGCAGCTCCAGGTCTGAGCAGCTCTTCTCACGGTTCCTCTGTTTCCCAGGTGGGTTGGGAGAAGAGGTGAGATGGTCTCATTTCGACTCAGCAAAGCTGAGGCTTGTCTGCCTGCAAAGCCAAACGATGTCAACGGCCATTGGCCTAAAAAAAAATTAAAAAAAAAGTTACAGTTCTGGCTTTATATCAGGTATTTAGGGACAAATATGCCTCACTTAACCTCCCTTACCAAAAAGTTTTGGGAATATATAAGGACAGCGAGTTATTTTGCTGTACTGGTAGTTATATCAGTTAAAAGAAGCACATATTTGCACCACCTTGTCCTAACAGGATTGCTTGCTAGCTGCTCTACTTTCCCAAGACAGATACATCATTTACACTAGAAACCAAAGCACTTTAAAAGGTAAACTAATGCGCACAGCCCTCCTTCAGATACTCTTCCACCCCGCTCACGGATAGGATTCCTCCCAGACCTTGAGTCCTGCACGGGTGTTCATTCATTCATTAATTCTTCTCAAGTGCATTTTGAGATTGATTTTACAAGAGAGTTCCCAGAGCTCTTATGGAGGTTCTGCCGATGCTGATGTCATGGTTATATTTAAAGAAGGAATCCCACTAAAGTGGTTTATAACATGCTCTGGCAGGACAGCGTAGACAGAGCTAAATCCTATTAAGCTACTTAAGTTGCTTTCCCCTTCTAAAGTCATATGTCAGATGCTGGCCCTACACGTAGCAGCCAACCAACATCAAACCAGCTTATCAAAAGCCACCCTGAAAACACCAAATCAAGAAAGAATTCGGACACCGCACACACGAGGATGAGAAACTGGGGCAGTGTGCTGCTCCAGTAACCTCCTGGGATCCCAGGGAGCGGAGAAGGGTGGTGATTAGCTTTTCATTACAGTTAGACTGTAACCCGCCTGCACACCACTGGACTTTATTAGTTAAAGATAAAATAAGGAGGACTTTCTTTACATATTTCTCTTGCCATGAGTCAATACATTTCAGAAGGATTATATGGAAAGTATATGAATGGAAAGAACATTTTATAAACAGAGATCACACTAATGAGGACTGGGGGATAACTGGAAAACAGAAGCACCACTCAGCCTCAACTGAGCACCCCAGGGAGCAGGGGAAAGCAGCACTCATAGCTGTCTGGTCTCCTTTCTCAGGAACTTGAAAACAGGCGCCACAGAGTCCTGAAAGATTAATTCCCATAAATGTTAAATGTGCACATTTACAGCTCCAGTTTTACAGCATTCACTCCACTAAGTCAACATGTCACTGCTACAAGATTTCAGAGAGAAACCTCAATTTCACAGGTCCCTTAAAGTGGTAGAAAATAACAGGCTGGAAGAGACCTCTGGAGGTCACTGTAGTCCAACCTGCTGCTAAAAGTAGGGCTAATTTCATAGTTTGATGAGGCTGCTCTGAGCCATGTCCAGGCAAGTTTCAAGTGTCTCGAGGGCTAGAGTTTCCAAAGCTTCCCTCAGACCCTGCTCCAGCACTACGGAAAAAAATATTCATGAGCAATTACACCCAGGTGCTGCTTCCCGTTGTAACTTATGGTTAGAGCTCCCCATCCTTTTGCTGTGCACCTCCGAGAACCACCTGATGCTGTCTTCTCCAAGCTCCTGCTTCAGGTAGGGGAAGGCTGCTCATGGATCCGGATCCTCCTTGCCTTCTCCTCTCCACGCTGAAGGGGCCAAGGGCAAGGTCAGGCTCTCACCAGCTCCGTGACCTTCCTTCAGGCACGCAGCAGTCGGTCGGCATCCCTCCTGCACCGGGGCCCCAAACGGTTATGCAGCCATACAGCACGCACGCTGGCACGCATAATTGGTGGAGAGCCTGTGCGTGCAAAGTGGCTGGTGACCCCATTTTAGGGTTATTTTCAGCTTGTTTAGCAAGCCAGGCAAAGCACGAGCCTTCGTGGCCCAGGTTTGCCTCCAGCTGCATGACCTACCCCACCTGCCATGGTCACGAAGCACCAGGAGGTGACAGCTCAGCCCCCACGCGCTGCAAGGCGCAGGCAGGCGCTCCGTGGGCGTGATAAACGCAGCAAGTTCAATCCGAGACCGAACAAGAGACTCAACAGCGTGAACGTTATTCATCAAAACAACAAAACGAGGCAGCGGAGGGGGGTGGAAAGCAGAGGAGAGGCAGAGGGAAAGGGAAAAATAAGCCACGATGGAGCAGTCGAATGCTTCAGACCGAAACCAAGGCGCTGCAGGAGCTATTTGGTGAGCCGGGCCGCGCGGATGCTCGCGGTTACCATTGGCTGCCGCCCGCCAGAGCTGCACAGCAACGAGCCCGAGGTAGGAGGCTGCCAGCACGCATGAGAGCTCCCTGCTCAACCCCTCCTCTGCAGGCCCACAGCAAGGCGTGACGAGCACCGCGATCACTTGGGCTCTGCGCCTCGTCGCCCGATCGATCGCGCTCCCCCGGCTGAGGTCAAGCAGGGAGAGGCGGCCCGAGCAGGCAGGACCTGGGGACACGGATCACGGGGCCAACGCAGAGCGGCTGCTCCGGGTTATTTCTACAAAGCCAAGGTGGGACAAGCTCACGTTCTGCCTCGCTCTGTGGTTCTGGTTGTCCCCGGCGAGCAGGAAGAAGGTACCGCAGACACGGGGTCGGGATGGAGGGGATGGGTGAGATGCGTGCAGTTGTGCTCGTGTCTGACAGTCAGAGAAGTGCTGGCACCCAGAAGGCATTAGCGCTCCTCAGAAGCAGCACCACACAGCATCGGCGCTGCTCTTGTAGATGTTTCACTCCATTAACTTAGGAAAGTGAGGGAGAAAACGGTCACAACAGGGAACTCTATTGCCTTGGCTTTTCTGCGAAAAGGGCTCTAACTCCAAGGCCCAAGACCACAGCGACATTTACAAAAAAATAAAAATCAATGCTTCTCGCAGAAGGACAAGCAGGAGAGAGTACAGAAGCTGGCATCATGTGGAAAAGTAATTGATGCAGCCGTTGGGCTTACCACCGCCACAGCCACAAAGCAGATCGTGAAATACAATACAGATGCGGAGGAGGAAAACTAGTTCTAGCTCCTGAGTGTGACAGCTCACTGCGGGTGAGCTCGCTACAGCTTTCCTCTAGCACAACTGCCTAAACCAAACCAACATTAGATGTGAGCAAATAGAAATTAACCTCTTCGTAAAACAAAAAAGAAAAAAAAAGTGCAGCAATTGGACAAAAAACTCAAAGATGAGGCAAACGGCTTGCAGGCTCTTGCACAACCAGCTGTGGAGAGCGGTCTGTAATTCCTTCAGCCCGGTCCCCAAACCACCACGTCCCAGAAGCACTCGGAGAGGGTTAAAGCCACGTGGACACCCTGCCCTACTCTGCCTCCCTTCCCAGCACAGGCAGGAGGAGCTCAGCTCCTCTTCCGATCAGCCGCTGCCGGGCAGGTCAGGTCCACCTCTGCAGCAGCCTCTGCTCACCCTGTGAAGCTCTCAGCTTGGAGAGAGGAAGAACGGGAGGAAGACCACCAAAATTTGAACAGCAAAACCAGTAGCCTAACTTCCACTACTTTTGAAAGAAAGCAAGCCAAAGGTCTCTGTCCTTACATTCCCAAGGCAGCCACTGAAAACAAAACCAAAGATCACAGCAAGGTCTTCGGGCAGCACACTGAACCTATGGAGAGCGTTACAGGTTAATGATTATACTGCAGAGGCCCATATTAGTCACCCGATCTTAGATCCCAGGTAGGCTACAAGCGTACAGCTGCGGAAGAAAGGACTTTGGGGCAGGGAGAAGGTGTTTTAGAACAACAGATGTATTTTTTTCAGTAGTCTGGCTGCCACAAACCTCAGGAGTCCCTGAGATGCACCACTGTCACCACCAGAGAAGGAAAAAAGCTCCAGGAAATACAGCGCCTTCCCCACACAAGTTCTTGACAGCGAGAAATGGCAGACACTGCCAGCACACCTAGTACAAAAGCATTTTTAAAGTTTTTACGGACTAAGGGTACAAATTCACATGAAAAAAATCTGTCACTTCTTTTGTTAATTCCCCCGAGGTAAATACAACAAAAGTAGGTGGGGAAACATTTGATAAGCAGACAGCTGAAGATTGGATTTCTTCATTATTCAGTGCAGTATCCAAAATGGTTTGTAGTCATTTACATGAGCACAGTTCTCAGGCTTGGAAATTACTGTTATTTCTGCATCAGCTTGCTTTTACCCCTACAAAAAAGAGGTAGGGAGCATAATTTCAATGAGTGGGATCTCCCCAGTGCTGACTACTTGCCACATTAACAGCCGCAGCTGTGTGTAAGCGTGTCAGAGATTATTCTGACCTTTCTCCAGCATCACTGCTGGACATGTACCACCAGCCGACAGACAAGAACACCAGCAAGAGTGGGTTGTGGCGATTCAGTGCAGTGCTGTCGGCTTGCCCTCCTGCAGTCCCTGCACACCGCTGGTGCGGTTCCCCCGGCTGTAGGCAATGCCACTCTTTCACCAAAACAGAGCCAGCAAAAACTGGAGTGGGAGGCACAGCTGCTTCTAAAAGCTTATCATTTACTCCATCCTGGGTAAAAGAGAGAAAAAGATGTCAAGGTTTTCCTTCATTTTTCTCTCCTCTTACAAAAGGCTATAAAATCCCCACATCCTCAAATGAAAGCCTGACTGATATCCACTACACAAATATCGAGATGTGTTATTTAAGCAAGCTATCCAGAGGTCACTATCTGTCTAATCTGACCTGCTAGAGCAACGAAGCACAGCAAACGCAACTCCACCCTAACAAGCAAGTCTATTTTTGCTGCTTTGCTTGAGGATCAAAGCTTTTCCCATGGTCCCAGGGACTAAGACCACAAAAAAACCCTCCACTTTCAGGACAGGCTCAAGCAAACACCAAGTTCAGGAAATAGCACCATGCGAACCATGTGTTAGACAAGCCATGCTGATGGCACAACAGCAAGAACGTCACATTAAAAACCTAAAACTAAATCAAGGAATCCTCATATCCATAAGCGAACTTAAAAGCACTGTCCTCGGGGACACTAGAGAATTTTCCCTCAAAAGACTTCTCACCTCACTGACAGTCGTGGTGCTTTTCATAATCTTGTCCACAAATTCAATCAAGCTACGGATAAAATCTAATCAAGTCGGACAAGCTGCCTCGTAAGAGCTGTCTTTTCAAGTCCTTTAACAGGAGGCCCGCTCAAAACCAGCCTCTGATGTCCCAGGACTCAGGCAGCTTTATTTCATGTAGCTCATCGCTGTAGGCACCGAAGACCCTCTTAGCTCCCCAGGCTATTTTAATACTCGCTCCGGTGGAGCATTTGATCTCTAGACAAGTTAGGCTTAGCCTCCTCTCCTTGTTGCTCATATCCCTAGTGATTTCTCCAGGCACAATGGCTCTCCTAGGTGTAGGAAGAAGCTGCTACCCAAGGAATCCCATTAACATAACGATTCCTCGAGCTCAAATTTCCCTCTGGAAAACATAACCTACCCCGAGAACTATTGCTAGCCTGAAGTTACTGATCATCCCAAAGTAAACAGCAAACGCCCATAGACTGACAATATAAAGCATTTACATTTAGGAAGGGCTCATCATTCATGTTTAAGACACGTTTAACACTTCTGTCTGTCCTTCAGAAGCAAAAGTTTCCTCCTTCAGAAGAAGAATTTACTTCCACAACGATACATAAGGGGGAAAAGCCCATTCAGATTTCACTTCACACTACCGCGTTTACCTTGTGATCTTTAAGATGATTCAAACTCAAATACTGACCTGGATGCTGATATTGTAAAAACAAACTATTCAAGGAGTTTGGGGTTCTAAAGTTAAAGTTTCGTCCATGGACCCCGGAAATAACAGCATAACCTTTAAATACCATGGGGCAAAACAGGGGGACTGAGTTTAAAGCACATCCAGCTGTATCCCATGCATTGGCTGGCGTCTGACTCCCATCCACCAAGCATGCAGAAATCTCCGTTCAGACCAACAGCTCTGACGCAGAGTCAAGGCACACCTCTCTATGAAAGTGTGTGTGTGTGTTTCCGTATTAGTCACGAGTTTTACTAGAACTAAAAGCTTACAAGGAGAGCACCACTTCTTCCCAGCATCGAACCTGCATAGACAGCAGGACAGCAAACGCTCCCACTAGCCAAATTCCTGGCATTTCCAAAGTAGTTATTTCCAAACTACTGAACAGATAAACAGAACTAGCAAGCTTCCTGCCACCAAGCCACTCCCCGTCTTCCTCTTGTTCAGCATGTGTAGCTCAGCTCGTTTCCGATTTTAATTTCGGCAGGAAGAGCTGTTTCAACCAGAGCACAGACATAAGATGCCCAGAACCCCAGACTCGCTGGCTCTGCTCCGCATTAAAAAAAACATTCAAAAAAGGTTACTGATTAAAGGAAGGGTGCCGTTATCTGCAACGTGCCAAACATTTGAAAGGATGTCCCCTCCCAGACACTTCAGTGTATGAAGAGTTCAGTTCCTTTCCTAATAAAAGAAAAAGTAAAATCTTCATAAAACAAAAGAAACTGTTTGTTGTTTTGACTGTGTACCCAGCCAGCTTCCAAATAAAATATTCCTGCCATGTCTCCACTCCAGGTTGGTCCCTGGCGAGCATCTCCAATACTTTACATATCAATATTTCTTTCTGGAAACTCGGCTCTAGGGAGAATGAAGAAGTGAAGAAGCTCAAGCATATTTATCAGGCTTGACAGTTTCTCTCTGTATGCAGCACTGGAAAACAATTTCACTGATAAATGGATGGGCTGTAACTAGTCACACAGCCCTGTATCTTGCTTTCAACCTCATTACTCTTTAAAAGAGGTGCAACTTAGCAAAGGGCTTCAAAACGCAGCCTTGCAGCAGAGAAACTCGCGGGGAAGGTGGGGACGGCAGCTACATTACACAGCTGAACTCCGCAGATCTAGTGAAGATAGTCATTTGTATTACTGCTTGGCCAGCTGTAGCATGCTATTACACCACCACCTCAGACTTTGGTGTCAACAGAACACGGCTCTGTGGGATTTCATGTGTCATTCCTGAAGCTGCAATACGCTCTGTTGGTAAGGAGGTGTGCGCGCGCCGATGGCAGCATCAAATCACAATCAAGTCACACACAATCCACTGCTGTAGAAAGGGAAAGAAATCAAAAATCAATCATGTGCTCAAATGGCAGCCGGAACAGCTCAAGATTGTTAAAGTGATGGAGGGTATGGTCTTCAGTGAGAAAAAAGGAAAGAACAAGCTCGGAAGAGGATGTGTTGGTTCACTTAACAGCAATATCCCCCTGCTCAGTTACAATTCTGCAGCCATAGAATAACCAGAAATAAAATGTTATCACAAACCTCTTGTCACTAGCGGTATAGTGGTTTGTTCTATCAACTCTCCAAGCCCCACATTGCTTCTGCCTCCAAACCAGAAAGAAGCCATAAAGAGCAGGAAACAGCTAATCTATAAGCCAAAGCCGGAAGCATGTCTTTTTTTTCCCCATGATGGTTAAAAGGGGAAAAAAACCTAAAAGGACTATGGTTTAGAAAAAGCTATAGGGTCACATGAAGACAGAAGTCAGCCAAGAACTTTTTATTTGGCTCCTGATTATGTTTATTGCTTCGACATCCCAAAAGAGAGACTGAACGCCCAGCTTTGTGCACCCAGAACCTTTCTACCCACACCTTACCCCCAATTCTCTGGGTGATGAAGCACTACGGTACACAGGCACTTCACTCCTGCCTCTGGTTTATCTGCTTCGCAGGTGTGTTTTCATGGTGACAGACCAAAGCTATGTATTACACAACACAACACTAAAACACTGGGGGTTTGCTTGCGAAAGGGATATAGTCCCTCATTTCAACCCATGTCCAGACCCAGCCTCCTGTGTGGGTGCATGGTGAGCCAGAGCAGGGTTACAATAACCAAACAACAAGAAGAAAACTGTGTTTTACACCTGGATCAGGTGCTCAGTCCAGTTCCGTGGCCAGCTGCTCAGACACCCTGGCCTCAAGTTTGCAGACAGCCTTGGTTAGCATCAGGGCTAGTTATAGTGTAACTTCCCCCGGACCTGCCTCTGCGCGGGTGTTGAAACCTGTTCTCAGCCAGGTCAGTTCCTTGATTTAATCACTGAGCAACTGCAGGGTGCAAAGCGTGCCTACAACCGTCCCGGACGTGCCCTTCTGCCTTCCCTTTGCTGGTGACTGCGTAACCATGACCTCAGAAGCCGCAAGCTTCCACTTCAAACAGCAATGATTAAAGGGTCTGAAGCTGCACGCTTTGTTTGGGATGGGAGAGTCACATCAGTTTTAGGATTCCAAATGCTGAATTTTGTGCAGAGCACTTCCACAGAGAAAGCTAAGACGGAGACTTGGAGCACACAGCCGCAGATAATGGCAGAGAACACGAGCCAGACCCCTGCGCCCCACAAACCGCACCCTCCAGTAAGCGCCGCGCAGCTCTGCAGCCTGTGTCCTCCTACACAGCATTCACCTCAACGCTCTTTGCACGTCTCTACTGACTTATTCACCCTTTGTTTGACTTGCAATTTCAACGACAAATAATTCGGTACGTACAACATTTGACTACCGTGTAGTTTAGGAACCGCCAGCACCAGCACGCTCCATGCTTGTTTTTTGTGGCACAGAGACCTGCGCACAGCACAATACCTCCGCTTGTTACACGAGCATGATTTACAGCACCCATTTCGGAATCAGTCATCGCCTGCTTCTTAGAAGCAGGATGTTTAAAAAAAAAAAAAGAGAGGTCTGATGCATCACGGGGAAATAGAGTCACTCTTCAAACATTCAGAGAGTAAGCGCAAACCGTGCAGCAGAATTGAGACTGGGTATAACTATGGTATCTCCTGGGTTTTGAGCGTAAAACCAGGCAAAACTAAAGTCGATTTGTTTGTGCTGACTTCTACAAATTAAAGGCAGCTTTACTGTTAAAAAAAAAACAAGCTTTTGTAAAGAAAATGGCAACAATAAACTTTCTCTTGGACCCTCTGAGCATACCTAAGCTCCTGAACAATGAGAAGAAAACAAACCACACCACACATGTGGAATTTGAGAACACCTTTGTTTTCTGGGTTATTAGAAAGAATAGTTTTCCAAAATCTAGCACAAAGGAGGAAGCATTTTGTAATGGTGTACAGTTCCCAGAACAAAGTGCGACCTCTTCTAGCACCAACCCCAGCCTGTGTGCGCTGCAGGCTCGGACACCAGAAAATCCTCCTGCAATTTACAGATGCAAGAGAGGATGTGGTGACACTTAAGGCAGCCAAAACTTTCCTATTAAGTCAGGGATTGAAAAATGTGCAAGGCAGCAGAATTCTAAGTCACTCTGTCATAATTTCAGCAGGAAACACTCCGCGCTTATCGGCACTGCTTCAAACCGCCCCTGCTATGCTAATCCACTAACTCGCGAGCGCTGAAGCGCCTTTGACAGAGAGGGCCATTGTCAAAAATGAAGTCCTTCAGTGTTTGTTTGCACAGCAGCTACATCTGGGGAAGAAATCAGCGCAAAGCGCTCTGCTGAGAGGTAGGCGCTATTTGGGTCGGTTTTAGAGGAAGAAATACAAACGCTGCATGCCCTGCTGAAGCTTTAGCTGCTTGGAGCTTTGTCGATCCAACGTCTTCTGCATGTGCCACCGTGCCCCGTGCCTCCACGCTGACAGAGCCACGAGTGTTACTGTCACACCTCAGCACCTGCTGGTAGCCAGGGGGGCACGCTGTCATCCTGATGTGCCTTCATCTGCCAGCACTGCTCCTGTAGGATCATTCAATGCATGATCTGCATACTGCTACTGATGCAGAGGTGCATGCCAATGCACATCTGGAAGTAAAAGCCATCCCCAGCGGCTCAAAGCAAAGCTTGTGCCTTTTTAAAGGCGCTGACTGCAAATTGTTTCTCCACTTGTGATCAACTTATCCTTTGTAGTTATTCACGTTGCATTTCATTGGGAAATTTAAGCTTCTTTGGACACTTGCTTTCGAGACAGGCAGCTTCCCCCATCTCTCCAGAACGGCTGCTCATCTCACCGCTGCAAGTTTCGCTTTTTGAAAGCATCGCATCCTCCCACCAACACAGTCTCACCAAAGTCAGCAGCTCTGACCTTGAAAATGTGAAACATACTGAAGCTCTCCTTCAGATAGCAGCAGCAACACTACTCATTTTGGACAAAATTATAAAGAGATAGAAGGAAGTACATTTGCTTTCATGTCCTAACTTGACTGAGACTTCCCCCCTCGCAGCATAATCCCGAGCTATTTTTTTTTGTTGTTTTGTTCTGTCTCTAGCTGAGTATACCATTAAGTCATATTTCCTTGTCTCCCAATGCTACCTTTAGATTTATAACCAGCCTTCAAAATGAATTCTTTCTATACATAAAGAAGCACATCAAGCCAGAAGCACTAGAGCCAAAGAGCTTGACATGTCAAGACCAAGGTGTTGCACTGTCACCCAACAAGCCTCCAGGGAAAGGTTCCTTCACCCAAAATAGCCCCTGTGAGGGCTCCCCCAGCACAGCACCCACACGCAGGGCTCAGCAGTGCCAGCTGAACAGCCAGGCGGCAGCGCTCCCCCCATGGCAGGTCCCCATCACCCAGGGGAGAGGTCACACGAGGGACTTGAACTTCTGACCACAACCCGGGCTCTTTTCCTCGACGCTCTTCATAACTAACGACTGGCAGCGAGGTGACATTTCGGATCACAGTGTCTTTCAGAAGGAAAACTCAAGGGCACGCACTCTTTGCATTGCTGTTTTGTTTTTAAGCTCACATCTGAAGTTAGAAATACAGCCTCCTGAAATTAAAAGCAGAAACATGAGGAAGGATGCAGGAAAAAAAAAAAATCCCTTTCAGGTATTCCACAGCAGCCAGCTGCCTCGTCCATTGACTATTACACAATCACTCACTGCAGCAGTGCAAAGCAACACAAAGTCAGGATAGATCCCTGGCCCCACAGCTCGTGGAAAGGACTAATCCAGCCTCCCGTACAACATCCAGGTCACACAGCCTTTTGGCAACAAAGCAGTGGGCGATTCCTGCTATGGACCATCCTTGTGGTTCCTCTGACTTTGGCTTGGCTAGCCTTCCAACACACACCTTGTGGCGCTTCAATGATTTCAGTATGTTGTCTCTAACACTGGCCACTTCCACTTAAAACAAACAAAAAATATTTTAAAAATAGCTTTTAGTGCTGCTACCCTATCAGCATTCTGAATTTATAGGTTCCCCAGTGCTGAGCATGAAAATACATTATATCAGCTTCTCTGGCTGTTGTTGTTTCTGAAATGTATTTTCATCAGATCTGCACCAGGAATTGGGGCTTGGTTCCTTATTTGCTGTCTGCCAGCCATTTCCTCTCTTGTTTATTTTTAACTTGGTGTCTTCCAGTTCACTGCTGCAGCTGGATGGACTTTTGGCCAGCTATCTTCTGACTGATGAATCACTTTCCTTAGCTTCATAAAACCCTTCGGTGTTTTACCTACATTTCTCTCCATAGTTTACTTCCCATTTGAAAAGAGCTCTTCTGAAGCACCAGGTATCCTTACCTGAGAAGATCAGAAATTTGCCTATCTGGGACTTTTTCACAACGTGGGATTCACCAGCTTGTTCACAAAAATCCTCCAGGCTATTCAGGAACTCGGGCACACAGCACGCCACAGAAGGGAGCCAGGTGCATCTTTGTGCAGTTGGATAGCTCTGTACCCATTTTTAAGCTAGGTTACACCAGACATTCAGCTTGCGCTTCAAATATCTCATACTTAAGATCCATACTTCCCTAGACACAGTTCTTCTTTCTGCTCTTCACAGCCAGGTATTTTACGCCAAATCCGTGAACTGTGGACCAGTCAAAATACGGTTATTGAAGACTCTCTGAAGCTAAAAAGATGACAGTCATGGCCTCCTAAGCCCTCTCACCTCTTCCCTGTCAACACCTGTGATCACGATTGCGTGCCACAAAGTTGGATCAGCTCACTAAAAACACCGGCAACAAGAAAAATAGTTTGGGCAGCAACACAGAGCTAGATCTGCTCAGACCGACTGCATTAGATTAGTGGGGAATATTATCCGACTCCCAAGCTATGAAGGAAACTGGATCTTTGACAAGAGACTTTTCAAAGCCCTAACAGGCTGGCAGCAGTTGCCTGGAATCCTTCACCCTCTTAGCAGGTGTTAAAGCCTCTGGGAAAGAGCCAAGCAGCACTTTTGACTTTCTGAGGCAATCGAACCATTCGTTACATCACCCAAACACTGCAAGAAGTGAGAGCAAGTCTCTAGAAAGTTTTGAGCAGCTCCGAGATAAGATTCCCTGAAGCAACAAAACAAATACCTGCAAGGACTCTTGCATCTTCATGGAGATTTTTATTGAATGCAAGCAAGCGGCGCATAAACTGCAAACAAAATAGACTGGGGCATCTGCTCAGACACTCTGACAAAGCATTTGGTAACTGTTCTCACTTAACTCCATGCAGCATAAAACCCACCACGGTACCTCTGGCAATAACCGTGTCCAAGTAAAGTAGTTCCCTTTCCCCTTAAAGGCCTATAGAAAGACCTCACAAGACACCATTAGCCTTCACTGCAGGAGGAGCTAAGAGGGAAGCTTTTGGTTTTGCTGGTTCTTCCCATC
The DNA here is from genome assembly GCF_964034855.1 of Anser brachyrhynchus. Taxonomy (NCBI): domain Eukaryota; kingdom Metazoa; phylum Chordata; class Aves; order Anseriformes; family Anatidae; genus Anser; species Anser brachyrhynchus. The sequence goes on from NC_137733.1 coordinate 13,236,849, forward strand.
AGCTTCAACAATAAAATTGCCAACTCAAGTTCTTACTAAATGGAGAAGTAAGCCGAGTGTGTTTTGAAAAAGCATTTTAATTTGCCTCTCTGGATAGAACTGGTGGAAATAATGCAGTCAGTGTTTTGTAACACACCAACCTTACCCTATCCAGATTGGTGGGCCTAGGGTGCTCTTGACAGGGGAGCAGAAAGAAGGAAGGCATGAAAAGAAAAGAGCTGGCTCTAACGTGTCCCTGGTGCCTTCAAGGTTTTAATCACATCAGCTGAGAAAAGGCAGTCTGCAAATTTGTGCCTTGAGATCACTGACTAGCTCTGTGTGGGGTTTACCTGCTAACCCCACAGGTTCACCTTCTTAAGATCTTGGCACGTCAGTTCAAGGACACGGCTCACGCCACACACGTGTGCCCCCTCCCCGCATGCACGTCCTGCGCCCACCCCTCCTCACTCCACGTCAGCATGGATACTTACACGAGCGGACACTTCCTTCCTAAATTCCTTGTGCCCTCCATCCTTACCGGGCTCCGTAATCCTGCTTACGACAGGCTGGTTGCTATGGAAGTGATTAAAATTGTCACAAGATTATACCTGAAGGTGGAACACATGCAAGTGAAGGAACCCGAGCAGTTTATTCCATACACTTACAAACACGATGCAATCCCCACATAGCGACTAGGAGCTTTAACAGTAGCTCCCAGAAGTAAATCTGGGCCATGAGGAATGCCTTCGCATCAGGTCTTCATTTAGCTTTCTCCTAATAACCAGATGTTTCATTCACACGTCACTGTCACTCACTAATTTCAGTGAGTGCCCCACAGTTGAACAGTACAGCCGCAGCCACTTTCCCAGGACTCAAACCCCTTTGTACTCAGAATGCTATCTCCTTAGTCCCAAGATCACAGTGAAAGAAGTGACCAGACCCTATAAGCAAGCTCCGCATCTTTAACCGCCCTTTTGTTGATTACCGTCTTTTACAGAGCAAGGACTCAGAGCAGGAGAGAGACAGCCAGCCTCAGATCTGACACGCTGAGTGAAACGCATGACTAACCCAGCCCAAGCCAGCAGGGCGGGATGGGGAACGTGCCCTGAATGCGTAACTCCACCGGGGGCCCTATTTGCCAGGGCACAAGGAGAGGGGGTTATCTGGGTGCTGGCTGGAAGTTAACTGCTTGACGGCTAGGAGTGCAGCACAAGCAGCCCAAAGACCCCATTCCTTGCAAGCTGCTGAGAATCAAATTTTCCCGCCTACAAAGACACCACTCAGTGGGGCTGGAGGAGCTTAGATCTTTAAAGGCAGGGCTGTACAGGGAGCAAGCACCCTGAATACAGCATCGATGCTTACACCCAGCAGCTAGCACTGTTCTCCAGCTGCTGGTACTTGTGTGTCTGAATGCTTGTAGGCTCACAGCATGGCTTCAGCCATCAGGGCACTCACCTAGACCAGGCAATCCATAACCCATTTCAAAAACACTGCAGGAGAACCCGAAGACCCATCTCATCATCCAAAACATGGCTGAACCAAGACAAGAACCTTACAGCAGGGTAGTTAATGCGTTGACTAAAAGAAGATAGTCAAATAATAGTAAATAGCTTGCAGGTAATGTCAAAGGTTGGGCCATTTAATACTTTCTTACTGCAACATCAGAGCAATGCTGCAGTTTCATTTCATGTGTGTCAGGTTCTAACAGGAAAAAAAAATATTCCATGCTGAGAATAAAGCTGAAGATTAATTACACTGTCATTTGCAGAAGCTCTAATGCCCTCAGCCCTTTTGCAGTTAGCTTAAGTTCATCACACATGGGAGGCTGGCTCTGCATTGACCAAGGCCTGAGGGAAGCTGCACAAAATGCTCAGGATCGGTTTTCCCAGAAGCGACCGGTGACTTGTCAGAAGGCAACAGCAAGTCAAAGGCTCGCAGAGAACAGCCCCAGCACTGGAAGTCCTGCAGGACTAGTTTTAACATCAGAGCTGTGGCGGTGTACACGTTTGTGGATAGGAAGTAATGAACTACGTTGAACCAAACTGTCAGTGGTTTCGGTCTGAAGGCACAGCTGTGAGAAAGAAAGCTCAGCACTCACTAAATCAGACATCCAGCAGCAAATTTCACTTTGGAAAGGAAAGAAATACAGACATGCTTGGTTTGAACTTGAACCTGGTTCTGTGTTCAAGGACTATCTTTGAAACTGTTTCTTTCCTAGGAACCTGTAATTTATTGCATCAGGTAATCAAGATTACTCTTAGCAAAGCCAGCACAAACCAACCAAACGTAATAATTAAATGCTGAAAGTCCTGCCCATGGGTTATACCTGCAGAACTACATTTCACCTGCTGGATACGCCACTGCTGTGGTACAAGGAGCACACCTCCTCCCAGCCTAAAGCTTTGCTGACAGCAGCAGAAGAGCATTCAGCTCTAGCCACCAAACAATCTTAGATCTGTAGTCGTCCTCAGCACGGGGAACACATTAAGAGGTGGGTCAGTCACAGACAGAAGACAACAGCTAGCGAATAGCTATTAAGTGTATTCAGGGACAGTAATAAGACGAGCAGCATTCTCACAGATCAACAGTTGCTTAAGGAAAGAAAAAAAAATTAACAGCAACAAAATACAGTAGCAGCCAACTGAATTTTGAAAGATGCCAACAAAATCCACACAAACACCAAAAAGGATGGAAGGACAATGGAGCAAGACATGCATGTGACCCAGCAAGCACCTGCCTTGGTAGGAATTTCAGGCTTAAGATAGAAGTACAGGGACAGGAAGAATTAACGCTGCAGTGGGGATTAGGGTAAAGAGATCCCCATACCTTGCTTCTCAGCGTCACGGGCTAGGAGAGGAGGCCAGTTCACAGCCTGTCCCTTCCTCCTTCTCCCAGAACCTCCACACCGCCTGAGGCTACAGCTAAGCTGCGCTAATAAAAACAGCAGAGCTAGAGTAAACTGTCCAGCCTTGTTATTTACACCTCAGCAGAACGCCCCCAGCACTACTGACACTCACGCTGCCTCTCCAGGAGCTGCCTGCTAACACAGCACCGGCAGCACGGCCTTGAGTACCGCCCGGCCACGTGGAGCATTTCCTCAACAAGGACTGGGCATATTTTATACTCATCACCTTTAGTTTACCCTTTAATATTAAAGCGTTTATAACGCTTGGGGAGAGCCGGTGTTTGAAGTGATTTGAACTTGCAGCAGGTCAAGCTGAAAAGGCTGACGAAGGCCCCGCGGTAACCAGGAGAGCCGCTGACAAGTCGGTGAGCACAGGGAGCCTGCCCCAGAACACGGTCTGAGGGCAACCAAGGATTCTGCCAGGTTTTCACCCATTTATACTTACTCGAAGGCTATTTTAACCTCACAAATTTGTTGCTTCCACTACTTTGTCTACTGAACATCTGCTGTGTGACCTGTAAGAGCTGTACCACACACACACGGCCAACGCTCGGTGAGCCTGAGGGTGAGGCCCTGTCCCACCAAGCTCCACGCGCTGCTCGGCCTCGTACCCCGCCAGGGACAGGACAGCAGGACGAGCAGAAAACCCATGTCACATTTTGAAATTGCAAAAGGCACACAGACAGTGTGATGCAGCATTTTTAAAACAGCCTGCTCATCAAAAACAACGACTTCTGTTCAGCTACAGGAGAAGTGTCAAGCAAATCGTTCCGTCCTCACTGGATGTGCCGTGTGTGCTTTCCTCTACATCCAGACAAAAACAGACCCAAAACACAGATGATCCGTTTTTTCCTGCCACCTACTAAAATTGAAGCAGTTTCCCTCTTAAGGGAACATGAACATTAATACTTGTCACTCCGAACAGGAGTACCTCTCATCTAGTCCTGTGCAATAACTGCCACCTACTGAAGTCCAAGGCGTTCAGTCTAACCTTACTTAACTTCAAATCCTAAGAAAAAAGAATCCTATCTTTTTAACTGTCCCTGTCTACGCACAGTGACAGCCAGCTATCTCTATCCCCAGCCTTGTGCTAGGTCTGTGCCTTTCAGTATTGCTTGCACTTGACAGCCTGTCAGTCCAAAGCTAAAGGGAGATCGCGTTTGCAGGGTCTGCCATTGCACTCGCAGTGATCCTAACGACACGTACAGTTGGAACACGGTAGAAATAACAAGTCCTTCTCTGAAGTCCTGTTAGCCTTCCCTCCTGTTCTCCTTCTCTTAAAAAAAAAAAAGAAAAGCGCACAAGTATTACAAAAATACCAGAAGCAACAAAAACTTCTCCAATAAGACCCTAGTCATGTGTTGCCGGGGTCACTCACACAGCTTAGTTCTGGAAGTTACCTTCCTTGTTCTTTTTAAAAAGAAGAAGAGATGACAAAATAATGGAAGTTTACTATCGTTTTTTCCCCCAGAAGACCTGAAAAAAAAGTACCTGGTGCTTTTTGTTGTAGAACACTCAGCCGTTCCCTGGCTTCCAAACAGCAAGAGGAGCATTGTTTGCAAAGCCAGCAACTGTGAGTTACGTTCTTATCGCAAAAGTCCGACTCCGAAAAGGAGCTAGAGTTTTAAGAAATGTTTGCATCAGTTTTGATTTGATTCCCCCTCCTGTCGTTGCTTCAAAGTTACCCGGTTGCACTCCCCAGGAAATATACACTCTGCTCAGCACCATGAGGCACGATTTGGCCAGGTCAGCCACCAAACACTCCCAGCCATCTCCCCTATCACTACACCCGTCCATGGTCCCTACTGAAAACCAAACCAAGAGCTCACCCAGTACACATTGACCAAAAATGCACAACTCCTGCAATTGATGCAGCATAGCTTGTTGCAACTGCAAACGTTCCTAGGCTCTGGTAATTACAAGCCCACGGCTAGGTGTCTGATTAAAGAAGGAACGAATTAATGAGTTTTACCAAAGGCTTTCAAGTCAACATTATAATTTTCACCCTTAATCAGCAGCAAGACACTCAAAGGACAAGAGCAGAAGGGGGAAAAGCCCGACCCTGGCCGGCGCTTCCCCACCACGTCCCACTCCAGCACGTCGCTGCCATTCAGATGCCGGCAGCCAGAGCCTACCCAGCAGGAAAACACCCGGGCCTTTTGGACAGCTGAATGCAAAAACGCTTCCTGAAGCGGTCACGAAGCACACACCAGCCTCTGAATGCAGAGGAGCAGCCAGATCCTGCACAAGAGACCGTGGAGCACCGACTCCGCCGCTCCCATTCATCCCGGCCCCAGCCCCCCCGGCCTTAACAATTGCAGTTCAGTCCCAGGCTCCCAAGGAGGCAGAAATTGAAAACACGTTTCCATTGAAGCACAGCTTGAATTTCATGAATTCCATTACTCTCAACTTTCTCAGCATTTCCTGGAGTGAATACTGTAAAACAGGGGAGGGGAGGTGGGGGCTGCACGAGACAGCGGCCCCATTCCGCCCCTCTGCCTGCGCCCCAAGAGCGCAGAGGCGCCTCCAGGGAGGCAGCGACACAGGGGCTGTTCCTAAAATTAAGGAAATAAGTACGGGACAGCTCAACACAAGCACAGAGGGAAGAAAGCATTACAAGTTCAGCAATGAGACAGGAAGCACCTCCTTCGCAGAATGAAGAAATCCCAGCAGCTGCAGCCTGTGTCCAAACTACCCCAGGTCATCAGCTGTGGCCGAGCCCCACAGGAACTCAAGAGATCTGCTGCACTGTAGGGATTTTACCCCAAGGAAAGAGCACGAAGTACGGTGCGGTCACGCTCTGCCTGCCACGTTACTCAGAAATCTGCCATTCAACACTAAAGCAATTATAATTATCAGAGAAAACAGATAGCAGCAAGCAATGGGTCATTTTTGTTTCACACGTACAGTTATAACCCAACCAACTTTGGGATTATTCAGGTTTGCTAATTAACACCCTATGGACAGTTTTGCTGCCATTACCAATATTTGTAACAGGCTCCCTCTTCCTCTCCCCCAGCTTGGGCCTTATCTGAAGGGGCATTACATCATCTGCCACACTGAGTCCTCTTGTAACAGACACTATTATGCGAGTGAAGTGCCTCCATTTGGATTTTGGAGTTATTTTGAATTTCAGCATTGAATAGGAGGCTTGTTTAAATTCTCCGCATGAACAGCGGCGCTTTATAGCCTGAAAAGGGTGCCCGTGCACAGGCACCAACTCTGGCATAACAACACATCTGAATGTGTTACACGTTTGTGAAACATCCATTCCCCGCATTCCAGGTTCGCTTTCTCCAGGAATAAGCCTGGCATTGTTAGCACTGATTAGCAGTATCTTTCATCCCTAACTTCACACGGCAAAGGACTTTCATGGCGATACACGTGGGGCACCATTCTGAGGCGCATCAGCCAGAAAAAGCCTTTCGCACGACCCAAGGAGATCGGAGATCGCAACCTGAGGGTGCAGCTCCAGTTAGAGGGAAGGGGGCGAGGGGGGCAGCTCCGTCTCCCGACTGGCTTCAATGCTGCTCTTCCTATTGACAAAAAAAGGCATTTAGTTGTTCAAATGATAACTTGAAGTCTGGCCCCCACTACACCTGCTAAAGCTAACAACCCGATAATCACACGAAAGCAAGTTATTCTAAATGTTACCAGAATCTCCAAGTGCTTGGAGAAAGGCATCAATACAAGTTATGGTGACTGAGTTACACCAACTGTTGTGTCCATTCATCACAGGCTAGCTTTTTTTTTTTTTTTCCCCTTTTGGCAAGGGAATAGCACACAAATGACTACTTTACAAGAGCACGTACATTTGTGGCTTACCAAATCCTAACGCTCACAATTATGGGATCAGACTGAAAAACTACAAGAGGCTCATTACTCAGAAATCTAAAGAAAAAAAAAAAAAAGAGACAATTTGAAATTAAAGACTTTGCAGCATTAAAGTGTGCTGAGTTTTGCTCTTTCCCCGTTTATCCAATAAAAAAGGAAAAGGCACCAGCATGACGCTGCCCTTGCTATGACAATTCACGAGATACCTGCAGACCCCTTCACCGTGCTGCAAAGGTTATTGCTAGTTTGGGGATAAATGCAACCAACTCCTTGTTTTTCCACTACTGTAATACAATGAATTATCTCAGCTTCTCCCTGAAGAGTAGAAAAAGGCAAGATTTCTAACAGAGATGACTTTTTTCTTTTTTTAGACTGTCATCCGAGTGTGTCCCCAGGACTGAAAGTCTTGCGTGACCTTGATCTTCCTCGATGTTAGTTCACCTGTCTTGTTAATCATCGTCTTCCAAAACAAAGAACTAGTAGGATGACATACTAGAAAGTGCAGACAGCCTTGCTGAGAGGGAAGCAGGGTTATTGGTTTTTGTTTAATTATTTGAGACAACTCTCCAGCATGTCAATATGTCCGAGTATTTTGAGTCCTATTCAAGTCTCAAAAGCGGGAATTAGTTTAGAAAGTTCAGTCCAGAAGGCAATCCTGATGTATTCCAAAGTTACTCGAGTGCTGTCTGAATCTCAGAGCAAAGAAATTCCCAGACATCACGTCCCTTCCCCCAGCTATGGGAACTACATTCAGCTGAAAACAAGCCAAGTTCTCCTACCCACTCAAGGGGAATGGGAAATCTCAACGTAACCGGTAGAAAGCTTACTACTAAAAGAGAAAACAGAAACCAGAGAAGTGACAGCCATCAAGAGCTTAGCTACGAATGAGGTGACAGCCCTCCACGTCCCAGAAACGGAGAGTGAGCACCATCTTACTCAGTGCTTGCTCATAGAAGAATGACTTCAGGAGAAGCGTTAACCAACGTGGCTTAAGTCTTCAGGGCTCTGATCAGAGGTACAGAGGTGTCCTGCAGGAGATTCACAACGAGCTGACCACACGTGCTCTGCCACGACACCGTCTTACCGCATCAACACCCAAAGCATAGAGCGTCGATTCTGGGTTTCACCCTTTCCACCAGCATGTGTGCAGGTGGGTGGGAACTGCAGGGAAAGAGGTGTAAATTTAGCCTTGTCCTGAAGAAAAAGGCAGAAAAGAGGGGGAAAGATATGCCAGGGGATTTGAGGATGCCTATCCCTCCAAATGTCTAAAAGTCGCTATGTCAAGAAACCTGACGTGACAAAGGCCCCAATCTTTTGAGTTTCATTCTCAAAAGACAGATTTTTGTTTACGTGTTCAAAAATACATCTAATCCCAAAATACAAGCAGGACAGATCTGAAGAAGAGTTGTGCACAGCTCCCTTAGCCCACATCCAAAGCCTTGGGATTAAGTCAGAGGAAAGCACCTGACTTCCCACCCTTAGTTGTCAGTCATGCCTAATGAGATATATTCTGGGCGAGAACTTCTCACTTTCTCTAATAATGAAAAATAAGAAGCAATAAACTCCGCACCAATGCCTGCTCAAAGCACTGCTCATTTTATCAGATGAACATTTAAACAAAGGCTTTTTGTTAACTTGAAAAGCATGGATTCTCCTCCCTCAAAAAGGTATTAAGAATCAATGAAAAAAAGGGAAAGATGAAGCAAGACAACTGATTTTGCTTGGTCCTTTTCTCCAGAACACCAGTGAGCAGGCTTTGTAGCTAGATACCAAGATGAGCTTCCTAAGCGGCCATATCATTCTGGTGGCAAACAACATCAGAGAACCTCATCTACATTTTCAGTTCCTGTTTACACTGCTTTTCCAAAGCAAAAGCAAAACCCCAGGTTCTTGAACCTCTGCTTCTAACCAATAAGCACCTGCGTGCATACAGGTAAGTGCAATACATTGGCAGCACTCAAAGGAGGTGGATGCATCCTCCAAGACTTACTTTGGTAGTGCTTAAAACCCAATCAGGAGACGTAGCTGTTGTACGCTTGTAGAAAAAGAGAGGATTTTCAAGAGGACAACTGGTTTCAGCAGAAGCACCACGATGCCAGTGGCTGTCCACCACCTGGTTCTATTCCAAGCCACACGCAGGCCTGGAAAAAGCATCTTCTCTGCACGGGATTAATACCTTTAGGATTGTACCCAAAGTGAGCGTAGTTCACGTCTTTGCACACACGCATCTCCTTGCCCTACAATGCACTTTACGTTTCTCCAAGTCACTTTTTACCCCTCTGTGCGTACTTTGGTTTGCTAAAACCATCCGTTCAGAGCAGTCGCTCTTCTGACTAGAGTACGGTAACATACAGCCAGGCTTTCCAGAAACTGTCAGCTCTCAGGAGACCATCTGAAACGTAGCAGCACAGCACAGGTCAGCAAAAAAAAGTAAGGCTGCAGACAGAAAGCTGGCAGAGGTTGACTTTTTTCTTGTCTGTATACCACATGCTGCTGCACGACTCGATGGATGGTATACAGAAACCCTTCTCTGTCTTGCTTTGGTAAATCAACCATCAAAAATTGTCTTCGCTGTACATTTTTTGGTTATTCATTACGCTGCAGTTCCCCAGTAGATGATCTTCCAGATCAAACAGAGCAGCGGATTCGGGCTCCAGCACCGATTTGCTGATGCGAGGTATTATTACACAGTTACTTGTGCAACCAAGACTGATGAGAAAAGGGAAGCGGGGATTTACCATCAGTTCTTAAAAACCTAAAAGCAACTTCAATTTAATTAGAAAACGCTGGATTCTACTAACCAGGGTCACCTAACCTTTCTGGAAATACGAACAAACTAATGCTACAGCAGGAGAGCTGATCAGGCCTTGGAAGTGGTCCATCTGTTCTTGAAAGAAAGCTTCAGTCTAACCCCCTTTAAGAAAGGCACATTACCCCCTGACTTCGAGCCAACGAGACAAGAACACGTCATCCAACTTGACTAATACACATGTTTCCAATTTAGAGAAAGACTCTTGGTTTCAAAATTGAAATAAGACGCCAGTACAGTAGAGGAAGTTCTAAAACAATCTCTCTAATCCAAGTTTTTTGGCAGTTTAGGCCTCATCGTGTTTCTCCAGCCAAGAAATGCTTCCAAAGATGACATTAGCTGTTATGTGCAGGGAAAGAGCCTCGCAGCGCCAGCAAGTACCTGACAGAATTAATTCTACGCTGAACCTTTGCCTACAGGTTCAAACACACATGCCTCGGATTAGAGCCTGCGAGCCAAAAAAAAGGAAGCATCGTTGGGCTTACACAGCACCTTTCACTGCTGGATTCCCCTCGGCACACATATATTAGGAGAAAAACAATATTACAACACAAAAGCACTGACAGATGTATGAAAAGAAACTCCTGGGTGACAACACTAGAGAGACCATCTCAAAACCAAGGACCAGAGCATACCCCTCTTCTTATCTCTGCTTCCTTTAGTGTGGCTCTGCATCTTAATTGGTAGGAATCAATCAGCTCGTCTTTTTTTCCCAGCACATACAGTTGCCATTGCACCTACTGTCTGTGCATTTGCAGTTTTAGCAGAAAAAGCACTGGTGTGATACAAGGGAAGAATTTCAAAGATGTACTGGAGCATTTTGCTTTATTCTAGCCTGTTTCACACAACTCGTGTTTACACAGATTCAAGTCAACTTTGCCATTTTGCAGCAATTAAAAAAAAAAAAAAAGCAGAAATTCAAGTCAAGGTACTCCGTAGCTTAGCTTTTTTGCAGCCTGTTTTCATCTTCACTGTTTAATACACTTCTCAGCACCCAGCGAGACTTAAGAGCTAACAATGAAGTGTTTTAGGTTCCTTTTCTGTTGGTACCAAAGACACCCTGTCTCAATCAGATATCCCATTACCTATTGTTGTACCATATTAAAAAGCTATTCAGCTTTTCTACTTCTTTCCAGCCCGTGACCTCCACGCTACCTCAAGGCTCTTAACCAACTCTACCCTCAGAATTAAAGTGAATTCAGTGCCACGCAACTAAATAAATCACAGGTAGAAGAATTTATTCTACTAAGTAGATTGAGTGACGCCAGCAGTCTCAGGACCATCTTAACTTTCCAATTCAGTTAATCAGAAAGTGGACAATAGCGTTGCAATCATCATTGTCTGTTCAGCAGCAAAAGGCACAGAAACCAGAACTGGTATTACCATCATGCTGTCAGGAGGAACACAGGCTTTGCTCCATTTTTACATTCCCTTCACTCCAGAGTTTGTGACTCACTACACAATGAAAAGGCTTTGCAGAGCACTGCAGTATGACTCAGATGAGAATACAGCCAGAACAAAACTGTTCATATCAAGATATCTTCAGTCCCAATGATTCATGGAAAGATGGGGCAAAGAACTGGTCTGATAAGATCCTCTACAGGGATGGCTCCATGGAGCATGTCCTTAAGTAGAACGTGGAAACCAGGACTTGGAGGCAGCTCTGAGGGACTCGCCAGTACGCCAGCCCCTGGAGAGCGATCACAACCCCAGCTCAGGCTAGGCTGAAGCTTCCTTCTCCCCAGAACGAAACAGCGAGCTGTACTGACGTCTGCAGACTGTCGTGACTGAAGCGGAGCATCTGAAGGACACGCACATACATTTTTAAACAACCTAGTCCTGATGGGAGGATCTGTTCTGCTCCTTCACACTTGCACACGGTGTTCTAGCCTAATGCAACATGATACGCAGCGGGAGAAGATAAGTAAATAATACCAAGAGAGAGCATTTCGGAGACTGACTCAGGTGAAGAAGGTACGTGGCCAAAGCCTGCAGCTGCACTGATCTCAGCCCTTGGCACAGCATCACCCCAGGCATATCTCAAGCTCTCAGACAAAAGGAGGAAGCCCCCAGTGCACACAGTCGGTGGGACAAAGCAGTACAACTGGCTGTTAGATCTACGTCCTTACAGATGCGCCCCACCATCCAGGGTCCCAGAAGACGCAACAAAGACCTGGACTTGAAAGGCAGGCACTATGCGCTTATCTGAGAGCTACACGTGCTCCAGAGGGGTTTCAGGGGACAATGGCTTGTCTGCTGCTTCAGTGGAATAGCGGCTTGCGCATTACAGTAATCCTCAATAGGTAGAGGTGGAAAGGCTGTTATATCAGCAGGCTCCTCACCTGCAGGAGCACGTGGCACTTCAACAAGTGACATTACAGCATTCAAATCCAAGCCGTTGTATCTCACGTTTTATTTTTCACGTTTTATTCTCTTTTCCAGAGAACCGGTGAAGAATCAGAAGGCACATGTTGCTCCCTTCCTTATAACAAATCAGAGCGAGAACGGACGCTGTGCCCTACTGTCTGCCTCTTTATGACAACAGCCTAACTATCCTATGTCTTGAAGTCATGGAAACTTGAAGGTATTTTCACTTTAGGAAAGGCAATCCTTCCTTACTGCAGCTAGGGACGCTCTGTCCTTTCCCATTCCCATACGCTCCCAGATAGCATCCCCCATTGACCTCAAATCCAGCGTGCAGTTTAACAGTTTATACTACAGAACGAGGGCATCAACCACGAATGGAACAGAAAACAAATACACGCACAATTTGTGCCACCTCACGAGACTTCCAAAGAAAAGAACAATAAACAGGATTTAAATCAAAAAATTGACTGTTATTTTCAGGACTTTGTATAATTTTGCCTCCTAAACATGAAATGTGCCTAAAGAAACAGGGAAACTGTGCCAGCATAGGCTGCAAACACAGCAAGAGCTGCAAATTCATAACAAAGCTAATGGAAAAAATTAGAATTCAGAACAATTTAAAGCATGAGAGAATATCTAGCATTACAGTTCCCACTCCTGGAATAAGTTTCACTGCATTAGAATTAATCTATGTGGCTACAAACTCCAGGGCCAACTTGCAGAACCACAGCAGCTTCGTTATATAACCAACAACACAGATAACACCGCCTGCATTACTGGAGCCTATTTGCTATCCCTCACCGACGCTGAAATCAGTAAAGCTGCTATTCAAATCACTCTCTTGAAGACAGGCGCTTCAGTAATCCAGACGGTCGGTTTGGGATTTGATAAGACATTTTCTTTCGAGCTGATGTTAAGACTTAAGAGGCCATCCACTGCTGTGCGAGAAGTCTTTAATGTCATCAAGGAAGGGGAAGCAAACACAGAGGAGGGGAGCAGCAGAAGCCTGAATGTGATTACAGTAGAAAGATTACCTGAGAAATGAACACAACCCCAGATTGCTGTGAGAAACCTTTTTAAGCAATTTGAGTGAAAACCAGTGCATCGGCTGTCCATTCAAAGGTCAGCGAGCGCTCACTTCGTGACAATGCGCTCCCAGGAACATCCTTCCATGAACTCTGAACTTCTGCTCTTCAGCATCTCGTGTCCCCTGTTGAAAAGGCAGCTACCCTCTGAGGTCACGGAAATCCAGCTAAGCTGCTGTGCTGTGTTACAGCTGTGTGTGGCCATCTTGAACTCTGCTAAGCCATGGGAACTAAAGCGAATTAATACATTGAAGCCCCAAATACTTGAGTTGGGTCAAAAGTCTGTCTTGTTTATTGGTTTAAAGAGGCTTCTTAGCATCTACCAATAGCTCTTCAAACACCTCCCTCACGTTTCGCTCTAGCTTCAGCCCACAGAACTGTTCTTCTCTTTACAACAAAAAGCCAAAGCATACTGCTTTGTACAGTACTGCCAACCCCCTACACTTTTGGGATGAACAAGAGCTGTTTAGCCACCCCAGCCTTTCCCCTGGCGTGTGCATAGGAGGCTGCACACACAGGACACCGCAAGCGTGTTCCGAAAAGCAAAATGGTGTTCCCAAACCCAGAGCCCGTGGCACAGCGAGGCAGCAGAGCCACTGCAGCTCTGCTCCAAGACGACGGCAGAGCACACAGCTGTTGGAGCACACAGATTCCCTCCGTAATCGTTTTAATTACGTGGCTAGCCAACCAAGCACGGCACACAGCACAAAAAAAATAAAAAATAAAAAAAAAATAAAAGCAGCAGCACCCGAGCGCTCTCCGAGCATCGCGCTGTGCACTGGATCTCCCCGTGGCTCTCCCCCTTTCAGGCAGCTGCTTTCCACCGGGCCCCCCCCGGGCCAGGGCTGCCTGCGGGGCTCCCCTGCCTCCCCTTTCGGCTCGTTTTTACCTCTCCCAGAGGAATTTGGGCTCCGAGCGAGGCCGCCAGGAGCTGCCCCGACCCGGCGGGGTAAAGGGGAAGCAGCCCCCAGGCGCGCAGCCCGCAGCCCACCGCCAGCACGGCGCCCCCTCCTTCCTCCTCCTCCTCCTCCTCCCGGCCCCCCAACACCCCCAGCCCCCCGAGGGGACCCTCACCTGCTGGTACTCGGCGTCGTGCGGGCGAAAATCGGCGGAGGTGAGCTCCCAGCGCAGGCTGAGGTGCGGCAGGCGGTGCAGCAGGCTCACCCACCAGGGCGGCGAGTAGCTGACGCCCGCCATGCCTCGCCTCGCCTCAGCCTCAGCCTCCCCTCGCCGACCTCTCCTCACCCCGACCCGCCGGCCATGGAGCCCCTCTCTTCACCCGCTCCCCGCCGGCCGGCGGCCCCTCATGGCCGGCTCCGGGCTCGCTCCCTCTTTGTTCGCCGAGGAGGCTCCGCCGCCTCCGCGCCTGGCGCCGCCCGCCCGCTCCCATTGGCACCGCCGCGCTCCGCCCCGTTCCCGGCCCAGGACCCCCCCCAAAACGCCCCCAAAACGCCGAGACCGGGAGCCCCGAGGCCGGCTGAGGAAAGGGGGAGCCCCCCTCCCCCCCCAGCAGCGCCCGGGGAAGCCCGGCTCTGCCCGCAGCCCCTCACGGAGCCCCCAGACCCCGGAGGCCTGAGGGGCGCTGAGGGGAGCGCGGGGCCCCCGCTGCTCGCTTCATGTGCTTGTGCTTTTCCCCCCAAATCAGGGCAAATTTTTTGAGGTATAGACGTGGCTAAAAGCTCTTCGCGACAGTTCCAAACGTGCCCAATCCACGCAGCCGTTAGGCACTCGGCCTCTTTTAATTTTCACCATTCTCTCTTCAGACAAAGGCTTGGCCTCTTCCAGCCCCTGACCCAAAGCCAATTACGTTGCTTCGTTAGCTTCCATGGGACTGGAGGTAGCAGTGGGGCTGGATGACCACATAAATCAGCCGTGAATTCAACACCCAGGTATGTAAGCGATAACAGTGGCTTCCTGCACAACACAACAGAGTTGTGCACAACGCAAGGGAGCCGACGTTGTGCTCTCCCCAGAGCCCTTCGGCCATTATGGCTTTCCCAAGGACTACACACCAACCACACGAGAAAGTATTTGCGTATATTTTCCGAATAGCACAAAACTATTTGCAGTATTAAAGTTAAAAAATACGTGCACACCCTCTTGGGGGGAGGTGTCGGGAACTAGTAAGTAAATAAACACTCCGGATAACCTGAGGAAAGCTTTGTAAAACAACAAAAAAATAACAGTAAGCAGCAGCAATCACAAATTCAGTTGCTTTGTTACAAAGATTGCATTGTTCCTATTATGACCGAAAGGTATAAAAATATTTGTTTTCTTTTAAAAGGAAATGATCCAGTATTTTCATTCTTGCTGTAAGTACGTGCTGCAGTCCAGCTCTCTCCATACGGTTATATGAACCACAATCTCCCCGTCACAGCTCTGAGGCAGCGCACTTCACCTGCTGATTTGAAAAGCTGAAAACAATGTATTTTAAATATCACTTAATGCAACTTGGATTTGAAACGCAGAAAAAGCCTCCTAACAGACTTCAAGCAAATATCTCACAGATCAATGTTTGAGGAACCCTCATCTAAATTATCTCTATTAGAACTAGAAACTGTTATGATCCAGGAAAAAATACAAAATACTGGAGTGCTGTGCATCCCATTTATAAGAAATAAACGATTAAAAAAAAAGGATAATAATAACTGCTTTTTTTCTTCTAACTGCTGGCAGGTCAGTAGAGATTACAGAGATGCCTCTTTTGCAAGTACAATTTTATTACATTCCCTAGATGCAGCTAGGAGTTTATACTTTACACTGTTCTCACAGATGCATTTTATAAATAAGGACAGCAAAAAGCTAAAAGGGGCTATTTAATACATAAGGATAAAATAAACATATTTCTGCTGATGTTCTGAAATATAACATCAACTTTAATAGTTTTTGACTAGGACAAGATTTTCATGAGTTTTATCAACATAGCTAAAACGAAATCTTATCGTTCACAAATAGCACTAAGACGCACGTCAGAGTTCACAGCCACGCAGTATGTGCACAAGTACAAGATATACAAGGGTATGAGATAGAAGACCTCAACTCCCTCCAACCTTCTGCAAGAAGAGTTCTCACTTCTTTGCAGAAGGACAGGAGATCAGCAGCCAATTTTATTTTGTTCCCTTTTTTTCCCTCCTCCTTTTTCACCGTGCCAACAAGGATGAGGAAGGAATTACTTTAAAGCCCAATGATCTAACATATTTCACCTCCAGTTCAAACAGCCCCAAGACAAGGAGCTGAGAGACCTCACTCCGAGCAAGAGCTCTCTCCGCGTAAACCACTTACGCCACAGAGTTTATGCAATTCGGCACTAAAACACTCAAGGCTGGAATCTGTCCTACAGATGTTACGCTGCCACAGGCCTCTGGATAGAAAAACCCCACCAGGCTGCAAGTCCAAGTACCTTTGTCAGCAATATGATGGACATGGAATAAAAGCAGATGCAGCAGCCACTCAACACGGAGATCTCAGTTGACAGCACTGATATAAATCAAACGGAACAAAATGTTTTGGAACAAATCACAGGAAAAGCTGGATACTATTAAATGGGGGTGTAAGCACCAGCCCATCAGCACAGCAGTCTGAGGCGCCATACAGGGGCGGGGGTAAATGGGAAAGGGACCAGGCTTTGCAGCGCTCGTGTGCATGCCTCTCTCACGGTCATTTGCTGCAGAGACAACTGGATTAAATTATAGTAGAATGAGGATTTGGGATTAGAGAGAAACAGAGGCATCAACAGTTTTAATTTCTCCCCCACAATTATTTATAATGATATGGGAAAATAAGAAAAAGAAGAAGAAAACAAGTTCAGCAAAGTAGGAATGAGGCAATCCACAGGATCTAGCTCTAGCCATACTTTCATGGTAGAAAGGGCGCTTCAGCCTATTGTACCACATCAGGAAGCAGTGTTTGCATTTCTTAGATGCCTAGCATCTCTCACTCAATCTTATTCAGGTAATTCTCGACTACATGACAACAAAACAGCTATCGAGGCTTTCATGTTTAGATTACAGCAGCCTTTTCCCCTCCCCACACAAATAGGTGCTCTGTTTTGCCAAAGCAAAATGAACAAACAAGCCACTGCTGTGATATCCCAGGAATAAAAGCTAACACTAAATCACCCTTGCATAGAAAGCAGTTCTACAATCAACCAAAGCAAACTGCAAATGTCAGCTTGCTAGATGGCAATCCTGCTGAAAAGTAACCCTAAGAGCCACATTAGCATTCGCTAACTTGCTTTGACAGTGGCTTTGCTAAAGAATCACTGGACAAAATATGCAGATGAGAGGTGTTCAAAATTAAAGAAAATGAACATAAAAAGAATAGCTAAACCCTCCAAAATTAAGGCAACCACTGCTGACCCCTCTCCCCTTGAGACCATCAGGCAGTCTGAGAAAACATTACTAGCAAATATATCTTTTTTCATGCTTCAGAAGCTTCCCTCTGACTTCAGACACTCCTACTTGTGCAATGAGAGCACGTTTTGTAACAGTAATCCCATACCCCTGGCTCTTTTTATTCACTATGAGATGAAATAATTCAGATTTTAATATACCGTGAAGCGAGGAGTCTTCCCCTGACTGTCAGACCTAATATGTGTTATGAAAGGTTTTAACCAACAATGCAGTTTAAAAAAAAAAAAGAAGTTTGAATTTCAAGTGCCAGCAGATGGATGAGTTACCCTCTCGAGACCAGGGGCTAAATTACAGGCAGTCAGAGGGAGGTCAGCGAGACAAACGTGTCTGAGCACTCAGCTGCCACTGTTAAACAACACCTCAGCCCTGCTTGCCTCTGCTGCTCCGTAAGCTCTGCCCTTACATCAAGTCATGCCTCCTTCCCACTGAGCTAGACTGTGCCTCGATCAACATTACCCTTCCTCTCCTTCCAAGGGCTTCCTCTGTATTTTTCTACAGAAAGTCAAAGGAAATAAAGCCAGGGCTGCTCTGCAGCCCCCCTCAGATTTCACTGCCCCCTCGACAGCTCAGTCCACAGCCTTCGCTCTTCCCAGCTGAGTTCTCCTCCCAGCTTGAGGTATTTCCCCAGAGTGGAGACGGGAATGTACATTTGGATCTTCATTACTTTCCTCTGAAGTCCTCCTAGGGACTTTTGGGTTTAAACAAAGAATAGCCACAACCAGAGCCAACATAAAAAGCTTTAAGCAAACTCAAAGAAATCGTATGAAAAGGTTAATTCTGTCATTTCCAGTCCTGAGGCAATACTCCCTTTCTCTCATGTTCTACTGGCCTTTTTATACTTCGTGAGATTGAGGGAAATGGGTGGAAGATGTGGAAATCCTATTGCACCTGCCCGCTCCTTTCCTTTCCCCAGAGAGCTACACACAGAACATTCTATTATTTAGTTAATTGCAAAGAAACAATTACAAAGGAACTTGGCAAATTCTCTCTAATCACAGTGAGACCCAGTGCAGTTTGGTAAGTTCAGCAAATCAGCAAGCAAGTGAATATAAAAAAAAAGAATAACACAGCTCAAATTGCACTTTGTTTTGTCAGTCAGTTTCTGTTTAATTATTTAAGATATTTCTTCATAACATTCTAGTACATTTTGTATAATAATGAAGGTTTACTAGCATAGAAATGCTATACCTGGCTATTAAGCATCTGCCAAGAGGAGGAAGAAACTGACAACTTCATGTAAGTTACAGAGAGCCTGTTTAGGAAATATTTCCAGGTTAGATATATAGGCTCTGCCATAATTTGTGTGAGATATAAATAAGGATCATTGCTAGATAACGACAATGCTAAACTAATGTTTGTACAGGACGTTACAACTTCAATTGCAAGCATTCATGGTCAATCCTCCAGTTTATTTAATGCTATTCTCATTTTCTATGCAGACAACTAGAGGCCATTTAAGCATAGCTTTTTTTTTTTTTTAGCAGCTGCACTGTAATCAAATGGCAGATCTTACAGCATATTATTGCTAAATTTATATTACAGGAAAGATGTGCAAGCTCCAGTGCACTACTGAAACAGAAAATCATTCTGCAGAACGGATAAACCGAGGTGGGGCAGAAGAGCAAGACTCAGGTGTGATATGATCTGGCTGATAGCGAGAAAGATAAGACAGCCCCTTACAACAGGCATGATGTCCCTCCTGGTTCTTTTCAGATCATTTTGGGCATCAAGATTTTATGACACATCTGTTCATACTACCAAGAATAGAAGCCCTAAAGGGGCTTACGTGATACCCAGTGTGAAGTGTCTTTTGAGGCACGCTGGTGAAAAAATCTACCAAATAGTAGGGGAGCTGTTACAATCTGAGCAACATCTTGAGGGAGGAAGTTTTGTTTATACAGAGCCCCAGCGAGGGGAACAACATGAACACTTTCCTGGAGATCAGAACAGATGCAGAACACATATGCTCTCAGATTTTAAAAAAGTCATTAGGACAGCCAGACAGTGGAAAGGGCAAGAGGAGCAGGGTACAACTTAATCAGTGGAATACAACGGAGTATAGTTAACAAGAACATAGCAACACTTGCTGTTCAAGGCTATTCCTTCAAGCACAGTGAGGACAGAATGAATGCTAAAGGCCACATATAAGCAACAGCCAATGCGCCTTATGCACATCTGTTCCCCCTCCACTCCTCCTGGCAGATAAATTGGAACAGTCATCACAATATTTTTTTTTATTATTACTTTATTACCCCCATTTCACTGGTTTAGTAACTGGTCGCTATGACTGTTACAACCAACGAGCAAGCAGCAAAACAAATGAACAGACATAAATGAAACTTGCTGTACTCTGCACAAAGCCACACATATTTGAGGCAATGGTATGGCTTTTAGTTTTAGGAACACATGACAGATTTCCTCTCTTGAATCAAACACCAGAAACCAAGACTGAAAGCAAAAGCCCATCACTGCTGGCAGTTGCACTAGGCTTTGGTCAAGAGCATTGTTCATCCTACTGATGAGAAGACTTTGAACATGTATTAAGAAGAAATTCACACCCTACGTGTTTAAGAGTTAACTTTTTACTAGCCTCATTACTTGTCTTGCAGAATGGAGGAGACTGGACTACTCAGGACTGCCTCAGCAAAAACGGCCTGAGGTAAAAGGTCAGCCTAGGTGCAAAGTGAAAACAACAGGAGCAAGCAGCAGAGGCCGGAGTAGCAATACAAACACAGCAACTGCAGCAGGAATGCACGAACAATTAATTTACAAGCTTGAACTTAATTTGAAAGTTCAACAGTCAGGAGAAAACACACTGCAAATATTTCAACTTTAAAAAGATCCCAAAGTAACTTACGTACAAGATTTGCACAGTTCTAATTATTAAAACAATCATAAAAATCAATGGCTTTCTCATATATGCCAAGTTTGATACTTCTCCATTACAACTGTATAAAAAGTTGCCTGTGTAGGGATTATTTGTATAACTATGTAGGAAACATTATATTTTTCAGGTCTTGATGGTGCAATAAAAATTTACAGGCATAGGCACTTAAGGACAGAAAAAGATCAAGAGAGATCACATCCCATGAAAGTCAGATCTCTATATTCACACATGATTCCTAACTAAACAGTAGGTAAACTGCAAAAGGTTTTAAGTAGGCAGCATTAACCCACACAGAACTTGTGTATCAGCAGGATGGAAAGTGCACTAATAGGTAACTTACAGTGGAATTTAATTTTAATTCAGGACCTTGATGCCCCCACAAGGTTACCAGTACTTTGTACAGAAAACTTTTTTTTTTTTTTTTTTTTTTTAAATGAAGCTGAGTGTTTTTATAGGGCCTACCTTGGCTGGTTTCAGCCACGCAGATTTTTACTGTCCTCAGCTTTCTGTTGAGTTAAAGAAAAGAAAAATGCCATTTCCTCTGAAATTAACTTTTTCTTCCTTCATTGCTCCACACCTCTTCCCAGATTTACAAGGGCTGGCATTCAGCCACAGAATGAAACCTACAGTGTCAATTAATACTCCTTTCAACACTTTCCATTACAGCATATAATGAAAAAACATTAAAGGCTATTAATGCTGCAGAGGTTTCTCTTTCTAGTGTACTAAACCAAACTTTCTATATCCTGTGAGCATATAGTTATCTTTCAAACAAAGTTATGTGTTTGAAGCCTGCCCAATTAGGTATCAGATTTATTTATTTTTAATGGTTATCAGATAGAATTGAATTTAGGAAGCTCTAGAGACATTTTCATTAACCTCAGAAGGTGTTTGCTCCTTTTCACCCTTCTGTTTGTCTACGACTTTGGGTCACACCAAGCAACTCTCTCTCCTTTATCCTAGAACTCAGCTACTCTACTGCTAGTCGTACGCCCAGTTAAAACACAAGTCTTTCTACTCCGTATCTACTTCCTGATACTTTCATATTTGTTCTTTGTTATGGTACAGTAAAGTAAATGTCATCTTCATCATATTTGCTGTCCAAGTATTTCCCTAAAGGGTAACAGTTAGGTAGGTATTTTATATCAGTCTCAGTCCTGACATACACTACATACTCTCTCCTTGATGTGTCAGAGTTCTCAGCTCTAGTTACTCTCTCTGGAGGTATCCATGACAGAGTCACAGTTACAGACCTGAAATATTATACATAAGCAACTCAATACAGCTCTGCTTCTATTTAGCAAAATTACTTTTTTATAACCTGACTTTCAGAAAAAGAGGGAAACAGTCTAAGCTTCTACCAAGAGGATTTTATCCCTTTTATTTTATATATATTTATCCTTGCTGCAGATGACAGTCATGTGACCAAACTACCAGCAGGAAAAATTTACCCAACACAAGTATAAATGACATTCTTCAGACTGCTTTGGGTATGGAGAGCTCCCAAAATTGCCTTTGGAAAAAGCAAAGGCAGCATTTCCACTGATGGGATTAAATGAAATCAGCTGCATTGTGCTGCAGCCATCCAGTTTCCTTTGGCTGCAAGTATTGGCATGAACTATGATAAGCTCAGATAGAGCTTCATTGAAATCAGAGAACTGAGACAGCTCTAGCTTATTAGTATTCTGCAAAACAGCGGTGACTGATTTTTAATTTAAAAAAAGAAGAGGGAAAAGGTGATAAAAATCTTCTATTTAAAAGCATGCTTTCTGTTTACAGGTGACTTTATTACTCCTTGATGACAAAGAACCATTAGGGTCTCTACAAAAACTTTGCTGTTTGCAAAATGAAATTCTACTTCCAGTAAATATCACATAATTTACCCAGTTCACCTTTCATAAAAAGGCATTTTCATGCCTTTGAAGGGTGTTGGAACAATAGTCTGGACTAAAAGCTCCTCCTCCCAGCAAGAAGAGGTACAGTTTGTGTAAAAGATTTGTAAAGACTCCTCTGACCATACTGTCCACAGTCCATTATGTCATTGGTCCTTTCATGGAGCCTGCTAAAGATATTGTCAATTAGTGTTATTTCTGGATGTAGTCTTGTTATCTATTATAAGCCAACCTACTGCTTCTGTTCAGGCTACATGGGTCTGAATACGTCGCTCATCCCAATCCACGTCCCTCAGACCGGAGCGGGTAGTGCCCATGCTTTCCAGCAGTAAGCCTCATAGCTCTACCTGATGACAGAAGATGGCTGTCTCTTGTGACCCCTCTCCCAGCCTGCGACTGGTCTCACAGTGCACTTGCAGCATATACTGCTGATATGCATGCAACACAAAAGTACTGCTGAGAAGAGAGATCAACAACAGCAGAGCAAAATTACACTTAACATCCCTTAATGCTCAGTGTATGAGCAATCTAGCTAGTCAAAGTTTCAGTCAAGTGATGTAAGCTAAAACAGAACATAAATCAACGTATCTTCTACATCAAATGTTTGCACTTACTAGCGATGACCCTGCATACTCCACTCCACTCACTGATACGTAAGCAGAAAAAGCAGTCACAAGGGCATCCTTCACAGAACACTCCTGCTATTACACCCTTCTCTGACAAATATAAAAAAAGTGATTACGTGATTAGACATTTCAAATACAAAACAGTGCTATACATATTATAGCAAACACATTTGGAAAAAGCAATAAATAAGGAAACCATGCAGCTACAGTAGGCCTAGAGTAGCCCTATGACACAGAAGTTATTTCCTAGAATGACTTTATTGGTCTGCATAGACTTTAAATGTTTAGTGTAAAAAGCAAAAAAAAAACACATTACAATATGACACTATAAAAATTTTAAATAGAGAGGACCTTGTAGCAAATACAAGCTGTTCCCCTTCACATGCACAAGCTGAAAATTGGAGCCAAGTTATTTTTCGCTTTCTGATTAAACAAAGTATTTCAGCCAACCTGAAACAAGACTTTGTTTGACATGAAATATTTTAAGTCTTTACTGCTTTCATTTAAAATTGATAATTGAATCTGTGAGACAAAACATTGCTTTGTTTTAGTCTTTTTTAAAATTCAAACTCTCTGTACCAGAAGGATAAGCATAACGGTCAGTCAGCAACTTTTAGCCATGTAGTCAGACATATCAAACAATTATTCATTTACATCTGAAATAATGACAACTGTAGGCTAATACTCCTCCTTTTCATCTTTGATATGCTTTACCTTCTTGGAAATATTTTTGTTTGTGAATCAAATAATTCAAGATCATTGGGGCCCATTACAAAAGTGGGTGGAGTTTTTCTTCATCCGTAACAATGGAGAAATGATGACAATATCATCTGAATCATCTGAGTGAGCTTCATCCACAGACAGAGAGAGAGTGGGCTGCGATTGCTTCTCAGAAGACCTGGCTGAAATAATTGCAAAAGGAAACAAGGGCATCAATAAACAACGCTGATAAAAACAAGCCCTTGTGGGAAGCGTAATGTTCTCTGAACCATCAAGTTTCCAGAATTGCTTACAGTTATGAATAGCTCTCATCTATCTTCTTCCGCTTGCAAATATTACCCTTTCCTCTTTAATGAAAGAACACGCATACCAAGTGGTAAGTTGACATCCTGACCACACATGATTTGTCTTATTGTCTTTAAATCTTTGCAAGTGGTTACACGTCACAAAGTGAAGCAATTTGATACTGAAACCATCTCAGGTCATGAAAATAAATATTTATTAGAAGGCCAGAAAAGGAAAAGTTGACCCAAGCAAGCTTAAGCTAAGCAGAAAGGTCATAATGAAAACTTCAGTCAAATATAGATAGAGAAAAGGGAAAACAGTGAGAAATAAGATGAAAGCTGTGAGTGACAATGTCTTTCATTCTCATATCTATAAAATACTACAAATATTATTCACATGCTGTACTACCTTAAGACAGTAAGTTCTATTGGTTCTATGCAACTCAATTCCAATTTGAAGAAATGTTTATGGCATAAACAGAATCCTAATGATTCCAGTAAAAATTGGAAAATCAGAGGGAGAAGTCAGATACATGAGGCCCCTTACATCTGATGAGCAGGAACAGCAGCTTCTATCCCCTCTTCAAGAGATTTGTGAACTTAATGATTACAACTATGAATACCTTCTAGCACAGTATCTTCTCCTCAACTCTACCTATTTTTCAGCTTCAAATATCAGTTCTCTGAAAAAGACAAATCTCCCAGACAAAAGGAAAATAAATCAAGATGACCTGTAGTACAAAAAGTAAACACACGAGGCCATACACTGAGAGTTTGACACTGGAATAGAAAAGAAAACAGAGGGCACACAGAGAATCTTACTTGGGGAGAACAAACATGCCACGGGCCTCATAATGAAATGAGAGGTTCCTGACAAAGAAAAAACCTGCTGATATGGAAGAGGCATACACGGCAACTGTAATGTGGAATAAAGAAAGCACAACAAGCCCAGAAATAGAAAAAGGGTGACAGACAGAGTCTGTGAATGAAAACAAGGAACGCAGGAGACTGTTACATTGACCTCAACCTACAGAAGAAAAGAAACATGACTTTCTAGTCAAGTGAAATTCTCTGCATCAGTTCTTCCAGAACTACTTCACTCATTTATTGTAGGTGGTGATGACAATAAAATAAAGTTTGCTTTGGAGACTTCAGAGGTAGGTAGTGACAGTGCTCTATCCGTACTATTCTAACGGTCAGACTACTGCACTAACCAGACTAGCTTCATCTTACACCACTTTCTCTAGGTCTTAGAAATACTTCTTCAGAGGTACAAAGCTTTTTTTTTTTTTTTTAAATGATTCTTTCTCTTTGGGTAGGATTTCACAATTGGTTTACTCTGGGTTTAGACTGAGTGTACCAATAAAGACTACTGCAGTAGAGCCCAGACAAAACAGGATGCTGCCAGGATTCTTTTCTGGATACTGTTACTAGACATCACTAAAAGTCACTCTGTAACATCTTCAGAAGCAAGTATTACTGACTCCTTCACAAAGTAGTAGAACCTGCTTCTGAATACGGAATACAATAAACTTTCTTACAAACATTCTCCTTCACTGAAGGGTAATCTCTGTATTCACAGCCCTTGTAAATCTGGCTTACTCCCCATCTCATATCTTAGAGAAACAGCCTGAGCTGCTTATGGCATGCTCTGTTTCTGCACAAGTCTGCAGGGACTGTCAGCTTTTCACTGACAACAACAAGCTAATGTTTTTCAGGTCACCCTCAAAGTTGCTCTTTTCTCTCCAACTGGTCCATAAAATCTAAAATATCCTGTTCAGGATAGAACTAGCTTTCTTCAGCTTGTTTTTAACTCCTTTGAAGCTGCATGTCTAAGACTGTATTATCTACATCATTGTTTTGCTTTTCCTGCTCAGTACTTCTAATATCCTCTTAGAAGCCTCTTTGGCTTTAACTCCATCTTCGCAGAAGCAGCAAGCAAAATTCAAGAAGGAAAAACTGCATATCAGCCATAAAAGACAAAGACATTTTCCCAGTTTATACCACAGTAGTGCTAGCTGGCAAGGCTATCTACAACTTCAATTTTCCCCTTAATGCAGCAACTAAAGACTGCTGAAAAACATGACTAAATACAGATGACTGACTAGAATGGTTTATTTTTACCAGATGTCTGTCTCCTTCAGAAACTAAGTCAGCAAGGTGAAAACTCCTTCAACTTGCCTATGGCTTGAGGCCCAAAAGGAAAGGAAAGTACCATACTACAGCTACAGGGGGTGGGGGATTGAAGAGGAAGTAGAAAGGCAATACAGAGGAACATCATGTTCCTTAAATAATTACTATTCACCACAGAAAGAGATCATCCAATCTGCAGTTTTGACAAGCAGGCAAAGCACTGTGAGGAAGCTGGTACTGACGTTGTCAAAGATTTAATCTTTCATTTGAAAATATGCCCATACAAGGAACATGTTATCAAATTAAAAGAGTAAATGCACAGAGTGCAAGTATGCATGTAAATGCGTGTTTATGTGCAGATGCTCTGTAAAATTATGTCTGCACTCACTCGAACCCCACATACTTTTGAACACAGAAGAAAATGAGATTACCAAGAAGAGGTGACATGATGACTGAAGGAGTTCTCTGGAGTGCTGCTGAGACTGGCTTCTTCTCTGTAACATAGACAGCAAAATCTGCTTTCTCACTTGTTGCACTGGACACAGAGGGTCTGCAAAAATACACATTGCATAGCCTATAGTACAGAACAGGAATTGCAGTCTGTCTTCAGAATGCACACAGAAAAGTTTCTTGTGTTAGTAGCACCAAAGAGGTAAAAGCTTATCACTTGAGGAAGTGAACTTGGTCACACGTGAGGTGAAAACTATGTAACTCGCATTGTAACCATAGGAACTAATATTAAAAATTTCTGGTGCAGTAAACCCTGAAGAGAAACAAAGTATTTTTCAAGGCAGTCAGGACAAACCTAAGTAGTAAGCAAATTGCCATGTTCTTCCTGAGTTAAGCCAGTAGACTGAATGCAAGATTGTATCCTAGCTCTTCCCTGTTCCTATTCCACATAATCCTTAACTTTTACATGTCAGAGCTTCAGACTCACTTAAATTAAGCTAATGTAGCAGCACTGAGTTTGATAGCAACTGCATATAATTTTTTTTTTCCTCCAAAGAGTAATTATTTTCCTCTGCTTTCCCTCATCTCTATAGCAAAGAACATGCAACAAGATATAGGAAGATTACTGCTGCAGCAAGAAACCTCTTTAGTTGCATACCCACAGCATTTTACTCATGAGAAAGTTCTTTTGTGTGTTTGAACAATGGCCTTGTTCTCTTTCTCTGCCAAGGAACCCACACTAAAATCCCATTCAAAAATTACTCCTCTCCTCTAACAAGCACAGTTTTGCTTCTACATATTGCAAAAAAAAATAAATAAAAAAATCTATTTGTCACTTACCTCTCCTCAAGCAGTACTGCACGTGCTAAGTGAGCCCTGAAAATGGACTGGATGAATGTCACAGTCTCCTCTTTCTCCTCCCAGTCAGAAGACGAGCTCAAAGAGTTTGACACATGAGACATACAGGAGTTCTGCAGAGTAATCAGATCAAAGAGAACTGACCTTTTAGAAATAGACAGAAGCTTTGACAACTTCTGATTTTGAAAATTGCAGTGGAACAAACATTTCTGTCTTTTGGTCTGCAGGCTTTATGGTTCTATAAGCAGCAATGCAAACCTGACTATCATACAAGCTTTGAAACATCTGCATTCAATTAATGAGACTAGATACCTGCAAGGAAAGTTCATTTATTTCCCAGGAAGAAAACCACCTAAAGTCAAACAAGGTAAGGCAACCTTCATGATGGATATGCTTTCTGCTTGCATCAAGCAAAAGTATTCAGTCCTATCGCACTTGGCCTATTTATTTATATAAAATTGCATTTAAAGTGCGACCACATGGACAATCTGTATGGAAAATTCCAAATTAATTTTAGCCTGCTAAAGGCCAAAAGGACGTTCATATAATTTGGCAAATGATTTACAGAAGAAAAAAAGTTCAGTCGATAAGGAAATTTTTTCACATACGGTGCTGAGCTATCTGGAGCACGTCTGACATGACTAAGATACTGCAAGTCTTCAGCAGAGTGAGCCACATTCAAGATTTCTTTTTAAGCCAATCAAATGATCTCTAAATCCTTATTTCCGAGTTTCAGTGACAAAGGCTTGCCTATTACTACAATGACTCAGTGAACACGAATATAAGTGCAGTTTTCAATTACATTCCAAATGAACAAGTTAAAGGTTATGTTACTAGCTGATGGAAGAACCAGAAAACTCAAAACAACAACAAAAACCACAGGACACTTAGGTACAGTCCATAATGCAGTGAAATTACAGCTCTACTTCTGTGAACTAAAGAAGACAAAGTAAAGCTAGGGAATTCATTTGTTATCCTTCTGGAATTACAATGGTGCTGCTCACCAGAGCATTAAAATAACTATACTGTGTGACATGGAGAATTAAGCGTGGAAGTATAGTACCTCACACAGAAAACTAAAAATAACGGAATTACTGGATAACAATTACCATTTTTCCAAGGCTATGCCTGTTGTGAGGTTTTGCATCATGCATCCCACTACTCAGTAACAGTTTCTGTCGAGCTAAATGTCCTCTGAAAGCTGCCTGAAGCACAACAACCGCCTAGCATTGAAAGAAAGAAAGAAACATTAGCTCCCTTGGAAGATGGCACCTACAAATTAAAACAGAAGTCCAGAGGGAAGAGGCACACGAGCAAAATAACTTTTCCCTGTGCAATGGATACTGATGTCTTGACATTTTCTTAGTTTTAAGGGATCCCACCCATCTACTTCACAGACACTCTGCCACAGTCCACCGCATCCCCAGCGCGAGGGATAAAAACACCCACAGACATGCATCTTCTGGGTTTAAATTCAGTCTAAGAGGTGTTCATGATTGATCCCATTAAATACAATTAATTTCTGGCCACCGGTAATAGCCTGTATTTCACAGATAGAGAAACATTATCCCATTCCCATATTACACTCTGGCTCCTCAGCAGGCTCTGGGATGCTCTGGTATGACCAGAAATCAAGCCAAGCCCAGCAGACCACTGCAGTGATTATGCTGAACGTACAAGTAGGAGATTTTGATAGAGAATTTTTACTCAGAGATTTTACTACATTCTAATCAACAAAAAGCATCTAGATGTAACACAGCATATTTGTATCACATAAAATTTGTTCTAACTTCTGAAAGTATGACTTCTTAATTTTCTGGAAAAAACATGTCTAAAGATACTATGTTATGCAATTTAAAAAACAGTTTAATCAAAACGTGCAATGTTTATGCAAAACATTGATCAAAAAGTGACTAAATTGTCACAAAGTCAATTTTTTCAGAACACTCCGCAACATTTCTCCTTAGGAAAGGCTTCAAATTCCTACTTCAAATCTTTCTGATGACTCTTAAAAGTGAAAATGAAAAACATATAGAAAACTTGAGATCAAAAGGTGAACACTGCCAGCCTGAAAAACAAAGATAGTCTCAGTACCACAGCTCACCTCACAATAAAACCTCTTTAAAAATAAAAAAAAAGTTATTTGCTTATGCTTTTATACAAGTTAAATGTGATTCACTGTTTTGTTTGGTATCACAAAAATACTCACCTCATCCAGAGCAATTTCTTCTTTCTGAAATGGAAAATGCCTAAGTTAACATCAGAAATGAATACATTTTATCTAACAAGTATTTTCCAAATTTTTCCCAACAAACACACAAAGAAAATATGTGTCCTACCTCCCACCCTGAAAACTCAGAATGTAAGCTTGAGAAAAACAAGTTTTTTCATCTTTGAAAATAGCTTTTTGGAGTCAGGTGAGAGGGCTGTTCAGCCTGGAAAAGAAAAGGCTCTGAGGATACCTTACAGCAGCCTTCCAGTACCTAAAGGAGGCCTGTAAGAAAGCTGGAGAGCGGCGGTTTACCAGGGACTGTAGTGATAGGACAAGAGGTAATAGGTTTAAACTAAAAGAGGGTAGATTTAGATTCGATATTCAGAAGAAATGCTTTACTATAAGGGTGCTGCTCATGGGAAACCTGTGCTGGAGCAGTTTGCCCCTAAAGGATGGACTCCATGATATGGACCCTTCATATTCTTCTGGGAAGAAAGGCTGGGAGAGCTGGGCATGTTCAGCCTAAAGAAGAGAAGGCTGTGGGGTGACCTTGTTGCGGCTTTCCAATACTTAAAGGGGGCTTATAAAAAAGATGGAGAGCAACTTTTTGCTTAGTCAGATAATGACATGACAAGGGGGAACAATTTCTTTTTTTAAGTACAAAGAATGTTTCAGTTCTGAAATGCTATTCTGGTCACTCAAAAACAGACATGAAGGTGCCTAATACCTGGTTTCTGTGTTTGTGGTTTTGTTTGTTGTTGTTTTTTTAATTTGATTTAACAAGTAGTTTCAATAGCTTAAACAACATTCCAATAATACTTTAACAAACAATTGAAATAATAAGAAAAAAAATCAATACCTTTAGGACTCATACCCCTTACTCTAGCTTTAGCTATCGTATCGTTTACCTGTAGTCTCAGTTAGAAAGTTAGCCAACTCTCCCAAGTACAGGTGCAAAGCCCTAAGTCTATCCTTCACAAGAACATTCAGGAAGAAGGTGGTCAAACAGTTATCATGAAAGCTTGCATTGGTACTACAGGCGTTAGTTCCCAGAAAGTCTTCTCTGAGGCACGTTAGAGATGCTGGACACATCAGCAATACGTTGTGCTTATTAGCTTGGGCTCTGCTCCAGTGCTAACACTGTTGCCAAGATGCAGCAGGCAGGAACTCCATGAGAAAAGGATCCAAGGAGTCAACGCTACCAAGGGAGCACTGCTATTGCTCCCTTCAGTTTCTCACCCAGACTCCCCCATTTAGAAATGGTCCTCACAGCAGAAACGGGGTTCTAGGGAGAAAAGGCAAAAGCAGCAGCAGGGAGGACTTGAAAAAAAGTGGTGGTAGAGAAGATGGCAGTAAGGAATCTGACTGGGAAGCACTGCTGTAGTTACTGGAGCCCAGCAGCAGGTTACTCTAGATTCTGAAACAAGAGTAAAATGCAGAAGTGGGAGTCCTCATTGCTTCCCGATAGGGCACTCTCACCTTGTTTTGGTACAACTTCCACCACCTCTGAATGCATTTGGCTGCTTGTTCCTTCCTATGATCTTCTTCGCCTTTAACCGTGCAGACTGGTGAGGACTGAGAAGAAGAACCTTTAGCTTAGTACACTAAAGATGAGTTAGAATTCTGAGAGGGGAAATCGGTGTCGATTTTTCTCAAGTCAGCTGTAACCTGAGTTTTTAAACATTCAACCTGCCTACAGGGTAGAAGAAAGTCAGAGGAAAATCTTAGCTCTGAATACTGCTCATGTTCAAGTTCATCATCGGGATGACTTAACATAAAACACATTCTTGTCCCCATTTTAGCAGTTAGCTGAGCACAGGAACATGAAGGTTTTCATTTACACGTACTTCGACCTTTCTATGCATGACTATAGCAGTAAGAACTCTCACAGTGGAAACCAATGCTTTGTTGATAAGAAACTTTTTTTTTTTGTGCATCTGTTATTGACAGACTGAGAACAAATGTCAGAGTACCTAATTTTACAATTTTTCTCCAGAGAACACTAATATTAATAAACCTAGGAGCTCTCTCATATCTCTTCCTGACAGCTGAGACCCCACAATCATCTTTTTAAGCTTGCTGATATGTTGTGTTGGCCATCACGTGACACTGACAAGACAGAAAGCTTGTGTAAATTGATATAACTCTACTCTTCTGTCTTGAAGAAATTAGTTAATTAGAGGAAAAAAGAGAGAAAGCAAGAACAAAACAAGATTTTGTTCTGGTTATTTCTCCTGAGGTGTGGTTGCACATTCCACCTCCAGCCAACTGATCTTTTTGATTCCTAAATATCATACCCATACTAATCATTCTACTTCACTTGCCAAACAGAAGTTATAACTGCAATTTTAAAAGACTAATCTAATATGTTGGTGTAAAATTCTAAGTAGAGGAACAAGAGATTTTACAGTCTGAAAAAAGCTTCTTGATTCTGTAAGAAGGATTTATTTATAACCTTTAAAATACTGAGTTACAGGCTTAAGCTTAGCAAATGGATCATGTTATATTAAAAATGACAACCTACTATTAAAATGAAAAATTGGTAGGAACTTAGTGATAATTACAAATAATGGGAACATTTCAATAAATAGATGGTTACTGGCCAAGAATATACATAGCCTGCAGAGGAAAAAAAGGGGCTGTTCACTGGCTGTTTTTAAAAACATGTTACTTGGTATTCAAAACATCATCTAGCATCTATCAGCCTGTAACACAAAAAATCTAACCCAAATTCCTACAAATTGCGCAGTATATCAAAAATAGTACCCTCTTAAGCTTATGGACATTTTTATTTATACTTTCATATTACCTGTAATTTCAGGGTATATTAATTTTAAAGTACAAACAACCAAAATCCCCAGTAATACTTCTCAGCTAGTTTTTAGTGAAATGAGATTAACATGACCACCCTGCATCTGAAAGCGTTTCTGTCAGAGCCCACTCATCTCCATTGACCAGCTACAACAACATTTGGCAAAGGGACAGAAGACTGCAAAGATATCAAGTTCACGTATATTTCATGGAAAAAAAAAAGCAATTGAGTACACAGACCTATTTAAGACTGGCCAGAAGGATTAAGGGCTGCACAAATACAGTTATTAGATACCAGAAAATCCAGAATTGAATCCAATTATGAATATCTCAACTCTAGAAAAACTTCATTTCAAAAGGGACAAGAGTTTATTTTATTGTATTGGCATCTTCTTTAATTGTTTACTTAAGTGCGGTGCCCCATCAGCAGGGGAACCAAAAAACAAAACAACTTGGTTTTCATCATGATTAGTACTCTATATCTGGTAAACCTTCCCATGAAAGAATGCTCAACTTCCATGCAAACAGAAGGGCTAAAGAATATTTTTTGATTGGACAGCACATGGGCCCTAATTGATCATCTGGTCAGAGTAAAAGCACTGCAAAGGGTCTTTGTTGTTGTTGTTGTCTTTTGTCAGCCTGCCAGCGAGCGCACTTACCTGTCTGTCCAACTTTAACTTTCAAACCTTACAAGACCTCCCTCCCTCTACGGTATCTGATTGATATTAGCTAATGGGCTTAGGTGTTACATGAAGATATAAATTAATATCACAAGTATAATTTTTTTTCTCTTCTTAGGAAGGAAGGCAAAAAATACTTAAGTATAAGCTTTTTTGTAATATTCCAGTGAATAAGAAAAAAAGTGATGGTAGGGCAGGTAGGTAGTTACTAAGGTAGCTCCAAAAAAAACGCTAAGTAGCAGTGGCGATTATTGAAACAACTTAACTATAAACTCCGGAAATTAACCATCATTCAGAGTCTCTGTAACAAGACGCTTCTCTGAAAAGACACATCTAGCAGCTATTTAGACTATCAGCTCCATTTGCAAGGTATTAGATGCAAGGAAAAAAACCCATCACTTTTCTGTACCTTATTAAGCTTTTCCATTGTGTCTTCTGCCATTTCACTCTTCTCTTCCTCCAGTGTTGCCTCAGATTTCCCAACTTTCTGTGTAAGGATCTGGATTTCCTCACTATGGTTGGAAAAGCAAAGATATTTGTAGCTAGAAATTTTCTGTTTTTCCTGCTTTGAATATGCTAAACCTATTTCATAAAATTGGGTTACTTTGTGCTTTTTTTTCTTTTTTTTTTAAAGGCCAAAGTGGGAAACGGTTCTCAGGATAACATGATACATATTCTCACGGTTACAGACACCAAGCATCAATTTTCAAGTTGTGATAGCACAGTCCTAAGTTAAAATTGAAAAGAAAGCGGCCCAAGGTTACAATGGTACCCTTGATACTATTAATAATGCCTCTAGATCTGAATTGATGACTGATAAATATGAAACTGTAGCAAAGTCCTGTCTTACAAAGTGATAATGCAATCACTTTCCTGTCTCCCGCTCTGCACAGGATTATTACCAACAGTAATACAAAATAAATGAACTACATAGAATGACATATTGGCAGTGGTCCAGAAGCAGAGGCTAAGGTAAGGTAAAGATACAACAGGTTTTTTTTTTCTTGTAAAAAGAAATGTCTCAAGCACAGCATAGCACTTCTTTTCCCATTCATTTTTATTATAATCTAATTCTTCTTTCTACTATACATCTCAGACTTCTACTTCCTCTAAAATAACTCCGTAGTATTCCTCCCCGGTAACATACTCCATCCCTCCAAAACATTTTTCATTAAATAAATTCCCAGCTTCCTGCAGTTGATCTGATCTATGAATTTTGAGCCACTTCAAAAGAGAATTATTCTTTTTTTTTTTTTGGTTCTGAAAGGATCTACTAATACAGAATACGATACCTTGAAGTCTGTTCTTCCATACTTTTTTCTTCTTTCTTATTCTGCCACTTCTGCAGCTCCAACTCCACTTCAGCCTTTGCCTGCAGCAACTGCTTGATATCTAATCTATACAGGTACAAGAAAATCTGAATAATTCTTTAAAAAAGTCTTATTTTACATGAACCATGTAACTATTTCTTGTTTAAACTTATAAATAACATGAAATTTAGAAAGTAACTAAACATTTATCCTTTTAAATAAAGCAAAATGCAAACACATTTTTCAGAACCAGAAAGCCTCTTTGCGTGCTCTCACTATGCATTTTTGTTCAAAGACGAGTTGACATGGGAGGCAGAGCATCTTATTAGCAACACATAGCTCTGTGCACATCTCTGCTCATGATCAGATTAACCTGCCTGCCCTTACGCACTGACACACCAAACTAGTCTAAACACTTTAAATCGCAAATCAGTTGCTTACTGGAGAGAAAAGCAGACACATGGCATCACAAGGCAGAAGGCAGGCTTAAATGGAGAAAGCAGCAGATCAGTAAAAAAAAAAAAGTTTATGTCACAAAAAAAGGGAAATTTTTACAGCAAAATACGTGCAAGAAGTGCTGCCTAAAGCAGCATATAACCCTTCAAAGGCTTTTACTTGTGTCTGGCAAAATGATATAGTGTGAAAAATGTTTTAGAAACGTGCAGAATTTCTCATTTTCCATCATCTTGCTTACTCTTTTCCCCCCTCTATTACTTAATTTTGCAACACCAAGAGGACTAGAAGACGCTTCTGACAAAAGCTAAGGAGATCCTTAACAATCTGTCTTTTTGCTGAAAATGTGAAGAATTGATTGCGTTGTTCCGTAAGATAATATGAATAATTCTTACCTACAAAAGTGACAACATCTCAGAGAGTGCTGTACTTACTCTTTACTAAGTAGGAGATTTTGAAGTGCTCTCCTATCACTCTTCAGTTTCTTCACTAGCCCTCGGAGGTGATGGCATTCTTTAACGTGGTCTACCTGTTGAGAGGCTGGATGATCCAGGTCTGTAGAAGGTGAAGATGACACAGCAAGTAACTGTGATGACTCGCTATCTGCTGGTGATACCTGGGTGTTCTCCATGGCACCTAGTTTCTGAAAATGATAAATTTACATACACAAAAAAATACCACAAATGCAAATAGAAGAGGAAAATTAAATTTAGCATAAAACAATTTCACTTAGGCCATGAGAAAAGATCAAACAGAACTTAATCCTAAAACATGCATTTACATTCAAGTCTGATAAAAGAAAAAAAGGGAAGAAGGGGACATGGTGCAGACATCAGATCACACGTGCGTGCTACAATACACAATGCTGATACATGCCATGAGTACAAGCCAGGGGTTTTGTATTTTCTGCTTGGAGATAGGTAAGACAGCCATGCGACTATGATAACTCACCTTTTCTAGTTCCACAATCCGCCTCATCAGCCTCTGCTTGCTCCATTCACTGTAATCTAAACACAAAAATGAAGCTTTAAACAGGAAACTGTATCAGTGAATTAACATATTTTTTTGTTTTTTTTTAACTTCTGTCCATACAAAAAGACCACCTAAAGATCACTGAGCCTCAACTTTAAAGATGCAGTAATGAAAAGATTAAAACAGTCTTGAAATATCTGACTTCCTATACCAGTTAGCTCAAAAAACAATATAAACCATTCATGTTCATCCACTTCCAACAGATATAAATAGTTTTCCAGCAAAAACTTAATCTTAAGTGATTCCAGTCCAGAACTTCTCAGGAATAATAATAAAGGGATGTCTTGCTGGAGCAGCATCCCCACAAGTAAGGGAGAGACTATTGTAAGAAATTTCTCATTCCAACTTCTGCCTATCACAAATCTCCATCTTTGTCTTGTCTCCCTTATTTCTAACATTGCTGTGTCTTGCCCTCTCTCTCAAACACATTTTTCAAATGTACCTAAATCCCTTGCCCCTCATTCACCAACTTTTAGCACCTACTTTTTGTTATATTGGATGCAAGAGAAGTGCTCACTATGTGATCTAGATCTTCTTTCAGACTCCGATTCTCATTCTGTAATTCCTTGATGTTCCGGGACAATCTCAGGACAGCAGCGTTCAATGCCTTTAGTCGTTTTTGGGTATCTCTGCCCTCTGTACTTGAAAAGAGTCAAGAACAGAAAGTTAACTTAAAAGCAGAGAACAAAAAAGCAGCATCAGAAGGAATGGAACAGCCTTACTGTCCAAGTCAGCTGTTTCACCTCACTCCCTGACAGCATTTCACAACTTTCTTGATTTGAAGAGTTGAACGCTTTTTCCTAAAACAATAGTGAAAGACTGTCTTGCTCACTTTCACAATTCTTGTGTGAATTGTATTTATTTATTCTTGTAAATGTTTTGTTAACTAATCATATAATGCTTTACCAGTGATCTATGGACCAAAAGATCAAAAAACACTTATCTACAGCTAATGGAGAGACTTCTCCAAAAAGCTGTTCAGCACAGAAAGCTAACCTGCGTGTACTGAATTGCCTTTTTTTTTTTTTCCGACTCAACAAGCAGATTGAGATTGGGAGAGCAGGCTATACACAGGAAAAATAACTCAAATCCAACATATAAATGTATTTTACACAGAAGTGTACCTATAAATGCTTTAATATGAAAGAAACTGGTCCTGAGACTGTGAACCCCTCAGAAATTTCTTTAAGGTACATTTCAATCAGTGAGAAATTTGAAATGGATTTGGAGGATATAGCTTACATTGATGTAGTTGGAATGAGAGTCACCAGAAAAGGGAAATTCTGCTTTCCTGTGTTAAGAATGCTTAAAATATCAGCGATTTTACCTATTTATTTTTCTAATAAAAGGAGGAAGAAAACTCAGCTTCCAGATGTTCAAAGTTGCAAAGTTTGATCACAAAACAGATTTCTAGTGAGATGAAATAATTGTTCCTTATCACTACGAGAAAAATCTTGAAAACTTACTTCTGAAAACAAAGGATGGACTTACTTTTGGACAAATGCCAATGACATTCACAGAACAGTTTATGAAGGAACCTTACATCACTTATTCACTGAAATAATTATAAGATGATGGGGAAGACAGTCTACCATTAGGCTATCTAAGTGAAAAGATACCTAATTTACCTTTTGGAAATTATCCCCCATTCACCCTCTCCTACCTCCTCCCCTTGAGCAGTGCAGAGGAACAGGGAAACAAATAAATAAAGCTGGTCAGGTATCATGGATGACTATTCATAAAACTGTCCCAAGCAGGGAGTAGAAAAAAAAAAATCACCAAAAATGGGAAATGACAGAAATGATAGAAATCATAACTGTATGACTGGGTGCCATTATTTCAGGCTCATCAAAACCAAACTGAAACAACTGCAGAAAATGCTGAGGGTTTCAAAATTTGTCTAGTCTTTAGCTGCAATTGGGAACCACAACCCCACGTATAAACACTCATAGTTCAGTGAAAATACTGAAAAGAGGAGCTAAACGCCATTCACTTCAGCCAGAAATAATGTAGACAAGCATCATGAAAGAAACACACTCCTACAACTCCTTCTATGTGCCAGAGTCCTGACCTTCAACAACACCTATTATTTCAGTGCTTGGCCTCTCAAGTAGAGACAGACACTCATATAATTGAGAGAGACTGCCCTGACCACTGCTTTTTGAAGCTATGAATAAATGAGGACAAGGAAGAGACCCGATGATTCATTTTCACCTGTGACTAAATTAAGTGTGAAGGCTTACAGCCTTGAGAGGCTAGTCACTGCATGCCTGAGCCAAAGGAAGAATTTAAAAAAAAAAAAAGTGACAAACCAAATCCCTGTTTTCAAACCACAAGAGTCAACAGAAATCAACAAAACACAACTAGTGCACATAATGACCCACAAAGAGCTTTCATGTTTCTATCAATCCATATAATGACAACCAAAACTAAGATAGCTGCCTGCGCTTAAAACAAAGCCAAGAGGACAAGCAAATTTGGAAGTGGTGCGCTTCACTACTGCAATACATTTTCCTACCCCACAAGACTGTTACCCTCTTCTCAGCTCAACTAACACTCCCTTGCTCTCCTCTCTTATTGTAGCTTGGTCTTTTGCCTTTGTGCTTTGATTTTTATTTCCTCTGTATACCGTTTCTCACAGCATGTTTACCCTCATCACCATCTGTACACCTGCGCACTGGTGACAAGCACCAACACAAGCTTCTCTGACAGTGTCTTACTAGCGCCACTCATGGATATCTCACAAAAGATACCCTGAGCTTTGGATCTGTATCTCTGTACCGCAGGAAAATCAAGTTTACTCCAAAATAACTTCAGTGCAGCACGCACTATAGAGCAAGGCCCAGAACTGACTCAACAGTAAAATGTCAAAATTCTACTGAGTTTGTTTTAATCAGCAGTCATATCATAATAGGCATAATTATGGGGGAAGATGGATTTTATTTAACAAATAAACTTTCAGAGCTTCTGTGGACTTTTTAAATAGCTCTAGCATTTTTCCCACATCCACAAAATGATCTATCTACAGAAAAAAATGTGACTAAGACACATGCTAAGGCTGTGAGGCTAACCAAAGCAGTATGAAAAAGCAAATCCAGCAATCTAAATGACAAAATAAACAGTTCCCATGTAATTGTTTTCCAAAGTAGTATATTAGTGATATATGAAACATATATACACTAATATCTGCTTCAAAAGAATGAAACATACTTTTTCCTCATAGTTTCAGATTTTGCCAGGAGGACTTGGAGACGGTGAACCTGTGAAGTACAAAATATAGATTCGATTAATGTGCTAGCTGTGGGAAACACATCATTAACGAAACATATTTGGTCATTTGGTGAAAATCAGAGCAAGACCTTTTGGGTAGTAGTAGAGGCAACAATTCCATCACTGAAAATCAGGCTATTGTTATGTTGCCTTTCACCTACGCACTACACACAGATGTACATTAGTTTCATTATTTCCCCTTCTTGATTAATACATTCAACTTATTGAGGAAAAAAGATTTTTCAGTACATATAGAAGGAGCTGTAAGAATGCCAGTGAAAATCTGATTCTAATGACAGGTGCAGCTAAGCTGCAGGAATCCTATCTAAAACATTTTATTTATACTTCAACTCAACAACTGAAAAACTTCCTTTCTAGTATGCATGATAAAAGCCTTGTCAGATGTACCTCTTCATAGTAGGTTTCCATAGCTATCCTCATTTCTTCCAAATTATTGGTCTTCAGGTCTGACTGGAATTTGCTAAAAATAGAAGAAAAAAAATAATCACACTGGCAAAGCCACAGCAATACCTGTTGGTTTACAGTTTCTGGGTGGGTGGTTTATAATTTCTACGATGTTCTCCGAGTTTGCTAATTTGTGTTAAGAAACTGAAGAATATGGGTGAAAAATATTGGGTTTCAGATTCCATTGATTATCTTATCCAATACAAGCCCCTACCCCTCCAAAGTCATACTTGATAGCATTGTCTTTCTCCTTGCACTGCTGTTCTAGCTTGAGAACCTTCTGCTTTAATCCACTAACCACCTACAGAAAGAACAAAGAAGTCATCAGTCCTACAGTGATCCGTCTCTTCACAGAAGTTGCATTTCTCCATAATCTCACCCTCTCTTTATAAATTGTACCTAATCAGACATACTTATTCCTACCTACTTTAGCACTTAATAAATCACATGCATGTCCGTTACCCTGTTTCAAACAGGACACTAAAGAAATTAGATCCCTAACTTCTATCTATGGTAACATAACCAGTTTTATAATATTTACACATAACGAATAAATAAAAACAACTCTGCCCATTATTTGCTGCTTTGAATTTAGCAGGATGCAAACAGACTCAAAGAAGTGACAAAGAAAGCTCTCTACAAATCAGTTAATTTCAGATCCTTGTTACCTGACTATAAAAATAATTGTTACACGATTCCCTAACTGTTTATTCTTTCTTACTTCATTCTATTTTTTTTTAATTCAGTAGTGGTTCAACTTGGCAAGAGGAAAAAAAGAGGAATGAAAGCAAAAGGTAGCAAACTATTACCCATCCATTGTCGGACTTCTTTTCTGACAAAGCTCGTGCCAGCTCAGAGCACTGCAAGAGAAGACAAATAATGCAAATGACCAACTTTGCTACTTTATTCTATTGTCAGCTCTTTCCACGGAATTTTCTAATCTACTTATCTCCATAGTCATTTCACAGTCCAACAGCTTAAATTTAGAAGTCCCTATGCTCACCAGTTTGTATTAGGATGCTTCTCTCAAGATGCAGAAGAGAACACAGAAAACAACAGGCGCAAGGAATTGTATTGGGTTTATGCGGACAGATTTTGGCAGCAGGGGGGCTGCAGGGGTGGCCTCTGTGAGAAGAGTCCAGAAGATGCTACACATTAGCTAAGAGCCAGCTCCAGCTGGCTCCAAAAGGGACCTGCTGCACCGCTGAGCCAATGAGCGATGCTGGTTGCAGCTCTATGAGAGCATATTTAAGAAAGTAAAAAAAACAACGGCAGCTGAGAGAGAGGAGTTGCAGCCTATGGAGAGGAGCCCACAAATGAGCAGGTGATCTGGTGGGAGCTGCCAACCATGCTGGAGCAGTTTGCTCCTAAAGGATGGACTCCGTGGTATGGACCCTTCATGTTCCCCTAGGAAGAAAGGCTGGGAGAGCTGGGGATGTTCAGCCTAAAGAAGAGAAGGCTCCAGGGTGACCTTATTGCAGCTTTTCAATACTTAACGGAGGCTTACAAAAAAGACGGAGAGCAACTTTTTGCTTAGTCAGATAATGACATGAAAAGGGGGAACGATTTTTAACTGCAAGAGGGGAGATTTAGATTAGAGGTTAGGAGGAAGTTCTTCACTCAGAGGGCCGCCGAAACAGGTTGACCAGAGAGGTCGTGGATGCCCCATCCCTGCAGGTGTTCAAGACCAGGCTGGATGCGGCCCTGAGCAATCTGATCTAGTAGGTGCTGTCCCTGCCTATGGCAGGGGGGTTGGAACGAGTTAGTCTTTAAGGTCCCTTCCAACCCAAGCCATTCTGTGATTCCATGACCCACACTGGAGCAGTTCTTCAACTGAAGTCTGTGGGAAGCCCACACAGCATCAGTTTGGGGAGGACAGCATCCCATGGGAGGGACTCCACACTGGAGCAGGGGAAGAAAATGACCACGAAGGAGCAGCAGGTGACAAAGTGTTATGGACTGACCGTAACCCCCTAGTTCTTGTTCCCCTGCACTGCTTGGGGAAAGGAGGTAGAAGTGGGTGGACCTGGGGTGGAGAAGGAGGCTTAGTTTGCTTTTAGTTTCTCACTGCTCTAGTCTATTAGTAATAGGGAATAAATTATATTAATCTCTCTATGTAGAGTCTGTTTTGCCCACGATGGTAATTGGTGAGTGATCCCCCTGTCTTTATCTCAACCCTTGAGCCCTTTTTCATCATATTTTCTGGCCCTCTTCCTTTGAGAAAGGGAATGAGAGCACAGCTATGGTGGAGCATAGCTGCCCATCAGGGTGAAAATACTACAGGAATTTAGTGAAATTCAGGTATTCTATGATCCTAAATGTTTCTCAGCCTCATGGGTCTGATAATAAAGCTCATTTTTGTTTCCTGGTTCAGGTCTTGGGACTGCATGCAACAGTCACCATGCAAGAGGTTAACTCCCTTCTACTCTCAGGCAAAATATTCAAAAAGCAGACCTCTGAAGGGACAACAATTCAATTTTACCTTCAGAAATGAAAATTATCTTTGCAAAATAAGCTTATCTGCACAGCATGGTGTTATCTTCCCTTAAAGGGAGCTGGAATGGTAAGCTGAGATACACAAAATGGAAATCACTTTGCACCAACCAACCACCTCTCATATTCAAGTTCATCACTCCTAGGAGTCAACACACTACAGACTTCTGAAATTCAGTGAGACAAGGAGATGAGGACCACACCACTCAGCCCTCTTCTGCCTATTTTTATCCCTCTCCCCACCCTTCACCTCCCCATCCCCAAGAAATAGTCACCTTGGAAGGATCCAACAGTTGCTCAATCTGTTTATCCTTTCTGTTATTCTCTTCTTCCAGTCGACGGAGCTTAGTTTTCATTCGATCTCCTTCATTTTTCTGAGCTTGTATTGTCTAAAAGAGGAGAGAAAAATCCTAAGCTCATTTCAGAGACAAAATCACATGGAATTTTGACATGGAAATGTTTTGATGCCGATAACAATCCACTTATGATGGCCAGGACAAAGCAGATAAAAAAAAAAAAAAGACCATCACGCTAAGGCCAGGGCTGACATGTAAGAGAGATGACAGGCAAAAGATAAAAAGAAAGTTTTAACGGAAAGGCAACCTTACACAAATGATCTACAACAGCCAAGATATTTGTTTACAGGTATCCCTAGGGTTCAACTTGCCTAGTGTTCAACTTGTCCTCATCTTTCATACACTGCACAAAGATCAACTGACAAATTGTTAAAATGTGATGAATAACAGCCAGGAAGGGGAGGAAAAAAAAAAAGGAGGGGAAGGAGGGGTGTGCATGGAGAGTCAAAGAAACCAATGCAATGAACCTTTTTAGTGTCCAGCTAGGGCCATGGCTGGGGTTCAGGACTGGGTATACTTCAAGGCTTCCACCTCCAGAACTCAGAAGTATCTATCACACCATAAGAACAATGAAATTGCCTTAAACAGACATAAGTTTAGTTTAGACCTTGCATTATAAATACAAAAAAAAAAGTTTGGTGGATGTCTCAGTTGTAGAAACCAAAGTATTCTGAACCAACAAGGTCTGGACATCTAGAGATGGACGGAGCAGCCCTATAACTTTTATTACGTAAACATCAGAGAGACAGTACCTTTTTAAGTTCTATTATTTCATCATACATATCTTCTTTTTCTTTGTAGTCAGGAGTTCCAGGAATGTAGCCTACAGAAAAAGGCACATAAAATAAGCAGATCTGAATAAAGTACCTTCTCCTAAATAAAAATCTTCTAATTTAAAGAAAATATTTAGAACAGCACCAAAGTGGAAACTAGACCATTTTAAAAAGAAATGAGATCAAAGGAATTAATTTTATAAACAAAAATGGAGATGTTACCTCACGAACCTTCTGCCAGATTATACATCAAATTTCTCTTATCTCCCTTTTCTCTCATGCTAGATTAAAATACGCTTCTCAAGAAAAACACTTCACAGAAGACTGAAGTCTTTCCATCCCAATAAGTCAATTACTTACAAAAGATTTCTAAAAGATGTCCAAAAGACATTTTTCCTATTGACGCCTAATGTGTGAAAGTTTATTGCCTTTCAGAGTTGCTGGAACCTATGTATACAGGTATAATAAGAGCATAGGTATCATTTGAAATGGAATTTAAAACTAGGATTTCTAACTTTACAGTTCTCATTGAAGAAGAACAGGATAAAAGTTTTAAATTTTGCTTTTCTCATAAAAACCAGTTGATTTTAATATCACAACCACATGATAAAACACTTTCTAGAAAAGAAGTAAAAAGGAGTCAATTACATAGAATTTCAGGCAAGCAGATGGTTTCTATCAATGGTTCCTAAACTATGCTTTGCAAAGTCACAATAAATTGTCTACAGCTGGCCCATTGAACCATATTATATTTGCAGCTTTTTCAGCTGAAAAAGCATGGCAATTTGCAAGAAGTTCTGAAAGCTAATAGTGATTCATTGCTCACAAAAATCTGGGAAGCCGCCTTAACCAATTTACAAATCTCCAAAGTATTCCAATGATCACATTTTGACACATGTACTTTAATACAGGTTAAACTGAACGGGTCTTGCCTTACTAAAGCTAAGATCTTAAACAAATAACGCGTGGTTTTACATAGAAAAAGAAATGACATCACTATCTTTTATCTACCACACAATCGCAGAGTTTA
This sequence comes from Anser brachyrhynchus, assembly GCF_964034855.1. Classification (NCBI taxonomy): domain Eukaryota; kingdom Metazoa; phylum Chordata; class Aves; order Anseriformes; family Anatidae; genus Anser; species Anser brachyrhynchus. Next base: position 13,280,975 of record NC_137733.1, read on the forward strand.
CCATTACTAGAAGAACGGGAATGTTTTGGCTTCTTCATTCCTAGAGCTTCCTTCAAATACTCTGGAGTGCTACTAGAAACACTAGATCGCGCATGCCCCACGTCAACATCTGATTTCAGGGGGTGGCTCACTCCTGCCAACAAAAATGGAACAAAATGCTAAAGTCAGGGATAATTGTGAATTGCGTTTGTGGATTTTTTCTGAGCAAATACGACACAGAAAGCTCCAGATGCTGTTAATCATTCCTGCTATAAATTCCAGTGCTCAAGATCAGATAACTCAAACGCAGTTCCAACCACCCAAGTAATACTGAAATGACTTCCTACGTACCCTCTAAACAAATACATATTTATTGTTTAAGTATCAGATGCTAAGCTGTCCCCAACAGTGAATTTTATCCATGTATACAGATAAAATTTCTGTACTGATACCTTGTTTCAGTGATCCCAGCCACATCTGCCTTGGGTTTTTTACAGCTGCATTCTCAAAACGTGCACTGCCTGTTCCCTGCAGAGATCTCCAAATGGCAGTTTTTTTAGGATACAGTTGTGTGCTAGAGCTGTACGGAGACTCTAAAACAAAAGAAAATATCTCTTGCCTTAAAAAGTTCAAAATCACAAAAATTCTGCCTTGTGCTTCAAGGTGCTTCCCAGACACAGCCCTATCACTTAGAAAAATATATAAAAATAATATAAAAAATAATAATATAAAAATAATCAAGAACTCCAACTAAGCTATAAACTTCAACATTTAGCCTATAAAAATCTAACTTCACTAGTTACAGAACACAAATCTCAGATACATGTGCCCTGCACCCACCAATGAGTAATTCTAGGGAGAATCGTAAGATGTTGTTTCAAACAAATCCTGCAGTTCCTGTGTCCTGTAGAAACCTATCTTGTTGTGCACAATGGAAGCAGAAGAAAAGACTTTGCAACTCTTACTTGGTGACTTCGGAGGCTTGTGAAAAATTCTCTTCTTTAACTTCTGGAAGGAAAAAAAATTATAATAATATAATAAATAATTTATATTTAAATATATAATGTATATTTAAAATATTCCACCCTTCAAACACTTGAGGATATAACTGCAAAATCGACTCCAATTTTATATTAAGAGCACTTACTCTAATAACACAAAACCTGTGTAGAAAGCAAAATCTGTAGCATTGATTACATGCAGGTTTGGCCACAGCAACAGTCACCAAACTAAGGTGGTAACTACTGAAGTTTTATCCTATAAAACAGTGTATTCATGCTCAGGACATTAAGACCTTCCCCATCAGTACTAAGTACAAGTGACAACAAGTCCAAGATGATCACAGAGCAGAGGCTGATCCATAGGACCATTTAGCTAAAGGAAAGGCTTGCTGAATTCCACAAAAACACTGTAAAATGATTAGTTAGGCCCATGACTTGATAAAGCAGCAAAATAAAGCCAAACATCACTTGCAGCTCCCAGAAGAAGAATTTAGAGAAGGTGAATTTAGAAGCCAAAATTACATCTGGAATTAGATGAGGTTTTCATATCCAACTGCATCGCAAGGACATTGTTACTTCTCCTCTCTGAAGGATCTCTTATTGATCAGGAGACACCACATGGGTGTAGTGTGTGCAAGAACACTCTGAGGCCTTTTTAAGGCGTTTATCTGCAGAATGCCATTAATAAAACTCACCATTTCTGCATCTGATTCACAGGTTATCACGGACAGGCTGTCATCTCCCTGGGAAATAAACACAAACTGCAATGTTTGCTACTCTCCAAGTAAGTGGTTATAATGCAAGTCCAGAAAACTTTACTTTCTGTTACTATCGCAACAGAGTTTGAGTACAACAAAATTCAAATGGGAAATGAGTGGCTACTTTTACAAAACGTGGCATCATCTGCTCTAACACAAACATTCTGTGTGATTCCTCCCTTACTAAGCTGTATGAAGGAACATTTCGTAAACTAGAGTAGAGAAGTAATGTGGCTGAGAAAAAACACACAACTAATAAATCAAAAAAAAGTATTTAATTTTTCCTCGTATTGAGCTGACAGATTTCTCTGCTTCTCAAATGTGAGCATATCCATAGCAAAAAGAAAATTTCCACTTCTCTTTCAAATTATATGAAAGTGTGCTGCCCTCACAGAAAGAACGTTTTCACTAGCTGCCAACTCCACGGCGCTTACAGCTGCAGCACCATTCTTTGGAAAGATGCTGATCTATCTCATTGAGGGGCTGGGGGGGTTGAAGTATTTTTTTAGAACCCCAGTTGTCAGAAAAGGAGATGGGACTGACAACAACAGAGCAGATACAACGGCATTTGGTGCTGGCTGCGAGCAAGCACGCGCACATCTCATGTGCCATGCTGTCTAATTTTTAATTTCCTGAGGCAATGTTCCCCGCAGCACACTGAGAAATTCTTTTTTATTTTTAAGGCCTTTTAATCGCTCTGCATGATCTCTCCACACAACTGCACCTATTGCAGGAGGAATCAGATAAAGAACGAGAAGGCGCTCGGCCTCTAGAGAACATTCAGCAGGATATAAAGGTGCCGTGACGAAACCACTCCAGTTCACCAGGATATAAAGGTGCCGTGACAAGAACACCCTTGGGAGCCTTCACAGCTCCTCTTCCCCTGCACAGCAGGCTCATCCCGGACAGGGAACACGGGGGCTCTGCGCAAAGGACCCCAAAGCCTCCCCCTGGCTGGGGAGGGAGAGGGAAAGGGGCGTTAAACCCCTCAGGCTCCGGGGTCGAAGCCCTTCTCCTGAGGGGGCTCCGGGCCTTGCCACGGGCCCGGGCCCAGGCCGAACCCCGGCCTCCCTCTTCCTCCTCCTCCTCTTCTTCCTCCTGGTCCTCGTCCCCCTGCCCCCGCCGCTCCTTACCAGCTGCCCCTCCGCGGCCGCCTCTCCTGCCCCTCGGGCCATGGCCGGGGGCGGCCTCAGGGGACACCGGGGCGGCCGCGGCCTCCCCCTCACGGCACTTCCGGGTGCGCGGTAACCATGGCAACCGCGGGGCGGCCCGGCAGCACTCCGCCCGGCCTTGCGCTAGAACGGGGCGGCGGGGCCGAACGCACGCCTGTGCAGGGTGCCGACGGGGCCCTCGCCCTCGCCGCGTCTTCGTCGCTGCCGCCTCCGGGCCCCGGGAGCTCGCAGGCAGCCCCCGGCCGTGCTGCGGGCCGCCACTGCCCCCCAGCGGCCCTCAGCGCACCGCGCCGCCTTCGCACGGCAGCCGCGCCCATCGCGACGCTCGCTTTACGGCCGGCGCCGGCAACGCGCGTCTCCACGGTTACGGTCTCCGTGGTTACGGTCTCCCCTGGCGACGGGGGCCTGCCGGCCGGGGCCGCGCCGCCATGTCGGCCTGGCAGGCCTGGTTCGTCGCCCGCGCCCGCCGCAGGTTCGCCATGAGCCGCGAGTGCGCCCAGCTCCTGCCCCGCGTCTGCGCCGCCCTGGCCGACCCGCGGCAGCCCGGCTCCGACGACACCTGCCTGGAGAAGCTGCTCGACTGGTTGCGGGACCTGACGGAGCTCGGTGAGGGGCCGCCGGGCTCCTCCCGCCGTCCGCGGGTGGCCGAGGCTCGCCTGGGGGCCGGGTGGGCGGCAGGGGCCCGCCTCAGGGCCGGGGAGCCTCCCTCGGGGGCCCTGCTGGCCTCCAGAACCGCTGCTGGTGCCTGAGGCCTGTAGCGGGGTCCGGGCTCCAAATAAACCCAAGTTCCTGTCAGGGGGCTGTGTGGTACGGTCATCCCAAGCCTTAGCGCTGTGGGGTCGTGGCACAAGCGCTGGCAGTGACGCTCTTTTCTGTCCCCGCTTGCTCTAGAGCCTACCCTGAACGTGGTGCGGGACAACCCCTGTCTGACGGAGTTCTTCACCTCCGTCCTGGCGCTACCAGAGCCGAGCCCAAGCATCCTCTCCTTCACTCTGCGGTTGGCCGGGTTACTTGCAGCTTCGGAAGATTGTTTCCAGCACTTGCAGGTGAGTCAGGTGCCTCGCGTCTGCTTTTTTCTGTACTGAGGACTCATGGAAATGTACCAATAGTGTTTCTATTTCAATATCACATGCACTGAACAACTCAAGAACAGTGATACTGCTATGAAGACCTACAATCAAGTTATCCCTTCAGTTCCCACGTAAAGCAGCTGTCATCTTACTTCCATCTTGCACCAAACAGTGCTATCAATGTTAATAAGTAGTACTCCTCAGTTTCAGTTCAAAACGGTACATGGAATAACAGTGTCTCTAACACTAATTGCAAAATATCACATACACCTGGACAGATCCTTTAGATTTAAACTGCAGTAACAGATGTAGTTTTCCGGTTGAAAGGAAATCCTTGATTTCCTGCAAAAACATGGAACTTTTTAAAGCCCTATTTTATACAACAGAATACATTTGTAGAACAAAACTGAGAACCTGAAAGGCTTTCTTCAGGGAGGAGATACATGCAACATAAAGCAGAGTAATGGAATTTGTGTGTATGTAATTTTTCCCCAGAATCTTAAGAAACAAACAATTAAGCACTTACAGCTTTTAGTCGGTAAAAGACAGGGATGTTGCATTTAAGAATAAGATATGAAAATGTTCTATTTCAGTGTTGTTTCCAGCAAGAGAACATTTCACTACAGTATTTCTATTAGTGACTTGGATGACAGAGCAACCTCTCTGCAACCCTCTAGTCCCTTTGCTCGCTGTTTACTGTGTGAATTCTCTGTCCTCAGCAGGAGAACCTGTTGTTCAGGCTCTTTGGCTCAGGTGGGACGCTGAACAGGGCGGTGTGGGAAGATGCGTCTGTGCGAAGTGGCTGGGTGGAGGGCATGCACAGCATGATGCATCACCAGCCTGCCCTCCGCTTCCTCTGCAATGGCGGTGAGTACTTCCAGGACTGGTAACCCCCCAAATTCTCTTCGTCCCTTCCATTCCAGACTGTTGCTCAGGTGTTGATTGAGAGAGAGGAGTTTACATTTACGCAAGATAAAAAGCCATTTATCAAAAATACTCAAGTCACTGAAAGAGAGTGGGGTTTTTGTTAAATCAGTTATGTATTTAACTTTTTTTCAGCAGTGAAGATGGTGCCCTTTATGGAGGGGAGAGACGCCAATCTTATGGAACACAGGCTAAAAATAGCTTATAAATAAAAATACAAAAGGTTTTTAATAATTTGTACCAAATTATATTTTGGTACATTTAGATGTAATTTTAGAGCAGAAAAACTGATCAGGGACTCCGTTTCTTAACGCTTACAGTTGCAATCCCGTGTCCTTACACAGCTATTTAAGTTCTTCTGCTAACAACTTTAGATTCCCTCTATAAAGGGGTCTAGAAGACTGGATTGGTGTTAACTGTGCAGCATGTGGTCCTGGCCGTATGATGGTTAAGTGGTACTGTTGCTGCAATTCCCTTTTTTCCTTGCTGGCTGTGTCTGCAGATGGTACAGGTTCCTTCCATAAATACACTGTCGACTCTCCTAAGACTGCTAACGTTATACAGAAGTCTTCTTCTGTTCCTGAGTTACAAACACACCTGAGGATCTGAAAAAACTCTACTTTCTTCTTCTTTTGTTTGCTTGTACTTAAGGACTGGATAACTTTAAAAGGCATTAGAGACTACAAAATAAAATATTAAAAAACAAAACCAAAAAAAAAGGAAAAAAAAATGCCACATTTAAACCTGTGTGATACCTGTATTTGAATAATATGCAGTCAGACTGCAGCAAGGCTCCACAATAAGAAGGCAGCTGGTTTTTGTTTTTTTTTTTCCTCCACTGACTTTTGCTTTGTTTTCACACAGGAGGCATAGATGTAATTTTCACCCTGCAAGGAGATCCCAGCCTGTTTGTGGCTTCAGCTGCCAGTCAGCTTCTGGTGCACATGCTCACCCTCTCTGTAGAGTCTGAAACAACTACACCTCTCAGTGAAAAGGACTGCGACTGGCCAGCATGTGCCCAAATGATTATAAAGCATATAGAAGATTCTCTTCAATCTGGCTGTGCCTCTCATATCAATCAGTCACTAAAGCTGTTAACTAGTTTGTTTGGCAGTTGTCGAGCTACTTGGACAGAGGTACTTTGGTTACGTATAGCAAAGCAAGTGGAATCCTTCTTGATAGAAGACTCTGTTCAAACACGGCACATGCTGGCGAATCTTTTGCTAAACATGTCCAGGTGAGGATCTTCTGATCCAGTGATTAGAAATACCCGTTTTCCACCATCTGTATTAGTAGGACATATTACTTACGGTTCTTTCTTCGCAGGTCTCCTGTGTTTTGTGACACTGAAGGCAGTTTTTGGGCACTAGTGACATCTGCTCTGGAACACTTGACCCCAGTACAAGCAGGTCCTTTGGCAGTAGGAATTCTGAGTCTCCACAAATGGTAGGTGTTGTTGCTATGAAATTTTTGCACTCTGCAGATGTTCGCAGTATATCTGCTGTGTTTCTAAGACCTGTTTCTTCCCTGCACTGCATTTTTCACTATGTTGCTTAATATGTAGGATGGGTTGGCAAGAACCAGGCAAGTAGCTAACAAGCTTCAGACACTGATAATTAGAAAGGTAGTTTTAAAAACACAACTGAAAGGAGCCAATGTCACGTTCACATGTATACATTTGCATCTTATCTACAACCAGCCCATCTCAGAAAGAAATACCAGACTCCTTTAACTTTGGAAGTTAGGCCAAGGTTGATCATGATGGATACAATTCGACTGTCAAATCCAATAGTATTTGGTCAGTTTTCTCTTTCACAAAACCAAACTAGTGTAAGAACTTTCATTGCTGTCCAGCAGAAGCATGCTTCATGCAGACGTCATCTCTGACAACAGTCATAGCAAAGCTTATGTTAGAAGGAACCAGTAGAGGTGATCTAATTCAACTTCTTACTCGTTGCAGGGCTGACTTCAAAGATGGATCGGGTTGCTCAGGGCCTTCACCAGTTAAGTTCAGGTTTCCAAAGTTTCTCTGGGCAGCTTGTTCCAGTGCTTAATCAGTCTCACTCTGAAAAGTATTTTCTATATATCCAGTTGAAATCGACCCTGTCGCAATTTAAGATTATCGCCTCTTGTCTAGTTGTGCACCTCTAAGAAATCTACTGGCATCTTCTCTGTAAATCCCCTTTAGGTAGTGAAAAAGCATCAAGAAAACATCAGATGTTAAACGAATATAGCACATACAGATACTGATTTAAAGGCTAATTAACACCTGTGTCTTAAGATTTTTTTTTTTTTTGGACACAAAATGGCTCTGTCTAAACATTCTTCTTACGCAGGATTCCACTCTTCATTGCTGGATGAGGCTGCTTATGAATTCCATTTCTGCTCTCCTTTCAGTTAGCCAAGGAAGATTGGAAGGCGGCTTGAATTGTGATAACACTTTTATTGCTGTCACATTGCTGGCTTTTTAAAAAGCCTGTGTGAAAAACATTAATCTGCTCAATGTTTGGGGACAGATGTTTGGGAAAGAGTTGTAGTATTCTTGTTATGGTAACTGCTGTTTCCTCCTTGAAGCCCACAAGATGTGAGGATTCAGGCAATGACTGTTCTACTTCAGCCAATGGACTGTATTTTGAGAGCAGCCTCCCAGCCTCTGGAATACGCAGGTACAGTTGGGATAGAAAAGTTAGAGGCTAGTCTGCTTGCCAGCATTTTAAATGTCTGGTGCAGGCAAAACTGGAGGAAGAATAGGAGTCAAGGTCAGTAGCAGTGTTTGTGGTGAAGTGCAGCATCCTGCTGACAGTTGCATTTTAAGGGTTATTCACACTGCATCACCTGAAAATTGTAACTTGAAAAATCAACTTTAAAAATCACTGTCATTTGTAGTCAGTAATAACCTGAGCTTCTCCCTTGTTTGGTCCTCTAGGTTTGCTGGATGAGTCTGTTAGTGATCCCTCCACTGTTGAAAGCCTTCTGTCCTCCAAGTCATCTTGCGCTAGTCTCTTGTGTCAGACACTTGCTCATTTGGAGAAGCTGCTCTCTCTGGTAACGTTCGGAGAAGAAAAGAGCCTGGGGGTCAAGTTGGTCCTTGAAAGCTAGGATTGAGAGTAGTTACAAACGTTTGCAGTAGATCTTAACATAGAGAGGAGTTGGCAGCAGGGCTTCCGTATGTTATAAAAAAATAAAATGTAGCATGAGTCCAAATGGGAGAATGCTGGAACACTGAAGCTTGTAAAGGGAGTGTACTTTCCTTTAAATACACCTTCACAAGCTTTGTTACCGTACATCCCACCTACTGCAATTACCGATCCAGTGAAAAACAGATGGAACCGCTTTCCCGGGTAGTGAAAAGAATCTCCTTTCGCCTGTCCAGTAGTTCGTTGGGAAAGAGGAAGATTACTTTTTTGTAGTTACTAGCATTGTGTTACCTTAAGAACACTAGAAGTTGTAATTTTGCTGTGTCCTGACTAGAAACTCCTGCTCTGTATGCATGCCTGAAACATTTGCTGGAAACCTGCCTTTTTTTCCCCTTCCTATTAGATTCATTTGCCAGTGGATTTACCCTATACATCTTTGCTACGTTCTTTCGTGACAATATTGCAATTCTGTAGTGGCCTCCTGATTCCAGCTACTCCTCTGGGAAGCAAGATAAGCCAAATTTTGATTGGTTGCGGCAGAGTACAGAAGTCAGCTCTGGATGCCTTGGCAGCGCTTTCTGAACGGAAAGGTGAGTTAATCTTAGCTCTTTATTTTAGTTTTAGAAGTTACTTGACTAATCTATAATCACAGAATTTTCAATTTCCCTTCACCAATCTTTCTGAATGAAGACTATTAATTCCATTTCTTTGAAATGCATTTGTTTTTCCCCATTCTTCCTACTGTCTTGGCTAACCTTACTTTCTGTTGATAAGTTAGATCAGGTAGTGCTGTAATTAAAGAAGCTTAGCGATTGTGACAAGTTGAATATCTCTCCTTTTGAGGACTGTACTTTATTCAGTAAAACAGTATTATAATTTTCTTTCTTTCTGTGTTACGGGAGTTGAACTGTTCCCTTGTCTCAATATTGGTTCTTTAGTTTGGATTTGTTTGTTTTTAAAATGTTTCAGGCTGTGACACAGTCATAGGAAGTCTATTTGACATCCTTCTGGTGTACCTGGAGAGTCCAAACACCAGCCCTACTGTGAGTATAACACTAAAGAAAAAGCCAACTCTATTAGCTTAACCAGTGGGATAGAGTCTTAAGAAATAGTGTGACAGTAGTTGTTTCTTAGCACGGTTTCTGTTAGACTATCTGGAAGACTTGTTCTGGGCAGCTTGCAGGAAATAGCTAAAATGCTAGAGAGCGAGTAATGGACCAGTAAATTCGGTGTTCCTGAAAGGACAGGAGACCTCACATCTGAGAGTAGGACCAACGCACTCAACTTGACACGACCTTTAAATATTGAAGTCTTTGCAGTAAGTTTTTGTTTTCTTGCTCTTTGTCCAAAGGACTCAGATGGCAACTGCAAATCAAAAGCTGGAGACACTAACAATTTTTTTGTTTGTTTTTAAGTTTGAGAACAGGCATTATCTAGGAGTCTGCTAGAGATGTTATAATGTTATATAAGCACTGTTTATTTGTGGCTTACTTCTTAGTATGAAAGCATATGTTTTGTTTCCCCTGAGAATTTCTCTGTAATCCCGAGCCAAAACAAATTTTATCTAGCATAAAAGCAACAATGCTGCCTTCTGCAATGTAGTACATCTGCTTTATATTGCTTCAGGTACTGAAGAAATCATTTCAAGCTATGTCCAAATGGTTGGCACGCTTGCCAGAAATGTCCTGCTTCAACAGTCAGTGGCCAACTGAGAAGATTTTGCAAGGTAACAAAGCTATTCGAGTTAGGACAAACCGCAGCTAGTGGTACATCTGAAATCTGCTCTCACCTACCTTTCCCACTCAAAGCACTTAGGATTTGTTTATTTGCAGTTACGGTGAATTTAGGTTTATCTGCTCATATAGTGCTTTGAAGAACTCTGGGAGAAGCACACAGCATCAACAAAAAGGATTGCCTCAGATAAAATGATATAGAGGTTGTACATAGATTGCTCCGGTTAGGTTTGTCACCTTTCATGTCCATTCAGACCTGTCACTTGGCTTTCACAGATGTGTTCCTGGTGCTGCAGAAGCGTTTGTGCAGTCCTTGTTGGGAAGTACGAGATTCTTCTCTGGAGTTCCTCACCTCCTTGATTAAAAGCATGAGAGGTATGTGCAGAAATTTAATTGTTCAGATTAGAGGAGCGTTTCTTCTAATGATATGAAAGTCGGTAGGGCTTGTGCAGCATCTCTGACCTGTTACTGCAGGGAAAAGAAAGAAAAAAAGTTGAACCCTTTACTCTCAGACCATGATCAAAACCTGACAAAAAGATTGATAAACTTAACCTACTCTTCTGTAGAACTCTGATTGCTGTGTCTTCCTTAATGGTAGTTTTGGCAAGTTAAACTGAGGGGTGTTGAGACCGTCATCTCTGTTGAGACATATGTCAAAGTAGGTGACAGTGCCTAGGCAGATAATACTTTCCTTCTACTGAGTTTGCTCGGCAGTGGAATCTGTTTGTTTCCACTCAACAGGCTGGGGGCTGTGATATAGGAGGCTCTGAAAGCTTAGGTCTATTTTGCATGCTTTGAATTAACTACTGCTTCTCGGCTTTACTAGTAGCTCAAGCACTGCAGCAGGTAGCACTAAGGCAACATTAATTCTCCTACAGTAGCTCTGTGATGTTAGAATAGAGGAGGATGTTGTCTCCCACTGCTGTCCCCAGGTCACAGAGGGAATATCCAGCACACTCAGCTCTGTTAGCATTCTACCCTGCAGCCTTTCCCAGTGGTGCTGCTGTGGTTGCATTCTTTTTCTTTGCCGTATGCCTCAAAACCAATAAGGGAGGACGATATTTTATCCAACTTTAAGCAAAAATGTAAGTTTGATGAAGCTGAAGCCATGTTGCCATTTACCTGGAGGAAGTCTTTCCTCACCATTAGAACAACTGCAGGTAGATTTCTCCAAAATCTAGCATTAAGCAGGGCTTGACTGGAAGTCACCAAGCTGCTGCGAAACAGGGAGCCTTACACAGGGTGTCTGTGCTCCTGTGAGCTCTCTGCAGTGGCTCAACTCACTGGCAGCTGTCCCTGCAGTCAGCAGGCGTCGTTGTACGATGCAAAGAACTGTTTGTGTTGGAGAAAACTTCATGCTCTGAGAGAATAAAGCCTCGCTGCTTTGGATTGCTGTCTTGCTTACAGACCAGGATGAGTTCAGGGAGTCCCTCCTGTCTTCAGAGGTGCCAAAGCTTACAGAAAATCTTCTTGAGGATCCAGAGAGCTACGTGCGAGCGAGCGCTGTGACTGCTGTGGGACACTTGACCTTCATTACTTACTCTCTTCCAGAGTCAGCTGTCGCAGGGAATCAGTACAATAAAGAGGTATGATAACTTGTATAGCTCACTGCAGACTTGAGCGGAACCACACATCAGTTTACTGCTGTATTACAACTTACTTTCTAAGTCACCTGCAGTCTACTGCAGGCATATTACACAACCAGTAGTGAAAAAGGACTGAATTTTTCTGATCTATATATATTAGATTTTTTTTTTGGCGCATGTTCCTCCCCTCCTTTTACTTTCTTTGTCTTCTGACATTTAGGACACTACAGCAAAGCTTCAAGATATCTTGTCGACAGACCCAGAGAGCTTTCCTCGGAGGGCTGTGATCAGCATCTTCACCAAGTGGCTGAAACAAGGCTGCACAGGTCAAGCGGAAGATACAGAGCAGTTTGTCTCTAGAGCGATCCAAACTGTAGAGCGCGACTTAGACTGGGAAGTCAGAATTGGTGGGTTGGAACTGGTTGAAGTTTTCTGTGTCCAAGCACTTTGCCGAGTTGGCCTTCCTAAATGCCCCTATGCTCCTGCCTCATCCACAGTCACTAGTTCCATTCAGCAGAACGAGTCGCTGCAGATATTTTGCCGAGCAAAACTGTTCAAGTTTTTGTTTTGGTCTTTGTGTGACTATGACAAGCCAGTGGGTCAGAAAGCCTGTGATATACTGCTCGTCTTAAGAGCTAGTCTCTCTCCAAGTAGCATGCTGAAAGATTGCCAAGGAGCTGGAGATTTATCTGCCGGACGTGGCATTCCTTGGTTGCAAAGGACTCTAAGGCAGGGTTCTCTGGCTCAGAACTTCCCAACAGATGCTGGTAATGGGGTGGACTTTGAAGATCCAGAGAGCATGATGCTAGCTTTGGGAACAATAGACTTAGAAGAACTACACGATGAACTAAATAAAAGTAGTGACCATGTAGAGAAAAGCCCTCAGTCCCTTTTAGAGGACATCCTCGCTACTGTGGGGACCATAGACGAGAATGAAGCTGACTGTTACTGAAGACATGTTTTGCTCTGAGGGAAGAGTGCTGAAACAGTTCTATTCTGGAGGAGAATTTTTGCTACCAGTCTTAAGTCTTTCTTGAAAGGAGATAAAAAAACATTACTCTGAATGGAGAAAAGGTTGGTTTTGTTAGCTGTTAAAGAGGTTAGAAAATCTTTGCTTTAATACTGATGATTTTATTTAAAGTACAGTTTCTAATGAATTGATCTGTTTTTTTTAAACTAAATAAATTCATTTGTTCTGTTTTTTAGTTGCGTGTATCTTAAGAAAGCACCAGACCCTGCCTACATAAGGAAACATTTTTTAAAAAACTAAACAGTGAATGAAAACAAGTTACTGCGTGCTCCTTTTCGAGCCAGAGTAGCTAAACCTGATCAAGACTCGTTTCTAAGAAATTCTAGTTTTTACCTTGTCCATATCTCCATTCTAGAAACAAGCGTTCTCAAGTTCTCTATTACGTTTTGAGGCCTAGTGGAGAAGGTAGCATTCAGAGAGTCTTATGTACTGATTACAAATGTTCTTTCATAAAGAAAGGTAATGTTAACATACCAGTTTAATCTCAGCAACGACACTAAAAAAGCTGACATTAGTTGAAGCCAGAAGCAGGTTTATTTCACTGAATTTTTCAAGTGCTCCTATTCTGCATTCTTAAGGAACTACGATAGCTTCTAAATAGTATGAGAAATTGACACCTGCAGATTTTCCCATCATAAAATAGATCCATTGTTAGCTTTGGTTAAAAAAACAAAACAAAACAAAACAAAATCAACAACAACTAGAAAACAGCAGCTGTAGGGAAAATGGCAACACTTTCCTGAAGGGAAAAAAAAAAAGCTTTTTTTTTTTTTTTAAGAAAGCTCAGGGAAGATGGGAACACTATATTTTTATTTACTCCAATGTCTCACCTTATGCTAAGAAACCTTCCATAACCTAGAATAAAAAGCAGTACCTTTAGTAGGAGTTGGACAACCCCTGCTGTATTCCTTTCTAGCGCTCAGGTGTTCGCCTCATTTATTCTCCCTCAGCCTAGGGAGGGACAGGAACACAACACTCATTTTAGGCTAATGGAGGCTGTAGCATTTGATGCAGTGAAATAACTTTCTCATACCATTTCATCCTGCACTATAACGCCTGCAGCAGTACAATGGGGTGAGATGTAGTTTTAATTTCATGCTGCTGAGGTTGAAGATGGACTCTATGCCTTTTTATGAAGTCAGTACACTTACCTATTGCTTTGTGCACACCTTTATGTATGACACAGCTCTTGGATGTTATAACAGAAGCTGTTACTAGAAGAAAGCAGCTCTGCTTCTGCTACACAGTTCTACCTGGGCAGGGCCTATACCTGGTCAGAGACAGAAGATAGAAAATAAAAAATCAGGTCTTTGCCTGCCATTGCATTTTTTCTCAGAATCTGAGAGAGTTAGTTGCAGAGAAGACAATTAATTTTAAAGAAGTGTGAATTGTTTGTGGAGATTTAGCAAGCCTGTCTAGTAAAGGGATTCTAATTCCAAAATTAGCGTTACGTGTTGGCAATATCAGATATGTTCAGTTATGCTTCAGGAAAGGAGGCAGCAGGTTGCTGAGTAAATGTCTTCCTCCTGTTCAGCACTAGAATTCTTGGATTGCGCAGTTTGAATAATTCCTTGGAGTCTCAAACATCAGCAAATTGAACAAATGTCTTCTTACAGAAGGGAGACTCCAGTGCATATTACCAAGGTCTCTTGACTCCCAGTCCTATTAACTTTTAATGGAACTTTTTCCCTTTTTGTAAGGCTGGGGTGATGGTGACATTGTTAAGTTTATACTGCTTTCCTAATTGCGGTCCAAAGTCCTGTTTAAACACAGGATGCTTGTTCCACTAAAAATCAGATGTGCAACAATTTGATCCTTATCTTTGGAAGGGGAATTAAAGACTTCTTTCATGTTTCATTAAAACCAGGTCTCCGTCTCCAGCTGTTAGGTGGCTCAATTCTGATTTTGTACTTCCCTCACTTCTGAACTCACTGCATTCCCTTACTTTGTTTTCTCTGCCTCTCTGGCTATGGCAGAGTCTTGCTGAGGTGCTTGTACTGACATCCTGCACCTGATAAGTGGGAGAAATAGTCGTAAACATCTGAGCAGCATGAGGAACAAATGCCAGGGAATAGAGAGATTAATGGAGATGAAAGTAAAAGAGAAAAACAAAAACAAAAACACTTGCGTTTCTACAGAAAGATTGCAGTGAGATTTGTGAGCTGAAAGTTTAGCTACCAAATTGGTAAACACACAACAGCTACTAGTGCAAATCATCCGTCTTGCTGGGGAGCAATACCTTCTCTAGGACCTTGTTAAGAGCACATGTGCAATCTCCACCCCACTGACTTACATCACCTACCTTTTACCTACCAGAGCTCTTTTTGCACCTCCACAAGACCCTTAACCCAACCACACAGCTTTCTGCTGGGTTAGGGTTTTACGCTGTTCACTGTTCCTTGCCAAATAACTGTGAACTTGATGCACCTGGAGGAATAGGGTCTACCTTCCAAGGCCATATTCACACTCGAGAAACGGACTTATCACCCCCCAGCATGCATACTGACCCTTCAGTCCCGGTGCCACTGCTGCTTACCACTTCGCACCATGAAAACAGTGGTCCTGGAATAAACTTTACGTTTCTGTCACATGCCAAGGACCCCAGTGATATGAAGAAGGTGGGCTGCCTGGCCTTTAGTTACGGACACGAGAGAAAGCTGCAAGCTGCCTTTCTGGGATGAGTTTCTGTGGAAACCGCTGCTCTCACACCATCAGCGCTGTGGCTGTACAGTTCCTGCAGGAGGCAGGCACCACCGAGAGAGTTTTCCCCGTCCTCACGCTACAGCTGATTTCAGCAAAGGCTGTGCCAGGCATGGGCCTCGTTTAACGTAAGAGGCACCAACACTCAGGACTGTCATTTATTTTAATGTGGCTTGCGGGTGGCAGGCAGCAGCAACACAAGTGGTATCAACACAGAACATCACAGATGAGAAAAATCCACATCTCTGATGGCTGATGCTGTGAATGAAGATGACAAAGCTCATTTCAGCCCTTTATCTGAACAGGGGCAATGTAAGCTTTGTTTCCTGATCTATACATAGGTATGAAATTCCTAGGGTTGTTTTCAACACATTTCAACAAAACTGAAAAAAGGATTTATCCTCTAGCTACTCAGACTCAAATAGACATGGTGGTGAATAAGCATCTTTGGCTCTGTCCTACATAGTAATGGCTTTACAAAAACTGCCAAAAGAATGGTAGTTAATTTTCTGTTTTAATACACTGGACATTTAAAATTCAAAGAATATTCTTTGCCTAATTATACTAATTGCATCATGTAAGTGAAAAATGAGCCATAAGTGTCTAAGGCTGTTGCTTTAGCTTAGATACCTGATCTGTGATTACAGATCAGCTCAGGCATATCTTAGACATTTCTTTTGTCCATCTAGTAAAACTTGCTCTACCTTTCAATACATATTCATCAAGGCTTTTAAAAGCCACCGTGCGTTACAGAGGAAACTCATCAGCCAGCTTCACTGCCCAAGTTCTCAGCAATTTACAATGGAAAAATATATCAGTAGCAACACCCCTGTAGTCTGTGTCATTTCCCCTCAGCACAGTGGTTTCTGTCCTCTGCTGAGAAATAAAGCACCACTTAACACGTCCAGACCTCAGCCTGCGTCAGACCTGCTTCTCCACAGACAGGCCAGACCTTGCACATAGCCTTGTGAGCCGGCACACAGAGAAGTGTCTTTCAGACAAGTGGCGTGCCTGTGCAGAAAAGAGGGAACAAAGCTGGTGATGTTCCACTGCTGCTGTAATGAAAGCATTCAGGGCTCTGCAAACACACCCTGGATATGCCTATAACTCACCCCCGGGTGGAAGGGAAAACAAGCAGCCCACATCAAGAGCCCCTGCAATACTAAAGGAGGAATTACTGCTGTCTGACCATCAGTAATACCAATACCAAATCTCTGCAGACAGCTCGGCGGCATCACGCCGTAAAGGATGTATTTACCACAACCAGGTGACAGGGCTGGGAAATGCCTTTCACGTGCCTGCCTCCAGAACAAACCCAGCCAAACCAAGTCACTCCCCTGCTCATTCTGCAGCCACAGGGGGCTGACCGCAGGGGCAGGAGCGTACCGTGCAGGACAGAGGTTGTCCCAGCCCCTTTTGGAGACTTTTCCCAGTTAGCCCAGGTCAGGTGTAAATTACAACTGTAATCCTAAAGAGTTCGAGCTGTGGACTACCCATTTTCACACCCTTTTAGTGCTAGGTAGGGGGGGAATTACCCTTAGGATGTAAATACACTTTCAGACCTTCAGATTCCTCCATTTCCTTGTCTCTTGGTCTTCACACTTCTGTTGTCTTCATTCACCTCATACTCTCTGAGCTTTCAGGCTGGGTTGGTGGAACAGAAAAGACAGCTCACGTTGCTATGCATGGGGACGCCAGGGCTGGCCTCACTGTCCCTCACTGTTACCACCCCAGCGCTGCTCAGGGAGGTGACATTTCAGCCACAACCAGGCCCAGGGCTGGGACATTTCAGCCACCAACAGGCCCTGGGCAGAGGAGCTGCACCACCAGAGCTGGCAGATAGAGAACCAGGCTGTACATTTCAAAACAAGACATGGCCCAGTCATGCTGGCTCCAAAATAAAACCTTATTAGGCTGCATTAGCCATTTCACCTGCACTTCTGGTGTGCACAGGCCTTGATATGGGCCGGGGCAGGGGCACAGGTGAGCCCTGGGGCTCGTTGCCTTCAGGTGCACCCTTTTGGGACGGGTCTGACAATTACAGCTCTCACTAGGTGCCAACAAGGAAAAGCTGCGGTTAGAAAACAAATGGCAGCTGTTGCTAAGTGACAGCATCCACAAAGGCCTGTCACAGCCATGGGACAGGCCGCTGCAGCCACACAGCAACTCCATCTTGTCTGTAGAGCTGAGGGAAAAAATGCTGGTTTCATTACTTTCTGGTAACCTTAACCAGAATATTGTATGGTTTGGGTTCCGACAAAGAGCACTGTGAGAACAAAGCTGAGGCCTACACTGAAACCAGAGAAAGCAAGTTTGGTTCAAAAACATCTTTAATATTGTATGCTCTTTCAACTTACATTTTTTCCCCCCAGTGAAATAGTGCACAAGACAAAATCATGGCTGTATTGGGTAGAGTCCATTTCTGATTAACAGGAAATAAGTGACAAAATTTTCCATGAGGGTCATTTGAAAGAAAAAAAAAACAACATAAAAAAAACAACACACACAAAAAACAATGCCACACCTGTCAGCTTCCAAAGCAAACCCGTGGGCTACATTTAGCACTGAGTGTTTCTGTAACATTTGAAAAAGATAACTTTTTCAGAGCTGCAAACAACAAGTGTCCTCACAAATATTTAAATTGGAACTTGAAAATTACATAAAGTGATGGGTGAGTTATTGAGGAGCCTGGGATCTGGCAGGGCACAGAGGGGTCACTTGCTCCAGTGAAAGGGGTGGGAGGAAGCCGTACTAGGTCCCTAAACACCATTTTGCCTGCGTGGAGTATTGCAAATCCCAAAAGAGGAGAGAATATAATTAGCATGACTGGCAGCTTAATACAACCAAGGAAGAAACATTTTTAAAAAAAGAAAGGAGTATTACAACCAGGCTGTGTACAACTCGCTCACCCTACATACTACTACAGACTTTAAAATAAAACACACACCAAAACCAAAAGCTGTCTGAGGCTGTGCTGGCAGCAGAAACAAAGGGACCAATCCATCAACCCCCTGTGAACAGATAGGAAGTGACCAGGATACGTCACCACACATCTGCCAAGTGGAGGAGAAGTGCACAAACGTGTGAGCAGCTCAGCAGGCCCGAACGCACGCGTGTGCTCCGTGCCAGCACAACCACACAGCCAAACACGAGGGATCACCTCCAGCTGCCAGAATAGCACATTTTGGTGTGAAACACCCGGCCAGGGCGCTTGTGGCCACTGCTGCTTCAAGCAGCCATTCTCAGGGACTGCTGGGCCAAGTTACGCCCTTTCCTAATGAATTCTCTTCCAGCTCCAGAAGCCTCAATTTCCAATGCCGGGTCTAACAGCTCTGACCCTGCCTATGGCTCTAACACGTGAGCTCGTGCCAGTGTGATCAGGGCTCATCCAGGCGGATAAAGCCAACTTGACTGTTGCCTTTGGTCACTGTCTCCCCGATAACTTATTAAACACTTCTGTCTTGTGCATTCTTCCAGAGAAAAATGTGATTTTTTCCCTCCATTTTACTTAGAAATGCAGCTAGCTAGCTGTAGATTCTTCTAGCTATTCTCCTTATTGCTCAGATTGCTTCTCCACAGCTGGGTGTGCTCCATGCCAGCATTAAAGCCCTGTGCCCCTGCTCTCCAAATCACACAGCACCCATCGCAGTGCAGAAGAGGGTCTGAGTGCTCAGCAGCATTAAATTAACCAGCCCAAAGGTGCAGCCCAGCCAAACAAGAGGCATGTCCTCCTCGCACGCTGCAGCAGGGCTTAGCCATGGTGGTACTACAGACGTGTCATCGTGGAGAGAAGCAGAGAGACCTCCAGCCTCTCTTAATTCCTGCTGCTGGGAACTTCTGCCCCACAGGGATCAGCCAGGCCTTCCTCCCTAGTTTGGGAGCATCTTCTCCACCCTTTGTTTATTGTGATGAGATCAAAGATCCATCTCCATGGAAACGTCTGAGCTCAAAGAGCTTCTGCACTACAGCTCTGCGTCCTGCTCCCAGGCTTTGGCACTGTCTGTTTAAACAGAAGCTTTGAGATTCAATGTATCAGCACTTGGGTCTCTACATAAATGGCTTGATTAGTAATAATTGATAGCACGAGCAGCACGTGTATAAATAGCATATGCCACAGAGCGGGAACAGCATGGCAAGCTCAGGGGTTTCACTAAAGATTTGGGGAGATTCCCTCTGAAATGAGGACTAGATGTGAGAGAACGCCTTGTGCAACACAGCCAGTAGGCATGCATTTTGTAACCCGTGGGCTTTTGCTCTGGGGCTAGAACAGGAGGGAGTCACCATACCTGTTGCAGTGAGCTTTTATCAGCTCCAGGTGCATCCACAGCCCATGAAGAGTGTGGTGTCCAGCTGTTCATGAAGGCATCCTGTGGCTCCTACTGCTTCCATGCTGTCCAAAGTAGACGAGGGACACGTGTGCTCTTCCACAGCTGACACACAGCCACCTACTGACCTTCATCCCCACATCCGAAGTTGGACTTCCAGCAGACCTAGAGCCCAGGCCAAGGTGGGCAGTGGCTGGAGTCCCTTACCTCCCACTTCACACAGTTCATCTGCAAGGATGTTTAGACTCCCCCAGCAGAGACAAATAGCAGCACAACACCCAGCCCTGCAAAGCCTGCATGAGTTCTGCACTCATACTGCTCCCTTGGGAGTGGCAGCCGCTGGGGGCTCAGCTGCTGGGTCACTCCAGTGATTTCCCTTCTGGTAGCACTGAGCTCCAACTCCTCCGGCACAGTCACTCCTACAGCTAAGTCCCAGGAGAGGAAAAATAAAAAGAAATAAAGGAGACAGACATGGTTTATGACATTTTTATTCCCTGATCAGCTCACCACATGGCCACACAAGCTGCTGAACCGCTGCACTGTGGGCAGGAGCGACCAGCCAGGAGGGAAAATACACATCGACAGAAAGTAGATGTGGAACTGCAGCTCCACAAGAAATCCTGGATTCAGTTTAAGCCTCGTAAGAGCAGAGGCCAGAACAAGAAGAGAAGCAGAACTCGCTTGTGAGGCTCACATTTTCATGGATGTGTCCTGAGAAGTGAGAGCAGCAAACAGCAAAGCGGAGCTGACAGCGCTGACCTGGAGAGCATCAGGCAGAGCCTGTGGCAGGACCAAGCCCCATACATCTCGCAGCACTGCCGGGGCCAGATCCGGCTCCCGCGGAAGTCACGCCACATCTTGCTACTGCTTGCAGCAGTGGTGAGCCCCAAGTTGCCCATATGCACACAGAATGTTATTTTTATAATCATATTAAAAAATTTCAGAATAGCAACTGTGCAGAGAGCAACCCAGCTGCCAGTGTTTAGCCTTATCCTAGGGCACAGGCAGAATATGCTAGGCATGAATTAATACCGCATAAGCTGCACCATGCTGAGTTTCGTGGCTTAATTATAAAAGTGAAAGCAATAATCAGGGGATCTGTAAGGCTAATAAGTGTTCTGAGAACACTGAGTGTGACACAAGAGCCACAGCCAGTGTGACAGGACATGAACGCGTTTAAAAAGCACATTAATCACACGCTGCACATTAATTCACAGCTGGCTTCCAATGACAGCACTTGGCCTTTAGCCACCTTCGTAGCATCACTGTGCACAAGCGGATCAGCACCCAGCCCAGAGCAAAGCAGCCTGCCCATGAGCACAAGTCCCAGCCAGGACACAGAGCTCAGCCCGACAGGACACGGACGTGAGCTCAGGCTGAAAGCTCCGCAGCCCTGCGACTGCCCCCCGCCTTGTGCCTTTACACCCGGGCTCAGTTTAGCAGTAACACCGGTACCAGCATCCGCCTGGATGCACAGCACCATTCACAAGGTGAAAAGCAAAGCAAGGAGAAAGTCCTGGTGAATTCTCCAGATGTCTCTGCAGTGAAACCCTTGAAAGCGCTTCCATTTCCCAGTGTCTCTAAGAAAACCTCTCCTCTCCATCTTGTATCTCATCTCACTGCAGCTTTTTAATTACACAGCTCAATGCGGGACTTATTCTCAATATAGAAACATGGGAATCTGTGAACAGGTTTCTAGAGTGTACTGTCTCCAGTGCGATTATTGGCCATGTGAAACTTGATGTCCAGGTGTCTCTCTTTTAGGCAAAACTATGACAAAGCTTAAAATGGAGACAGCACCAAAGAGAACCCCTCCACCACCACTATCACACAGCAACCCCCGAATTCCTCTAGCCTAAGATACCAGCATAGGAATTTTCCCAGCCCTTTACCAGCTGCCGCTATCAGCAAAGTGCTCCTTGGGCTGAAATGCTGCAGGACTGGGTGCCAGCCCCAGCTGCAGAAGGAATAACGAAGCACTCCCAAACATCCACTTCTGCCCAATAATTCACTGCATCTGAGACAGTTTCCTTGCTGCAAACTCCTCATCCTCTAGCCCTCCTCAAAGGGCAGCTCTCTTCACACTTCTTTGTGTGAAGATCTATTATCAAAGAAAAGCATTACAAAGGAAGTATCTGCTCTTCTTCTCTTCCTAATAATCCCAAATTTAACTATGTCCTACTTAACACCCCCTCTGGAACCAGGAAGCGAGATGCTATTTCTGCTGGCCTCGATACGTGAACTCTGCTGAATCCCAGGGAAGGCACAGACCGGGCTGAGTTTAAAGGCGGGGATGGGTTGTTCAGGCAGCGGCCTCGTTCCTCAGGGGTCCCAAACCTTAGTCTGAAGCCAAGAGGTAGCAATCCTCAACATTTCCAGCAGAAAAATTAAAAATAATACAATTAAATTAAAAAAAATGTTAATCAGTCTGTACAATCCCTAGATACTCTACGCCAGACCAAATTCTTGCTCTAAAGTTGCACTCTCCTTGGTATGGAAACCTATCTGCATCCTCCTCTGTGAAGACTGAGGAACCTGAAATTGCTCCTTCTCTTGGCACCATGGACCATCCACACTGACTTCCCACAGGGAGATTTCAAATGTGAGATTGGTAGTAAAAAGGGAAAACAACCCTGCATATGAGCAGAGCTTGGGGCAAGATAAATTCTCCTGAGATTAGCACGAAGACAGATTTGAAGCAGCCATTACCCAGCTCACTGGGTGGAAAGCCCCTTCTCAAGGGTCTCAAACACAAGTTTTAAATCTGAATAAACCCACAGCATTAGAAGGTGCCCCGGATACATGTGGAAACATGCTCCAGTAACAGATTGGCAAATAAATGGCTCCCGCAGATCTTCTGCCCAGTGTTTTCATCTTCATTTAATAGCTGTTCTCCTTTTCCCTCCCTTCCCTTCCCTCTTCCCCCAGCATCAGCTTGTAACAGCAGATTGCGCTCGCTAATCAAAGAGGGGCCGGGCTCTCTGTGTTTGTTTCTTAATGTCTGTGTCACTACAGTAACACCAGCCAAACACTTGTTTTCATTAATGTTGCTCCCCAAGCCTGCCAATGGAGCCCGGACCGTGCCAGGACACAGCAGAGAGGGACAATTTCGCTGGTCGGGCACAATTCCAGATGGAGCACGAGCACTGCCTCGGGGACACTGATGTCTCCACTCTATCACCTACCAGAAGGTGCCTGCTGCTCTCTTCTTCTCCTCCACCATCCTTCACTGCTGCTGCTCCTAGCTGCTCCACGGGGAATTTTGAAAGGAATCATGAATTAAAAACAAAACAAAATGACCCAAGCATGATACTCACATCACTATTGACCTCCACAAGGTTTATCCCTGGGGCTGTTTAGGGGAGGGCGATGGATGGGGCACAAGGCAGCATCCCCGAGCACGTCCTGGCACTCAGATGAGGATGGTTTGGGTAGTGCCCAGAGCAGCAGCTGGGCACAGGAGGAGCCTTTCCAAGCACCAGGACAATACAACACATTTTTAAAGGGTATCGTCGTGAGTGAGTCTCCCTTTCATGCCCTCTGATGTACACAAAGGGCCAAAACAACTGATGTCAGAGAGGAAGCCAAAGCTCCTGTGGCCTCATCTGACAGTCCCTCAGACTGTCCTGTTCAAGCAGGATGCCTGCTTTAATAACTCCTCTCCTGCTTCAGACTCTCTAGCTAGAACCACCTCACTGTAGAGCAGCAACAGAAGACTAGACCGGTATTTCTGTGCATCCCCCAGTTCTCCCCCGGTGCACGGCACAGTCGCAGGGTGAAGCAGCTCCTTGAATGGCCGTGGCAGCGTTTGGACCAAGAGCAAAGTAACCACTCGTGACGCAGCCTTCTGCAGGGCTGACCAAATCTAGGTCTGCTCTTTGTGGTCAAAGAGCAGCGAGCGAACAGGGGATGAACCCGTGGTGCTTTGTCTAGACTGATACTAATACCCAAACTTTCTTAAAGCTTGCTCGTGTGCACTCATGCTTTGTTGTGGTGGTACAGACTGATAATGAAAGTAATCCTGGCCTCTTCAGAACCGCCTGCAGATCACAAGAATACAGAAGTAACACTGACTTTTGAACGGCCCAAACTCCAGTAACAGGACTGTATTTCACACCTGCAGCGAGCAATTTGCTATCTGAAAAATACCTGCCCAGATATTCAGAGCACAGCCCTACCAGCAGAGCCTCTCGAGAAGCCCTGATCAAACTGAAACGCAAGAAAAGCTGAAGAAGGAGGCGGGAACACAGGGGGAAAGACCCCCCATGGCAGCACAGGGAACTGTCCCTGCAGGCTGCTGAATCGCCTGTGGTCCCGGGGGACACGTAGGAGCTGCCTGCAGGGACCCAGGGCAGCACCACCGCAGCTGCCCAGGAGCGATTTAGGAACACTCCCCAGGAACACAATCTGCAAGTCATTTCTAAAGGACCAGATCGAACCACGAGATCACCTTTCCGAGCAGAGCAGAGCAGAAAGCACCACGTTTCATCCCATCCCTGCTGTGCCGAACCCAGTAACATGTGCTTGGCAGAAGCCCATCTTGCAGAAAGACATCTTATCCTGATTGGAAAACGCTAACATATGGAGAGACTTTCACTTTCCTCAGTGATTTGTTCCAGCAGCTAATCAGCTTCATTCTGAAAAAAATTAATGCCTATTTTCTCATTTCAATTTGTCTGGCTTCAGCTTGCAGCTGTGAGTCTGGGCCACATCTCTTCTCCCTCACTTAAACAGCTCTTGGATACCTGGCCCTTCTCCTTGGGGCGATATTTATATTCTGCTATACAATTTTCTTCAGATGAACGGTGCGGTTTCTTAAGTTCCAGTCCTAGGCACTGTTCTGGGGGTGTTTTCATTGCATCCCCCCTGGGGATGTGCTGCTGCACGAACTCCCCTGTGCTCACCTACCAAAGGCAGGCAGCTGTGTTACACCCCCCTGCTCGGAGGCAACGCATCACGGCTTGGCCAGGAAATACAACTCGGCACAAACAGTGGGGTTTGGTGCAGAATAACGATGGCTGCTGCTCGCTGCAGATAAAGGCTGCTTGTGGTGAGCATCACGTCTCCGCTGCCACCAGCCTTCATCGCAGCTGAGCTAAGGCTGAGTGCAACCACCCCGGTGCTGCTCCGGCCCTAAAACTCTTTCCTAAAACCCTTCCCGGCCTTAAAACTCTTTCCCTCTGATCCACTCCACATCCGCCCTCTATAACTCCTGGCTCACTTCTCATCCGATTCCTGGCCACCTCCTCCTCCCTTTTCCCCTTCCTGTCACACTGATCTTCTCTTAATAAAGCCACTCACCTCCTAAAAAGCCTCAGAGTGGACGTGTGGCTGTTTCCCCACCCATCACTCTATTCCTGATCTCAATCTCCCTCTCACAGGGACTCCCCACCTCCCCCTGTACCTGCCCAGGATCAGCGCACCATCACAGGATCGTTACTAACAGCATTTATCCCGTTTTGTCGTATTTACCTGTGCTGACCAGTCAGTGGGCTGGCAGCTAAGCCAAGTATTAAATATTGAGGTTAGATGTGATAGGTTTCTGAGCAAAAACAAACACGGCAAAAAGAGGCGTTCCTGGGCGCGCTGTGTCTGGAGAGTGTTTTTGTCTGGTTTAGCTCTTGGCTTCCTCAGGGCAGGAGCCGCCTGCTTGGGGTTGTATTGCTCTGAGCAGGCTGGTGGTGTGCAACAAGCAACTCACAAATAGATCATTTAAGTTAATTAATACAAATAAACTCTAATTATAAGCACTAGCCAATTAAAACAGCACAGAGGGCATCTGCGCTTTGGCGGGCAGATGACGGGGATGCTGTTGCAAGGCCTTAGGACTTGGTCCTGCCCTCCCCGCCCGCTGCGTCCCGGGGAGGTTTCCCACAAGGAGGCTGAAGCCGCCGCTACTCCACTCGTCCTGATTAGGACAGCAGCAAATTAAGGCAGTTTTTCACCAGCAAAGCTCTCAGTGCCCTAAGAGCAATGCAGAGCCCACGGATGGCAGTCTGCAGCACGCGTTTTTTTTTTCTTATTCAGTTCTTGCTAACCCCACAGCACAGCACGGAACAATTTGTCCTCTTCTGTGGCCACTTTGGCTAGTGGGAAATTTCTGCTGGTCCCCCCTGAAAAGCCCTCGGCTGTGCTTGCAGCATGGGGGCTGCAAGGACCACTGCAGCTCCTGAGCCTGTAAACAAGTTTTATTCTTTACATCAGCTTGAGTCACTCGGGGACAAGCTCTGGTCCCAGCCAGGATGTTCCTTTGTCCTTCCTTGTAGGGATGGCAGAAACGAAGGATCAAAGCACCGAAAGAATCAAAACATGAAAGCTAGAATATATGAAGCAATGGGGCTGGAGATCCACTCCTCTAGGATAATTAACTTTCCCAAGAACAGATAATATTCCCAAATTAAAGGACAACCTGGGACCAGTCCTGAGAGGCGCATCAAGGCGAACGCGAACGCCACTCCCATGGCGGAGATCTCATCAGGCTCCGGCGTAACCACATAACTACCGCTCTGGTCTCCAGACACCCACTCCTTCCTTCAGCTCTCATTAAGAAGGCAGACGAAAAGCCTCTCGCTCCTGGTGGCACTGTCACGCTGCTCGCCCCCAGGCCCTTCCAGGAGCACCCTTTCCCAGAGGAGGGCTGACTTTGCTGCTCTCCCAGGCTCCAGCAAGCCCGGCAGGGACCTGCCACCACCACCAGCACCCTGAGCACCCCGAGCACCCCTCGGGGCCACCCTTGCCACGGGCCCTTTTTGGGAGGGGGGAGGGGGGAAAAGGGGTGAGCACAGCGGGGCCACCCCCGGGGCTCCCCCTTCCCTTGGAAGCGGGGGCTGCGGGGCGGCTCTCCAAGCCCCCCTCCCGCGGCTTTTGCTCCCCCTTTTTCTTCCTCCTCCTCCTCCTCCTCCTCCTGCTGCTGCTGCTGCTGCTGCTGCTCCTCCTGCCGCCGCTGCCCGGCTCCGCTCCGCCTCGCCAGCCCCGAGCGGGTGCCCCGGCCCTGCCGCACCTCCCCGGCCTCCGCAGCCCCGGCCCGGCGGGCGGTGAGTGCTGAGCCCCCCCTGCAGGCCCGGGGGGGGCGGCGGGGGGATGCGCGGGGGCCTCCTCGTCGCCGGAGGGAATCGGGGGGACGGGTGGTAACGGGGGGCTGAAGGGGCGCGGGGACCCTCACGTCGCCCCCACTTCGTCCCCTCCTGTCCCCCTCTCCCCCCCCCCCCGGGGGGGTGCGGGCTCGGGGCTTCGCCCCCCGGGGGTCGGGGTCCGGCTTGGGGAATGTCCTGGGCTGGGAGGTGTGTTTGGGGTGGTCCTCGTGTGTGTCCCCCACCCTTCCTCGGGTGATGGGGGTTCTGCGGAGGGTATCCCCCTCCCCGCCCCGAGGTGGTGGGGGGCGCCCTAAAGGCACCACCCGGAGTGCGGGGCTGTCCTTGGAGCAGCCCCCTGGGGGGTTTGGGGCTAAGCTGGGTGCACCCCACCCGGCTGGGCTCGGGGAGTCCTCCCAGGGTGCTGGGGGAGCGGCTACAGGCACCCCCCCAGCGGCTGTCCCCCACCCCATTTCCAAAGCATCAGGGCTTGGGGGACTCGGGCGTCTCAAGAGCAGGACCTGGGTGCTGCAGCACTTCCCGGAGCTGCCCCTCAGCCACCGACCTCCTGGCTGGCAGAGCTGCCCCCCCCCGCCCCCCTAGGGCACACCGAGACCTCGGGGATGGGGTCTGCCCACCGCAGCCCCGACACCTCTGGGGCTCCTTGGAGGAGGTACCACCTCGGTGCCCCTCTAAAAGGAGCTTCTCCTGCCCTCCCAAAGCACTCGGTTTCTTGGGGAAAAAGAGACGGCATTACAGTCATTTATAGTGCGTGAAGAACCACTTTCATAACGCCTGTGCCGGAGGGAACATCTAACCAGAGCCGTACCTGTCTGGGCATTCATCTGTATGGAAACTCTGCAGCCTCTTCCCTGGCTAACACCGGGGTTGTCTTGCAGAAACCATTTAGTCTGTCTAGACAAGTATGATGAAGAGCAAAGCGCCCAGAGCGGTGAATGATTAGAGCCTGGCTATCTCGGCAATGTTAGGTTCGTTGTATAGCGCTGATCGGTGGTGTGCTCTGCTTCTGGGTGCCTTTGGGTCTTTGGTTATCAAATGCACGAGGAGTAACCAGATGACCATGCAGGTTTGTTGTGTGCAAGAGCAAGGGAAGAAGAATGTAGCCAGCCCTCCATCACACATGTGCATGGGAGAAACATCACAGAAAGTTTAACCGGATTAAGTGAACAGAGAAAATCACAGACCACCAAAAATGAATAAATGGGTGACGGGGGGGGAAGGGTGCGTACTTTTGTCTTTCCTTCTGGAGGGTAGCACAGATAAGTTCATTAATATTTGTGTGGCATTTAGAGATCCTTAAATAGAAAGTACTAAAAAAAATGTAGCATTATGCATGAGCATAGAATAAATAAGATCCTTAGGATAGGAGACAAACTGTGGATAACGCATGTCCTTAATACATATTCATGTGAAGTAGAGTGTACTGAAGAAAGCAGGCTTGAACATAAAACAAAATCAAGGGGAAAGCAGATGTATAAATGTTCGTAAATACTCTGCAAGCATCCGTCTCCATCTTAGGTACTCGATGACCCTTACAAATCTAGTCTTTAATACTGCAAACCTCTCCGCATATGGGCTGTCCATCTGCCTTGCCCAGCAGTCCAAGTAAATTCACGAGGAAGATTCAGGTGAGGATGAACTTCCAGGGCTGAGCCTTGCGGCAATAACACATCCATCCCAGTTACATGTCAGGTAGGCTCTCCTCCCAGTAAATGCGCGTGTGAATCCCTAAAGGTTTCCACAGCTCCAGGAATGACTCATTTTCAGAGAGACCACACAAAGCATCTGTTTCAGAGTCACAAGCATATTCTAGAGACATGACACATAAATATTACTGGGAGCTGGCAGCACACGAGGCCAGCAGGTTTTTATCTAACTTCATGGGTGGGAACACACAGAGATCTGATTAAAAGTTTCGTGGCCATTGAATGCAAAGGGAGCAGAAGATGCTGCAGTTCCTTGTGGGTACAAGTATGGGGCTGAGTCAGGCCCAGGGTGTATTTTCCCTGTGAGCAGAGGAGATGGATCCTGAGAAGTGCTGAGCATCCCGCAATTCCCCCCCAGTCCCTTTTCAGGTCTGAACCCGACAATACAGATTTGTTCTGACCTCGGGAGCTGAGCTTACTCAGTATGCAACGCCGTGCTCTGTGCAAGGGACTGTGTTTAGGTCCTTGAGGAAGGAGCTGGAATACCAAGAACTTTATTTGCACCGGGGTTACAAGCTCGCATACCTCCATGTCTTCTCTGTATCCCATTGCATTGGACTTTGTAACCCACTGAGTGTTCAAGAAAAATCTCTTTCTATTACATATCAGCAAACAAATTGATAAAATTGCTTTCAGGCTGTCATCTGTGTTATACAGGGGAAGGAGAGAACGCTCGCAGAGTAGCAGTAGCAGATACCAATTGCAAATCTCAAGAAAAGAGCTATTAAGCAACTAGGGCATGTGTTGATAATTAGCTAACGCTTGTTCTGCTTGCTCTGGGCTTTACACTGCTGCTGACTGGCTATGAATTTTCTGCACTACCACTGCTTGTTTACAGTACAGCACCTAACTTAAGCAATTAATCAGTTTTAACAGACTCTGCTAATGTCCCTCTGACATCCGAAGAGCCCAGTTAAATGAGTCTGTCTCTAAATACTACTCAAGAGCCGAGAGGGGAAAAAAACAGAATGAGCACAGCCTGCAGAGATATAAATGACTTACACTTACATTTATTGGAAAATAAATGGCATTAGAATGACCAATTTTTATCCATATATAACATTTATATTTCTTTTTATAAATGAATAAATATAAAATACAATCTTTACAATGTTAGGATGAAATTTCATAAAATACCCAAAAAATCCATTTGGTACTGGAGGCCCTTTTCTGGACTGTGCAACACAGATTCTCCACACACAAGTCCATTTCTGCTTTGTTGGACTATCCCACATGAACTCGCACTGTATGGTACTGCCTTGGCTTTTGAGAATTACGCTGTTGTTGTCAGCCCCACGTTTACCTATCCAAGAAAGCAATGTCAATATAATAGAGAATAAGTGACATATATGTGAATTACACAAAGAATAATTCATAGGTAATTTTCAATTACAGAGAATAATTTATAGGTGCCTGATTTGTAAAGGGAATAATTTATGAGTAACCTGAATTGCACATAAAAAGCATTTACAGGTTAGTGTAACAAAGGGAATATATTGACTGCGCAGCTGTGTTAAGACTGGATTTGGGGGGCATTTCTTGTGCTAACACCCACCATTAAAAAAACCCTCCACATTCCACAGTGAAAGGATTTGTGGAATATGCCCATCTGACCTGAAACCTGCCCAAGCTACCAAAAGCCACATGTACTGGTGAGCTGATGGGACTAGGACTAGCCAGCCTCCAGGTTTATCGCTGGATATCGATTTTATCTTGCACCAAGGCTGGCATGGTGCAGCACAGTGCCTGTGCGTGCTGTCTGTGTGGTCCCACTGCGCCAGGTTTAGTTTAGGATTCCTGGCAGAGGTTGGCTCCTTCTTGCCCTGTTAGGGA
This sequence comes from Anser brachyrhynchus, assembly GCF_964034855.1. Taxonomy (NCBI): domain Eukaryota; kingdom Metazoa; phylum Chordata; class Aves; order Anseriformes; family Anatidae; genus Anser; species Anser brachyrhynchus. The sequence continues at coordinate 13,311,020 of NC_137733.1, forward strand.
CCCTGCAGGGTGCCAACAGGGCGTAGTCTCATGTTTCCTGCTACGTAGATGTGCATCGCTCTTCCCTGTGACCCAATAATGGGGTTCTCCTAATTCTGGAAAAAATGTAATGATAGCAAATGGCTGCAAGTAGGAATAATAAAATTCAGTAGGATGCTTTTTTTTTCTGATGGTAAAAGTAGAGAATGATACATGAGTGGACACAGTGTGTGCCTCCACTTGCAGCAGATCTTTAAATTGTTATAATTTTGCTTAAAGGATTTCTTCAAGTGCAACTACAAGTTAATGGTCTTTTAAATAATAAGAATTGCTTTCTCCTCCTCAGGACTTGCTAATCAAGTCCTACGGTTTGTCATTGGCTAAGAGGTCAAATTAGTTGCTTTTTGCTTAAAGATGTAATGTCTTCTTCCTCCATACCTGAAGTGCATATGGATGTGTTGGTGCTTCCACTCCTTCATCACCACCTTAGCATCCTAAAAACTGAGGGGAAAAAATGCCCACCTAAGCTAAAATGCCATTGCCTCCTGAAGCACTGCATCAGGGTGTCATGCAAGGCGTCCTTGACACAAGAGCTAAAAATTGCAAAGCCCTTTCACACTACTTGAATGAATGAAACAATATATCCATGCATTACATCAAGCACAAATACTATCTACTACAGTTAATGTTGTAAAACAGTTTCTTTTCTTTTAAGCTGCTAAAGATATCCATAATTTTTTTTCTGAAGCGCTGATTTTTTCCAGGGAATTATTTTGGAAAACCTTGTTAAATAGAAGTAATGGTGTTGGATGTGGCCAATACAATGTGTTGCTGCTGTTCTGTTGGGAGCAAAACCAGAGTGCCCAGAGGGAGGAGGCACACGCTGCTCCAGACTGTACATTGCTAGCAAATTCCTGCCCTTCAGCTTTCAAACCATTAAAGCGTAATCATGGACATCCTTAGGCATGTTGGGTGCTCACAAAATGCCCATGCTCATAGCCGGGAGTGTCTCATGCAGGCTGAATATCCCCTTTTAGGAAGCCTTGGGAAACAACGTATGTCCCATATCTTTGGGCACACGCTGTATTTCATGAGAGAGCCCGAGGGAACACATGCTAAAAGACTGTGTGCTCATTGTATTCGTTGTTGCATACATTCACTCTTTGCTACTTCCCATTTAGAAAAGAAAAGAAGAAAAAAATTCCCTTCATTCTCTAAGCAATTCCTCCTCCCGCATACCCGTTTGCTCACCAGGAAGAGCTGATGAAAGCAGCTCCTGCTTCTCAGTGATCTTTGACAAGACCACTTGCAACCTGGACCAAGCACAAAGCCTCTGCTTGATTTCCTTGGGAGCAACAGGCTCCCAGGTGGCTCACACATCCTCAGAGATTTTAACATTGTGAATAGTTTCCTACTGTAAGTTCTGCATATGACCGGAAAAATGATGCTGGTATTTAAAGCTTGCACAGAACAAGTGAAATCTCGGCACTACTAAAGCCCCAGGCAACTCCCGGTGACTTCAGTGGAGTTAGAATCTCCCTTCACACTCTCAAATTTGGAAGCAAATCAGAAGTGTAGAGATTTTGGTGACAAAGTACAAAACAACCTCACGTGTATTCTTGTTGCTACTCATAAAAATCCAGCAGAAGCAACACGGACATTTTGAGGGCAATAAGAGGAGGTTGCTGAGAAAGCATTGCAGACTTTATTTGTAAACTTCCCTTGGATTAGGGCCCTTGTACTACTTCAAATCCCACTGTGCTGTCTGCCGTTAGGCTTTAATGCTAGTGAGACACAAAGCTTGCAAAAATAAAAGCAAACTGCTTACCTGAGCCCTCGCCTATGCGATATACCCTTAGCTCCAAAAGAGATCTTACAAAAAGAGTCTTTTTTAAGGACTGCTTATACTTACAAATATCTTCCCAAGGGTTAGATGTAAAGAAATTCAATATTAATTTTAATGGTTTGCCACTTTTCTCTTACGGTGAAATGACCAGAGCCATCTCTGCGTAATTGAGGAAAGAATTTGGCTCATGTTGGTGCTCTTAGTTAAATATTGAATTCGCTGTCGTGTTGCTGTCCTCAGGGGCCACTGACTGGCACTTACCTGACAGAGCTGGGCTGTAGAGCTACTTAAATTACAGACTTAACCAGTTCCTCATAAAAATATTTCACCTTCTTTTTTCCTCTCTCATGTGATTGCATAATGCTGTTACAACAGTGATGGTCAGCAGCTGATACATGGGCTTATCCACCCAGAAAGCTCTCCTGGTTTCTTCTAAACTGGTATTAACTTGCCTAATAGAAGATAATACTTCTTCCTAGAAACTTTGGGCTTTTGTGCATTTATACCTGTGTATTTTTATTCTGCTCTACACAGGTGGAGCACTTACCTGTAGCTGTCAGCTTTGCCCAAAGCACTGCTGCAAAATACTTGAGTTCTACTGGGCACACAAACATTTTCATTAAAATCCAGACGTAGAACAGCCACAGGGGTACTACATTGTTTCCTCTTTTTCTTCTCTTTGAGATGTCCACTGGAATTTCCATTGATGCCTAGACTGCAATGGGAAATAGGTGCCTGGCTCCTGCTGCTGGCCTTAGAAAAAACCCTTGAAAGGATATTTCCCAGATGCTGTGACTTGATTTCCTTCTGCTGCAGGCTTTCATTTGCTCTTTATTTATCCACTTCAACATCGCTACCTCGTTTAGCATTCTTGATGTCACACAGTGTGACATGAGTTGTTCGTGAGGCGACTCGATGGCAGGGGGCCCACACAGATCTCTCTAGAGAGGCAAAGCAGCTGCACAAGTCTCACGCAGCACATCCCACCTGTGGATCGGGCTGAGTGAAATTCCTTGGGCAGGTGCCCCGGGTCAGTGCCTAGGAGCCAGGACTGAAAGCTGTTAGGGGAAATTGTCAACAGGAACAGCTGCTGTTATTGGTGCCCGGTAAGTCAGGAGTTCAGGCTTCTGATAGATAAAAAAGACCAAGACCTACCTCTTCTCTTTTCCTACCGTGGCCTTTGAGAGCCCTAAGCAAAGAGGAGCACCACCTCAACAATGAGGAGCACCAAAAAATAAAAAAAAACCCACGAACTATCTGATTTAATCCAGACATGTGGTAGTAATAACGGGGCTATGCATTCTTGAGCACCATCTACTGGTACGCTGTCCATAAACCAGAGGCACACATGCAGATGTAGAGCGCCCTGTCACAGCTGCGCTCACGTAAACGCGTAGGGCTCCTGGCCAGCACTAAGCATTTACAAGCTCCCAGCCAAGCCTTACAGCTGGGATCCTGGGGCAAACAGCTCTGAGAGCAAAGCTGGAGGAGTCTCGCAGGTCCCTGGTGCTGATGGTTGCCTCTGCTCCTGCAGGCAGTGCCACAGCCTGCGGGCCTCTCCGCAATGCTGCAGTGCAAACATGCTCAGGAATTCAGCTTCGGGCCCCGGGCTCTGAAGGATGCGCTGATCTCGACCAACCCAGCCCTGCAGGAGCTCTATGCCAAAGCTTTCTCCAGGGCGGAGAAGCTGTTCCTCTCCGAAGCCTACAACCCGCAGAGAACGCTCTTCTGCACGCTGCTCATCCGGACGGCTTTCGACTGGCTCCTCAGCCACCCCGATGCCCCCGAGGACTTTGAAACCTTCTATCACGCCATGCTGCAGAGGAAGCAGAGCTTCTGTCGGAAGCACATTTACCTGCAGCCTATAGGTAATGTGGGTGTCTCCTGGAAAACATTGGGAGGGAGGTGGTGCCAAATGCTACTAACCCATCAGCCTCTTCCAAGGACTAACCTGTGGATGGGAAGTTCAGTCGGTAGTACCTAAGGTTGTGCCGTGCCCCGAGTCCAGAGTCACAAGTCGTGATGACACCCATCAGTATGGCTCCCTGGTAGATACCATAGAATCATAAAATCATTAGGGTGGGAAAAGCCCTCCAAGATCATCTGGTCCAACCATCACCCTGCTACCAACGTCACCCATTAACCCGTGTCCCTAAGCACCACGTCCAACCTCTCCTTGAACACCCCCAGGGACAGTGACTCCACCACCTCCCTGGGCAACCCATCCCAATGCCTGACTGCTCTTCCTGAGAAGAAATGTCTCCTCATTTCCAACCTGAACCTCCCCTAGCTGTAGAGAGCAGTAAGGCCTCCCCTGAGCCTCCTGTTCTCCAGACTAAATAATCCTAGTTCCCTCAGCTGCTCCTCGCAGGACTTGTGTTCCTGGCCCTTCGCTAGCCCTTCTCTAGACACAGCACCGCGTGTGCCCTTGGGTGAGATTTGCTAGGAATATATGCGTGCATATATACACATATATGTAAAACAATACTGGATAAAAGAGCATTTCTGGAACTCCATCCCTGCCAGTTAATAAAAAAACAAACAGCTCCCTGTCCCCAGGCTAATCCCTCTGGGCTGCTTATCTCAAAGATAACCTGAGCACATCTGCTTTGCTATGATAGACAACACAAGTTCTCAGGGTGACCTCTGAAAGAGCCCCTCTCCTCCATACGTGTCCAGCCACCTGGCAGTGGCTGCCACATCCCAGAGTAAGCAATTAACTTCACAACGAGCCTGCCTTGTGCCCAGTCACTGTGGCCAGCCCCACAAAACCCCATCGGACCTGGTGGTCCACCCTGATGCCGGAGCACTGACACCACGGCTTCTCTTCTCAGACCTGATCGAAGGGCCCGCCGGGCTGTCGCTGCTGGATTCCCTGCAGAGCTGCGTTGAGTCCTTCTTCCTGGGGCTCCGTGTCAAGTGCCTTCCCTCCATTCCCATCTCTTCCATCCACTGCTGCTACCGCCACAGCCAGGACTCGGACAGAGTGCAGCTTCACGCAGGTAAGGACCCGGCAGCGTCCTGGCACCAGCCTGGCATGCTGGCACCATGGAAAATAGGAAATGCCTGAAATATCCCTTCATTGCCAACGCAGGGAGGGGACGAGGAAGGGAGTGAAAAGGGAGAAATCCTGTTCCCATGGAAAAGCCAGAACTCTGAGGCTGGAAACAGGAATAAAAAACAAAGTGACTTTCATCACATTTTCCTCTGCTGTTTGTATTTTTCAGCACTGTTTTGTTTAGATCCAGCTCGGATCAGCTCTGGGGGAAGGCACTGTAGATCTCACATGGGCTGAATTCTCACATCTCCTGTCCAGAGCCAAAGTAAATCCATGGCCTGGGTGGTGCAGGTGGGGAATTCAGCAGCCTCTCATGTTCGGAAATCGGGGTTCAAGTGTCACACAGCTCCCCAGGGAAACGAGTCCGCCAGCTGCCAAACTCGCGCTGCACAAACGCCCATCTGGAGCGAGCTGCTCGCAGGTAGCAGGGGCAGCGTGTGCTTGTCCTGGCCCCCGTGCTGTGGCCATAGGGCTTCTCCAGCACAGCTCTGAAACACCCCTGGGGGAGTTCTGGTAGTTCCAGGTGCTTGTTTCCACGGGGCAGTGCTGAATTCATCTACACCTCTGCCCTCAGGTCTGCTTAGCCTTAACGCTCTGCTCAGCACCACTTGAAAAGCCTGCTTGTGCTCCGATTTGAGAAGACGGGCTGCACAGCTGCGATTCTCCGTCCGAGACACTGGGTCCAGCAGCTCTGCCTCGCTGCAGCTTGGATTACGTGCTCCTTCCCGTTAGCAGGAGGAATTCTGGCTCTTGCGTGCCTTCCACGGATGCTTCATTTTAACGACCATCTCTCTTGTGTTTGTCCAGATGGGATCCTGAACTTCCTGAAGAACAACAAGCCCATGGATGCTCTGTGTGTCCTTGGACTCACTCTCTTGGACCTTTACCCATGTGAGACCTGGAGCTTCACGTTCAGCAAATTCCTGCCAGGACAAGGTGGGGTTGGTGTCCGATGATCTCCTAGCACGGGGCATGAATAAGGCAGCACTGTACCAAAAAGCCTTCCCTGGGAAACTAAAATACCCAAATTTTATCCTTTTTTTTTTTTTTCCACTCCCTGATGATAGGAACTGTTTTTTCCCAGTTTAAAACTGGGATCTCAGGGCTCCTGATCCAGGGCTACTATTTCAGGCAAAGGTAACCGAGGTGCTGCAGACCTTGGAAGTGTGTCTTACCACACTGCTAAACTGGACTGCGCTATCACAGCTTTCTTTTCGTGCTGCCTAAGCTGAGAGACAGTCACAAGCTTACACGCGCCTCTCTTTGCAGAAGTGGGAGTCTGCAGCTTTGCCAGATTTTCTGGGGATTTCCCCCACGGTAGCTGTAGCAGCTTGAATCCGCTCGTGCAGAAGGAACGGTTAGGCCAAGTCAGCAAGGACAGCAGAGACCGGACCTTGCCGTTCAGTGCCCAAGAGATGGTCCAGTGCTGTAAGGTAGGACTGGAAAATTCCTGCACCCCGTATTTCTTGCAGTGTGGGGTTTAATACTTCAGGCCTGGGCATAATCCACCTGTCAGCCCAGTGAAGCCTGAGACTCTGCTCCTGCACCGGTCCGTGCATTTACACAGCTCTGAGCAGCTTGTATCTCAGTGCACTGCGCAGATCTCTCTTACTCCCCTTGCCACTGGAGCAAACTGCAGCATCAGCTGCGTAGCAAGGCGACAGGACTTATGGCACAGCAGCACTGGCACAACTGCCCAGCTCCCAGCCTCCTGCTTGGGACATCTGAGTCTTCTGCTTGCCAGGAGATGTGCAGGCAGTAGGACCTGTTGGCTGATGAAGTATTTGGAGATTAATTTGGTTAGCTAGATTAATTTGGTTAGCTAATGGTGTTTTGTGTCAGCCAGTGCTTAGCTGGGCAGGTGCATCTTTCTCAGACACAGGCATCCGTCAGGGAAGAGGACCAGGCACTAACACTTGTCCAACCTGCTTACATGGACAGATGAGAAAAATATATTAGACAAGTTTGCACATATAGTTATATGCCTTAAGTCCCATCCGTCTCTAGCACGTCATCGTCGTGAGTGCTCACCCCTCACCCTGTGCCCAGAGCTGCTGCTAGCGTTTCTCGCAGTGCTGGCCCACGCCGAGCATCTGCACCAACGCCTTCAGTGCCATTTCTCTCTGCCTCACCTTGTGTTTGCTCAGGACATTCTAGTCTGGGGTCTCTTGCTGAAGTAATTTCAAAGGGAATGAGGTGGCAATGGGAGGGGGAGAACCTTCCATCCTTGGCCGTCCCGCAGCTGCCAGTTCCCCAGGCAGTCCCGCTTGGCCGGCTGACTCCAGCTTAGCTTTTGCTTTGGCACAGACTTTGTGCTTTGGAAGGACCCGGATCTGTTATTGCCAATAATTTCTTACAGATTTCTCACATGGACTGTGCTGCTCTTTTCCAACCCCACTGGGACTGATTTTCTCCTTTAAAAACAAACAAAAAAACAAACAAAAAAAAAACAAACAAAAAAACAAACCAAAAACACAAACCACCACTGTGCTCTTGGGGAAGAGAGCTCAAGCAGCACTGCTGCACAGCTCTGAAACACCACCTATGGGGTCTTCCCACAGCTGCTTCCAAAACACACATCTCCCCCTTTGTCCTCCCCCCCAGATCAGGATGCTGGGTACCTGGGAAGCAGGGAGCTGTGTTCCCCTTGGAAAAGCCAAGGCTGGAGGATGACCACGCCGAGCCGGTTAGACTGCCGGAGCGGTGACGGGAGAGGAGGGAGCCGAGGAAGCAGGAATGACCGTGTGCTGCTATGATTTTTGGCTTCCTGACAGGTGACTTGCCACGAGATCTGCCACCTGATGGGCCTGGGGACGTGCCGCTGGCTGCAGTGCATCATGCAGGGCGCGCTGAGCCTGGACGAGGCCCTGCTGCGGCCGCTGGAGCCCTGCCCCATCTGCCTCCGCAAGCTGCAGTACGTCGTGGGCTTCAAGCTGGTCGAGCGCTACAGGGTGAGTGGCAGAGCCCCCGGCCCTTCCTGGAGTAAGGGGCACAGCTGCCAGGCTGCTGACCCCAAACCACGGTGCTAAATGCACTATAGCAGCATGTTAAATGCAGACGCTGCTCTCAGGGCGAGTTTCTGAGCCCATAGATCTGCCAACACCACATATGGACACCACCAAGAACAGTGCTAACACTTCTATGGCTCTAGAAAGGGTTTTCTGCCTGTGTTGTCTAAAAAGCTGGATTCGGTAGCCAAACAGCTAGCGGAATATAAATAATCTCGCCATTCTCATTCTGTACCCTATCTTCTCCTTGCTTATTATTCCTGTCTGACAAGCATCATGTTCAGAGACAGGATTTTCCACGGCTGCCTGTTTTAAAGTCTGTGGGTTATATTTGTAACGAGATGCGTGCAGAATGAGAACGGGGACGCCTCTAGTTTCATTCAGCTCGCAATCAGATGCACAGAAGCATGTCAAAGCATGCGGGGGAAAATACGCTTGCGTGGTTTTGCTGCTCGCCTGTGTCTGTGCAGTGTTAGACCCGTCTGGTGCTTGCTTCTGCCTGAGAGGTGCCCAAATTGCCCAGAACACCAGGGGAACATACTCTGGTTTATTTAAATGCCTGACCTGTCACCATCCAGCTATTGCTTTCTAGAAGAGAACTGCTGTCTGCATTAAGCTCTCCTAGAAATGCTTTTTCCTTTACACCTGCAGTAAATACTGTAATTGGCTCAACATCCCCTGGCAGCAGCAAACACAAAGCTGAAGAAAGGCCTCACTTGCCAACCATCACATCTGCTTCCCTGAGAGTGGAAGCTCAGCGAGATACAGCACACGCCTGTAGGAGACACTTGTGATAATCTCTGCAAGAGGCTTTGCTGCTGCCTTGAGAGAGGAGATAGGAACGTCAGAGATGAAGCCAGTAGTTAAGCAACTCTCTGCGAAGAGAGCACAGAGCATTTGAAGACAATATCAGATCAGATGACAGTTACTTGCAAAGAATATTTTGGGAGGTTGTGGCCAGCCAAGTACAAGTCTGAAGTCACATCTCCCTCTGGAGCACGAGCAAGAATCCCCACCTGCCGCAGAGCAGCCCCAGACGTTCACAATAAATACAGGAAATGCCAGACACAAAGCCATTCCTCCCCAGGAGCAGGTAGTGCTGCGAACGTCTGCGACCAAGACACGATTACAGGCAGAAGAGCACGTGGGACAGGAAACCAGTCCTTATGTAGGAGGATGAGCCCTTCAATTTATTTATCTGAGCTGCACTCAGAAACATACTCCATTTTGTCATCACAGCTGCTCATTCCGCGATGAATTGTCTTGAAAATTGAAAGCAACCCAATTCTCACTGCACTTCCCCAGCGCAACCAACATTTCCACCTGCTGCTTCTGCAGCATCCCGGGCTGTTCTGCACGTAGGGCCTGTATCAGAACGCAGTGATCGCAACGGCCACGCTGAAAAACAAACCAAAACACAGCTCACCAGTGCTCGAGCTGCCCTTAGGGTCTGGCTTAGCAGCACAGGACAGCTTTATCCTCGCCCCGGTGTTAACCACAGTTTCTGCAGCATTTGCAAGTTCACTAGTTAGGGTACAACTACTGGTTTAGCAAAGCTAAATCGTGAATATTTGAGGACTGAAGCTTGGCTAAAGGCAAGGATAATGTTTTATGTCTAGCTAACACTGCAGAGACCCGTGCCCTTGAGTACTGTTTTTTGTTCTCCATGGGCTGCATTAGCATGGCTTAGATCTGCTCGCAGGTGCAGTGCGACCGCCCTGCTGATGGGGCATGGTGGCACTGCCATGGCACGGGGGCTTGAAAAACTTCCATTGCCACCACTGGAGTCCCCTGAAGTGTCAGAGCACAGATTTCATCCCTAGTGACTTCACGTGCACCTGCCTGCAGGTAAGCTAAGACTGTAAAGAAGGTGTCCTGTTCCAGTTATATATGAGAACATTAAAAAAGAAAAAAAAAAAGAGGCTGCAGTCTTACAAACCCCACAAAGATGCGAACATCTTTGAGGCAATAAGTCACCCAGGGATGAGAGACAGGAAAGATTTTTGGGTTTTGGTAGTGATTTTGAGTCAATTATTCCTTCCATTAATAATAATCCAGATGTTCTCTGTTAACGTCCTCATCTCAGCAGTTTCTTTTCCTCTTCTAGGGAATTGTGCTAAGTAGCAGTTGTGATTCTTTCACAGATTCTCTGTTTTGAGTCTTGGAAGTTGAAAGAGACACAAAATCACGGGCTGTTGGCAGCTTCCAAACAGCTCTGCTATCCCCTTCCCCAGTCTGGCTGCTGTTGCAGCTTCTGGTGCATTCTTTGTTTTTTAAGCCCAGAGGGAGGGAAGGGCTGCTGGAGGTGGGATGAGGCAGGAGAAAAGTTGTCCCTTTGCATTTTGACTTGCCCCAGAGGGAGGGGGCAGGGCAGACTAACTTAGCTGAAAGAGTCCATTTTATTCTCGTATGAAATTCTTCCCTGAGGCTCCATGCGCAGACTGAAACGAGAAGCAGGGCCGATTTCTCCCACCCACTCAATTTGAGCTCTTTATCTTTTCTGTCACTTGCCTGAAGAGAGAGCAATAGAGGAGGAGAGGGGGAAGGGAGAAGGGGGATGCTCCTACAGACGGCAGCTCTGTAGCACTGCAAATTTCGTGCTTACTTCTCAAACATGACAGCACCGGGCTCACTGCTGTGTATATGGACCCAGCACAGCGACCGGTGCACTGGGGCCACAACCCAAGTTAACGCTCTGTACCTGTCACCCCTGCCTTTTCCAAAGCAAGTGCAGTGCTTTGCAAAAGTACCAGCTGGGAGCTGCAGAGAGGAAAGCTGAGAAAATAGGCCTCAAGGGTGTGAAATAGCTGAAAAACAAACAAAAAAATGCCAACAAGGCAGACAGGGAGATCACCTTTTATCCAGTGATGACTGGAGTGGTGATTCATCCCCCGAGAGCACAAGAAATAAATGTGCCAGAAGCAACCCACTATATGCCACATTGTAGCGTTTAATATTTAAAAAGGAAATTGTCTCAGACATTTTCCTTTCATTAATTCTTTCCTGGAGCCCGGCCTTCCAACTTGTGCACTTCAGCTCGAGAGACGAGGAGATATTCTTAGAAATATAACACACATTGCCACAGGAGTCAACCACACGATGAAACAAAATTCTTCCCCGCTATCTCAGGAGCTTTTGTAGTGACACAGCTTTCTCTAGGGAGGCGCTGGTTTAGCTCTAGCGGAAATCATGTGCAGAATGCGGGAGAGGATTTGTGCTATTTTTCTCGACTATCTTCAATAACAGGGCAAATTCTGCCCACATCTGATGGGGCTGGCTCTGCCACGGCCACTGACTCCAGGAAGACAAGATAAAGCCCCTGCTCCTGGCAGGGAGCACCACAGCATCCTAAGACAGCTAGGTTTACCCCAAAACGCTGAGAAAGGCATACCTGTTTTCTCTCGTTCTCTAAAATGCCGCCTTTTCCCTTCTCGTCACAGAAGCTCTACGCCTGGACGCAGACCGTGCTGTCCACGTGGCCGAGGCAAGAGTCGGCGGACCTGTCAGCCTCGGAGGACGTCCCCGCGGTCAGCTCGGACTCCGGGATGTGCTGTGAGAACGACTCGGAGGCGGTGACCTCCTTGTCGGAGCCGCTCACGCCGGACACGTGTAGCCAGGCCCTCTCCATCGGGCAGGAGCTGGAGCAGGACGAGCAGTCGGGCTCGCTGGCTGAGGCACACAGCCAGCCCCAGCTCGCCGGGCCCGCCAAGGCCACAGATATCGTTAAGGATTACGAGCTGTGGCTGGAGACCTGCATCGCCGCCCTGGAGAGAAACGTCTCCGAGGAGGAGCTGGCTCAGGTGGACAAGGCTGTGGACGCGCTGGCCAAGTGGGAGATGTTCACAGGACAGCTGCCCGCGATGAAGAAGGACCTGCCCTTTGCTAGGGACAGCACCGGGCTGCGGAAAGTTCTCGGAGACAAATTTTCCTCCTTGCGGAGGAAACTGAGTTCCAGAAAACTGTCCAAAGGGGAATCGTCCCCTCATCGCTGGCGGTGGGAGGAGAACTAGCGAGGGTCTGCCTTGGGATGGGCCAGCTCTGCTCCCAAGGCTTTGGTTGCGTTACTATCCTGCTTCTGAGCTGTCTCACCATGGGTTGTTGCTGTCAGAGGGAAACAGGAACTCCCCCCAGGAATAAAAGGTGTTTCTTTTTTCTGAGATTGCTAATATCATTTTGACGTGATCGGTTCTTTGGTAAGGGTTTTTCCTGTGCTGGTCTAAGCTCCAGCATGACTCTAAATTCCTGTCAAGTCCTATGTAGGCACTTTATTTTCATGCTGTATTTCATTTGGTTCAAAGTCAGCTGGGAAGAGGTCTATGCTAAACACTAAACACATTCACACAGAAGCTTGGGCCATCTGAACAAACAGATGCAAATTAACCAGGGCAGCTCTCTTCCCATACACAGAGCTCTCCTACTTAGCATTTCTGTCTGACGCACGGCTATTATTCCTCCCTCTCTCCCCCCGCCAGACGTTCATCTCTATTCCGTTCACTGCCCCATCGGCTGGAGGCTGAGCCCAGCACGGGAGCACAAACGCTGCCGACAGACCACGGCTGCGGGTGGGGGGGAGAGATGGAGGCGGACGGGCACGGAGGCGGTGAGCGAAGCAGAAAGCTGCCAGGCAGCTCGTCCGTCCTAAAGAACAGCGTTTGTGTGACGGCTGTCTTTTGGCGGACACTCCGGGGGATCTCCAGAGCTGCTTCACTTCAAAGCCAGGCTTGGAGCTGTGAGCTAGAACTACTCACGTCCTCTGCAGATTGGCACTGGAGACAAAACCTTTGGGAAAAAAACAGGAAGAAAGCATTCACACACGCATTGATTATTAACTTAAAAGGGGGAAGTACACATGCATTCCTCTCCCTGCCTCAAGAAGGCAAACCCCCATTCCTTTTGCTCTTCTCTGCTCCATAAGTCACCCACCGGAGGGGAACGGGTGCTGTGCTGGCCCCGGGAGCTGCCTTCCCCTGCTGGGGGCACGCTGTTCCCCTCCAGCTATTTATAGATGGAGCTCAAGAGGCTGATGGCTTTCGAGCCCTGTAATAGCAGCATGGGGAAGGCTGGCCCTCTCCACCCGCAGCTCACTCAGCCCGCAGCACTGATAACGCTCCCTACAGCTCACAGGGCCACGGCCATGCTTCAGATTTCCCCCACCTACAAATATCTTTGAATTAACAACTGCAAAGGACAGGAAAGCAGGTAAGTCCAGTTCAGCTGGGGGGTGAGAGAGGATATTTCCCTCAGAGGAGATAATAGTTTGGGTTTTCCGCAGTGCTTGCCCTGTGCACTTTGAAGGCAACAGGACCCCAAACCCTGCAACGCATTTTTGGGGTAGGTAGGGAGAGAATCAGAGGAACACGTCCAAGGCAAGCTCGAGATTTACTTGTGAAAGTACAAAAGATTTTGCATGAATTCAGCCGGATTCAGGACGCAAGCAAATCCACTTGAGCGTGATTTAGGCAGAGAGAAAAAGGGAGTTTGACTTCAGGAGCGGCGATGGCAGCTCCTGGCAGCTCCCCTTCCCTCCCAGGCCGCGCTCCCTGGCTCGGCGCAGCAGGGCCGCTGCTGCCGCCCCCTCCTGGTGCCTCCGAGGGGCTCTCGGCCGCGGCATCCTGCCCTGCAGCAGAAATTCCCCGACCAAATCCTACCGGAATTACAAATCCGCGTACCGCCCCACGCTTGCTCATGCGTTGCTGTAACAGATTTACTATTTTAAGCAAGAGATTACTTTTTTTGTTTGCTGTTACTTGATTCCGTAGTGAATCATGAGGCTGAACTTTCGAAAGTTTCCCAAAAGATACCATAAACTCAGGATGACAATACGGCCTGAGGGAGAGAGACAGACGGCTTTCTGTCATAAAGTCCAAAGGCAACACAGAACAGGGGAGGCACAAAACCAACTTGCACTGCCGCAGAAGTCACAGATGGGAAACTCCCCACGTGACACTCAGTTTATAGACTTGTGTTAGCTCTGTTGTGAGAGCACAAATGCCTCCTGAAGAGCTGTCACTTACCACTAAAAGATATTTTTTGATACTGCCAGTGATAGAATCACCACTTATCACCTCAGCTCATCCAGAAGAAAGAAGGAAACGAGCAGGGCCGCTCACCTACCTGCGTGGCAGCTCTGCGGGGCCTGCAGGCCGGACGCAGCCTCGCGGTGCCAGGCTGAAAGGAAATGGCTGTTACACGTCCACGTCCTTCGGCAGGTGGAAGCGAGGAAGGGGTCCAGGTGCTGCTGGTCCCTGGGAATCCGGAGGTTGGGGTGCCCAGGAGCTTCTGGTCAGGCTCGCAACACCGGCACACAGAGCTGTAGCAACTGTCCAGAACCAGCAGCACTACATACCCTGCATTTTAAGCAGCACTCATACTATCAAATAAAGCAGGCTTCTGAGGAGATACTTCTACGCAGAGCCGTGTGGGAACAGCAACAAAACTTGCAGCTAATAAGCTGCTGATTTGTGGGCCAGGAACAGTTTCACCACAGGGTAGGTGGTGGGCAGGAGAACCTAGGTGTAATGTTAAGCGGCCCCTCAGTTTGTTGAGCCTCCTGCAGGAAGACGGGCAGAAAAAGGAGCAGAGCACCAGGACAGGAATGGAGGCAGGTTACTGGGAGCAGAAAGATCAGCAACAGCCTCCCTCACAGCCCCGGCATGGCAGCGCCTTCGGCCCCTGCCTCCTGACCAGAGGGCATCTTGCTGGCCTGATGGGATGATCTAGAAATGAACCCTGCACGTTACCTTGCTGCTGCCATCAGGCAATGCCCAACTTATTTTGAAGCAACTTCTGAGGTCCATAATCCCAGACAGAGTAGAAAGCACAGCCTTTTAATAACCTTATGAGCTCATAAAGACAAAAATCTTTTCTCAAGAATAAATTGGCAAAACATTCTGTTCTTAAGAAGTTGCTGTAACTGAAGGGAGCGGGGATACAATGCATCTGCCATGGGGTAAAAAAAAAAGCCAGGCTTTTTCCTGGTTACAGGCAAAATTGCTTGTAACAGACTGCAAAGGTGGGAGAGGAGAAGCCAGTGCCTTCCGCAGATGTCTCATCGGTAATGCTCAGCCCTTTGTGATTTAGCAGCAGATGTGACCACCTTCCTCTCCTAGTAATGGTGTTTTCAACTGAAGTTCATTTCTGCTGTGCAAAATTAAGGCTTTAAAGCTACTTCTTGTAAAAATTCCTGAATACTCTTCCTAATAACTTCTTGCCTTAACAACGTGCTGTTTCACAGGATGCCAGTCAGTCTTGAGGAAGATGGAAAGAAATCTGCTAATTTTTGTTAGTAATTATATAAAACTTCTTCCCCAGTCTACAGGATAGTCAGACACAAGATGGGAGCTGGAAAGCACAGGAATTTAGTTTCTTCCCTCAGTCTCTCCTTCAAGAAGCTGTAATGAATGCTCAAACACCAAGTACGTAAGGGGGCCTACAAGAAAGGTGGAGAGGTGCTCTTACTGGGGAGTCGAGTGATGAGACAAAGTAATGGTTTTAAGCTAAAAGTGGGTAGATATAGTTGAGCTATTCAGAAGATATTCTTTACTGTGATGGTGGTGAGGCACTGGCACAGGCTGCCCAGAAAAATTGTAGATACCCCACCCCTGGAAGTGCTCAAGGCCAGGCTGGATAGTGCTTTGGGCAACCAGGTCTGGTGGGAGGTGTCCCTGACCACGTCGGGGGCGTGGAATTAGATGATCCTTCAGGTAACCTTCCAGCCCAAACTTCATCTGTCTTGTAGGGCTGTAATTCACTGGAGTATTTCTTCCCAGAAAAGGGACAATTTGCTTTCATGGAGCCGACAAGAGGTCACATGGAGCTGCGCTGCTGCTGAGGGTCTCTCAAACTAGGAAGTATGAGATCACACCTGGGAACCTCTTACAAGCTCATAACGAATCTGCCATTCACTTGCCCTCATTTTCAGGGATGCTGACTGCTGGCAAAACACATTGTCACCTGAAAGTGCTCAGCACCTCCAGGGGAAAAAAGGCAGCCATTCCCAGAAGCCTGATGTAGCTGAGGACCTAACATTTCCAGTGATTAGTGGAAGGACAAACATTGTTCCATAGACTCTTTTAAATTGTGCACCTGCCAATGCAATTGATTGGGCATTAACAGTTCACACAAGAAACAATTAAGATTTGCCACAAAATTTGTCAGCTGTGACCTTTCAGAGTACAAGCATGAAAGGTTAACAGCATTCCTAAGAACTGGAGCTCAAATTCTGGCAGACTTAGCTGATGCCACGACAGCAATCCTGTACAACAGGGATGCTGAGAACTCCTCAAAGGTCAATGGTTCTGCACCGTAGCACAAAGATACCACAGCACACAAGTAAGGAAGTCCAAGAGGGGACTGGCACCAGAAAAAGAAGCAAGGATAGTTCCTATGGCTATTATCAGATAGTACACAGCAGAAAAGAAATGTCTAGCAGGTGTTGCCAGCTCAAGCTTAATTGTCTTCTCTTGCTGAGCTTAAAATACATAAACACAAACTCAAGCTGTGTCTCCCCTTCCCCTTCCCATCAGTCCTAATGTCTAAAACATTTACTGAAATGTCACAGATGAATGAGTTGGAAGTTTTTTTATAGGTTAATGTTTCACCAGCCTTCAATTCCTGGACACATTCAGGAAGAATTATTCAGACCAAAACCGGAGAGGTGGGAGATGCATAAAGATTAGAGAACAAGGTTTTATTGCATGACAGCTGTAGTTTCATGCAGCCCGTGCTGTAATTTATTCAAAAAGCAGCTTTTTGCAGAAAATTTTTCAAAGCAGAAGTCATTCTCTAGACTCTGTTGAAAGATAAAAGCCATGAAAAACAGTATAACAAGTCAAGTTTTAATAGATTTATAAAATTCATATATACAAAACAGTAAACTAAGTCACCAAAGCTATAAAATACACTTTTTACACATCACAATATAATTTTATCTAGTACACAGTTTTCATAAATTGAAACTATTACAGCAAGTAGCTGCTTCTATTGTGGATGCTGTTTTGGTGCTAGAAAGACACTTATGTGAGCAGTCTGGAACTGTGCTTTTAATTTATGCATTTTTTTTTTTTTACCTTCTTTAATTTGTCACTGTTTCTAAAGTACTTTCCTGTGATTGTTAGAAAATTAAGGCTAAACTCAGGCCTTTCTTGCCCAATGCAGTGAACTGGTTTAAACAAAAAAAAGATATTGCATAGTATGCGTATTACAATGCATAGGCACCACAGAGCAAGTAAATTGCAGAATAAAAAGATAACGTTAATTGGCTTCCTAGCTACATGATTGTGTCACGAGATAAGTTGGTGTTTTGTCAGTTTGCTTTCATACATATTGATTCCATAAACATGACAACTCATCACAAGAGCAATAAATACTAGCCATTTTGTTAAGTGGAGTCTCCAGAAATACTGCTTAACATGGATCATCAACTCAAGCTCATTACACATCCCAGATAACTTAACCTGTACATCAGAAAAACGCTCATTATCCTAAAGACTGTTAATGGCTTCGGTGTGAGCGGGAGTTTGAACACGTTTTCAAACCTATAATCACCGAGCATGCTTTCCAAGTCTTGTGAACTACCAAAAAGATCATTCCTCTTCCACGTCCCCCTTCTCCCTGCTGTCTTCTGCCAGCTTTTGCCCCCAACCACCCACACGTAAGCTCAGCACAAAAGACTGACGGGAGGTACAAGCAGAGCAGCAGTGCCATTCAAAAATCTGTTCCTTCCCTCAGAAGAATCTCTCCCTTAGGTCCTACTTATGCAAAAAGTTTACTCTCCATCAACTGTAGTTTTTATTCCAATAACGGAAACAGTATCTTATCTAGCCATTCCCCTGAAATGCTTCTCGTGCTCTGGTATCTTGAAGAAAGGTTAAGTAGCTGTTAGGAGTAAGACGCACCGCCTGGCCAGAGATCTGTATCCCATATTTGAGCAGGAACTGAGTTTTAGCACCCAGTTATGAGCAGATGAAGAGAGATTTACAGTGGAAGGGTGTGCAGCTGCAGCAGGGCCAGCCTTGCCAGCCTGCTGCTGTTAATTCACAGCCAATAGCTCTCTGGAGTCACTCAAACCTTTTGGGGTCAATGCAGATGGCATTTCTGTTCAACACAGTCAGTCTTCAAGCACCATCAGCTTTTGGGATCTGCTTAGGAAATAGCTCCTCTCTCCTGCTCCCTTCCAACATGCTTTGGCTTTTTACCAGAATGTCTACCTTGGAAGTCAGTGCTGCTCTTTTTTTTTTTCCCCTCTCCGACCATGATTAATTTCATGTCGGACAGAAGATGTGACCTTTGGGCATATGCCAAGAGCTAGGCTGCGATACAGTTTGTCAAGCCAGGCACAGAACCGCTAGCACTGACGACCTAATACCTCCACACTCCCCACCCAGTAAGACGACAAGCATATCAACACACAGACAAACTTCAATACTGCTTTCCAAACGCTGTTAGGAAGACAAAACCTTTAAGAATCAAGCTAAATTGCCCAGGCACCAAGATGAGCGAAGAGAGAGCATCACCTGGTTAGCACAACAGCAGTTTCAGCTCCAAACATCCTGGCTTTGGTCAATTCCATCTATGTAAATAAATTAGTGTTAAAACAAAGAAGTGCCCACTTCACAGCACAGAGATCACCCCTGCTAATTACAAAACAGGTAATATTAAGAAGCACTACGTTTTGTATTGTCTTGCCAATTACTTCCTCAGTAGGCTAGACAGTCCTCATCTAGAAGTGCGTGGAGTCGGTATTAATCCAGCCCAAACGTGGCCCAGGCGATGCCGGTTTTCACGATTCCTGAATACTGCTATAGGCTCGTTTACAAAAGTAGGCATAGATGTTTTATGGCTGCTGCTGAAACACCCTACCCACCACTTCCCGCGTTACAGAAGTAATGAAGAGCGTACTGAGGTAAAGCGTTGGCAGTGCTATATTAAATCCCTGACTACCCCATGTGTTTTTATTCTAGAAAAATGTTATAGAAGAGAGGCTACTACTGAACCCATAGGAACCCAAGAGAGGTCTCATGATGAGAGGTCTGGTTTGCAGGACAAGCTGCACTGTAGGGAGGTATTATTGCATATCTCATTTTTGCCTCAAGCCGGCATGCATCAAATTGTCCATCAACCCGAAAAGTACTCCTGAAAATTTGATAAGAAAAATCATGTGTTCAAACACTGCTTGAAAATCAAAGGGAGCTTGTACGGAACTCCTTGAGTTCTATCCTGCACAATAGGTTCTTCAGAACTGAAAAGGTACATTCACAGAAGAGGCTGCAAAACATGAAGTTATTATCCAGAATACAGCCACCTAAAGGAGGCAAAGGGCACGTTTTCTCAAGTGATCTTCTGGGGAAGGCTGCCAGTTTCTTCAGTGGTTCCATGTCTATTCTTTTAATTTCTCTTTTTTTTTTTTTTTACACTAACCAGGACTACTGAATACCTGGGTAGCATTTCAAATGGAAAGTTTTTCATACCAAAATCTATTTCAAGTGTCCCAGGGGAATGAAATTTTAGTCTGTAGTGCCACATACAGATGAGCTCTTCCTACACCATTTCATTAGTTTTTTTTTTTTTTTTAATTAGTGTACGTTTCTCCACTCTGCTTGGTTCAGGCTTTAGTTAGCTCAGAAAGTCAAAATGTATGCCTTTAGGAGCTCCTTCGTGCTTGTAACATGACTAGTTCTAGGTTTGATGCAGCAACATATTCAGTTTTTAAAAACACTATCACGTCAAATAATCTGTGCTGCCATACCAAACAGAGTAAGTTCAGTTCTTCATATGAAACTCAAAGCATCTTTGAGTTGTAGTGTGAAGCTGAGTGGCCAGTAATTTCTGTAATCAACACCAGGAACTACTTAATTGCTTTAAAGTGATAACTGCCTATTAAATATGTCATTTATAGAAATTATTCCTACTCTTCCTGTTAAGTTCCAATTCACTGTCATCTGGTATTGCCATCTCAGAATTGTTCAGAAAATGACAGCACTGCAATTTGTTAGCTTAAAAATAAAGACAAAGTACTGCTTGATGAAATACTCCCATTTAGTTAGTTTTTCTACTTAAACTGCACAATTACGTAAGTTTCTCCTGCAGGCACAAGCTGCAAGCACTTCCTCTCTTTGTCCTTGCAAGAGACAACCCATTTGCAACACCCCGTCACTGGCCACTGACCTGTAGCATCAGAGAATGGACAGCATTTTTTTTTTTTTTTTTTAAGTAGCTGTTCAAGGTCTCCATCTGATTATCATCCTGCTTGTGACCTATTTCCTGACTAGCCAAATGAACAATAACCCTATAAAGTTAACACAAAAAAGATGTTCTCTCCAGCTGTGTTTACCTGCAAAGTTCTCCAGGATGTCACTTCAAATAAAGTTTTTTTTTTATTATTTGTTTCTTGTGAAAGGACTACGCAACTGATCAAGCCTGTCCTGAGATGCTTGTACAACTTAAGCTACCTACATTCTGCTTTAGTAATTAACTGATTTACCATAACATGATTTTCTGGCTTTATTATACTACAACTTAGCTTGAAAAACAAAAACAAAATACCTCAGTTGTGCAAGAACTAGAGTCTATATTTAGCAAAGAAGTTTACCTGCCACCTGAAAAATAATCCTTTTCACTCACAGTCCAAATCCTTTGCAAGTTTGAGAAGGGCTTCACTTTTGCATGAAGAGTCTCCTGATCTTGGGTTCCTGGTATGAACCAACACTATCAAACCCAAGTTACACAGAAAAGAGCCTACAGAGCCAAACCACTGATTTTGATCTGCAGTCTAGAGCATCATGCTTAGGCCCATTTTGTCAACAGAAAGAAGAAAGGCAATAATGGGCCACAGGTGAGCAAACTGGTTCCCTAGAACTCTGATTTATTGTGCAAAACTGCTGCTTCGTACAGAAAATCACTAGCAAGATTGACAGCTCCATATGATATAACTCATGCTGTTTCTTTTCCAGGTGCAGATCAAGCTACTTAAAGTATATGTTGCATTATTAGCTCTGTTTAGAGTTTTAAACCCATACAGTGACTATGGATACAAAACCATGGATGGCCATGGAAAGAAAAACAGAACAGGAAATTCCACACTATGCCTCCCAGGTAAAACTACAGTAGATTCAGACATAAAACTGAGGTAATTCTTGAGAAAGAAAATTAGAGTTGAAAGGGAATGCTTAACTCATTTGAGAAAACAAGCATCATATTAGCCCATCTAGAAAATTTAGTGAAAGAATAAAATTCACAGCAAACTAGGAAATAAAATCAAGTCAACCTAGAAGTCGGGTCAGCCCACGACTGCCTCTTCTTTTCCCAGTGTCTCGTGTGAAGTGGAAACCACTATCAGGAACTCCAAGAGAAATTAGAAGCGTTGGAATAATCTTCATCTTCAGTCAAACAAATGGGCTAGCTTAGACAAATAAACCTTATACGATGAGTAAACTTATTTGCACCAACCAAGGTTACAGCATTTACCTTTTCAAATGTAATAAACTGAAGAGCCCTCCCATCTGACTACCAGTCATGTGACATTTTTCCCCTTCAAGGCTAAAAATGAATAAACATTTAAAAGACAGACTTGGTCCTGGCAAAAATAAGACTTGTTACAAGGAAGCTAATTCCTGTTTAAGTTTGCTTAAATTTAAATTGGATTTTCCTGTCTGTAACTTTTCACTGCTTCTTACCTCAACACTGCGTTATATAACGCCGACATAGCCACGTCTTTTCCACTCTGAAGCTTGCACAAAAAAAAAGACTGCTGCATTAGGAAGCTACACAAAAATACTGATACAACATCTGCAAGCTTCAGAGGGGAAGAAAGATTCCAGATTTTATCCAAATTAAAATCCTGTTCCGTTGTCCTTTCATGTTTTTTAGACCACATTTCCCATGGGATCACCAGCTGAAGTAAAACGTTGCTTGTTTTGACATGCCATTGCAGTCTCAGTGGGGATTAAGAACTCCAGAGAATCTGCTGCCTTTGTACGGGTACAAACAGCCCTTCAGGTTTTATTCTTGGATAAAAACCATGACAAAAATTAAACAGTAAGCTACGTTTGAGAATTATCTAAAGAATAGCACTACAATGCTGAGATAAAAGGCAGGTTGTAAGTTTGTCCATGCACCCCACTGTAATAGAAAAGACCTGATATGTCTGTACACAAAAAAGGCACCTGATAGTTAGTTACACAGATTGAGAGAGCTAGGAAATTAACAGTTCATATCAACGCTATTCATAGCCTCTTGCAATTTTACGCACAAACCGTTGCCCAAAAGGGGCAACTCCAACCTTGACTGTATTCAGAACTACATGTGCATTACTATAGGCTAGAGATCCCATTAAGACACAGATTAGGGGCTAATTTTACAGCAAGGTTTTGCTGCCCAAATCCATCAGTGCAGCTGTAAAACTGGGATCTCTAGGGTGTTTGGACTTCCTATACAGTCAACTGTTGGGAACTAATCAAGCAGCTGCTGTACTACCAAAGCCTTTGCGTAAGAGTTTAATCAGTTCCAAACTTCTGAATATAGATAAAGCTCTGCCATGTGAGATATCGAACCTTCACAAGTACTGCCAAACTGCAGGTGTGAGCACAGTGCTGAATTTCCACCAAGCACATCTCACTCGAGCACCCACTGTTCAGAGACAGGGTCAGGTGCTCTAGCACAGGCTGCTTCACCAAGGAAATCAGTTTCCCCATGATGTAATACCCTTTACACATAGTGCAAAATAAACCCTTCTCCAGCGAGGCCTCAACTTCCCATCCAATTTACTCCAACATGGGTTTCCTTATACAGTTTCAGACTTTTGCTTCAGGATACTCATGCAAAACCTTCAGACAAGAGCTGTGCATCCACCTTAATTAGCGGATTCCAGGCCCTTGGCAAAACTGAATATGCATACAAGATCTGGTTATATTCCTAGGGTTAAGAACGCAACTTCCATTAACATTCTCCAAGACAGCTACCAATCTCATTATGTTTAGGTTAGTTTGATCGATTCAGCACCTCCAAACTACAAAAAAGGCAGTTTGTATGACTGGTGTCTCTGAAAAATAAGCATATTCATTTAAAACATAGTGTCTTCCATACATGGTTTGTCAGAGATTTTGTTTTCTAGGAAGGCAGAAGGTGGTTGTGTTATTCAGCATTCCAAACTAGGTACAGAACCTACAAGGGCCATGTTTCAGTAGTGTTTCTAGTCCAAATGATTCAGTAGCTATCATCAACATTTGATTCCTTCGGCCTATAGCTCCTCTGTTTGGACTGGCTAGTTTACAGCATTCCTGAGCCAAGTAAGTAGCATGGGTCCTACACCACATGCAAGGGCCATAAAGAAAGGATAAAAACTTTGATCTAACCCTCCAGCAAATTTTAACAAGACATGGACTGCTCTCCTTCACTGCAACATAATATCCTTCAGATTCTCTTGAAGGATCGTGTCCTTCACAGCATGAAACACAAAGCGGATGTTTTCAGTGTCTATGGCAGTGGTGAAGTGATGGAAGAGCGGCTTACTACGGTTTCTCCTCTTTCTGTCAAAGCACTGCACCAGATAACGTTGAACATCTTCTAGCCTGTGAGGGTCCCCCTTGAAGTCCGAGAAATACTTCTTAATGCTGACAGTCTTTACCTTCTCTACAAGAAGATCCATCTTGTTGAGGAATAGGATAATAGAAACGTTAAAGAAAAGCTTGTTATTGACTATTGTCTCAAAGATATTCATGGACTCCACAAGTCTATTTGTGCGCCTGTCTTCCATGAGAACCTGATCATATTCACTGGAGGAGACCATAAACAAAATTGAAGTTATTCCATCAAAGCACTGGAACCACTTCTGACGCTGAGATCTCTGTCCACCTACATCCACCATCTTGAAAGGTATTTTTTTAATGATGAAATCATGCTCTACTATCCCCTTGGTGGCTTTTCTAGCCAGCAAAATATCTTGTTTGCTGGGGAAATAATTCTGTAAAAGAAAGGAGAAGAGTGTCAAAAAATCCTTCAAAAATGCCTGTTAATGTCAAAATATAGAATGGGAGAAAAAACAAGAGCCCTTTATTTTTTAATTATCAAGTGAAGAATGAATATTCAACTTAAAATAATGGACTGCTGACCATTTACCTCAACACATTGTTAAACAACTAACAGAAGATCCTGAGATGTACGAGAACAACAATTTAGGACCAACGCTCTTGTTCTTGTACTTCAAGCATCACATTTTCAAGCTGAAGACTATTTCACCACTATGAAATTCTTAGCCACAGTGTTATCATCAGTTAGGTAGCGTTCTGTAAAGCAGATCTCCAAAACACCACTGCAAGGATTTTGTTTTTTGAAACTGAATTTTTCAGTTCTTTGCTCTCACAAAGGGTATCTTGCAAGTTTTAATGGAAATAATTCTCCCAGGTTCACAGTCCCTGACCGGTGAGTAAAGCAACACATTCTATTGCAGGATGTGGCACGGCCCACCACTGTAGAGCAATTTGTTCTTCACACGCTTATCACAGTTACTATTTCGGAAAAATCACCTCTTTTCTTTGTTCTCCAAATCTGACAGATATTTTCATTACTCATTTTGAATCGTACAGTAGTAAATTTTTACTTGGTAGGGTTTCATTCTTCTACCTTTGGTAGTACCAGCAATCAGATAATCATGAAAAGACAATGAGATCCAGAGGCTACACAGGATTGACAAAAAAAATGTGTATAAATACAGCTTCCGTAAACAATATTCATCTGTCAAAAAGTATCGATTAAATACTAAGCTTCAGTTTCATAAAGCTAGAGGTCACTATTCCTAAAGGACTTTGATAAAGTTATTTAATGCTTTATTATTATTATTATTATGGCATTAATTATAACATATCAAGGCTTTCATCCTTGAGCACTTTTGGTACAGAAAGAGAAGTTATGTCTTACCAGCTGGCCGATCCGATCCAGGTTATCCAGGAAGTATTTCACTGATTCTCCCTAGGGAAAAAAAAAAGAGATGGAAACTTAGTGTACTTCTAGGATAGAAAATCCAATGGAACTATTGCACTTCCACTTTCCAACATTGAGGTCTAACATAGCTATATCACAAATGGAAGTTTGGACTACATCCTGATATGCTTAAGGAGCTGCAACAACAGAAGTACCCCATCGCTTAACTCACATAAACTGCTGATAATGAAGCAGAGCTGCTATAATTTGCTACTGATGTGTAGGTGAGCTAGTATTTATTCTAAACAGTTCTGTTACTAGTAGAAAAAAAAAGTTGTGTAGAATTTTGAAAAAGTGTTCAAAGTTATCTAGTAAGTCTTTACAATGAAAAGGAAGTGTTATTAAAGGCAGTTCTTTGCTCTGGATTAAAGTAGTTTTTTTCCCCTTGTACAATCAAGGCAGTTAAATGACACTGGGTGGAAGTAAAAATAAACCCCTTCATTAGAAACCAATGTATTTTGCTTGAAATTCGTAACAGTGAACAAAAGCATATCCTAGACCGGTTGGCATATCTTTAGTAAAAGTGAAAGATTCAAGCCACCTAAGATTCATGATAATTCACAACCATGAAAGACATTCTCTTCTACAGACGGCTTCCCTTCTAGGCTCAAGGGTTTTAATAACAGATTTGCTGATCTTGTACAAGACCCCTTGGCAGTTATATTGAAAAGAATACGCAATGTTTATAAAGAAAATGTATCTTTATGTGAACTTCTTATCTTTTTTAAAAAGCTTGCCTGTTTATTACACTCGAATCAAGTGCTACTTTGCACTGACAACTGACAGTAGGTGCCTTCACCACGTTACTAATTTAGAACAAGAACATTCTCAAAATATCATCTCACAGATTCCAACAGCAATATAAATCCTTAAACCGAACATTCTCCTCCATACCATAGGCCTGAGACAGAGGAACAAAATTATTCCCCTCCAGTACAACTTCAAACAGATGCCAACACAACAGTTTATTTTGAAGAATCAGACTGGAGATCAGAGGATTCAGTGTACTGCACAAGGACATACTTTCAGCATCAGGCAAAGACAAAAAGGAGCTGCAACTTATTTCCTGACATTTAAAACTGGAAGCGTCTTCTCATAAAGGAGGGAAAACATATATATTTGCAAAAAGCTGTATGTATCACAAAAGATATACAATATTAAGGCATTAAAAAAACGACTTTTGCAGGGGCGGGGGCAAGTTTGTAAAGAACAATTGCTCTAAGAGCTTCCTTACAATCATGAATTTTCATAAGGTGAAAGTAATTTCCTGTATTTTTTGGCACTCTTTGGGATCAGAAGAGATATCACAGACTGTATGAATACGAAAAAGGTCTTCCTGTACAGCATTAGTCATATTTAAGAGATGGGAGAGCCCAAACGGAAAAGGTCACTGAAGCTAAAAAAAATCCTTCTCTATCTATTGTGTTTTGTCCTGCACAATGCTTGTAGATGTGCAACAAGATGGCAAGCAGGCTGTCTCTGATGTGACTAGTTCCTTTTTTCTATCCAGTCACTTTAAGAGTCCTTGCCTTGCTCATACACCCTCCCACGCTGAGAACAGGAAACAGCTGTATGCACGTAAACTGCTGCGACACACAAGCAAATTTACCTGATTTATGGCTTGTGCCTCCCCTACTTCCTGCCTCACACACAGATCAATTTAACGTTTTGCACATTTATAAGAGAAAATCTAGTTATTGAAAAAGACACATTTTTTATTCAGTGATTTAAGGAAACTAGACTTCGCTATTTTTCTATGAAGCTCTTTGTAATGTTGTAATTACGCCAAATAATTAATTCTGAGAAATTTTAAGCAGTAATTGCAAAATACTTGGATAGCTGGGTAACCAAGTCAGATTGTTGAACAGGTATGCTCAACATAGGATGGGACTGACAGCTCCGAAGAAGTCTGAATATTGTCTTCCAGCACAGAATTCAAAGATTCTCAGTACTTAAGTCAAAATATCTGTTTCCAGTCAAAACAACAAAACCCCCAAAAGCTCCAGAGGGTTCAGAATTAAGAATAGCTCAGAACATTAAAGCTCACAAACCTGAAAAGAAGAAAAAAAAGCTGAACAAAACACAAACACTGAGAACCCCCTACTCTCAAGATGATTCCCCGATTAAAGCCCTAACACAGGAACATAGCAGCATGGGGTCAGTTCCAGCTCCAAAGACTTCTTGGGTAACTTTTTTTTTTTAAACACATTTTATCTGATTCACAGAAAGCTGGTTGCTTCTGAGGAGCTGTGGTATGGGGGGACACTTCAGTTCATCAGCCTGGCAGAGCAGAACAACTGCAGAGAGCACCAACTTATTTGAGCAATAATACAGATTACTCAAATGAGGGAAATAAGTAAACTCCATGTTTTATGACTGTTTTGTATTAATATTTTTCATTGTAACAATTGTATTAACTGAACAATCATTTAGCTTTTCATTTTTTTTCATCATCCAGAGGAAATAGAAAGCAACGTTAATTGGATCTAAAAGTTAAAGTTATTTAGCTTCCTATTGAGCTGTACGTAAATGCAACTTTGAGTGCCATCAATATTATGCAGAGTATGCTTACATGCTTTGGGTATTACATACATACATTTGTTAAGTGTGTATATATATAAATTACACATATAGTTTAAGAATAGGTCACCAGGGCAGGTTTTCTATTCAGTACAAATTAATACAGAAACCAGAAAGTACCAGCAGCCCCTCACACGTTGAACTATTTTTCTCTTGTGGCCACTGAAGAACAGCAACCTGTTCTGGCTTTCTCAGCACAAGTTCTTAGAGATTCTCCAAAGTCACCCAACCAGTCAACTGCACTCAAGAGCTGGCTCAGCACCTCCTTTTCCACCACATCGCAGCCAGTTATTTCTGCTTCACCAGCACAACTTGCCTTAGAAGCAGCAGCAAATATAGCAGCTAATACTTGCAATTAACTCTGACATTAAAGACATCTTTATATAGATTGACTATTTCAACCTATTTTAATGGTTCAACTGAAGAAGCTGAATAGTTTTCCAGGCACTGTAATCTATTTTCAACTATGCTTGCAGGCAGCAAAACAGAAATCAAGCAATATAACCTTTATACTATTTATACTGTATTTAAATTCCTAAGGAAACACACCCCATGATGTATCTTTTACAAAAATCACACAAGTTAGGTCTAGGACAGCTCTAACAGGCTGACTTGTCAAGGAAAACTGTAGCAGCTCAAGAAACTTCCTGAAGATCAACCACCTTCATACAAGTTTAAAGTTTTTCTAGCCTCTGGCTTTCCAAGGAAGACTCAAATCTTTTATTCCACTGTTGGAGTACTACTACCTTTAAAAGAAATAATTTAAGAATATTCATACACAATATTTTTGAAATCTGAAAGGCATTATTTCATTTCAGCTGACGTGGCATTGTGTGTGTTAGTGAAGCATGTCGGTGCTTATGATCTATTAGACTTATTTATACTTATATTATTTAACTTATGATCTATTAGAGCATTTCACATTTCAAAAGTTCTATCAACAAATCCCGAGATGTGTACCAACAACAAAATAAATAATGGTCATCTGCTAGCTTCCCCCCCCCCCTTGATAATTAATCAAGATGTCAAAATGCTGTCTTCCATCTTTGCTCAGTACTGTCTGGGACGAGTATGCTCTGCGTTATGAGATGTACATAATTCAGATACTCCTTTTTAGTACACCAGAGCATAGACTGTAAGCCTTTCTTAACTTCTTGGTCACCACACAAGAGTTACCACAAATGTTCGGATGATTCATTCTCCCACTGCTAATCTCTTCTCCCTCTGCAACACATATCCTCTGAGTAACTGTTCTGCCAACTGGGACCAAGTGAAAGAATAAGGCTCCGTTCCCATTGTTCAGCAGGATGAGTCACTGCACATCTGGGAACTGGGGGAATCGAGAAACACAAACACAAGGCCTGTAACGAGTCCACAAGCTCCACAATGTAGCATCACCACTGGACTTCATTTTTTATTTCTATTTTTTTTTTTAAACTGCCTTATCTGCAGTATCAAGTTTGGTAAAGTTACAAAAGTAGTACAATTTGCTTAAAAAGTGACTGGTGGAAGAGAAAGGGAAAGGTAAAAATGAAAATATTTTTGCTTCCTGAAATAGCATTCTAAAGCTCTTTTTGTATTCTAGATTACTATGAACATGGCAAGTAAAAATCTTAAGGGACAAAAGTCGCAATATTAAGAAATATCTATTGCATTTACTTCTATGTATTTTGCATTATATGAATATCGTCTTAACTCCAAATAATTACCATAGAAAATAACTAATTGAATTCAACTCCTCTGTCCCTTCAGGCTAGATTCATAACACAGGAAATCTCCCCAAAGAAATACTAGAACAAAACTGGCATCACTTCCTTTGCTGCTCATGAGTCGTGTTACATGAAACAAGTAGAAAACACTTGGGCAGAGTTCCCAAATAGTTTTAATTTCATGAAAATAAATGCACAACAGATTATATGCAGATCACTTTAAAATACGCACAGAAGCTCAGAAATAAGAAAAAATGTTCTGCAAGGCCAGAATTTATCAACTTGTCGCTAACCCTCAGCCAGTTATTCAAAGTAACATTGGTTAGATCATTAATAATGAAACGTCCCATTGTCCAGTTCCCTAAAATATAGGCTCGTCTCAAACTTCTCCTTCTGAAAAGCAGTTCCTTTAAATCCTAAAAGACTTGAAAGCAGACCTTCTGTTCCAAATTGGCTTTTTTCCTTTCCTTGTCCCAAGGCCTTTTTGACATAATATTAATTTAGCCCTTCCTGATCATTCTGTCTCTAGCTGCTAAATTTAGAGCAGACAATTTAAGGTAGACCTGTCAGTCTTTGCTTGTTTCAGATGATGAATTAAACCACACAGGAAGGAAATGTTATACTTCAAGGAACATGTAATACAGATCTAACAGGACTCCCACAAATACACAGACACAGAGAAACAGATCCTGAAGTAACTACTGCAAGCTGCATCTGAACCTGTGCGGTGGAAGCAATGGGGATCTGTCTAAAAGCACGGTGCTGTTTGCATCACGCTCTCCATTTAGACAGTGTAAGATGTTTCAGCAGCACAGAGGAAATCCAGGAGAGCCCAGAAGCAAGTCTGGAAATCTGCCAGCCTTTAACCCTGGAGATCTCAAAGACATGCCTATATGGTTTAACTCTTAGGTTGCCTTGTGTGGAGTCAGGAGTTGGAGTCGATGATCTTTGTGGGTCTCGTCCAACTCTGGATATTCTGTGATGCTGTGAATAGGATGGTCTTGAAGCACTGGTACATGATTTCATCCAAATTTGGCCTTTATATAAAGTACTGGCAAAGACATATACTCCCAGAAAACGCAATGCTGATTTGCAGGTAATATCTTTGTTTCGCAGACAGATGCTGTAACCTCATTTTTCCACATTTCTTGGGATTTCAATCACCTGTTGATTGTAAGGGGCCTGTTCTGTAAAAGCAATATATCCAAAGCAGATGCCCAAGGGAACACCGAGGTTGCTAGCACAGAGGTAGAATAAAAGAACCAGGAGACTAGCATTTGAGAATGTCAGAGACTGTTAGATCAGCCACTTCTCTGGTACTGAGATTAAAACCCAAAACTTCACCAGCAAAAAGAGATGCTGGAAGTGCTTTCCTTAGAGACACCTGCTGGACATAACAAGCAGGTTAACATCCTGTCACCGTAACCCATACAACCTTTGCAAGTGAACATGCAGATGAAACTCCAGTTTACACAGCCTGGTTTGGTCCAAGGGAAAGAGACAAACCCTTTATAAACCCTTTGAAAATTCTCAGGAGGGGCAACTACAAACAAATAACCCTGCTCATTAACAAATGCCCTGCATGCGCTTTCAGCAGGTTACTTCTGAACCTGTCCTTCTGTTCAGCCTCACTATTAACGGGGCATGGACTGACCACAGCCTAAACCGTTCCCTTCTCTACAACAACAGTTGATGAACTCTAAAGCGTTATTTTCCAAGGCGACAAGCATGCCTGTGCTTGTTCAGAACTCACTCAGAAGGACGTTGGAGTAACCTAAATTGCCCTGCAATGATGAAATGTTTATGCCCGTTCTTACCGTAATTCCCTTTTATAGATAGTATCTACATCCTTTAAGGGCACTGACCCTCACTGAAGCAAGGCAAACAGCAATATTTCAATCAATCCCCAATTCCAAGGCAGAGACTAACCACTTCTCGCTATTTAAGCCATACATAACAGCAATATCGAGTTTCTCTAACATTGCTTAACTTCCTCCTTAACAACAGCCTGAGCTACTGGCTCCCATCCAGCGACTCCAGAGCTTATCCAAGTTGCTGCTATCTGTACCCTACAAACATACCAGCTACAAAAAAGCACCGTTTGGTTCCAAGCTTTTAGAAAAAGCTACCTCTTCTTTCTGCTGCAGTCGTACAGTGCGAGTATCAGATATTAGAAGTCTAAAAATATTTTTAAAATTCTTTATTTGTCAGCTCAGTACAAACAGGCAATGCAAAAATCTGCTCGTCTGTCCAAGTCAGGATGGCTTTCTATAAACTCATCCTGCTCTGAGATATGACACTCTGGCCAAGCTGTATGCTTTACAGCCCATGAAAAAAAAAAATCATGATCAAATATTTACTTCATTCCTCCCCAAAAGTCCAGGTTAATCTGAGCTCCCACATCATCGATAAGAACTGTGGGCCCCTGGGAGGGAAGTTTTAGAAGCACCCTTCACAGGAGCCCTTCACCACAAGAACTCCTCAACTCCTACATCCATTTGCTTTTAGCAGCAATTGAGTACAGCACCTCTTTCTGGAAAGGCAAGGAAAAAAAATAACCTTTTTTTCCCCAAAACTCTAGGTGTTTCTGCCGCAGCAGGATGTAGAGGAGATAAATTACTCTTGATAGTATGTTAACAATTATGTCCATTTGTCTCAAATATGCGCACTAGTAAAAGTGCCTCAAGGACGAAAGGAATTTTCTCTCAGACTAAGACAGGCTCATCCCACACCCTGAGCTTCAGGAGACATTAGCACAAATCCCTGTCGTTCTGATTTTATTTCTACTACCGCCTCCTCTTCACCGCTATCCCTGCTTCACAGACTTGCATTGACAGGAAGAAAAGCAGGTGTGGACAGCAAAGAAATAGTACTGGCCACCCACAAAACTAAGACACAAACTAAGGCGCACAGGTGCAAAACAATAGAGTTAAGTTATTGCTTTTTTCTTTTCTTTTTTTTTAAATTCTAGAGAAATCCTTATCCAGACTTGTGACATTAGTGATTTAGCACTTTGTAGCCTTCACTGCCTAGCAGCTAGCAAGATTCAGGGAACAGATATAAGGAGACATATACCTAATTCATGTGGAATAAACACAGTTATATTTAAACAACGATAAAAGCCCGACTGCTGTATCCAACATCAGCTGTGTGTCCAGCTCACACACTCACCCTGGCACAAGCAGACGACAGACCTAGTCCCCAGCATCCCATGAAAGGATTCCTTCCTGTTTCCCTGCCAACTGTCCAAGCGACTACATTGTCTAGATTTGCTGCAAGAACCCTTTCATCTCCAACACCGGAGGTTCTCCGTGAAGTTGAACTAATGCACGCCAACTCAACTTTTCATTCCAAGCACAGTTGGCTGAAACGCATAAGGGAAGGCAACTGAAAGCAGCTGAAAGAAAATCCTGAGCTGTAGCTGGACAGATAGATCCAAATTCCTGGTCAATCACTGGCAAATTATCCCATTTATTCTCAGTGGGCAGCTGCCATGCAAAAATGTGTATTTCCAACAAATGCATAATTTAAAGGGAACTGGGTGTTTCTACAAACCACCAGGAGCGACGCACAATCCCATTAAGTGACCTTAGTCCCATGCTTTGTTTTCAGCAGCTCAGTATGCAGACTTGAACCTGCTTTGTTTACAGAAGACATCTGCAGAACTAGAAAAAACGCTGACAGAAAAGCCTTAACTTACTAATTAATTTAGTCAGCAGTGCTGACTATCTGATCAAGACTAAATCACAAGTTTACCAGTGAGTTTCCCTTTCAAACCTTATCAGATAAAGGGATGGGAAATAAATATCTTAGATCTAGTGGGCTGAAAAAAACAGCTAACACCAGCCATGAGAGAATGTTGAGCTTGGACTTTTCCATGGCAGGCAGCCAGCTGGAAAGCTAAGCAACTTGAATGCATTTACAACAGGCATAACCTTGAGTATCGCACAGAACGATGCTTTCCTACACCATTTCTACACCCAAGCATTTGTCGCAAGGTGCCCTAATGCTCCACTTGCTGTAAAAACATCACCTCAGACATGTTTTACTGATTTTTTCTATAATTTGTTGTCAAGGTAATTATAAGGATTGGAAGGAGTCATTTACCCCACACATTTATTTTAAAAAAAGCTTTAAAAATATTTTCTCATTTTTTATGTATGCAACTAGGACATTTTTAGATACAGTGCAGATTCAAACGATGATCTTGCAAGACTGAGAAAGCTGCTCATTATCTGAAAGTTACTTCAGTCTGATTTTCACCAAAAACGTAAAATATAAGTTAAGTCTTAGTTACACTTCAGTGTGCTATTTAACAGTTTCCCTTAAAAGCAACTGTGCAGACAGTAAAGTGCAGAAAAAACACACTCCACTGTGCTTACATTATTTTCAAGTTTTATACCACGTCCACTACCTCAGCTCTCAGCAGGCTCAACTACACAGAACACAGGACTTACAAGTCTTCGGGGGATTCCTCTCTAACCACTTTCTGTTTCTGTATTTTCAGAAAAATTTTCATTTACCCTGGAAACAAATAACCTCACCTTTTTCAGTAACAGCTTGACTTTTGTTAATTCTAAGAGACTGACTAACATCTAGCTACAAAATTCACCTTTTTTGCTTGCTTGCTTTGCTAGTGACTGCTCAAATCAGTGGAATTTCTCTCAGTACCGAGAAGCCACTCAGCATCTCAGTTCATCCACTTAACAGTGAGATGGGAATTCAGCAAGTGACTGCCTTCCCTATAACCCCATCTCTCCTGCTCCAGTGCCGGTCACGACAGCGCATGTTGATCCCTGAAGATGAGGGATGGTGAACTTCTCTGCCTCTGATGATCTGAAACAGACTTCAGTTTCTATTCACAATCTCAAGTTTTCTCTGTGATCTGATTTACAGTCGTTACCTCACCATAGTATTTACTTACATCCAGTCATGATATATCCATTCTTACAAATATATTCCTCCTAAATGAAGGTTTTCACGGTGGGAGATGTTCTTCTAAATATGCACTTAAACCTCAGCACCACTGATATTTTAGTAAG
Organism: Anser brachyrhynchus; assembly: GCF_964034855.1. NCBI lineage: Eukaryota > Metazoa > Chordata > Aves > Anseriformes > Anatidae > Anser > Anser brachyrhynchus. Next base: position 13,345,216 of record NC_137733.1, read on the forward strand.
AGGATTTCAAGTAACTTAAATTTATTACTTAATTTCAGAACTTGTTCTCTTTCAAAATATTCAGGATTGCTTTTCCTGCATTTTTGACTTCATCCAACTGCACAAACTCACATTATTAATTTCACTTATTAAGCCAAAATTGGAATGAACTTACCTGAGCTGAAATCTACAGCTACTCAGGTACTGACTCACTAAAGGATCAAACATCCTTGAGTGAGCACTCACAAGATGATGTGGGATTGGTAACTGCATGAACAATAGCTGTATTGTTGACAAATCCATCCAATTTTCATGTGCACTTACATCTTAGTTCTTTGACATAGCCCTTAATCATTAAAAGCTACTATCATGAAGTTCAGGCTTTTAGAAACCACTTAAGGGCTTTTTTCCTCCATGGAAAGTAATACTGAAGACCTGTATCAAATGGAAAGCTCTATTCTTATTCACCCTGAAGCGTATAAATGCATTTGCCTTATAAAAATCAAGTGCTATAAGCATATTAAAACAAATCTAAAGTAAATTACTAATAATTGAAATAAGTGACTTGGAATAAGTAACTTACCTTCCATCCTTAAGGCCTGATTTACATGTGCAAATTAACGAAACCACAGTGGGAACTGAAAAAGGTTTAACAAACTTCTACAAGCTGCTGAGCAGACTAGACTATTGAAAAAAAATCCGGACTAAAGCCCTGGTCGCATCCTACTGAAGCGCAGATGGGGAAGCTGCCCAGCCACGTGCATAGCCATCTGAACTCCTTGCAACCTAGAACGTATGTGCTGGACCAGGAGGATGATGACAGAAAAAGAGGACACAGTAAGTTAGTCTCTCGCCTCCTGCCCAATAAATCCACACATAACATCATTATTAATCCAATACTGTACTCTGACCAAACTGCAAATAGATGGATCAAAGTCTTAAATTCACACAAATCAGAGACAGAATTAAATGTGAAAGAGTTCCATCAATAAACCACCATTTGTTTCAGCTAGAGATTTTACTGAGTTTCCCCAACTAGAATTAAGTGAGTATCATGGAAAGCAAGTCAAATTAAGAGGCTTTGGGGGTGGGGTGAAGAGCAGACCTTCTAAGGACAAACACCAACAGTTTGTTCAGGAGTAAAGCCAAGTGAAGCACAAGTCTGCCACAGTCTGAACTGCAGGAATCTGTGTTGTATACAGAGGAGACATTTGAAAGGTGTCAATAAATTACTTCTCAGAGCAACATGTTTTCCACTTTCTCAAGCAGAAAATCTTGCATGATGTTTCCAAGAAGTTTTCTTCCCCTCCCTCAAATACTAAGTCAATAATAGGGCAAATTATGTTTACTCCACAGAGCTGCTTTAAGTAGAGCTGCAAACTAGTGAGAAGAAATCAGGCTGCCTTCTGCCTTTGTAATAGAAAGCTTTCCCAGATACTGCAGGTTCAGAAAAGGGGAAGAGTATTGAACCAAACTTATTCTTCCTGCTTTGAGAAGGCTACAGCTCTGCTCCTTCCATAGGTGTTCAATTGGCAGCTGGTCAGTTTGTGGCACTGTGGAACCCCAAGAGATTTTCTGGAGCATATCACATTCAGAGGCATCCTTAAGTCACTTAAGGTACGAAAACCCTCCACTGCTGCACAACTATAATTTCACAGACTCAAAAAAAAAAAAAATCACAACTCAAATACTACGTCTCCTCCCTCCCCCTGCTTACCTCCTTCTCTGTGTTCAATACATGTGAAACTGAGCCTCGTCTTTGAATGTTACACAAACACTTGTGATACACTGATAACCTGGAGCACAAACATTTGAAAAAAGTAAACAGCATCCTTGTGGAACTGACATCTTATTTTGGCATCAGGAAGGTTTTACGAAGGAAAGGAACAATTGCCTGGAGGAAGTGCCAGCAGAGAAAGACCTTGCCCTCGTTCCCTGGCAGGCCTGACATTAAGGTGACTTGTGCTCACATGCGACACCAGCTACTTGGTCCATCCTCAGTGCCCCAGCATGTCACTGCCTCAGCTGCTCTAACAATCAACCCTACGGCTGCACCCTACCTCAGATCAGCCTCCCAGATTACAGCACAGCTTCCAAAAAAAAAAAAAGTTATGCCAACAGAAACAAGAACACAGTGCAGGGCAGAACTCCCTAAGCCACAATTTCCTATCACTCACCATGACTGCTCTGTCACAGAACTACAGCCCAAGTTAAGCTCAAGCCTTGCAGACATGCTGAGCGCAACACTCCATGTTATAAAGCACAGCAGGCCTGGGAGGGAGGGAGTAGGAAGAGGGGAAGATAACAGAAGAACAGTAGATTGAAGAAAGTTGCTCTTTACAAGAAGTTGTTGCAAAAAGATCAAGGTTTGGAAAACACAAAATGGTGAGTTATTGCTACGTGATTATCCTACCTGCATTTTCCCTTTCAGCATTCTAGCAGGTCCCATCTTTTAAAATAAATAGGCTTATTAAACGTAACATGTCACACTGACAGTGAACTAAGAACAACTTCAAATCTGTTTTCTTTTTACAAACATATAAGAACCCAGGAAATATGACAGTGAGACTTCCTAGTTTTCAATGTTTCACTTATTTGTTCATCTGTGCTTGGTACTTGTTACTGTGAGCTATGTGGAATCAAGAAACCAGGAAAGCTTTAAAGCACTCAATAACCCTTATTCTACCAAATTCAGTGCCCCCTTCAAAAAATCCAAGCCTTAACCTCTTTTTTTTTTTTCTCCTCTCAATGGAATACCTTAGAGCATTTGAAAAGGCACTGAAGTCACCCTTGCTCTCAGCCCTGAATTTAGGCAGAGAACGAGGTCCAGAATTAGTATGAAAAAGCAGATCACCACTCTTCTGAGCACACACTGAGCCAAGCCAGGGAGAAGGGTGTACAGAAAACTATTCACCACTTCTTTTGCAGTGCCCCCCAACTCCCCAAACCAGCTGTAGGGGCAGAAAAGCACTAATAGAGCACACAAGAAGCAGCAGGAGCCCTCTTTCCCTCTTTTCTTTTACAGAGCTACGCTGGTTCTTGCTGGATCTTGAAGAACTGTATGTAGCTTTAATACACCAAAACCTCTGAAAACCTGTGTCATGGGAACATGAATTCAGTCTCCACTTCAGCTAGATTTTCAAGATTAAAGGACTGAATCCCATCTGACAAGTGGAACCCTTCCATCAGAAACAGCATTCTGTAATTGTTTTTAGACTCCAGTGTCAACAATTAAATATTAACATACGCTGCTGTATTATGCTTGTATTTTGTTGTGACTAGAAGAAAAGTCACTGTCCTCATGCACTGCCATGGTTTTATCCTGCTGTATTTGATGTGAGTCCTCTCTAGCTTCCACCAAATTTCAGTGGGAACTGTTTATTAGCCTCTTTTAGTCACATAAAGAGCACACCTTTAAACACCCCTAACTCGTTCAGACTTCTGGAATACATTCTCATTACTGGGAACCTCCACGGAGCCACTTGTTGCCAATTTTGAAGTCTCCTGAATTACTGAGCTCCATTAGAAACCTTCTGAAGGTGGAAACTAAAGGGTACAATTGAAAGCTCAAGTCTGCTCCCTGAGCTGAATTTCTCTGCTCAGATCTTTCCTGGGCACTAGAAAGGGATAAAAAGATTGCTCCCGTGGTTTTTAGCTGCAGTTGGGTACTGGCTCAGACAGCCTGAACTGAAAATTTCCTTCCTTGTTTCTCACAGCATGTGCCAGCATTTCTTGATGGGAATGCAAAGATTAATTACAGCTGTACTTGCTCTGAACAAATCCTTATATTCAATACAGTCCCACAAGATTTAGAGTAGCACTAATTAGGACTTAGAACAACAATTCTGCAAAGACAGACAGAAGTATTTTTTAGAATTATTTTATGCATAATAAAATGAAAGCTTCTTTCCCAAAGCAGGGTGGCATTTACTCTCAAGAATTGGGAGCCAAAAGGACTTTTCCACTCTCAGAATATCAGATTTTGTGTTTCAGTGCTATTGCTGAAGGTAAGACATCAAATTATAACCACTACCACACACAGGCAAGGATGAGTACAGTACTTATTCTGTAAATCTTTTGGGACACCCAGGCAGTTCCCAACTCGGCTCAAGCAGTAAGAGGTAAAAACAAAAGTTTGTCCTTAATCAAATACACATGAGTAAAGAGAAACTTTTTGACCACAAAAATAGCAAATGATCATGCAAGATACAAACTGTAGTAAAGCATTTTCAACAAGGGAGCTGTATCTATGAAGTTGTTTCTCTCATTCACCTTAACCACACCAAAAATACAGTCAAGTTTAACTAGCATCCATGGGCCAAAAGCAAAAGCTCCTACAGACAGGCTTACACAGTGCCATAAAAACACAAGGCTTTTTAATCCACCTCCAAGAACCTAAAAAAGTAAAAAGCAGGACCACACGAAGTGTAAAATTTCAACCGTTTGGTATCCAGACAGCAGTGCAGTAATGAGGTGTACGAACACACTGCACATTTTACAGACTTCAGAGGTGATTTTGCTCTAAGTTTTCAGCCTTTAAAAGGGGGAAAAAAAAGATGGAAGAATCGTAGAGTGCCAGGAATTGGCTGAGTACTCGAACAGTCAGTAGCACAGGTCTTTCTCTATTAAATTTTATTCAGCATCTGTCTCTGTTCCCATATGGTAGGTGTATCAATTTCTTGTTATCCATTCTTATTTATTATGTATCATCTGCTTGTTACTTTCCAAATTATCCTCCCAGTTCCCTGCAAACTACATTTCATCCAGCTGTTGCATGCTGTCATAACCTAAGGCTGGGGACAATTAGTGGCAGGAATCTTTTTATTTTTCCGCAGAGCATTCAGTACAGAGGGCTTTAATCCTTGCTTGAGACTTCTGGTAGGTAATGTAATAAACTGCTATTTTCTAACGCTTTTCCATTTGCACTGCTTTGAAAAGGTCACAATTCATGACCTTTCTGGTTCTTGTTATTTCTCTCCAATAGCAGAAATTATTAAAAAACAGCTAATAACTGCTTTAGCCATCATACAGCTTCCTGTGGGTGGTTCTACTTGTGAAAAAGGCTTCTCTCATTAAGAACAGATACCATACAAGTGGACTTTCCTAGAATTCAAAGTATAAAATTATTTATGACCTTTCCTTCCAGCCTACTTTAAATGCAAGTTCTTCTCACCTCTTGCTCAGTGCCTCTTATGCCAAAATTGACATTATCAAGTGAAGCTTTCCTTGGTTTAGGTGACAGACAATACGTTATGAAGGCATCCTCAACTCTGGCTCTTACTCCAGCTTAGTCCTTAATTTGAGTCTCCAGGACTGTCCAGACACGCTAGCACTGGTACAGCCCAACAGCACGCTGCTCAAGGAGCTCTGCTGGTGGCAGCAGGCCTGTTAGCATCTCATCTTAACATTTATTTTTAGATTAGTGCAAATATAATAGCAGAGTGAGCATTTAACCCCTGTAGATGCAAATTGACAAACTATACAGTATTAGACAATATCCACACAATCTTGTGCAAAGGCTTCCAGCTGCATTTTGCTTTATGTTCTCTCAAATTTTAATAAAGCCCAAGCTATAACAACTCACTAGCTCTCACCTCCTTTAACAAAATGCCACTTCTGTTTGACAGTTCTTATTTAAGACTTTGATCTGATTTTTTTTTCCTGTTTGGTTTTAGAGACGGGATTAGAAGCCAGGGACTCCAACAGCTAATCCCTCCTACTACAGAGGCCAGCCACAATGCTTTGCAGTATTGTGCTTAAACAAGCAATTAACTTCTTTTGCTGTACAAAGATGAGTCAAACTACATAACATAACCATGAACAATTGAGTTCTTGGGATTAGAGGACAGAACTAGAACCAAGAATTTAAATCTGGACCTCTGGCATTTAATTACCACATTACAGGCATAAAGTCTTGCTTCGATATTTAACTGAAGGGAAACATCTCCATAATTGACCCAGCTATGAATTCAGAACAGGATATTATGCAAGTTGCAGAGATAAAGTCAGCGATTTAATGATCCTTTAAGTCATTGTGACATCTTATGTCAGATTAAACCTGTTTCAGAATTCTAACATAACTAAGATAACAGAAACTTACTGTTGTTTTTATAACAACAAAAATGTGGCTAATTTAAGTGAAAACTTAGAGCACTATCACTCCTTAAGAGCAATAGCTATATTGAAACCGGCCTCTATACCAACCTCAGCTTCACAATCAGCTTTGTCAAAAAAAAAATTTAACCTAACATTGTTAAATACCGATGTAATTGACTTTGAGCACTAACACTGGAATTAAAAAAATATCAAGGCTCAATAACGGCAAGAGATTCTAGTTTGTTGTGCTCCTGTCAGTCCATTGGTATTTTACGAGTTTCTGGGTCTGAGTGACTATGTTCCACGTAGATGTAGAAAAAAAATCTGTAGACCTTCCTCAGCAATAATTTAGTTTCACAGGAATTCTGCAAACTAGAAATATCTGCAAGTTCACAAGTAACTTGCAAAGAGTTATTGCTTAGTCCTAATTACATGCATTAAAGGGTAACAAGATTTCCCACGCTGACACTTTGAACAGCACGACTATTTCCTTTGTACATCTCACCAACATTGGTCAAGCCCCAGTAAGTCTCACTGACGAAATATGCAAGTTTCATGGCTCTGAAAAAAAAAACAACAAAAAATCCTTACACAATAAGGAACATTCATAACCTCCCGTGTAAGCTTATACTCAAGGAACCACAGAATGACTGAGGTCAGAAGGGACCTCTGGAGGCCAGCTGGTCCATCCCCCTGCTCAAGCCGGGCCACCTAGAGCAGGGTGCCCAGGACCATGCCCCCAGATGCCTTTCGAGTCTCTCTAAGAAGGGAGACTCACAACCTCCCCAGGAAACCTGCGCTCAGTCACCCTCACTGCAAAGAAACGCTTCCAGACGTTCAGATGGAACTGCCTGTGCTTCAGTTTGTGCCCACTGGATTTTGTCCTGTTGCTGAGGACCACTGTTGCCTGGCTGTCATCTCTGCATCCTCCCTTCGGGTGTTTAAGTACGTGGGTAAGACTCCTCCTGAGCCTTCACTCCTCTCCTTCTTTCCTCACGGGAGAGGTGCTCCAAACTCTTCATCATCTTCACAGCCCTTCATCAGACTCTCTGCAGTAGCCCCGAGCATCTTTCATACTGGGGAGCACTGAACTGGACCCAGCACTCCAGGTGTGGCCTTGCCAGTGCTGGATACAGGGAAGAACCACTTCCCTTGACCTGCTGGCAGTGCTTTGCCCAATGCCACCCGGGATACCGTTAGCCTTCAATGCTGCAAGGGCACACTTCTGGCTCACGTTCGACTTGGTGTCCACCAGGACCACAGGGTACTTCCTTGCAGAGTTGCTTTCCAGCTGGGTGGCCCTCAGCATATATTTTTGCATGGGGTTGTTCCTCCCCAGGTGCAGAACTGCACGTGATCTTCATGAGGTTCCTGCCAGCGTAACAGTGATTTGCAAAACAAATAGCTTATGTTTGTATTACGGTCAATTGTACAAGTTGAAGCTGATTTAACGCTTGGTATTTCCCAATGAGTTCTTAGTAAGTGCATTAAGTCAATACCAGATGCAAGTTCTGCATTTCAGTGCTGCAGCATGCATGTTGAAAGAACAACAAAATGTTTAGAAACACTTTTAAAGCCCATTGAACTCTTCCCTTGCATCTTAAAGATAGATGATCAGTAGGAAATGTTTAAATTAAGGATTCAAGCAATCTCCACTGAAGTATTTGAACACACCAGAGACCTCTCTCACAGATTTCATTTAGCATGTCACCTTAGAAGTCACTTAATTCCCATGTCAAGCAAGTACTGTTTCACTGCCCAACCTTTCAGTTCGCTTGGCTTATGGAAGCAGCCAAAGGCTCCCACAACCCCCGTATGCTGGTATACAGCCCAACTCCTGGTCACCTTGCATTACTGCAATGCCCAGAATGTCTGTGCCAAAAGTAGGCCATTTAGGGAGCAGTTTGTCTGCTTTGCATCAAGAACTAATGTGAGAGACCAGTTCATCAACTCCATACTGCCCAAAACACACCGCTGGCTGCCTACAAGGCTTTGAAGCAATCAGATCCTTACAAAATTTGAACACAGCTATACTAATCCAAGGGGCAGGCTGGTCACTGTGCAACATTTCCAACACACTATCTGTTCTGCCAGGCATAATTTAGCTACCTCCATTTATTTCAAGGATCTGATTGAAGAAAAAAAAAAACCCAGTTAACTCATAGGGGAGTGACTCACACCCCATTATAAATATTCCCCCCCCCCTAAAAACCCACACCCCAAAACACCCGGAAAATGGAGAATCAATAAAGAAAGGGTCTTTAAAGCATTTTCCAGAGTCTTCCCACATCCAAGGCTTCAGAGGCTCCTAGCATTTGAAGTCTTACTGGAAGTGTTCCATACAATTCCCTGAGCAGAGATCTAAAAATAACTACGGACACAGTAGTAAGTTTTCATCTATATTTGCAAGCCCCTTACATCCCTCTCAGGAACCACTACTTCCCATTTATGCTGACTTTTAAAAGGACCTACTAAACGTTAGAAATTGTTTCACAAGTGTAGAGAACATCAATAATTATTAAATTTAAATCGATACTATAGTGATGGATCATCTATATATCCTGCATTTTAAGGATAACTGCATTAAACCAGATGTCTTTCACAGCAAGGCCATGCGCTCTGTTCTGCATGAAGGACGGGTATCTGTAAACTCCAGTCAGAAATGAGTCTGGCAACACGTGAATAAATGGGCACAGTCACCTTAACGGGCAAACGGTCCTTGAAGTTCAGAGTAAATAGTCCTACCAACCCTGAAGAGATACATTGTACAACAGGAGAAGTTCAAGAACTCTTCAAATATATAGTAACAGGCTAGAAAGTATTAGTATTTTGAAAGGAGAGAGCAAGAATAATTGAAATAAAGATACCGCTTTGACTTCCAGTGTTTGGGATGTACATAAACAGTATGCGTGTTTAAAAAAACACCAATCTGCTAAAAGAATGTCAATTTTACTTTAACAAACCAAAGAAGGGCAGATGATTGTCTTTTCAAATCTGCTCATAGTTGTCATGAGCTCTGTAAGTGCTCGCACACAACACGCCGCTATTTTTGACCATGACGAAAGTATCACTTTCTTGCACGACAAGTCCTATTTAGCCCATCTTTATCCAAACTGACAGAAAGTACGCAGTGTCACAAGCAGTCCTAAAAGTAGCTGACCTCCCGTCAGTTTTTATGCTTGTTCTGGACACATTAAAACAAAAGTGAATGGCTTCTCACGTTCTCCCACTGAAGTCCTGGGAAGGGAAAAACAAAACAAAACCAAACCCGACTGACCAAAGAGATTCCTACGTTGGCCTCGGTCTTCACATTTTACTGCTAGAAGGAACTTGCATTGTTTAGGGGTGTAAGAAAGCTTTCAGTTTATTTTAATACACGCACCTGGACACCTATGTATACCCAAATACTTGTTGTTAGGCTCAAAGTGAAGAAACTCCCTCCCTTTCAGCTAAAACATAATTGTAATCTCAAGCCCCTTCCTATGAGGGAACCACTCAAAATAGAATTTGTCTCCACCTGCTGGCAAGGAAGAACTGACACCCAGTTGCCCAAACCACCACCGGCAACCTCAAAAGAACAAATGTTACAGGACATTTTCAGACACATGATAAATGTATTCCTTTCTAACATACAGACAGAAAATGGGGTAGGATAATGAAGGCGAGGGAGAAAAGAATCACATACTGATTACAAAGGAATTCCTATTCTAGTAGTTAAAAACAGAGGACAGAGACATGACAATGTAACCAACCATACAATGAAGCTTTTGTCCCCAAACTACTTGGCTTGCATACAAGGAACAGAGGAACTTGGGGCGGTGGGGACAGGCTGGGGCAGGGGGGAAGCATGAGAGGCTGGTGTTTGTGAAAAGAAAGTGAAATTGGTTAGTCTGCTTTAAGAAAGACAGTGAAGGGGAAAAAAAAGCAGAAAAGCACCCTGCTATTGTAGAATCCACCCACTCATTTCTGAAAAGCTCAAAGACCCAGACAGGGATTTACAGCCAGCACTTCTGGGCACTGGATATGAAGCAGAAAACACTCAAATGCCCAGAGGCAGCTTCTGCAATCCCAGAGAAGAAGCTTTCAGATTGTATGACGTTCTGGTCAGAGCCATTTTCTTTCAACAGGTTTTCTCCTGCTGAGTCAGTCATTACGCTCAGCGTTACAGACCATAGGAGGACACCTGTACGCCGCAGTTTTCAACTGTAGTTAACCAACCATGTTTTATTTTTAAGCAAAGTTACGCAACTTCCTGGAAAAAAGAGTTCAAAAGCAGACCAACGTAATCCTCTGGCTTAGAAGTCAGGGCAGCATTGACTGGAGGAGGAACTACTCAAGGCAAAGTATTAACAAAAATAAAACAGGCTGGTGCTCAGTTGACTGTAAGACATGGGAGAAGAAAACACGGGTTCTGAGCAAGGTCGTGACTGCAAACATCGTCCAGAAACATCCAGAAGAATTACAGCAATTTAAAGCTTTAAACTTGAGTTTATTTTAAAACTAGGATAAGGATAATAAATTCAGTTCAAACCAAGCATATTCCATTCAGTAGCTTACTCTAAATAAGAAAGGGAGTGCTGATACAGAGATTCTCTTTAGCCTTAGTTAAAATCAGTTCAGAATAGAATGATTTTCTCTGAGTCGACTAAATCTGGCTTCTATTTATTTACATGAGTCGGTATCCAGGGAGGGCTTAAACTAAATTAAGGTATGGGTTTATACATACTATATGCAATCATAAATATGGCAGCTCCTTAAACTATCTGCTTTCTGTAAAAAGTTTGGTAATTTTCAGCTTTTTATTTATTTTTTAAAGGAACTGTACCGCTTCTAATCCTCGTGTACTTGGGCAATTGGACTTTTGCTGAAACTAGAAGGAATAGAAACAGGTTCAAGTTATTAAGGTCTCAAGAGTTTGTTTAGGGAGCAATCTAAAACTGGCACTTGTACCCTTGAGAACAATTACATTTACCAAACTTTACTGCAATAAGCATCTTTTTTTTTTTTTTTTTAAACCCAACAGGACTGGGTTATGAACAGCATTTTTGGTAGCACACTATCTCTGCATTATCGACAAGTTAGCAGCGTGGGTGCTGCAGCAGTTTCAGTCGCACTAGTAGCATTAAGCAGGTTACCTGAATGCTGTCCAAAGAGACACACGATAGAATTATACCGTGATGCTGAAGATGACAGCACGTTAAATGATCACTTCCATGCCTGTATGCTTTGTTTTTGTGGGGCATTTTCATTTTTAGATATTCCCTGATAATCCTGCTCTCAACGCAAGAGAATGCAAAGGTAGGCCTACTAGACAGGGAACGCTATTTATTCTGCAAACTGGACACCCCTCCACCCCCCCCCAGTCTGATGTAATTTTATTTTGAACTGGCATAGGGACGAACCTCCCACGTGATCCCAATCTGCATTTCCCCTTAAAAACGAAACCCTTGCTTGATCACAGCGTTTCCCAGGAAAAGTACGATTTTTAACAGGCTGCTGATGCAATTACTGCTCATTATACTGGATTCTCTTAGTAGTTGTCTCATGTTAAATGCAAGTCCCCTGTGGCATGAACCATCTTTTTATTCCACATTTGAACAGTGCAGAACAGCAAAGGCTTAGTCTATTTCTACAGATGCTAGGAATTATGAAACAATCTATCCTTCCCCCATTCCCAGTGCTGTAACATGCAATTTGTTAATATTTTTAGCCTAAGGAAATGAAGTTTTTACTACCATCCTGTGACAATTTTACCTAGTCATTTTATTTATTCTTTAGCTATTCTCAAGATACTTCAGACAGATATCAAAGATACGCAACAGCAAGACTCAAACAGGCATCTTAGTAGCAGAGACAGATGACTATCTAAGCCCTGTAGCATGAGTTTAACTACCCTATTAAACACCACAAAATCCGTGTAAAGTAGTAGCATGAAAAAACAGACTTTCACTGGGAGTTTCTCTAGGTTTTTCTATAGTTATATCCAGTTCCTTTGTAAGAGTTTAAGTCTAAGTCTATAACAATTCAGGTTTCTAACCCAACTCTTCTAATTAAACATTCATAACATATCCAGGTATGAAGAATTTCACCTTCAGCTGTTTTTAAGCATAGCTAAATTCAGTCTGTGGTCAAAACACCTGAAACTAAGAATTCTACCTGCAGATTAAACCATAATCAATATTCTAGAATCACAAATCATTTATTTGAAAAATTAGGAAATCATCCCCTGTCACCTTCTAAGAACTAGTTACAGGGATAGTAAGTTGCATGGATCCGTACCTTGCTTCACTGAAAAAGGAAGTGGAAAACAAGAAAAAACATTTCCAACTCGCACGGAGAAAGAAAAAAGAGTGCATTATGAACAGCTGCTAGAAACGTATTCCACACCAGAAGTGCAGTTAGTCTGGTGCTAGAGCATGAAAATCTAGTAACAAGAAAGCAAGGAAGATAGCACATTTTTAAAGCTCACTGTCATCTTCCAGTTGCTTATCCAAATTTCACTTGCAGACGTCAGGATGAAAAGAAACAGCCAAATAGCAGCAGCCGGAATGGGTGTTGCATTCACTTCAAAAGATCTGCATGCAGGAATAGTTTGCCAGTATCAATATAGTGCAAGCTGGCAGGACTGGAAAGTTACAAATTAAGTGTGCCTTCATCAGTGACCTACTATGAACAGAACTACTGAGCTGCTAAAATATTTTTAGTTCAACCAATTCCTGCCTTTTTTGGTTCCTCTTGCTCTTCCAGTTTATCCAGTCGTGCACTTTTCCACTCCCTCTTACTGCCATGTAGTTTTTCAAGTTTGGCTCCAATTACCACTTGTTCCTTCTGCTGAAGTGTTCACATTTACAGCATAACTACAAACGGCTCATATGATGGCTAAATCTTGCACGTAGCGAGTGATCTTTCAACTGAGGAGATATTTATACAGCAGGGAACATTTTTCCCCCCCCTCCCACCACAAAAACTGTGGTACTCACCAGCTGATACTCGCTCCGACGGCTGAAGGCTTCCTTGATTCCTGAATCCCTCCACAGGGCGCCCAGTGCAGGTACGTACAGCTGGAAAGTGGCAGGCTCTATGGGCATTCCAGCTTTGTTTTCAAAAGCCATCAAAAACATCCCATGCTTCTCATTCTCTGTGTACTGCCAAGGGATCCCCAGTTTGTCCCGTGCATCAACCAGAACCCTGCAGCCCTAAAGAAAGAGTCAGATAAAGTCAGTGAGAAAGAGATTAAAGTGTATAAAAGAACAAGGACTCAGAGGTGCTTGAAATTCAGGGCTGTGTTTTTTTTTTTTTTTTTTTTTTTTTTTTTTTTTTTAAGACCTTACTCTGGTGAGCCTGAACGCAGGAGGGAATCAAACATTGTTTATTGGAACATCTCCACCAGAAATAAGATAGAAAGAGCTTGCTGGTATAAGCAGCCTAGCCACAATGTATTTCTTCAGGTGGGAAAAAATATTAGCAGCAGAACAAAGGCTATTACCAACAGATTAAAAATAAAAGCAAGCACCGAATGCACAAAAAAAGTGCCTGGGAACTAACTTATGATCCTCACTAACATGGTTTTAAACACTTACAGAAACAGAGCGCCATACCAAGCTAGCAAGATCCTAGAAGCACGTTGCTGTAAAGCATGGTTTTGACACAATCTACTTGGATGCTATAAAACACAAGAAAATACGTCTATCCAACTTGACAGACTTATTGAAAATTTACTGTAAATAAGCATCTTCTGTTGAGAGACCTTCATCCAAGCAGTTCCTTCCAGTAGGAAAGCCTAGCGGCAAGGAAGCTGGAGACTCTGGAGGGGTTTCAAGCTGCCAGGCTGAGTAAAGCAGCAGCAGTTTTCCATCAGCACCAGCTAACTTTTCCAGCTTGCCACACATTTGATAAGTCATGACAGATACATTTTGATATCCCAATTCTGAGGGGGGGAAAAAAATAATAAAATTGAAGGAAGGCGACCCAGTTCTCAAATTTAACTCAGGATTACTGAGACCACTCAATTGCACGCTTTGCCATTTTTACGGAAACTTAACTTCTTATTCATGGCAATGGGCCAAACACATGAGGTTAAATAACTTTGAAACTTCGGCCTCGAATCTAACCACACCTGTGCTTATTGCCTTCAGATGGGCGATGCTTATTTCTCAACAGTAAGAATCGCTTTAAAACTGGATAAATCTGTTAATGGCGGCTTCGCATCTCAAGCACTACCTAATTCACAAGTAAGATCTGCGTGTTGTACTAAACAACTGCTTACTGTGCTGATCTTTTGGTTTAACAGTTTATGAAAACAAAAATAAAAACTAAAACTGAAGCTTTGTTTCCACAGCTATGCACACGAACCTCTGCATCATGGGACCGCTTCTTTTTTGTATACTTTAAGCTACCAGGATGGCAAGTATGTTTTGTCAACACTTGAACCTTTCATGTCTCCAGTCCCTTAACAGCCCCACACAACACGAACAGTAACTTCTCCAATGGAAATTAAGATTGGAAAGAGAAGTGAGAAGCAACTTAAGTTTGAGTGTCACAGAACAAGAACACAAAATGAAGCATCTTGCTTGTCACTGTGCAAGTGTTCCTGAAGTGCAGTCTCCCAGAAATGTAAATATTTGGTTCTCTAGTGATTGTTACTTTCTTTTTATAAAGTAGAGAACAGATCTTGACAATACCATGAAAAGACTAAAATTGAATGTATTTACAAGCTGCTGGTTTAAGTTCCAGACATAAGTAACTACTTAGTAACTCTGCTGGACAGACCAAAAGCCCACTGTCATTCCTAGTTAGAGTTTATCATTTTATTAGCACAAGTCCTGAGATCTGCTTTACTTGAACAGTGTCAACAAACTCCAGCCAGAAGGAAAATGCACCACTTGCAAGGTTCCCTCTGAACTGCAGATGCCCGCACTCCATCTCATGACTTGAGATGCTTTTGCAAACCAATCACTTGCACTGAGCTCCGTCCGGGTGCAAAGTCCCCCCTGCCCTCAGATGAGAATTTCACAAGGAATTTTTTCCAAAACTTTGTGGTTAGCAGGGCTGATGGCACACTGCTATTTCTAGATGCTTAATGCCACGTTTGTTTCTGTGCCAGAAGTCATGTTCACGGACAGAAACAGTTAACTGGGGCTCCGTCCACATGCAGGGCTCAGCCGGCTCCGACCTTTCACCTGCCCCGGCTCCAGCTCCCGCAGCCACCGCCCGGCTCAGCCGCAGCTTTTCCATCTTCCAGCATCCAGATGGATTTAACTCTTCACCATCTCACGGCTATCGCAGTCCCCTAAAAGCATCTCAAGTGAGAGACGGCAGGATCGCTGAGTTCCCACTACGATGAAGCAGCATTTGGACTTGAGACTCGATGCCTTTCCCCATACTGTCGCTTCGCATTTTACTGCTCCCACCGGGGATGTGCAGGATCTCGAGAGGCTGTTGTTAAGGAAAGTTTCATCATTTGTTTGGAGAAAACCACAGAGCAGAATTTCAATCAAGGATGTAGAGACTGCACTGGTCCCAGAATAGTCACTTATCTGCTGGCTGCAGCTCTTTGGCAATGCAGGTTTGAATCTCCCTGGGGCAGGAGAAGGAACTAAACCTGGATCCCACAGACCCTATGCTGTGCATAAACCACATGGTTACCCAACGGGGTGCATGTGGCATTCAGCATCTTCCTCCGACTGTTTTAGCGGGGGGAACGATTGCCACCGAGTCATGTACAGGGACAGAGCTGGGACCAACTGGCAGCCAGAGGCAGAGCCATCAGCACTGACAGACACCTACAGAAACACACAGAAGGATGATCTTAAACACTGAGTGAAGAGCATCAAAAATAGGAAATGGGGTAGGAGGAATGCTGTGGATATCCAAAGGAAAGCACCTCTCAAAATCAGAATTTACAGAACACACCAGCTTTGACATTTATACCTAAAATGCATCACAAGCAGAAGCTTGACGTAAGAAGAACGGCCAGGGTTTCTTCCCCCCAACTCTTAGCAGTTAAAAACGTGACTCAGCAAAGTGCCCCAGTAGAGCAAGTCTAAACCAAGTGTTTCTGCATCCTCACAAAATGAGGAATGCTACAAGCAGATGTCACAAAAACAAGGACAAACAAGTCTGTAAAATTAGATCTCATATACGGCTATTCTCTCATTTCAGAGTAACACTGCTTTTTTGCTGCCACAACAAGCCCTGGGTAATCCTTGCCCCAGTAATCCACAGCACAAGCTGCCATAGGACAGGCTCCCTCTTTCTGGAAAGATTTCCATACCTCTTTCCTCAAAAAAAACACACTCATGGGAGCCAGCCAGCCAGCCACTCTTCTCTAGATAAAACTGCTGGACTGCTTATACATGCTGGTGATGCCTAGAAGTAAACATTTCGCTTAGAAAACGGAATTTGCTTAAAATACCTAGATTTTGTATCTATCTTAAAATAGCATAATACATTATTAAAGTATGTTTGTCAAAACTCAATTTGGACTCATCAGTAAAAATTAAAAATACCAAGTCTCATTGCATGTGCAACCCTTCCTCCGGAGTTCTGGTCACAAAGGTAACACCCTTTAACTGCAGTAACCATTTCACAGTAAGGCTTCCCAACACCGAACATTTTTCTCATTTTCTACTCTTCAAGAAATTAACAACTCACTTGTTCATTCAGAAGAATGAATATTGCCTGTTTCTGTAATATTTTCTAAACTGGCATACAGAAAAAAACGGCAAACTTTTGATATTGAAAAAAACTTCTGAAGAGCTCAGCTGATCTAAAGCTTTTGTGCTGCAAAGCAGGACACAGACTAAGCACAGGTGCAAAGAACACAAATTCACAGATAAGGATACTGTCAAGCATTAAAAAAGGCAAAACAGCAGCACACCAGAAACACCAGGTAAGAAATAGCAAAGTTCTCTGTCCTACGCCTCTCCTAGTGATTTTTAACATGTACAAGTCACTGTACAAACCCCAGCACACGCATAACCTGAACGGAGAGGGTGGAACCAAGAAAGTGCAACAGAAGCGTGCTGTGATCTGTCATGAATTATCTTACATCGAAGGAGATACTAAACAGATATAGAAACCTACAGCTTTGAAAGAAAAGATAACTAAGGTATGACACATCAGAAATCTACAGAAATTGCAAACTACTTAGAGAAAGGGAATACAGAAGATTATTCCACCCCCCCCAGTACACAAGTACTCCTGGCACAGCAGCACTGCTAGGTTCAGCTAAAAGAAGGGCTTTCTCCTACCTAGCCCGGAGTGAGACTAACACAGTTACAGAGGATGCTGGCCAAAAGAACACATGGACTCAGAAAGCAACCAAGACAAATTGACAGAAGAGAGCTCCAAGAAGGACTACTCAGTTACATTCCAGATGCGACTCCTGGCTCAGGAAGTTTCCGAAACCCAAGGCTGCCAGCAACTGGAAGAGTACACCAAAATATCACATTGCCCCGTTCTCATACCCATTCTTTTCCCCTTTCACAGAGACAAAGCGCTGGATCCTTGGCCTGATGGAGCACAGCTGTCAGGCGCTCAGCAGAACGTTTGCTCCTCACCAGCACGAAGGTTTTATGAGCATTTCCACAAATGCTTGTTATTAGGACTGGTTAAAATATATTTTGCCTCCTTCACTTCTGAAAGTGGTTTGAAAAAAAATCAGGGTTGGTTTGCATTTTTACACAATAATTCAACTACTTTGGGGGAATTATTAGAAAAGTTATCACCGGCTAATTTCACTTGAAGCCAGTGATGCTTGCCAATGCTTGAAAAGAAGCATTGCAGTATTTGAGAAGCAGCTGGATTTAAGAATATCTTATCTCAGTAGTTATTACTTCTTAAAACACAAATGCTGTGTTTTAGGTTATTCACCTGTTCCAGCACTTGAAGGCTCCCTAGGAACCCCCCACCTGCTGCCAGAGGGGCCAACACACAGGCTGAGCGAGCACAAGCTGTGGGCTTGAGGGCACTCGTAAGCAAGGGCAGGTTGGTCCGTGCCCAAAGCGACAGTGAAGTGACTCAAGAGAACTGGCTATTGTAGTCAAGGGTCTAGACATAACATACAAAAATAGTCAGAAAAGCCTTCTACACGGAGTTGTCCCCAAATCCCCGTATTGAACTACAGCTGTGTATGAGCTGACACAGCACAGAACTGTCACACACAAAATCCTGCAGCAGATGCTTGTTTTCAAGCTTTTTTTTTTTTTTTCACACTGTCCAACCTCACACCAAAGCCCCAGATGCCCAGCAACTACGTCACTTACAGAAATGGTTGTCACAGGAGAAACGCTGATCATCGCCCAGTGCTTTATCAGGAGACTCCAAATCACAGCTAGCAGGCAGTGCCGTCTTCCTATGGCTTTAACACTGCAGGCAACAGGGAGATTGAAACGTGTTTCCTGCTGCCTGTTTTTCCTCATTGTTGTTGACAAGAAACTGGCAATGTTTGGGGATCACAACTCACAGAGACCAATATAGAGCTGAGCTAACGCCGAAGGGAGCGCTCCCACCTTGGTAAGATATTTCTGCTGTGCCCCGGTGCCAGGGGAACGGCACGACACGACGCGGCTGGGTGAGCCGGGGCCAGCTGGACTGGAAGGCAGGACCGAAAAACTGCAACAGCTTCGGGACCACTGGTGCCAGCACGAGAGGAGAAGGCTCAACCTCGCAGCCCTAGATGGGGCTGGCTTTTTCAGCAGCAGCAGCTCTTACTGGCAAACAGAGATGATAAAATGTAGCCTGCATGTGTTTTTAGAAAATAACTCTTTACGGTCTAAAAGAAGACATTTTCAAATACAAGTTTGAACAACACAAGTGTCAGCGTTCCCAAATATACTCACAGGCACTTTTTTAATGCCGCCTGGAACACTGGGAGGAAGGAGATCTACTGCTAACAAAGTTAACTGCAAGACAATCAGATTCATACAGCATGCTATCGTGAAGGCATTAACGGTGTGTTTATTTGATCTATGCCCTTGGAACTCGATATCCAAGCAGCAGCAAAAAACCCAACGCCCTTCAGGATGAGGCGCTGTATCACTGAGCAGTCCCTCCAACAACTAGGTACCACCAGGAGGGGCATCCCTCCTGGCAGCATGGCTCCACCCTCCTCTCCTGTCTGATGGCTTTGTCATTTTTTGGAGCCCACAAACCAAAACACCAACAAAAGCCTCATCACAGACACAAGGCAGGGGAGGAAGCAGCACCAGTTGGCCAGCATAAGGCTCAGCAGTTGCGTGTGCTTTATCAGCGTTCCCATATCCCAATCCCACCCAGGTGAGAGCAGGGTAGGCAGCGAAGGTGACCTACCTTCCAGCCCAACACACAAATAAAAACCTGAACAAAGGGAAGGAGTCATTTACTCAGTCCACGGGAACGCAAACATTAAGAAGCATTTGGATTAGCCACTGAATCTCTGACCTGGGAGCAGCAGCGATGTCTGCTCGTCTGGCAGCTCTGAAAAGAGTCCTTGTCTTCCAGTAAATCCAGCAAAATGACGATAAATGCAGAAGAAAAAAAAAAAAAGTCCTCTTGATGCAAGCTTTACTTGCAGCTAGGCACCAAGTAGTGAGACAATTTACCTCGGAGGTGATGACTAATGCAGGACCTTGAAAAAAGTTCCAAGTTAGTGCTCCCAGAGTTACATTACCGGGTTGCTCCTTTTCCTGAGACTATCACCCTTGTGCCTAGCTCATGCCTTCAGTGGGGCTGAAGTGGCACCTGCAGCTCCAGGGGTCTCCACCCCAGGACAGGATCCGTTGTCCCCAGCCCCACAATGAGGCAAAGACACACACAAGTGAAGGAAACTCATTTGGCAACCCTGCAGCCCGTGGCTTATGCTCTTGGCTTTTCCTCTTTGTGTGATTTGCATTGAGCTTCTTAAAATAATGTCTGCTAGTTTGCTTTTGCTCTGAAATTTTCTTGTACACACTCCTAGTAGCAGAATCTGGTGATTTCTTTGCCAATACTCTTTCCAAGCGGATTATAAAAATATATCTGTACCGAAACAACTGAATGTAATGCACGCTCCCAGATTTAGTCACTCAAGTGACTAAAGTTTTGTCTGGAAAACATCAAAGTACGTGTCTCCAGTCTCCAGGGACTAACTCATGTTCTGCGAGACTAATGACTACATCACAAGAGCACTGTAGGCTCTGTTTTGGAGCAACAATTAATATTTATCACTTACTACTGACCATTATTCCTCTTCCACTGTGCACCATGGGGAAGAGATTGCTCTCTCCTAGCCCAACCAAGAGACACCCTTAAAACACGAAGAGACCACCAGATGCGAGGGAACCTAGATTTAAGACAACATCCACATCAAGTGGAAATTACCAAGTGTATCATTGATCAAATGAAACTGGAACAAAAAGACCAAGACGACTCAGAAGTTTGGCGTGTTTATCTTCCCTCATGTTTTTGTGAGTATTGTTTTTCGTATTAAAATAACCACCAAAGAGTCAAAGCACAGAGCATAGATAATCAGATTTAAATACCAGTTCTAACACGGAGCTTTAGCACTTGTACGTTAGATTTAATAGAAAAGCTCCTGATTAGCCACAGCTCCTCCCGAGCGTTCTCCTTCACATTCCTCCCAAAGGAAGCCGTCCCAGGGGAAATTTGGCGGATGCCGACCTGTGACAAACGGCTAAAGTGTAGACAGGCTCCAACCAACAGACTGCGTGTCATTAGCACCTAACAGGTTACCAAATTCATTTCAATAGAAACCCAGAAAAATTTGGAGTCAATTCGGCGGGTAGCAAGAACTCACGTAACGGAAAGACCTCGGTCCCCCTGCGTCTGCAGGCTGTTAGAAGAACCAGGTTTGCACTGTAAGTGACTAGGTGATTTGGTCACCCACAGTGCAGCTCATCTAAATTTGGGAATACTCTTCCCACTTCACAGAACGTGTGCTTGACTGAAACCAGCAAGTTGCCAGCCAGCTATTATTTGTGGTAACTCATTACAAGTTTACTTCTGCTTAGACCCGACGAACACAACGGAAGCCCATTCAGGGCAGAGGGTACCTGAAACAACGGAGCAGCAGCAGTCTGGGTTTCGGTACCCGCTCAGACGTCCAAAGTTCTTGAAATGGACTTCAGCACAGGCTACGCGTCTTGCCAGCTTTGTTGTTACTTACAGACACTCAAACCATTGGGGAGAAATGCTCTCAGTTATGCCCACGTGTATTGTAACTACATTCAAAAGTCCCGAAGATATATCCTCAGGGAGCGTGCATGTTTGAGACCTTTGGTTGTTCCTCCCCCCCGTCAGAGCCCACAAGCAGTTACACATCACTTCCTGAGCAGTCCTTCCCTCTGCAAGGCCGGGCTCCCAGCTCTGCAGTCGGCCGGCCCAACTCAGGCCACAGACACCAAGAAAGCGCTCGTAGATGTACTGAAACTTTGAGCTGGCCGTTGCAATCTCAACATAGAAAATACTGCTACCAAAAATATCAACAGATCATACTTGAGGCTTTTAAAAACTGATTTTTTTTTTCCTCCCTTCAGATTGAGATCTCCCAAACATGCTGCTGCAAGCACCACTCTGGTGCTCGTAGATTAATTATTTTCTTACGCAGCTAAGCTGGGTTTCTTCAAGCAGCATGCTATTCTCATACTTGAAACAAAAAAAAACATTTAGACAAGGAACATCAGAGCCATGATTCATCAAGTCCCTAAGCTCTCTAATTGTTATCCAAGGAAGCAAATAGAGCAGAGCAAGGCCACCCCTTCTATTTTGGAAGGTATCAAGAGATCACCCCTCCAGTTACAGCTAGAAGGTGTCAAAACGCTCATGTAACGCCACCAGACGTTGCTTAGACTTGGAGTTAAGGTACACAACGGTTTTCCAGGTTTCTCTGTTCCCCCAAGAGCTGTCCTGAAGCTGACGCTGCAGCACGGCCCTGTCCTACCCGCCTGCCTCTTCCAGGTGGGTGTGCTGAAGCCGCGAAGCCTGTGTACTCATACCGGGACATTAACACTGCTGCTTTTCACTTCAATCACCAAGAAGTTCCAAAAAGTTACTTTGAAACTTAGCCTCGATTAACAAGCAAAACCCTAGTTAACCGATGACTATTTACCTTAAACCAAAGCAAAGCTAATGTATTTGAAGACTGCCCCACAAACGCCAGAAAAAGCTAGCGAGGCCCTGAACTATCACCTGTACTGAACGGAAAAGTAAATCCTGTACCAGGGATTTACTCTGTTTTAGCAGTTTGTTTCTAACTAGGGTTTCCCAAGGTGGAGGGGGGGGCGGGTGGAGAGAAAGAAACAGAGAGAACAGGGCAAGGAAAGCCGAAAACTCAAAGTCGAAGCTGACGCTAACGTCAATTCACACTTAGCACCATTATTTCCAGAGAGGTTTCGGGTTCTGTTTGCTCAATCGGTTCCTTCAGTTTCCAAGAGCTGTGTAGCCTGCCGAAATACTACCGCAATAAGCACTTTAGAAATATCAAGTACTGCTGAGAGACTAGTAATCCTCTCTCCTTCAGACAGAAGTTTAGTCATGGTTGGAAAACGAAAATTGACCATTTAATCCCAGAGATTTACACTGCATTTCTATCTCAGATCTCAGCGTTGTAGGAGCTTAACAGAACCATTACTTGACGACGCTGAGAACTGAATGGAACAAGGGGTAAGGTTGCCGCAGCTGTACTCCACAACGTCCAACAGATTTATATGCTATTCTACACGATCATTTACATTTTGTGTTGTCCACGCATCGCGTTATAAAAATTGATCTTAAACCCTTTCTTGTAAGTTAGCCACACAGTGATCTCCGCTCCGCTTAGTGTTAATGGATGATCATTCGAGTCTGAACTTCCTGAAACACGGGAAATAACTTGTAGTCTAAACACTTCTATAGAAAGAACAGCAATCAGATTCACTTGACAATTTACATTGTCCGAGAAGCAAAATTAGTTTACTTGAAACATTTTATGGTTTTCCACAGAACTGTAATACAAGAAAGTGTTACACTAAACTAAATTTCCCTGACAACATCACTGTTTTAAGAGTCCCCTAAGTCTGTCTTGGTACTTGACTTCTTCCCGATGATTACAGCAGAATTTCAAGGTGTTATCAGGTTTCTTTCCAATGGGCAAGAAGCAAACAGAACATCTACTGCCTCCTCCCCGCTCCAGTCTCAGACCTTCCCATCAGAAAACATTTCGTTTCCTCTGTTTGCTCTTTCCTTCTGCGTGCTCTTTCCGTAGCAGCTATTCCTGAGCCATTCCCCAAAACTGTGGGTGAAATATAAACTGTATTCTTACACAAGAGCCATCTGTCATCCAGAGAAACAAAAAAGGAGAAGTTCAACGGACACTGTACCTGTACCTACAAGGGTACCATACCCTAACACTCCCAAATCACAATCTGCAAGGCCAAAAGGGCGTTCATTCAACCCTGTTATCTCCCTTCAATAATACTTCCATGTTTTACTTTGATGATTGGGAGGCTTAAAAAAGGTGCTCAGCTGACAACGCTCCATGAAGTGCTGTAACTACTGGTCTTGAAATCAGAACACCAGCCAGCTACCTCGAGGACCCGGATTCCATAGATTTGCCCAAAGCCATCCAGCAGACAAGTGCTTCAAGTGTGTAACTCAGCTTCCCCAAGATGACGGAGACGCTTTCCTGTCTTACGCATAGTAAGTTCTACTGCTGAAAGCTCTATACTTTCTTTAAACATAAAATATTACAATATTTTAACCATAACTAGTATTGCTTCTGTAATCTAAAGTCTCATCAAGGTGTTGTTTCTACAAATCTCTTCCTTAAAAGCTTCTGTTACTACTTTAAAATAGTAGTACCACTAAATATACCGCTGACAGTGCCAAAATAAGCATCGTCCCCTAAGATAAGAATCCTTGCTTCTAGGTATACAAATTAAAAATTTGTAACGACCCTTTTTTTTGGGCCTAAATTAAATGAAAGAAAAGCTTCTGAACTTCAACTTCCTTGCAGTTAATGGGCCTGTAACACATGTAACGTGCTCATGTAATAAACAGCATGCTCCAAAAATGGACTAAAAAAGTAAAGGAAAATCAGCCAACAATGTCCTGGTTCACTAACAGAAGTTAAAGGTTCTTGACGGAATACTGGAATTCTTAAAAACCAAGAATCACTGTGTGTGCATGTGCTTATTAAGGGTATATAAGCTTCAATTCAAAACAAATCTGAAAATTCAGAAGTAACTCTTGTTATCCTTAATTTACACAGCTCCCTTCACTCAAGTTTTCTATGAGGTATCACAGAGCCTCACAAATCCTTGTCCATATAAGAATGGAGCCAGTCCTACAGAAAAACATAAGCAGGAAAGTAGCTGTCTCTAATCTTTTAGAGAGATTACGACGATTAAGAGAGAGATATTCATAAGCAATGTACTCACGCATCTTCAATGATATTCTGAAACACAACCACTTCTACCTGAACCGGGCATCAAAGCTTGTTCCCCAGAAGGAAACAGTAGTTGTCAGGGATAATTTTCCTTCACTGTCTGAAGACCAAGGGCTCAACTTGCAAGCTCTACCAGTAGCCTTTACGTTCCCCAGTCACTAAAGAAACGTACTGCCAGCACTAGGAGCCCGCACAAGTGCCAAACAACGACCTTTTTGCAAAGGCACCAGAACTAAGTTATTTCAACGTCTGAGCTACGCTCGATAGCATCCCGCAGCACCCAGCTTTAATGACCTACGTTCCCCAAGGCCTGAAGACGAACCACAGCCACTTTTGGCCGCAGCACACGCACGGGGACCGTTTCTCGTCTCACCCCGGGGTGCACAGACTCGGGGCGCACAACACACAAACCCCTCCTCGCTCCTCCAAATCCTGAGGCCCCTCCGGCTCCTGGAGGATGCTCTCCTAACGCGCTTTCCAGAAGGCAGGCCACACCTATCCCCTCTTTCCCCCGCGTTCCCGCAAAGCTTCTCCCGCTCCCCGTTCGCAGCCAAACTTTTCCCCCGACTCCTTTTCGGCGAGGCCCGGGGAGGGCGAGCCCGGAGCCGCTCCCCGCGGGCGCACAAAGGGCACCGCCTCGCCAGGCACCTGCCCCCGGGCGCGCGGCGGGCCCCGGCTCCCCGCCGAGCCCCTCACCTTGAGGATGTTCTCGTAGATGGTGGCCCGGAACTCGAGCAGCGCCTTCTGGTCGAACTCGCGGCCGTGGATGATCCGCATCTGCTTGAGGAAGGTGGACTTGCCGCTCTCGCCGGCCCCCAGCAGCAGGATCTTGACGAGGCGCCTCACCGCCCGCCTCTCGCGGGCCAGCATCGCGTCGATCTCCCGGCTCCGCCGCCTCGCCTCCCGCTCCGCGTCGCGGCTCCGCTCCTTGCCCTCCCTCCGCGCCTGCTCCGGGCCTCGGCCCGGGGCCTCGGCGGGCAGCAGGCAGCGGCTGAGGGTGCGCACCACGCCGGACATGGCGGCGGCGGTGGCGGCGGGGGACGAAGGAGGGGAGGGAGCCGCCTCACGGCGCCGCGCCGAGCCCCGGCTGCGCGGCCAGCATCGGGCGGAGGCCGCCGAGACGACGACGACGACGAGGAGGAGGAGGAGGAGGAGGAAGGGGGGCGGTGGCGGCGGGGCGCGGCCCGCAGGCTCGGGGAGGGGGCTCCGCCGGCCCGCTCCGAGCCGTGGGGGCGCCCAGGGGCCCGGGCAGCCGCCCCCCGAGCGCCGCGGCCCGGCCTCAGCCCCGCGGCCGCTGAGGGGTGAGGGGGTGCCGGGAGGGGGGGGGGTGTCGGAGAGCCCCCGGTGCCTTCAGGCGGCCGGCGGAGGGAGGGGCTCCGCCCCGCCAACGCCGCGCCTCGTTGGGCGGGGGAAGTGTCGCTCAAGGCGTTCTCGGTTCCGATTGGATAAAAGCGCCGCGAGGGAATGGGGGTGCGAGGGGGAGAGGGCGGGGGAGGGAGGGGCAGGGCGGGGGAGGGGGAGGAGCCTCGAGGCGGGAGGCGGGCCAATGCGAGGGAGGGCCAATCACGGGCGGGGGGCCGAGCGCGGTGATGGAGGAGGGGGCGTGGCCTGCGCCTGGCTGGGGGGAGAGGGCCGGTCGGCCGAAGGGGGCGTGGCGACGGGGTGTGACGTCAGATCGTGATGCCAGAATGTGACGTCAAATCGTGACGTCACGTTGCAGCACTGGCGGCCGGGCCGTGAGGGGCCCCTCGGCCTCCTTCAGGCGGGGCTTCTGCTGCTGCCAGGCCCCGGGGCCGCGGCTCCTCCCGCTGTGCTGAGGCAGGGGTTGAAGTACCTAAGCACACGCCCGACACTTTAAAGACCCCTCTGTCCCCCGGTTAGGTACCCGCGGAAATAAACTACTTCATAAAGCGGGCAGTGTGCAGTCACCTAGCGGCAGCTGGCAGCCCGTACCTGCTGCCCACACAACGAAATCATAAGTGGCCGGCACTTTCCCCAGCTCCACGAGACGATGTGGCCTTTCCTGTGTTTATTCCTTTGTTTCTGCTTCTGATAGTTTATGTGATAAATACCTAATCAGTCCAGCTTCAGCTGTTTTTTCCTGCCCCAGGCCTGTACCAAGCACTGGGGCAAGCCTATGCAAGCATGTACTGGGGCACGCGACACAAATACAGCTGAGGGAAAATCCTGAAGTGGCAGGGATTTCATAGAAAGCCAAGGCTGTCAGGAAGCCTTAACACGACCAAAAAGATCAGGGACTCACAGATTTAGAACAAAACAAGACAAAAATAAACAAAGTCCTTCCTGGAAGTGACCACTCAGTTGACTGTTAATCACACTGAGGTGCTGTTGTCAACTTCCCCAAAGAGCAAATCTCCTTACCAAGAGAGGGAACTGGAAAACACCTTTAGGCATTGCAGTAATCAGGAGAACAACACAAAGTCACGAGCCATTCAGTACAGCACAGAACATGTCTTGAAAAAAGCTCTTTTCTCTCGCAGGATTTTACTCTCTGACTGCAGTCCGAGACAGCACAGCTCATTCCGCGTATAAAATACTGCTGTAATTCACGAGATTCCCCGCTGGAGGTCGTCATTGCCCCAGAAGAAGCCAGTCAGAGCAGGACGACGCAAACAAACCAGCCCTCAAATCCCCCATGGTCTTAGGCCTGATTTTGAGAACAGCTGAGTACTCAGCACTCCCGCTGGAATCCACAGAGTCTAAGCTGCCTGAAAATCAGACCCTATGTAACTGTGAAGTGCCCAGACTGGTATTTTCTGATTAGCTCCGTTACTCCTGCCCCACTGGCTTTGTCTGCGCCCTGCTTGAGGTCCTCTTCAGACTTCTGAGCTTCTGAAGGTATTTGGCAGAGAATTCAAACAACTGTGAAGTGCAACTCCCGTGATAGGCCTGCCTCGTCTGTAAGTGAGAGCGAAATTATGGTATACAATAACCTCATCAGGCAAATCAGTTACCATATGTCCTTAGTTCTCTATGCATTCATCCATGAAAGCAGCTTTCAATAGCTCACATCTAATTGTCAAAAGGAAAAGGTCCACCCCTCCCTCTTTCCCCCGCAGCACTGTTGTTGCTCATCTAATCATTCAGAAGCTGCTCTAAAAACAGGACAAAACAATTTTGTTTACTACCACGGAGCTGCAGCAGTACGCTTTCTGTTACCCTGCTGAGGGACTGGGCAGAACCTCACAAATGCATGTGGTGATCCCTGCTGATGTTTCTGCGGATGTTTTGTTATGAGCATAAGCAGTAGGTGTAAGCATCCATGTAAAAGCTTATAAGAGAGAGGTTTGTACTCAGTCCCCACAGCTTCCCTTTCTCCATTTCCTTATTATTTACCAGTTTCATGTTTCAGAATTCCTAGTTCATCTCCCTCTTTTGGGCTTGTACTGAAATGATTTATTTATTTATTTATTTTTGGTACAAAACAGAATAAATTTATACTAATGTTTCAGCTTTCTATTTCTTCATTTACTTTCTCAGTTTTTCAGGTACATATTTTTCCTATTTCAACTCTATTTTCCTTTTCGCCATCTCTGTTACTTCCTATAATTCCTCTTCTCTTTCTGCCGAGATGAAGAAAGACTTGTACACCTGCTTCTGTTTCTCCCTCCTTCAACTCCCATGGATGTAAGGAGAGAAAAAAGGAGACTGAAAGATGGAATAGAGGAGAGGAGGCTAGAAAGAGGCAGCGAGGGCAACATGATTTCCATTTCCCTTGTTGGCTACAGACTTATAATGAGCAGGAAAATGAATATGAATTATGATCAGGAAAATTGGGAGCTCTTGGGGAAGGACTGGAGAATGAAATTCTGTGCCCCGGGGGCCTGCAAACAGACGGAAGAAGATCAAGGCTGAAAAGTTGTATGGGACTTGGAGAAGCTGTTGGATTGCTTGTACATACAGACCTTATTGCAGCTGGGCATGACATCTGGTCAGCTCAGGCAGATGAGCAAGAAGTTATGGAAGTAGCCCTGATACTGAACACCAGTTGTAAATCCTGTGATTTCTGTGATTTTTGCAGAAAGTCCATACGAGGCTATGGCCTCACTGATGAATGTCAGCACAAAGTACAGGGAATGAGGAGGGCTGAGGTGCTTGAGCTTGGTTCTTTCTATGTTTCAAGTGTCACTTGTTTCTACTTGGCTTGAGCACAGAGGGGATATGTGGATTAAGCCCTTGAAAGCACACAGAGCTATCCTTCCAGTGTCTTGAAGCTCATAATTGACCAACACCAAATTCTTCCTGAGTCCCCTGGATGATGGCCCATTCTTTACCCAGTCCGCTGTGACCCGTACCTTAAAGACTACATTCTGTGCTCTGAAAGTGTATCATCGACATCAGCGGAGGAGACACAGTATGAAGGAGGTGCTGCTACAAAACTGAGTGTTAGCCCATACCTGAGACATGGCTCTTGTCTTCCTGAGCACTACCAGACACGGTCACTGCCAGGAAAAATATTTTGCTCGGTGAAACCAGAAAGCAAAGAAAACAACAATGAGGCTATGCCTACCAGCTTGCAGTACAGCACCATGCAGCAATGTTAGAGCTAGCTCTAATGCAATTTAAACTTCAGAGTTTAGGCACGAAACTGGCAATCTTTAGACAACAGCAAGATAAAGTATGCGCTAATGGAATCACCTGAGCTGATAAATCACCCACCTTGTCCTTTCTGACCACTGTGCTAGATGAGCGAACTGAGTCAAAATATTGAACTGTTGTTACCACAGGGCAGAAGTACTCCCAGCTTAGCCTGACTTGTTAAAAGATGTTGGGGCCCTTGAATTGCTCGTTGTGCATTCAGACAGCAAAGCTTGTAGATCTGAAAAAGATTTATGATCTAAGCTCCTTTTGCTTCTACTCCATTGTTGAGATCGTGACTCTGCCTATCTGAGGAGGTGCAGGAGTTTATATGCACTTCAAGCCCTTACCTAAGCTGGTAGATTTGTAATGTTAAAAGAGCTATATTCTGCTTACTGCATTCTCAGAGGTTTTATGCGGCTTTTTCAATGGCCACCTCTCTGCACATTCCCCATAGCGGCATGAAAAAATAGAAAAACTGAATAATGTTCTCCTGTGGAGGAATAAAACAAAAATAGTTCAAATAAATCAACTATTTTCTAGTAACCTCATTAAGTATATGGGAACCTTCCAGGATTAATACAGTAGTGTTTTGCTATGGGTACTGACACCTTGGCTGGATGTTTTCTGCAAGTCTTTATGATCTCTATTGTAATTTGCTCTTTTTCAGCAGTCCCAGTTCTTTGAAGTGATTGCAGTCTCAACTCCCATCAAGTCAAAGAAAACTGAAGTCATTTGGCATCTCTCAAAAAATACATTTAAAAGGGAATTTGTTTCTCAGTATTTGCTTGTCCCTTTTAACATTGCTTTAATATACAGTTGTTTTGTACATGCATTTGTTTTTTTGACCCAGATTTGCCTAAACTTCTTGAGCTTCTAAGCATCAACATCAAGACATCACAAACAGGCCTAGACAAAGAACTAGAAAACCACGAACAGCCTTGTAATGGTATGACTGGAAGAAGAATGGAGAACCAAACAGTGTTTTCAAATTGTAATCATTTGATATCAATGTATTCTGATTTTTAATTATATTTTCTTTCCCCTTTGCTAGCTCTGCAGGCAGGCAGACTGCAGAAGGCTTCATTCTTGCTTCTTGTGGGTTTGCAAACATGGATTCTCTCGCAATTGCCCAGCCCAGATACCAACAGGCAGTAAAAATGCCAAAATACGCTGTGAGGCAAAGTATGCTTGCTTCTTTTATTAAATTTGTAGCCACAGTGTTTTTCTTTTCTGTGTGATATTTTCATCTTCTGTCCCACAGAGAATACATTACTCATATACATAAAATATGTGAGTCGTGGCACTTCTTGTAGTTAATTTTCACTGTTTTCAGCCTGCTTGACAGTAGCCTGTTCTCCTTCATTACACACCAGCCAACGAGTGAATTAGTTTACTTTCAAAACACAAAACCTCATATTAATCCCTGAACAATTAATTATTAAGAGAAGACAAGCATATTTTTAACCCGTGCCATGACTTTTCTACTTATTTCATATAAGAAGGCATGATCTGTGTAATTCCAGGCATGTCGTGCTAAGCATCCTGCAGACTCTAAGTTCTTAGTGTGAAGTTCCCTTGGTTATGCACAGGGATGATGTACCTTGGTTCTGAGAGTTTAGAAAGATCAGAAAGTGAGGTTCTGTTCAAAGGTGACCTCAGAGGGCACAGAAACTGGGCCTGTGGGATGTGAGTGGGTTTATATCCACATGAGGTTATGTCTCAACAGTCCTCGCTTCTGAGTTCTAAATCTGGAGACATTCCTAGAGCCCCAAGTGACAGAACAAGCACATGCTGGCTAGAGCATACATCCCTAGCATGCACAAGAAGTCTGGCATCTAAGAAACAACATAAAACCAGCCTTAGGTCCTAAATATGTTTGGAGCTCTGATTTTGAGTACAAAAGACTCACGTTAAGCAGTATATCCAATTCAGATGCCTGTTTCGTTTAGATGTCTATGTTATAGAAAGTCATTGGAAAACAAAGAGAATAACATTAAGAGGAAGGAAAAGGTAAAAATTTCAAAAAGTATAAAAGCAAAGCCAAAGAAAATGGAGCTCCCTGAGAACAGAACCTAACATGTTTGCTGCCAAATTATATACACTTTTTTTTTTTTCTGCATTGTTTTTAAAATTATATTTCATCTGGAGATGCAGAGCCAAATATCTCCATGGGTAACATGTAGCTCCCCAAACTCGTAGGAAATTAGCAAGCCTTAATAAAATTTATGCATGGCTTGCTATTGCAGCTCCACATCTAAAGGGAAAACAGATGTTCGCTTTAGTTATTCTCTTCATGTCCAAAGGAAAGCTGTTGGTTACAGTTGTTTTTAAAAAGGCTGGTGCGGAAAAGGTTACAAATGATGCAATTTTTACAATCCTACTCCAAGGCTGTCTGCTAACCAGAATTGCCGAGGTGATGCTTGCAGATGCCGTGTCACCCGCTTACCAGCCTCATATTTCTTAACACCTACACTTTAGGAAAAATAAATAGAACGGAGTCCACAGTATTTGCCTGAGACCATTAATGGGCTGGCAGGCCAGGCTTCCAAGCCCTCTTGCTGAATTCACTGTTACGTTTCGCAGCCCAGGTTAGCTTCAAAGGAAAGGCAGAATGGATGCACATCTGAAAAGTGTGCTGTGAGACGTCACTAAATGAGTCTCTCAGGGCTTCAGCGTGAAGAAGAAAAATCTTGATTCTTCACCTCATTCACCTGGCTCCCTTCACTTAACACATGTTGTGCATTCTGCCCACATCATTTTCCACTACACGGTGCAGCTGGCGACTTTTCTCTTTCCATTTTTACACAAATATTTTCAAGATGTGCAAAAACATTGGCACTTAGAGTTAAGTGTTTGCCATCTGAAAGAGATTGCCACTGCAAACATGTATGCATGCATCCACATATATCTGATATTCCTTCTTTACTTTGCAGATGGGCATCAAACACAGAAGCTTTCAAAATGTTAATTCATTGGGCTGTTATTCTTGTTTGTCTCTACACCATGTTTATTCATTGCTCCCCGAATGAGGGGATCCCAAAGCTTCTTTATTCCTCTGCAGCTACCAGGTAGACATTAGCACAAAAAGCAGGTCCCTGTCAACAACCAAAAAAAAGACCCAAATGAACAGCAAGTGCAATAAATTACAGCCATTGGCTTGATTTCATTCAAAGTTTTTATCCAAACAATCCTTTTTAGCCTGTGAATATTCATGTTCTTCAGACAATATGAAAGGACAAACACTCGCATGCACACCAGAATGTGGCTGTTGGCTAACCGAGGAATTATTAGTCTTCAGAAGTGGAGAAGGAAGGGACTCGGCCATGTTAAAGAAGTGATAGCAAATGATGCAAAACCTGGGCGGCAGGAATGCGGAGAAGAGCTGGCAGGAGCTAACCAGATGAGTGATCAGCATTTTATTCAGACAGTGTTTCAGCGTCCACCCAGAGGAGATTAAGTATCCTGTCCTCTCAGTGCAGAGACGGAGAAATAAATCAGGCTTTACCACAAGTGGGGTGGCAGGGAGTTAATTAGGAAAGGAAAAATATATTTCAGTTTGCAAAGGGATAAAAAATGAGCAAACGAAGGATCTAAAATACGCTGAGAACATATTGGAACACACTTGGGAAACCGTGCCTGAGAATCCTGCTGGGGGAGCCTGCAGCCACAAGGGACTGCACACAACAGGTGATTCAGCTGCAAGCTGCAAACCAGGAGCCAAATGCTGTTGCTCTGAATTGTCATGTGAAAGCAGACGTTTCCCTTATCCTGTCTCATGTCAGAGTCTCTCTGACAACAAAGCGTAAAAAATGGCAAGATTGCATAAAGAAATAAAAGGACCTTCAGTTTCCACGGGAAGTAGTTTTTAAAAAAACATAACCCTCATTGAAGTCAACAAGAATTGCTTGACACCTCTTGTAATTTGCCTCTTAGGGTTTGTGCAAAACTAGGATATGACAGATTTTGTTATTAAAACAAACAAGAAAATTAGTAGAAGC
The DNA here is from genome assembly GCF_964034855.1 of Anser brachyrhynchus. Lineage (NCBI taxonomy): Eukaryota > Metazoa > Chordata > Aves > Anseriformes > Anatidae > Anser > Anser brachyrhynchus. The sequence continues at coordinate 13,378,294 of NC_137733.1, forward strand.
CACAAGAAGCAGAACAGTGGCAAAGCTATCATATTGCCTTACACTCAGTGATTTCCATTACTGATTTAACAGCAAAGCTCAATTAAATGAGTACGACATACTGGCACATGGCAGCTTTGGACTTGTTCTTTGTTGTAGGACCACCTGCATATGGATAATTAAAGCAGGAAAACCTCTCAAAGGCAATACACCATTTTTATTTTATTTTTTATATATTTTTTTTTGTTCCAAACTGATGTTAAATGTGTCTCTGCAGTCCTGGAGAAGATCAATTCCAAACTGAGAGTCACGAGCCAGGTGAGCTGCATGACAGCACCACCTCTCTACAAGAGGCAGGGGCTTCTGCTTTCCACCAGGTTTAAAACCCCGGGTACAGGCGGCTTTGGGGCTATGTCGCCTTGCAGCAGGCAAGTTGTCAGCTGATGGGTGACGTCTTACCTCCGGGGTAAACGGCACACACAGGTCCTGCTGCGTGCCGTTCCAGATCTGCTGACGGACCCTTTTTGCCAAGAATGCCGTAGGCTGCAGAACACTGCCCGAGAGGAAGGGCTCATGTGTGAACGGGTGCATGAACATGGCCTCTGGCTGAAAGATTTAATTAATGTTAATGGTGACTTTGTGCCACCAGTGGATATCAACATTGAGTGAATATCAACATTCCTCGTTTTGAGTAAAAGCTGGGAGTGATATTTCAACATTATGCTCAGCTAGCCTCGCATATTCAGATAGCATCAGATGATGAAAGAGCACAGTCTGTGGTCAATCACCATTCCAGTAATTTAGGAGAGTGCAGAAGAAGGAACGCTGGCTTTCGACTGTCTCCATGTTTGTTATTTATATACCATGTCATTCTGATCTTGTTGCTCGCTTGTAGCTTTGGGCTGACAGTTCCCTGATTCCAAAGGCAATTCAGGCCCTGACATAAAGCAGAAGAACAATGCACCGTTCCTGTAAAACAACAGTGCTCCCCCCTGCTGCTGTCAGAATGCAGGGATTAGATGCAGAATAATGCAGTCCCTGATCAAACCTGCAGCTGTAATTCAACCTCTGGACAGTGCTGATGCCATAAATTTGTGAAGAAAGTGCAGCTCAAGCGATTTGTGAACAAGAGCTGGTGAGTCCAATTGAATTACAGTTGTGGGAGCAGCCGGGATCCCCCTGCACCGAATCATTACTAATGAGAGGCAGAGAATGATTACTTACGATTTTAATGAAATTGAATTTTAATTTATAACCTTGGCTAGAAGAGAAGGAGGAGGGAACACACAATTGAATATTTGTGGGTGACAGGGAAAAGCACAACCTGAAACCCAAAGTAAACAGGAGGAGAATGCATTCTCCTGAAGAGACAAGATATTTTATCTTCAAAAATATATTCATATTTTAGCAAACGGTTGTGATACAGTGAGCATTGAAGAAAACTATTCTATGTCACAGTTCAGATGATGAAAGAGCTCAGAAAGAAAACGCACAAACATGTTTTCTCCAATCCATTTACGATGCTCAGAAGATGGTGAAGTGTTTAGCTGATTCTGAAGCCATCACAGCCCATTGTTTTGGCATGAAATCAGCAGAACAGTAACTACAAGCACTGCTAACATATTATAATCAAATAATCACACAGAACCCTTTCTGAGCAGGTCTTCCAATTTCAGCACTGAGTGCTTATTCACTACTAGAAGGAAAAGCATAATTAACAATAAATACTGGTTTAAATATAATGCTTCTTGCTGTTTCCCTTACTGAAGTATCACTATTTTAATATCTATTTTGATGTTGCACAGTTTCAACGGGGAACACAGTAAGGCATAGGGAGGTTAAGAAAAGTGCTTTATGAAGTTCATCTCAGATTTGGAAATGTGAAGAATGAGGTCAAAAAGGAAGAACTTGAGTAAGGAACACAAACTAGATGAGTAAGGGAGCACTTGTGGCTCACTACACAGGCCGAACAAGTTTTGCAGCTCATAATATGAATCTGCAATTCAGGGATGGTTCAAAAGATGTGGGATGTATGGTGGAAGGTATGAGATTTGGGGCTTGCACACAGATCAGGCAGAGTATTGGAGAGGTGCTGAAAAATGCTCAGGCTTTGACTTTACATTTATTTTACAGAAGGTAAATCAATATCTCCTCACCCCAATGCACTTGTATCGTATGGCTTTCTGTTATGGGGTGACCAGGGCTTGAATATGTCTCTTCTGAACTGAAAACAGCTTGATCCAAAGAGATTTTTCTACACGACGTCTAAAACATTGTTTTACCTCATGCCGCAGGGTGACGGGGCTCAACCCAGTATTTTATTGTACAACTGTGGAATCAGCAGTCAGAAACTACTAATATTCAAGCAGCAAAACATGCAAATTGAGTGAGAATTTGCAATATTAAACTATTTTGTTAAAACAAAGAGTATTAAAATGAGATGTGGTGTACCACAGGGGTTGTTCAAAGAAACTGTGTGTTCTACTGGAAGAACCGTTATAAAATAGGTGGCTACTGATGAGTGTTCATGTTCTCCTCATGTGCGTCACAGGATTATTTCATGTAAAAGTGTATTCTCATGCACACTCATGCACAGTCACATGGCCTAACTGATTTTGGAAACCCAAGCTGTATCACTTCACCACTGGAGGGAGACACGCTTCTTTTGAAAAGCTGTAAAACTTCTTCCATAAATGCACTTCAGTAAGAAAGGGTGAAAAAATAATCTTGAGAAATACAGCTGCTGAATTTGATCCAGGCTGGACACAGTAAATCACAGATTCTAATAACAATAAAAATACAGCATGAAGGAAATAGTGCCAGATTAACAAACATACTTAGTGTTTCCTCTCTGATCAATACTGCTCAAGTGAATCTTATTGAGGTGCCTGAACTTAGTCCAGGTTAAATCCACCACCAGTGTCTGTATATTCGCCTCCCTTCTTCCTCTCCCCTCCCATCACTCACAAGCTGTGCTTGCAGAAACCCATTTGCAATGCTAAAGTCTCAGGCTGATATTTCCTAACCCTTTATCTGACTGTGACCTTAAATGTGACCAAAAATGTTCCAGTAGATGACATTATTTTAGTTTTCATTTAACCTCTAGTTGCCTAGTGGCCCATTTTACAATCATTCAATTACCCCCACTACTGCTCAAAAAAAAAAAAAAAGAAAAATAAGAAAGAAAATAATTATTTGATGCAGCTCAAGGTCACCAACTGTAGGAGGATAGTAAACCATCATACAAGCTCAAAGTCACACAGCTCAGATGCTGTTGGACAAATGACAAGTGTATGTGTGTACTTCAGGGAGGGGGCCAGGGCACTCTAGCTCAGCATCTTCTGCTCTAAGAACCAAAAGCTTCTGCTGGTAGAACAAAAGAAGCCATTCTGCTAGTTGAGCTAGGAGGAAAAAACACCTACTTGATGGTGTGTGGCATGTTCCCAAAGAGCATAATGTTGCACATCTGTATAGACATGTGCTGTTCTGTGGTACACGTGTACACAGACGTTCTTGCACGCACACACACACAAACACTCACACATTCTGCTTAAGTTATAAAACAGCACCTCAGCAAGATAAAGCACATGATAAGAAAGAAATTCCTGTCTGAGGGACTCTCACATTTCCAGTAAGAGTGAAGAGCCCACGGAAACTTTCAGCTCAGCTGACTATTCGTGGTTTCTGTTTTAAACTTTATTAATGACACATGCTACCACCTGCTAGCTTCCTCCTCCCTCCTAAACTAGGCTAATTGTAAAACAATTTGTACAAAACAAAGCTATTTTTTTTTCTTACATATTCTCATCACCTCCCCACACAACTGTATCTCACACCTACAGATGCAGCCAACCATGGATTTCCTGTTGTACTCATTGAATAGGGCAATTTCAGAATAAATATAGTTCAAACGCTTATAAATCTCTAGCGTGAAATCCTAGCTGTGCTGAAAATAGGAGCTTTACCACAGAATTTGATAGTTTTTTTCTGGCAAAGTTTTAAGTTGGTTTTGGTTCTCTGTGAGCCTCATTTATGGAAAGGAAACAACGAATGAATCTTACTGCACCTGCCATCCTTTGTCTTCTTGTTGACTCAAGCATCATCTTCCATAAACCACCAAATACCTTCTGACAGTAATCCTTTGGTCTTCTCTGATGTTTTAGATATGCTGGCTGAAGTTTGCCAGATCCAGCTTGAGAAGTGATCTAAGATATTAGAAAATAGCTAGGAAGAAGCAGGAAAAAAAAAAAGCATCATCATCACCATCATCTCCATTATTTTTACTGCAAGACAAAACCTCACCCTGAAACCACCAGAACATCCTATCCCAAGTGTAGAATGCATACACATATTCTGCATACTCTCAAATTATACCTTGTGGCTGTTTTAGCTATAGCTGTGGTTCTGGTCAATGCTGAGAATTTGTAAAATACCATCTTGGCAATCTAATTTTCAGACGTGCTCGGTATCCATGATTCGCATGGATTTCCCTAGGACTCCACATGCAGGACTTCACACGCTGGTGGAGTCTAATTATCACAAAACCTCTATATGCTGTTTTATAGCAGAGAAGGTCATGGCTTAGTTGCTGGAAGAACCCACTGTTCTGACTATCATAATAGAAATAGCAAGAGCTAAAAGGAGGAGAAATTCAAATATGTACCCCTACTGCACAGTGCAGTTCAATCTTTCTGAGGCGCACAAAGTAAATAGTAGTAATAAAATGTGATAGGAAAATCAATTGGAACAAATGAAGCACTGTCTATGCTGTATTCCAGCTTCTCTGTCCCATTGTTACTGCTGTGATTAATAAAAAGCAATCTGATAATGAGCAAATCAGCTCAGCACCAGGATATGGAGAAGTAAATGCTGCAGACAAGCTACAATGACAGAGCTAAATCTCACCAGCATAAGGCTGCCTTTGGAAGACTGCTCGAGCATTTCAGGAGGCTGGTAAGAGAAAGACCATTACTACAGCAGGGTAGGCAGTGCTTGGAGGGCAGAGCTCTTTGGGAGACACGCTGTTGTAAGCCACTGAATTTGATGTTATATTTATAAATGTGCACTTAGACCCAGGCATCAATTTTTCACATTCATTTAATAGAAGTTTACCCCACCAGCTTTCTCTAGGGTGAAAAAAATGAAGGCAACAACCAAAAACTGGCTCTTAAAACAGTGTTTTAACAATATGGTAATGTTGCTGTAAAAAACTCTAGCTAGGTCAGAGCCGATATCCAGCTTAGCTCCTTCTGGTGCGCAGAGCTAGAAGTTGATGGAGTTGTGTCCATTTATTCCAGGAAGTTTAGGCACAAGTTATTCCTTATTTCTTGTCCTATCGTGAGCTTTCTGGATGTCCCCATGACCAGGACTGGATATTGCTTTGTGAAGCCCTTCCTGGGCACTGTCCTGATGTACCCCAGCCCTTTCTGAAGCGCTACGTTACGAGTTACTCTCTGAATACTTGTTTGTGAGCAGGAGATTGTACTTCAGTGAGTTTCAGTGCCTGTTTCTGTTTCCTTGCTGTTTTGCTAATGCCTTGGTACTTGCAATCACTGCAGGCTGTGCCAAAGATCAGATCCCTGTTAGTTTCCCACTTCTGTGAGCAAAAATTACCAGATTCACTGGCATTTCAGACTGACAGGCAAGGGAGAAGTGTACATAATTGATGTGAGACCAATAGTTGTGGTGAATTTAAATCAGAAAAAAAGAAAGCTGTTCTCCAGAGGACTGGATATACCAAACACTTGTGATAAAAGAAGTGGTTCCGAGGTCTGACTGCTGGCCATGAGAAGACTTTTCTACCAACATGGGAAAATGAAGTTAATGGGACAGAGAACAAAGGAAAAAAAAAGAGTTGCATCGTAGTTCTCTGGTAGAATTCTTCCAGATTGCCAGGATGGAAAAATGGCTACTTTGCAAGTGCCCTGAAAAGTCAGGATGGCTGCTGGGGCTGCAGGCAGCCCAGGTGGAGAGGTAGCTATTACTGTTCGACTGCTTTGTAGTGATTAATTCTTGTATCCTCTGAAAACAGCAAGGGAAGCAAGCTGTACCTCACTGCTTCATGCTCCATCTACAAGATCCACTTGCCACCCACTTGCTGTGGTGGGAACAGCCCGGCTGCATCCTCACTTCTTCATCCCTGGGAAGGTATCACTGCATGCTGCACACCCTCGGGGCCAGGAGCTGGACCATGCCCTGCGTCCTTGAGTCACCTCTAACCTGCAGGCTGCTGGTACCACGCTGACCTGGGCGTTGCAGGCGCTTCACTGCCTGGCAGTCCTGCCTTGTTATTTGCCCAGGCGTGATGGGGATCCTATGAAAGAGCCATCTCTCCGTCTTTGTCTTTCTGTGCTTTCTGTGTCTGCAGTTTGGAAGAAAATCAATATTGCTGTTTGTTGCTAAATTGTCAGACAGCTTTTGATGCTAATATCTGATGAAGCAGACATGCTGTTGTAGATATTTACTCTCAAACAGGTTCCCTATCACCCACCATCTGCTTTTAAAGGGTCTTCTTTTTTTTTTTTTTTTCCAGTGACTAATGGTGCATTTAACCCCGGAGAGCCTGTGATCTGAACATCAGAAAGTTTCTGCAGCAGAGGAACAGAAAAAAAGGAGGCGGGGGAGGGAGGGTGGACGAGTTTCCTGTTGTTCTGAACTTGGCTTACTGGTAGGGTTCTCAAATCAAACTAGAAATCTCACCACTTAAGGCAGCCACCACTCAAATCCTTGAGAGAACTGCCAGACTTGCATTATGCTCTTGTTCAGAGTCTTCAGGCCAGAGCAGCGCAGACCCAGAGCCAGCTCTGTGCAGGGTTTAAGGAGCCAGCCCGTGTTGCTGCCCTGGGCAGACTGGCGACACTGACCCTCTGTCCAGTTCCTCTGTTTGCATAGGAATGTTAACAACACCTACTTCGTATAGAAACACGAACGCTACAGATGAAAACTGGGATGGGAGGCCTTCCATTTGCTTCTGCAGGATCAGAGAGAAAGACCAAAATTTTTCACTAGAAAGATGCGGGGGAAAGCCCACGAGGTTGGCACAGATCCTTTTCTGGGGGGGTAAGGGTTGCAGAGGGCTTTGCAGAAATATCGAGTGTGATTTCTGGGAGCAAGGCAGAATTCTGCGGTCCCTGAAAGATTCAGGAGGAAATTTCCTGTCACGGTCTCTCGGCACAGCGTTGGCTGAATTAGGTTTTCCGTTCAGGAAGGTGTCAGACAGAATAAGTTACCCCGGTTCCCCCAGGTCCTGCGTGGGCAGGACTCGCACTGCGCTGTCAGCGTAACTCCTGCTGTGCCAGGAGTTACATCCAACAGCTGTGCTGCTAGCCAAGCTGCCAGAGCCAAAGGACCGTATTCACTGTGCTTGAACCAAGAATCACACTGGGATTAGGTCTCCAAAGTCAAAAGGCACATTGCATTGATCCGCATGAGAGCCTCCTTTTTCTTTTCTGCTGCAGGCGAGTCCAGTAAAGCACAAGGTTTTTCTTGAATTACAGTTTCAATTTACACATTAATCATTCGGTGCGCTGGACACGACTGCACGGAGCAGTGTTCTGATGAAGGACCTCAGGCAAGCCAAGTGTGCTGCGAACCCTGAATCAGCCTGGGCGTTACATGGAGCGGGGAGCAAACGAGAACTCCGGAAACTGAGCAAGGCAGGAGATGTGGGGAAAGCAAAGGAACTTGTAAGAAAGGAATCACGTATCTCAGTTGAAATCCTGTATACCTTTTAATGGCAAACAGCACAAAATAGCACAATACCATTCAGTCCTTGGAACAAAAGCAAGGGAGATAGCAACTACACCAAGAGGGAACACATTTGATATGCTTCACAGTATAAGCTGATTAATGCTGAATGATTCAGAGTACTCAATTCAAATAATTGCAAAATCCTAGAATGCTGTTCTCCTAGAAGTCCCAAATCCCTAACTGTGACTTGCTTTTTTCAGTCTGCAGCAGCCAGCACAGCAACTGCTGCTTGAACATCTCCCCTTAGGTGACCATGCAGAGCATCGTACCCTCACAGCAGCTCCGGGGTCCGCGCAGTTCTGGACCCCCCAGAGCTGAAGTCGGCCCACCTGAATACTGTCTCTCTGCCTTCATCCTTGCTACAGAGTTTTCCAACCCTAACCCATGAAAATAGCTTGGCATAAAAGAATACAAATAGCTCTAACAGGTTCACAGGCATTTTTCCAGCTTTGGCAACTATCTCCACTTAAGGTTCATAAGCAAAAGTCTGCTTTGTGTGTGTTCCTACCCCCCTGCAAATTGTGCTGCCAGAGCTGTCTGTGCTGCAGACAGACCAATTGACAGCTTAGCCTCCAGCCAGAATTCTGATTCAAAGGAATATCAAATTCTGTGTAATAAAGTTTGCATGAAATTTTTACCTGCAACAATTCCCAAATGTGCTGAACTGCATGATACTGACTTATATAACACATCATTTTAGCAGCAGAGTTAAATATAATGTAAAGCCAGATTCAGTGCTTTTTTTTCTTGTGATCACAGAAATTATTCCGCATCTGATAGCTATAAGGCCTTACTTCTATTACTTTGTAGAATATAAAAATCAAATACAAGATTTTCTTCAAAAAGTGTTTGAATCAAATTAAATGCTTAAATGTAGACTCTTAAAAATACTTCAACCATAAAAAATTAAAAAAATTAAAGCCAGAAATATTTCTAGGTAAGAGACTGAAAGTATGTGAAATACTGAAAAGAACTACTTCAGTATTACTTAAAAACTTTTTTTTTTTAAATGAAATGTCAGAATGAAAACATTTTTACAGACAATTGATTTGGATGAAAACACATTTTCTAACAGCACAATATTCCATTGGATTCCATTCAAATTGCATTTTCTAGTGGCCATTTTTTCAATGACATTTTCCAAAGAACAATCCGCATCTAAAAATTTTTCAGCAAGCTCTTGTGAGCTCTTAAATGAAAGAAGTAGTTTTCCGATAATATATTTTGAAAGGCTGTTAATTATTTGGTGCTTTAGAACTTTTTCTGTTAAAAAAAAAAAAAAAGTAGCATACTGAATACAGGACAATTACCCTGATTTTCTGATAATTCCTTGTTTAGCTTAAAATACAGATTGTGGAGAAATGTTCACAGACTACAGTTAAAAACCTTGAGTGGTATGTTTTAAAACGGATTAATGTAAAAGTTGCTTACCTCAGACAGACAAATGCAACTGGTATCCAGACATGTCTCTGTCAGATGGCTTGATCTGAACTCCGATGTCCAGCCACGGCAGCCAGCTTGAACGTGGGTCTGCAGCTTGATTTTATTAGACTCGGATAATTTGTCTGAATTACAGTGGTACCTGCAAGTCCGGTTGTTTGCAAATCTTATACCAAGTGCTGTCTAACAACACAAAAACACCCAAAGAAAATCCAACTGAAAACTTGTCAAATCCTTACAGTTCCATGAGATCCAGCTGAAAGCCTGTTTTGCACTCAGTTTTTACACTGCTTACAACACACATTTACAATATTTCCAGTTTCGATTGCCTTTTATTAATCATTGCTTTCAGTTTTTCAGCAAAATGATCGCTATTGGTCCTTGACAAATAAGCTGACTATGCATGGGTGGGCATTTGTTTATGTGATCAGAAGCTCAGGATTGTCTATATTACATTTGTATGTGAGGAGGGAAGTGGTTGGTAGATTAAAGTAATACCTCATAAGTAAGACTTAGCAGAATCAAGAATACTGAGAAAATCTACAGCCCAAGTTCAAAGTTTGCACTTCAGATCTGCCAGTTCAGGACTTGGAATTCACACTGACTCCAATACCCTGCCATTTAGGGAAATTCATGGCCTCTTTTCAAGCCTGTAGTTTTGAATATATTTCAAAAGACACAGAGGTTAATTTCTTCCAGTTTAGATGGACAGCATTTGGAACTACATCAGAAGCACTTCTTCAGCTAGTGTAAATGCTAATGGCCCTTACTGCTCTGCTGCGCTTCTGGGAATGTGCTCCAGTTACAGATTTGCTTTTTGAGTTCACATCCAGAAGTCAAGGGGGAATATAGTTTCCAGTCCTTCTCCACTCAGTCAAAGAGAGATGAGGGTTATGAATGCCACAGCACATAGCTCTGCCAGTTTACTTCACTTAAGAGTCTGGTTGCCTTGCGTCAAATGGGTAGACAACCTCAATGCCTTACAGCATCTGCAGGGTTGGGAATTTACAGGAGATTCACTCAGATATCAAGAAGAATGTGTTCCGCGTATTTACTCCTCTTGTTTCACATAAATAATTAGATCTGTTATTGTTCCCTGCCTCCATCTCTAGTCCCACCTTTTCCACAAGGTGGGCTTAGCTTTACAGATCAAAAAGCTAAATGCTTTTTTTTGCTGGCCTTTAGGCCAGACAAATTTTCTAGTTTTCTTCTATAGACCATGGAAAGAAACAAACAGTTCAGAGGGCAATTTGTCTCATCCTAAGATAGCCATCTACAGTAAGTTAGACAAATAGCTCTTGGGAGGTGTATCTCCATTCACTGTGAAAGGAACCTCCTTCAGACTTTGGCATCCACCTTTTCCATGTCTGAAGTTAAGTGAGATAAATCACATCCACAGCTGTTGTTTGTGTAAAGAGGGCTCAGAACTAAAGCAGTGGGGAGAGAAGACCACTGCAGGAGCAGCCATGAGAGATGGAGATCCTTCAGCCCCTCCTTCCAGCTCCCCGTCTGTCCCAGCCGCCCTGCCAGCTGTTCCTGATCCCTGCAACAGGGACAGGGGGTGAGCTCTGTCCTGTAGGCAGGCAGCTGGCTGCTCCTGCCGGCTCTGAAGCTGACCTGGCTGAACTTTTTGCTGAAGCAGCCCAGGAATGTTCCTGCAGTCCCACCCCTTGCTCAGCTGCGGACTCAAAACTGTCACGGTAACAAAGCACAGGCAGCTGTCGCACAAGGTTGCATGACCAGGACATTAGGAATGTCTGCAAAAATGCTCCTGGAAGGCTCAGCTTTCCCAGCCGACACTTTGTTTTCTTGTTGAGCTACAGAGGCTCTATGAAGAATCAACCAATTTGTTCTATATATACCCCAATCAGCTGTTATTCTTTGCCCTGGAGGGAGTTGCAAATTGTGGATGCAGCCTGTACTTTGTGAAGAGATTGCAAAATAGGAGTATCCCCCTGCTTGCGCAGTCCAAACAGATGGCATTGGGAAGGTAAAAAGCTATTATCTGAGAAACGCTAGCTATGAGCAGTCTTTCAAACATTAATAATGTGAAAAACACAGCAGCAGAAATTTAGATGTAAGCTGACATAAATGACTTCTAGAAAACAGCATTAGTTAAAAAAATGATATGCATAAAAGTAAGAGGAGAGCAGAAAAGCACAGTCATGTAAGCTAACATGAACTGACCCAGTCCACCTGGGAGACACCCCCAACATCAGAAGCTCATCACCAGGACAGTGCAGCAGTTAATGGCAACCAGGCCAGATGTTTTGCTTGGATTCTTTGTCTTTTTATTGCAAGCTGCTGCATGCTGGCCTGAGCTACCAAGACAGGGCGCACGGGATGAACACAGAAGCAGAGATAAGGTTGTTTGTTATTAAATGCATCTTAAAAGGGAGGGGTATGGCAGCGAATGAAAGATCTAAGGATAATGAGATGTACACCTCTTCATCTGTAGGTCAGATTTTATTGCATTTCAGATCAGCAACTGCGCAAGTCATAATTATCGGATCAGTTTTATTGAATCAATTTGGCAGTCTCAATGCAGTGTCTGATGTATAGAGGAAAAATTTTAAAAGCCCTAAGAGATTTAGGAGTCCTAGTCCCACTCATTTTTGGTGGAACTTAAAGTCTCTGAGGAGTCGAGTGCTTTTGAAAATGGGATGTGGTCTTCTAAGTCATGTACACACTTTTGAAAATGTTATACTAGCTGGCCACAGCACAGTGTGACACTCACTGGTCTCCTTGCTGTCAGTCATGGCAGAGAGGTCAAGGACTGAGTGGCTCACAGCGATTACTGGCTTATGAAATTCTCCTTTTCCTCTTCTCAGAATAGTCCCTCCTGTTGAGAGCAGGCATGTTGGCAGGCAATGATGTTGTACAAAAATACAGATTTCAGTGGAGAAACAGAGAACCTTGCTGCCTAGAGAAGGCACAATAGAATTTTCCACAAGTAAAAAATGGTAAAAATTGAGAGACATACAAATTAATACAGTACAGAGGCAGGGAAAAAATAAATGAAACATTGGCAGATCTGGAAAGATCTGATGTGCCACTGGGACTGTGGAGTCTTTTTTTTTTTTTTCTGTAACTGCCAAGACTAAAACAAAACCCACAAAACTGTTAAACAGGACTGGGTTTAAAGAGGAAGTGAAAATTGTCCTTTTAATTAATGCCAGGAATTACAGCTATTCTCTTCCCTTCTGACTGAAATGGTCATGGAAAAACAGGGCTACAGAGCTGCCTCAGCCACCAGCGGTAGTGTTTCTGTTGCTACCAAACAGCTTCCTTATTGCAGTATTTTTGGAACCTCACCTCAGGATGGGTGCAGGACACGTCTCAATTCTATATCCTTTAGTCCAATCCTCACGCTTTATTTCTCTTCGATTTCACTTATCTGGTCTCATCAGAAGTGTTTGATTGGCCAGCTGTGAACTGTATTTTTACATAATAAATTACCCTAAGCTCCCTCGCAAGATCTTTGTCCTTCTGACTTGTTAAACAGCTGCTGTCCATTAAGAGATGCTGGTGGGTCAGAAGTTGTGGTGGTGGCTGTGGTCCGATCCACACCCCAGATCCCCAGCATCTGAGATGTTGGCTGTTCAGCAAAGCTCCAGTTCCATTCCATACATGCATTCTGCCAGTAGCAAGTCCCCAGCCAGCAAGGATGAAACAGAAGAGAGCACTGGGCACCGAATCAGAGAATTCTGCGAGCCCCCGCTCCACCTGAGTATGTCCTTTTGTCACCAAAGAGCTTCATTTTACATACTGGTTTTTTATAGCTGATCTTCATCTACCCAGATGGTTTTACGCTGCTCTTCTCCGATCTTGTCTTTTATTACTCGGATAAGATCCTCAATACTGCTCCATGCATCTGCCTCTACAGAGGCATAAAGGCATGGCAGTGCCTCCAGTTCTTTCTCTTTCAGACGGCACATACGTAAAAACTCATCTTCGGTCTCCGGCTTTGGCAATAGTTTCCTGTACCAAATGAGCAGACCAAAAATAAATGTCTTGCACTGTAAGTGAATCCTGTAGTCCCAGCTGCCCTATTAAGAATTTATTTTCTACTGATTATATACAAGCAATAAAAGCAGTGGAGAATACAGCTACTCCAGGTCTATCCCCCCCTACTTCCATCCTTCCCCCAAGGAAAAATACTTGCTATGGGGAAATAATTTAAGAGGGCTGAATGTAGGGAGAGTGCAAGTTTGTGAACTTTCCTCTTACAGCTATTATTACCTTAAGAAATGCTGTGGGAGTGCTAAGCATGGAGAAAAAGACATATTCTTCAGTCTTATCCTCCCACAATGATCATTGCTATCAGAGACAGTGAAAGAATGTAAAAATTGGGGAATTCCTTCTTTTTCCTGGTCAATATTTCAGGAAGAAGACATGGTAGGAAACAATGCACACACAGACACCAGATGAAGAAAGAAGAGGACCTGCATTTCTCTCAGTGATAACCTTATTGGACTCGAGAATTACCCACTGAATAAAAGAATATCAAATATGCAAAAGGTTTGATATTTTACCTGAACCTCTTGATGTTTTTCTCCGAGACTCTGATAAAGAGAACAATAGGATATATCTTGGCTTTGATTAAATCCTTTGTGCAGCTTATTCCAGCTTCCAGTAGACAATGCTTATTCTAAAAACAAAGTCATAACAGTGTTACAAAGGAACATTCACTGTTGTAGAATCTTGAGATAAAGGTATCCATACCTTACGGGGTCAGCTGAAAAGCTCTCCATTTACCATTGTACTGATTTAAAACCTTTTAATCAAATATACATTTAAAGTCCCAACTCCTCCTACTGGTTTACAACTAGCCAGTCAAATAAAAGTGAAGCTCAATAGCTCTCTGAAAAGGCTTAAAATAGAAATTAATTGATCTAAAATTGAAGAGTGCGATAAAAGTTTTACATATATACACAAACACACACATGGTCTTTGTTCAGAGAGAACATCTACTGCAACTACTTGTATGAGAAAAAACATCACTTTAATTCTCCTTTTTTCCATGCTGTGCATCAAATCTACTCTACTTGATATGACGTCTCTGTCTTTGACATCGTTATCTTTGTACTGTACACCCCTGCGTCTGTGTTTCAGGCTATCCTTTCTTTTGTCTCGGTCCTTGTATCTCTTACTCTCTCACGCATTCATATATACTTACAATACGAAAAGGAACTGAATAAGGGATGAAGCACAGAAAATGAAAGGATATTTTGCTGCATCAATGTGGGTCATCACAGGGAATGAGTGAGAATATAAAAGGATATAGCTGAGGATGAAAAGGAAAAGGAAAAGCAAGAGCACAAATAAAAGCCATGTGAGAGAATAAATACAAATCTAAGATTTAAGGTGGGCAAGAAAAAGAACATGCAACTATAAATTGGTCAATCTCTCATTCAAGAAGAAACACACACTGCAGACAGATTCACAGACAGCCTATGCAATGGATACAGAGTACTCTCAGCACCTTTGCAGTGACAGCCTCAATATTGGCAGGTACAATGCATTCGTATGTGTTCAGATTTTTTTCTCTGCTGAAGATGATAGTCTCCATCTTTTGCTTCCTTAAGAACTCTTCCTTTGTTACAATATCTGGTAGAAGAAGTGGATGAGGACAAAAATCATGATTACAACAGCAGTACACCTAACAACTGTCCAATAGCACTTCACCCAAGATGTCAGGATGGTTCAGGGAAAGAAGATGAACACTGAATTGTCTTCTTAACAGCTGCCTCATTTCTTCCATTAAATTCAATTAAAGCTTAATCTGATCACAGCTGAGCACCTCAGCTATATCCTGCACCAATGAGGCCTTGGGCAATTACCACAACACAGTGAAGGCATTAAATTAAAACAGTAAATACAATTCCAGCACCTCATGTTACAGAGTAACATTACAGGGCTGAAGGATGCTGAGAAATGCTAAAAAAAAGAAGGTCGCTTCAGTACAGGATCCTAAAACATGGATTTAGTGTTCCAACATTTGTGTTTAAAGTTTCAAAAATTTTTGGCTTAGGTTGCAATGTGTGATACTGGTCCCCTTGTGAATTGCGGCTCTACATCAAAGCTTTTGTTTTATATTGCAAGATGGGATATTTATTATGATACTTAACTTTTCAGTTTCTCTGTCTGGATAACTGTAAGACTGTACTATGCGGTGGGTATTCAATATTAGTGTAAAAATGAAACGTCAGCTGTGTTTAATGCTGTGTTGTATACAATCCTGCCCTACAGCAATCACAGTACTGCATATTGCTTTAATAGTAAATACTTAGAATGGAAGAAAATCAGTCTTTCAAGCAGATCAAATGCACAATCTTCACAGCCTTGGACGAGATAGAAACATAAAATCGCTCTAGGGAAGATATTCCTCATAATAGCAAATACTAGAAACAAATTAATCAAAATTTCACATTGCCTAGATATGCAGTATGCAAACAGTATGCAAACAGAAAGAGCACTCACAGCATTTCAGTCTCTGAGGGGCATCCTAGCAACCACACAGCATACACATGGATAATATTCACAGACACAGAATCTCATAACTGTGTGCATTGGCTGTCTCAAAAACATTCAAATATCTCAGTCTCAAAAAAACAAGACTTGTAGTTATACACCACTCTGATGTGACTTAAAAACCTCAAGCAACTTTCAATAGTGCACGCCCTTGTGTATGTGCACATATGTGTATGCTCTTATTTCCAACGCTGAGGGTTGGCAGCCTTTATCCCATTACCTGGCTTGCATATGTTGAATTCCAGGGCACCTCCAGAGTTCAGAAGCTTCTGTACCAAGGTCTTGGCAAGCATGGTGGGGGTGAAAAGAACGGGGCGCCTGCGCTCACAGTGGATGGGTCTCACCAAGCTATAAGGGATCAGGCTGAGCCTCTTGTTGATTTCACTTTCAGAATCCAAATCTGAGTAGAAAACAAGACATTTATACTGGTGTTTCCTCTCCATCAGTATTTGGAGAAAAAAAGGAGAAACTTGTGAACCAGAAATGACATGGTTATTCATACTGGTTCTCCTTTCTCTTGTGCCAGGGTTATCCCTACTATATATCCAGTAGTAAAATGTCCAATCTAACACTAAATAATTCAAGTGCCTTTTGCTTTCACGAGATTATTTAATGGTTTAACAGGAGACTTGCTAGGAAATCTTTCTGCTAATAAGTTAATTGCTTTAGACAAAGAGCAAGAGAGAACCTGGGAAGAACTGCCAACAAAACAGGAAGTTTCAGTGTTGTAAGCTTGCTCATGAAGGCTTGGTTCCCCAAACACTTCTAGTAAAATCAGTCTTTTGGTAACAAACACTGCCTAATTTTTGCACAGAGTAGAACAGAGAAGCTAGTAATAGGGAAGTCCTATAACATTTTTAACAACCATGCGGTTACGCAGTGTGCCTTCGTATCAGCACCACGTGTGTAAAAGCTATCATTATTTTATATCCATACCTTCCAGTTTATCAGGTGAGGGTTTCTTTGCTTCAGATGAGGTCCGTGCCAGACCAGAGGGCCAGCCAGTGACGATACGGACTCGCTCATTGCTATTCATGCGCTTATATTTGTTTTCAGACCTGCTGACAAACTGAAAAGGTGAACAGAGATTTGACCCTCATTTCTTACGTTCTTTATTCTCCTATGCATTCATCAGTCCACACTTGTTATCTATGAGATCTGAATTACCTATGTCTATCAAAGACAAAACTCCATGGATCTGCAGACTAAATTCTAAGTCTCTTTAAATATCATAGATCTGATTCACAGCCTTTGTTAATGCCCTTTGGGATTTCTTATTTTCTCCTCTGCTCTTAAGTGGCATGCTTTTCTTTTCCTTGGCAGAGCTCGCTGCTATCATGAGTCAAAGCACTGATGTATCCACAGCAGATTAACACACACGCACTGAGTATCTGCACAACAGCATTGCAGATCATACCCACAGCTTTGCCCCTTCTTTGTCGTACCACAGAGAAGTGCTTATGCAACCTCTATACCTGAGGTAGAGTTTCTGGGGAGATTAGGATAGCCTGAGAATATCTGTTATTCAGATCTACTATTTCAGACATGCCACTGAGAGTTTAAACTTTATTACCTGTAATATTTGGCCCAAAAGAAAGCTTGCTCTGGACAGGCGAGGGCTGGCTTTTGGGTCATTTGGTGGTGCAGGCTCCTCTGGCTGCAATGTATTCTAGTGAAAAAAAAATATTTTTAAATCATAGCATCAGAGAAACAAGCAGAAGCAGATATTTTGTATTTCCAGTAAAAGGGACAGTGACTGATTTATATCTACTGCAAATACAATGTTCTAAGCAAGCTATAGCACTTCGGTCACTGCTCTTCCACATTCCTTTCTTCACAGGAGATTGCACTCCACAGTTTATGATGGAGGTAATTTCTGTATCAAGAAATAGCATGCAAAGCTTTTACTCTCACTGGCATCGCTGCTGGTGCTCTCCATCCCTTTGATGAGTGAGGACTGGAGTACAGGATGAATGCATAGCACAACCTTGACTGAAATCAAATATCGTGGCTCCAGTGTCTCTGCAAATGTTAGAAGTGTGTATGTCTCCTAAGCTCTATTAAAAGTTCTAGAAAAAAACTCTGGTAAGTAATACATTGGGAAGTTAGTTTTTAATCGTGTAAAGATGGAATTCTTGGGGCTAAAGAAAGAAAAATAAAAGTTCTTTCACTGACGGAAAAGGAGAAATTGGCAGGGCTGTTGTGTGTGAAGACCTGACAATCCCGCTTCTCTCCATGGCATGTAGGTTGGGAGACAAATGTTTTTCTAATGTGGGACAATGACAGCTCTTTGGATTAGACAATTGTTCACAGTAGGAAAGAAATAATTCCAATTATTAACTCCAAGGACACAGCTTCTTCCTCATGTGGATGTGATGTTGTGTTAGAGGCTTATGGGAAGAGAAGAATGAAAGGGATTAACTATGACACAGAACAGATATTATACATTTAAAGTGTACTACCTCATAGCAGGAAGGGTTAACAGTACCCTGGAGCTAGGTACATTGCCAGAGACAATATTATTTCAAACAAACATAGGTCACCCATTACCTGGGACGATCAAAACCTACACAGAGTGTAAATAGGAATTCCCATAAAATTAACATGATGAACAACAACTAGCAGTGGAGTAATGGATTTTAAAATGACCTTGTTTGTAGGTCCTTACCCGGAGTGCCCGAAGAGTATTATATGAGCTTTCTGTCTCGTCTCTGCTTCCTCTGTGCATCAACCGCTGCAGCTTCACCAGAAGAAGTTGCTGGGCTCTGAAAGAAAGGATGAAATCTCATAGATCAAGAAACCTTTGAAACCCCACAGAAAAAAGGCTGAACTGCAATGGGTCTGTGCTGACAGAAAAGATTAAATAGAAATAGCAGTGAGGACTGAATAAATGACATCGTAAATACAGGAATAAAATAATGAGCAGGACTGCAGTGCAGTTAAGGATTAAAGAATCTCCATGATATATTGTCTTATGCTTCTTTTTGAGAAATCCACATTATTCTTTTGGGTGAGATGTGCAGCCTCCTTTCTAAAGTTTTACAGCTCATATTACAGTTTAACACCACCAGGTCTTTTCCCAAAAACGAAGACATACACATCTTTCCTACAGCAGCTATTAATTTCCCTATTTATGGAACCACTGCTCTCAGTCATGGTCACTCTGCATTACACTCACCTGCTGTAGCTGGGGATGGTCCCTGTTTCCAGATCCCTGTCTGTGAAAGGATCAACTCTGGCGCACAGCCACTCATACTTTCCTTGGTACATGGTGTCAAGAATATGAACAATCTCGTCACATTTCACTGACAGGGAACAGCAGTCCAGCTGGCTGGAGATGTTCAGATTCAAGCGGATATGAAACGAGTCCCCGGATGTGATAAGCCCTTCTTCCAGTTCTGACAGCAGCTTTCGGTAACCTGCAGCAATGAGGAAAGGGGCAAAGCACGATCAGCCACTGGTCAAAACCTCAGCACTGCTGCGTTCCGGGGCATCCTCTGAGAGAAGCACACAGCACAAACTTCGGAGGCTCCTCTGAGAGAGGGTTTGTACTTCTAGAGTGCTAGTTGCACCAGTTACAGCAAGGTTATGGGTCTGCACCTTAAAGACACCAACAGGGCATTGGTTCAGAAACAGGTCATGCTGCAGGTATAAGAATCTGTGAGAGTATTCCCATTGTCATGATACCTATAATACATTACCCTATTTTCAGTGCTCCAAACATGACCTGTAAAACAGAGAACTTCTCAGCAAAGATGCAGACATAACTGTAACTCTATCCTGTAAGTACAGCTTGAGTTCTGCCACCAATTTTAATGACAAGCTATTCCCTTTATTATTAGCTGTAATTGGCACTCCCACAAACTATAACATGCTTTATCTACCATTAAGCGGTGCTCAAAAATTTGCAATATTCTTTCCCACCTTTGAAAACATCAAAGAAAAGCAAAGACATCACTTCCTGTGTGATTTATTCAGCTGAAATTCTCTAACCAGAATAAATAAATAAAACCTGAAAATTCATATACACCGGTAAAAAATGGATTTGGGAATGTAATTTTTGATCCACAACCCCAAAGTATCATCACAAGCCTTGAACACTAAAATCAAATTCTATCCATCAAACACAAACTCCAGATGTTAAGGAAAAGATAAAGCCACAAAGGTAATAAACAGGGCAACTCCATCAGGTAAAATGCTAAGTGGACTTCGGCTGGATAAAAGATGATTCAGGTCACCACGCTGTATTACAGAAAACAGTACATAAAAATAAGTTTCTGTTTTGTGAGTCATGTAGTTATTGGCCCACCATGTAAATTCTTCAGAGTCCTGTAGTGACAAGCATATGGGCTTTTTTTTTTGTTTTGTTTTCAGTTCATAGCTAACACTGGTGGGCATACTTCAGATTTATACCAATATAAAAGATATTCTGGTTCTCTTATTCTCATCCGCACTAGTTAGTACAATAGACCTGGAGCTACTAGAGATGAGAAATACTTTTGGTCTTACCTTCATGATTTGATTTATACTGGAGTGTTACTGGACCACTGCATCTCTGAATTGTCCAGTGAACTTCTTCCTTTGTGCAAGTATCCAAGGGAACACTCTGATTTTCCCCTTTGATGCAGCCTTCCAACTAGATATGAAAGAAATATTACTATCCAGTGCAGGTTCAATCTCTGAGTCCATTATACCAGTTTTTTAAGCAGCATAATCTTCTCATTAATCAATCCCGATACTTTGCCATCAAGATGCAGATTATGTTCCAATTACTTAGTTTCTTTTCTCTCAAATTAGGACCGTTAGCAGTCATGGACTCATGCTGCAGCTCTTTGATAAACCCAGTAGTAAGTAGTGCAAGAATATAATTTTTTTTGGTTTGTTTTGTTTGCTTGTTTGTTTGTTTGTTTCCATTGGAGGTATTTTAATGGGAAGAAAGGGTTTGGGATTATTGGCAATGGATGGAAAACTCTAAGCAATGAGCAACTTAGCAGAAACATCACTGAAGTGCTTACATGATGCCGGGTACAGCTACACAGCTGTGCAGCCCTTCTTCCCGTTCATATTGCAGCTGTATACATTTCTGTCTCATTGCACGTCCAGTGCCGGGATAGACCACTCTAAATAATGGTTTAGGAGTCATCATGCTGAGCTAAGTAGCATGAACTTCCTTTCAGGCAACTACTGGGAAGCTGAGAGCAACTCCCACTCTACTCTTTTCAGAAGGGCAGAGCATTTAGTAAAGTGTCAGTTACTCTCATCTCTTCCATACAGAAGTAGTGTAAAGTGCAAAGGGGTATGTGTCTCTGTGTTGGATGACCATAAATACTATTCTCCCATAATTTCATAGTCAATATCAGATTATTTTTTTCTTCAAAAGAATTGTATGGTTTTCCATTAACACAAGGTAAAAGAAGACATAAAGGAAAGTATTGTGATGAGCGTGAATGCATGCAGGTGCACAGACATTTAATGCTGTGTGTTGATTATTTTATGCTTACCAGTAGGAGTTGGTGTCCCTCCCGAAGACCTGCTTTCTCTGCAAGTGATTCTGTCTTGACAGAGCTAATAAAGCTCCCTTTATCGTTACCTCCAACGAGAGTGATTTCTGAATTGAGACTGTCTCCATTCAGTGTTATGCGCTGGATGGTATGGCAGGAGTTTCTGATGCGACCAACAGAGGTGACAGAGGGACGAAAAGGTCTGTGTTTGTGAAAGGAAGCAACAGTTACGCCATTATCTCATCTTTTAACTAACAATACAGAGTTAAATGCATGCACGATAAATGAGAGACATATAAATAAACTTTTAATGTTATCAAGTACTAGAATCTAAGGACCCTAAAACAAATTCTTCTGATTACTGCCTAAGTTCTAGAGAAGATCAACTGGATAGCTTCAAGCACTCAGATGTATAATGGCAACCTCACCTAACAACCTGTGGCAGAAAGATAACAAGAACACAGGGGTAAATTTAAATCTCCAGAACATTTTCTCTGCCTTGAAGTTTTTGAAAATTTAAGATGACCTTCACTGGATTACAGGATACGAAAGTGGTTCAAAATAATGTTATACTGCTGTCAACATAAAGAAGTAAAGACTTAGCACGATGCCACGAGGTCTTTGTGTCAAGTGACAACTTGTGACATGATATTCCTGTTAATATATATCTTCAGTAACTAATAGATAAATGGGGGTCTCTGTCTATGATAGGTAAACTGGCATCTCAAATACCTTTCCAGAGAGAATTTTCTAAATATGGAGTTGACATGCTCAAGCTCATAGGCATCCAGGCCTTCTGACTGGTGAGAAGAGGAGGAAGAGTGAACTGAAGGAGCTCCATGTGAGTGTCTGTCATGACTGTCATCTGAAAAGGGTAACAAAAATGAAAATGAGTCCGAGATAGGGTGACAAAGATGGAAAAGGTGAAAATGGAAGTTTGATCCTAGCCAAAACTGAATGAGGAAATCCCTGATAAGAGGCTTTATTAATTACAGACTGTGGCAAGGAATGCCAATCTTTCTTACTAGACCTACCCACTTGCTCTTACAGATCCGTTCAGATTGGAAGGGATCTCTGGAGACCATGTAATCAACCCCCCTGGTCAGAGCAGGGTTAACTAGAGGAGATTGCTCAGGACTCGGTCCAGCTGAGTTTTGCATATCTCCAGACATGGAGACTCCTCAACCTCTCCAGACAACCACCTTCCAATGCATGATTGCTCTTGCAGTAAAAAGTGTTTTGTTTTGTTTTATTAAATAAGTATTTATGCTTCAGTTTGTACCCATTGCTTCTTGTCCTCTCACTGGGTACAGTTATACTCTTCTCAGTGCTGTCTTCTTTATATTTTCCCCTCTCAGTCTGATGCTTTCCTTATTTTAAGGTTTGCTTTCTTTTTATGATGATCTTTTTTTTTTTCTCTAAACTATGTGTCCCTTCTAATCTAGTATGAGTTGATAATTTGACAGTACCTGTAGCTGGTGAACTCATCACATCTCACAGTTAAACTATATGATATCCTCTTTCTTACCATCTAGCTCCAAAGCATCAAATCCAAAGCTGTCATTGTCCTCTTCAACCAGGCTGGAATTAAAAACAAAGGTAAGATAATAGAAGAGAGAGAGAAAAAGATGTTCACTTTCCCACTTTCAACAGATTTCATTAAGTTCTGAAGGAGGAACCTTTTCAGTGACAAAGAAAAATGTTGGCGGTGTTAGATAAGGCAACAGCACAGCTGAAAAAAAAAAAAGGAATAATGACATGTTTAGGAGCAATTTACCTGCTTGTTTTAAAGTACTTGAAGGATTTTATAACAGCTTAATGGTACCTCACATGGTTACTCAGATGCCTACAGTAAAAGAATGGCAAGGTGTACCAAGCGTTTGCACAGAAACTCATGCCACAGCTCTGGCCCCAGCCTAGCTCCCACTAACACTACTTAGATAAAACCTTTGCTTTTAAGGGTGACTGGAATGGTTGGCCTTATAACTAAACAGGAAAAATGCACCAAAATTTTGCTCTTAAGGGGATATTGGTGATATCCAGCCAAGTGATCTGTCTGCTTCACCAGAAGAACTTCATTAAAGTGTGTCCTTCGGTTGCAAAACTGTCTAAATAACAGCTTGTTGTTTTTCCCATTCAGAATGATTTGTAGGTCTCCTGTGGAGCTGATATTCCTCATAGTTGGCTTCAGGTAAAGGGTGAATTTCTTCAGTCAGTCTGGGGAGAATCAGCTATTTTTACACCATGCATAAGCAAGGAAATAATATACCATTTCTTACATATTGAACTATGATCTCACCTTTTTCACACAAATCAAGATCAGATGAACTGTGAAACCCACAACCTGGCATGCGAATAGCAATTATTTTGGATTATGTTCACAAACAAATTTTTAAAAAAAAACTTTGCAGGCTGATTATAAAGTTATAATCTACAGTGAAATTTTGGGCATACTCTCAAGATACTTGACTTTAGTGCTTACTAGCTCAACGAAATAATGCCACACTCAGACCTTGCTAAGCCAGAGTACTGATATTTCTGATACAAACACCAATGCTGCTGGCACCAACACCAAAACACTATTTCTAAGTATCGCTTTGCTATAAAGCTTTCAGAGAAGGGGTCAGTGCCATTCAGATGTCTGTGAGACAGAAAAGATTAGGGATGAATGACTGCCCCCCAAAGACATTTAGGAAGTTACCCCAACTTCCTAACAGAAGCTTTCCAGCTAGAGACACACAATAGGACATTTAAGGCCCTTTTTACTTCCTTCTTGTGCCACCAGGTTTTGGACATACTTTATCAACTACCTACCTGCAGTGAGGGGCATCTTCTTTGCAGCGTCGGACGATTGAGTCATTTCCTGGAGGCTCAGGAGTGGTAGACATGATGCTGTCATTGCGATTTCTCAGGGTTTGCTTTCAAGAAACATCAGCAAAAGAAAGGATGTTTGTATTAAACATGGTATCATTTTTAATTTACAAAAGCATTAGCCTGTTAGCTTGCCAGTAGTATTCTGCACTGAGAAACATATCCAACAGTAAGAAAAAATGATTATAGACTCACATTCATATGTTCCAGCATTATACCTATATGTTCAGATTGTCTGATGGCAAAATACCTTTTTCTGTGAGTGGATTTACTGAAGAACTTTAACTTTATCCTTGATATGTAGAATAAATGTTGCACAGCTGACATACAGGATGAAGAGGATGAGAAGTAGAATGCAGATACATATATACATATATTTCTAGACATACACATAGTAGGAATGAGGAAGAAAAATACAGATCTCTATAGATTCAATTATTAATCTAGTATACTGGTTCGGAGTCTAAACTTTACATTGTACTGCAGGGATGATAGTGTAAGTCATCGAAGTATCCAACAGATATTCCAAAGAATATTCCTAAAACAGCTAAGCTTATTACGAGTGGCAGGGAGTTCTTTCCTGGCTATTCTTGGGTATAATTTTAATTTCCTGGGGGCAGCATTTTTCACGGTGTTCTAGAAAGATGTTTTGTTCTTTGTTATTAACACTCTGCAAGAGCACTCTCTCTGTCTGCTTGTCCTGCTGTGTCAGTGCTCACATATGTATAATGGAATATCTACCTTGAGAGATTATGGGGATACAGCAAGCAGGGAAGAAATGGTTTGGCTACGGCACGCAGAAACTTCCAGCTGTGATCTGCACCCCTTTTCTCACTCACTGTTACTTACAGACAGAAGAAGCATTAGAGAAATCAAAAAAAAAAAAAGGAAAAGAAAAAGTATAACCTGAAAATTTTCTTACATTAAAGCAGCTTTCAAAGAGAATCTCATCTTTCTAACAGCAAATGTGAAATGGTATAAGGAGACAGTGAGATGTCATAAATACCTCTAAAATAATTGTCAATAAACATAGAGCAGCTCTGTAATTTTGGAAAAGGCTAATAACATTGTTCTAACAAAATGCTGGTAAAAGGATTAAGAGAGCTTCTGACAAAGGTCTTGAATTTGATCACAGCTGGGATGCTAGCAAAGTGATAACACTGCGTTGCAGAAGCTCTCAGCCACGTTAGGAGAGAAGGTTGCAGACAGGCAAGGGGCATCTGAAGGCTCCTTACAATTTTGCTGACTTCACAGCTGTTGATGGAGTTACTGATGGAAACAGAATTAGAGGAACTAGTGTCTGTGCGGCCATTGCTGGCATCAGCCCCATCTTCATCCTGTGCTCTGACTGCTGCGCTTACAGATGACAGAGAAAAATACACACAGCAAAGAAAATGATGTTAGATCACTTTCAATACAGAATCTTTCACAGATTTGCAACAGAACTTAAGATTATCTTTCCATTTCAGTTTATCGTGTTTGCCCTTCCTGTACTGGACAGAGGCTGCAGGAGGCACTCGGCAGCACTGGCACCCTTTCCTGCCCCAGGACAGAAATGCACACCACGCCAAAGAGCCTCTTGCCAACCATTTCTCTCAATTCTTTCCTGTACTTTTTTGTTAGCTCTACGAATACTAAATACCAGATTAGAGAAGGATTGTTTTATTCCTTTGTGTTTTAACTTCATTATCTGGATCTGACAACCTGCAATAAGGCTGACTCACTGAATTACATTTTTTTTTTTTTTTTTTTACAACCAAAAATTTACAACTGGGACCAAGAAGTCTGAGATCCCTCAGCAGCCCCAGGTAGCACAGCATGAATGTCTCTGTGGACTCCCTCCCTTCTCCAGCACCTCTAATTCAAACTAAGTTTGCCATTACCTAATACTAAACATACATATGATGTCTTACAGCAGGGAACCATGTTTACCTTCTTATTTTGTACAAAAGCAACCATGCTGCAGCAGATAAAAAATAAAGGAAGTGCTGCTTAAGATCTTTGCTTTGAGAACAGTGTTAGCTAAATAAGAGGAATTAGGAGTATACAACAACTAATTTGGTAACTTGGCAGCTGGCTGATGGGTGGGTCAACCCTCCCCCACTCCAACCTTTGCAATGCTTTAGATTTAAAAAATAATTTTTAAAAAGTCCTTCCTTTTTGCTGAAGGACAAGGCAACTCATTAGATGATCACTAGATTGATCAAAGGATTTCTCCAACAGCAAAAAGAGAATAGTATATTCACTTTTAGTACAGGTATCACAAAACAGCCTTTACTATTTTTATAAGCTAAAAGGAAAATTAAGTAAACTGAAAATTTAGTTATTGAATGCAATATTGCGTGTTTGTAGAGGTACCTCTGGATGGAGAGGCTGATTGGGTAAAACACTTGACTACTTCAAATTATGACATTATTCACTGTGAGATAAACTCTCTATTTTACTGACTTGGACTTAGCTGAGAACGTCCGGAGTTGGAATGTTTGTTAAAATAACTTAAAGAGACGGAATGAATGAGACAAAGCAACAGAAAAGGAATAAGGACATAGGTGCTCTTTCTGACCTTGAAACTCTGATGTTGTTTTCATGCTGACAGGGGATTTAGCTCTTGGATTGATCTATAAGAAAGAAGACAAAAATCAAAACAAATGCAGGATATTTGCCACATACTGTAAAAAAGAGATTTACACCCCCCTTTTCACTGTTGTGCTGCAACATATTTCTCCTCATTTAAACAACAGGACCCCAAACTTTGAAGATATTTAGATATCTAAATGCCACTGCCATGAATGGGATTTATCTACCTTACTACTTTTAAAAGCCGGCCTAAATGTACTGCAATTTCCAGATTCTGCTGAGGGAACAAAGTAAGAAAAAAAAAGCTAAGTGGGTGCCTTGGGACTGGTTTCAGGCAGCTGTTAATACAACAGGCATCCTTTTGGAGCATGAAATGTAAAAAATGCAGCTCTATTGCCATAAGTAATAATGACAGTAAAAGCTCAGAAAGGTTATGAAGGGCAGGGAGAATTCAAATGCAGATGAAAGGGAAGAGAAGCTCAAAACCCCAAATGTTAGATTGTATATTTTTTTACAATTCATGAACAAAGCATCAGATAATAGCAGTGTGAATGCAGCTAGTTGGTGAAATCATGGACCTAACTCATGCTACCCCTTACTTTTAAGTGAGAGGAAATTGCCATAATTTAATTCTAAATTAGACAGTTAATTTGACTCTAGATTGTGTCCATTTCTTTGTATTATTTCTACCTATTGATGCGAGCTTTTCCACCAATGCTTCAATTTCCACCTTCAGTTCCTTGTGTGCTAGACTTCAGGCATTATGTCATTTTTTTCACTACTGTTAAGGAGGCAACGAATCAATTTATTGACAACGCTCCAAGAATGTGAATGAACGGCAGAAGCAAGGAGAATATGGAGAAAAGACAGAAAATGGTCAATGAAGCCTGATTAAATCTGCTCCTCAAGACACAAATCACCACAGGGTAGAAACTGACAGTATTATACAAATCTGTTCCTATCTTTATAGCACAGCGCTCCAGAGGCATAACCACAACATGTATCATCTCTTTGTTCTAACAGTCCCTGCACTGTACCATTCCAGCCTGATATTAAAACATACCTGGATTCCCTTTAGGTTTACTCTTCTCTTGAGTCGAGCTTGATCAGGCAAGAAGAATTTGTTATCTTCTGGAGACTCTTCAGAAGTGGAGGAGTCATCTGCTTCCTGACCATTGGCTTTTGGGCTAGAAGTTCCAAAGGTCTGGGAGATAATGGTAATGGGTAGATTCCTTGGCAAACTCTAAAGATCAGAAGGAAACACTTCTGAGAAGAGTTTGGTACAATTCCTCATGACTTCCCTTTAGAGTAATCTGATGGAACTTTCTGTGACTTGAGTGCTTCAGAGGCTCATGTGGAATATGGTCCAGTCCCAAAAAAGTAACTCAGATTGACATCTGTGGGGATTTTTGTCCACTGGAGCAAATTCCTCAAAAGAATTCACAATTTCTATCCCACTGCAGAAATTCATTCTTTCTACAATTTTTCCCATCCATTTTAAATCGAGGTGTGAAATTCCAGCCTTTGAGAAGCTATGTGTGTGACATGGACAACTTGAACCCCATTGTACTGAAAAATTTCTCAGAGCATTGGCATTTAGTACAAGTGGATTTTTTAGTTAATTAAATGGAGGGAGTCCTCTCTTCCTTCCATATTAAATTATTTTACAAGTGAAGTCTTAAAAAAATAACTCACATTCACCTTTCTCAACCCTACCTGGTCATGAAAATTATTGTCCTTAGAGAGCCGTCGGAGTTTGCACTCTAGGTTAACAATGCAAGCTTCTTTCCGAACCACTTCAATTCGGAGTTCATCATTTCTCTCCTCCAGCTCTCGAATTTGCTTCCTGTATTTATCTTTTTCAATCAGACAATGTGAATACTGTGTCTGAGCCTCATCACGTGAGCGGAATGCCTGCAGTGGAGAGAAGAAACCTGTTTTGTATCTGGGCACCAGATACGTTCTCCCAGTGATTTTGTTTGTAACGCATTTGGAATAGGGACTTCAGAAATTGTAACCATCCAGCAATTAACAGAGCAGTGAAGACCAGCACGTGCCACAGTAGTACCATTAAAAAAGATGATGATGAGGGTGTTCATCTCCATTTCCCTCCGGGTCGGTGGCAAAATACTCCGGAGTGCAAATTGGATGGACACTAATATGAAGCCTGCAGTAATTGTTAAGATCTTGGTCCTGCCTAGAGGATGCTACTCTGTGGTAACAACCCAATATCATCCTATGTATAATTATTATAATGCAAATTCCAACAAGTAGGGTTTCTTGTAAATGTTCATGTTTTAATGGTATTTTAGGTCCAGTTATCCACAATCCCCCAAAGTGACACAGAAGAGATACAGGCTTTGGCTACTAATTTTCCCCACTTTAACTGTTAGATACCTGGTCTCGCTCCTTTTCCACCTCTTCTAGCTGTATCATCACAGTGTTCATACGGTGCTTGTACATCTCACAGTCTTTTCCTAGCGTTGAACACTTTAATTCCAAATCTTCTTTCTCTTCAAGATACTGGAAATGACAGACCATTAACTACTGCTGCTCTAAAAGATCTTTTGGGTACTAGCCTGAAATATCCTGTTTCTTTCCGTCCTTTCATTTCTCACCTTATCTCTCAAGTCCTCCACGTGACGAATCTCCTCTTGGAGATTGAAGATCTTGTTGACCAATTCATGACGATCTTCTAGTGCCTCCTTACGGTCATGTTCAAGAATATCCAAAATGGCTTTATCTGAATCCGGTAAACTCCGCTTGTCAGCCTGACAAAAGACATTTTTAAGAGACTGGCCAGGGAAAGAGAAAAGAATATTGTAGGGGAAAAAAGAAACAAAGATGGTAACAAACGAGGAATATAAAATGAACATGGTATTGCAATGGGAAAGCAGCAGAAGAGATGGACATTTGTTCATATTTTAAAATACTGTCAGAGAAGATGAATAAAGTCTGTCTTGCTGTCAGAATAGTCTGATGAAGGAACAGTTTTACTGTTTTATTGTACTGGCTATAATTTGATCCATTTTGGATGCAGTCACAATTCTTCACTCCAAGCCCTGCATTTAAAATTCTTCTCTATTAATCAGCTCTCACTGAACACAAAATTCACCCTTTGCCAAAGAGCAGGGCCTAAGAAAACATTCAGAGGAATTTTTAAAGCATGCATAGGCTTTAGAGGGCTATGCTTAGAGAATATTAAACATGCCCGAAGTAGCTTGTACCACAGCTTCATTTTCTATGGTGTCCAGCAATATTTTTTCTTTCAGATTTAAAATTAACAAGATTACCAGAGCAGGTTCCAACAAATAAACTGTCATCCAAAATTAACCATGAATGCAAGATGAAAAAGGCACAAAATGCAAGCAAGTAATATGCATATTTATTTTTAAAATACCTAGACTAAGTTGGAGATTTCAGTGACATTTGGTTACCTAATAAAGTAAATATTTCTAAAACAAACTGCCTTTTGTTTATTTATACTTTCACTTAGGAGAATTACAACCTTATTTTTAGACATTTCATGATAATTCCTCTATTTCTTTAGGTGTTATAAGACCATTTCAATCAATACAAGAGGGTCTACATGGACCAGAACTCCCAGAACCTTCTACACTACACGCTTTTTCAACCTTTGAATTGGATTTGTATTAAAAATAAGAACTGTTAGGTACTGCTAAAGTCTACAGCCGTGTTCTGAAACGCTTTCTATTGATAACTTTTAAAGTGTCATTTTAAAAGGCCACTAGCCTGGCCCAGCAAAGTACTGATCACTTTCACATATATCCTAATACTTGGCTATGCTCTTCACAGTGTAATGCAGTGCTAAATTAGCTGCATATCATCCTAGTTCCCAATTTTGTTCCCCAAAAAAGGGTTAATTAAGATCCTTGTGCAAGTTACAGCAGTGCTCTATGGGGTGTTCTGGAAATCAGTGACCACGCAAGTTCAGAAACCTTTATTATGCTTTGCTTCATCAGGACTTTTTGGCACAGATGGGGCAATAGCATAGAACAGGGTACACAGAGCCAGTGTCAGAAATTTCTAGGCTGGCTATTTGACACAGCTTTGTACTGACATATTGGTAAAAAGAACCACAGCAGGATTAAAACATGGAGTTGAATGCTCATTAATTAAACAGCTGCACTCTGCACCTTGAAAGACCCAATTTCTCAACAGCTTGACTTATCAGACAACAATATTTTTTGTAGCAGAGACCATGCCAGCTTCTCCTGTTCATAGTTTCTAGTTTCTCCATTATGGACTCAGCCCCCTGTGCCTTACTAAAACATATGGGAGATGTCACCAGCAGCTGCTTCTCTGTCCACACTCACAGCCTCTTTCAGATATTGAGATACTGAAGGGTAGCCACTGTGAAGCAGGCTGTGAGATGTGGGGTATGTGACATGGTATGGGAGGTGAGTGTGGGGATGCCTGGAGGCAAGGAGCGATCAAAGGCTGCTGATTCCATCATCTGGGTAAGCAGGGAGGATAAGTTGAAGGGTACAGCTTTTTTCAGTGTAGTACTCTGCATTTATACCTGAATGATGGACTGTAACTCCTGGATTTTAGTCTTCATCATCTCATTTTCCCGCTCCAGCTCCAGCACCTGTTCCTTTTTGGGTCGGTTTTCAATATCGTTTTT
The DNA here is from genome assembly GCF_964034855.1 of Anser brachyrhynchus. Classification (NCBI taxonomy): domain Eukaryota; kingdom Metazoa; phylum Chordata; class Aves; order Anseriformes; family Anatidae; genus Anser; species Anser brachyrhynchus. Next base: position 13,409,593 of record NC_137733.1, read on the forward strand.
CAGTTTCAGTGACTGGTTCCTCTCCAGTTTGCATTCCTCTTCCACCTTGTTCAAGCGATGTTTCAGCTGGTCAATCTAGAACAGCCAGGGAGCAGTGAAAAGGAGAAATAGGAAAGGAAAGAAATCATTTCTAGCTCTGGCAGTGACTGTTTTGAAAACACTCTCACTTTCAGGTGAAAACATACTGTCATAGGTGGAAAAAATAACTTAAACTGCAAATGTTAACAAGCAGCAGATAATTGTGTATATATGTGTGTGTGGTGAATGTCCAGTATTGAACTTTTGAACTCTCAAGCAGAATGATGATCTTGGCTGGAGGAAAAACCTGGAAGTGGTGGAGTATCCTGGAGATCAGAGATGCATGGATATGAATGCCAGGGAAAACCTGAAAACCCAGCACCCTTGGCCAGTAACAACTGTGACTGGTGACTGCAAGCAGCAGAAACTGACACAAATTTCTGCCCGAGCTTCCTGCACCAGCAGCGAACTCCACGCAGAGTAGGAGCACTGAGCCTGATAAAAGGCAGCACCAAGGGAGGGGAACAAATGACTGCGTGAAAAAGCAAAGTGGCATAAAACGTCTAATCTCTTTGGTTCTAAAATAAACCTCAGTATCCATATCCACTGTGGGTAGTTGTTTACTCTGTCTCACCTGTGACACACACACAAGAATAAATTTTAACACACTTGAAATAATTCTGTTTTCTAAATGGCCCCAAGATATTTCAATACACTATGTGAGACTCTTTCAGTAAAACACTGTAATGCAAACCTGGATAACTGCCTTAATACATTACTGAGCTTGAAAAGCTAAAATTATTATTGTAGCAAACAATTATGTTTTTAAAATTTTGCTTTTATGTATGTTATTTTCTGCTAATCCATTATAAGTGTGTAAATTACCTGCCATTAATACACGTCACTGCAGTAGGCATTTCTGTACAGTGATGCCCCTAATCATCTGGATAAGCAAAGCAAATGAGAGCTCTACATCTCTCTACTGTCAGGGAAGGTCTCTTTTTGCCATGTGCCACTGGCATCCTCCATTGCTACTCCTGATTAAAGGTACCCAGAGCATTTCTCTCACCTCCAGCTGGAGGTCTCGGCTCCTTATCACAGCCATGCTCTTCTCGTCACTCAGCTGGGCATATCGCATGGCCAGATTGTAGTTCTCATCCTTCACCTTGACCAGCTCATCATTGTAGTTGTTCCTTTCCTCCTTCATCTTGTTGTATCTCTCCTGGAAGGTCAGCAGCTCTATCTTGTTCAGCTTTAGTTGCTTTCGCTCATCCTCCAGCTGGCGAGACTTAGCCAAGAGTTCGTAGCGCTGCACATCTTTTGCCTTTACTTGCTGCTGAAGCTTAATGATCTCATTCATTAGGAAATGGGTAAGGCCTTCATGTCCCTCTTCCACTGAAATGTTTGAACAGTTTATCAACTTCTCTTAAAGGAACTTAATATTAAGTACGATCAGCAAAAGTGAATAAGAAATAAGTGTCCCAAATCATGTACAGAGATGTAGCTTATGCACAAATACATACACGTTTATATATCTAACTGGCAACAGTACAAGTATTACACAGCATACTATTACCAGAATCACAATATACATGCATACAGCTTTGTTTAGATAGAATATGAAGCCTTAACATTTGTCTTGTTGTTTCAGCTGAGCTGACAGGCCTACGGAAATAGCACAAACATTGTAAAATGGCTCTGTACAAATACAATTAATCTGAATCCTTCAGATTTTCTGCACGTGTCACTCGTCCATGTAAATTAACTCTGCTGTTCCAGTGTTTCTTCTCTTGAGACCTCTTGTAATGGTTGTCACTTCATTTGAAGCTCTACAGCCCCATTCTGACAACTGGGATCTTCCTTTTCTTTATACCTCACCTCACCTGTTGCTCTTTCCTTGTGCACTGAAAGGGACTGAAAAACTGCACAATGCTACTAAAACACTAGCTTATATTCACACTTCTTGCCTAAAAGATCAAACCCAGTCTTCAAGATAGTCCTCATTTCGACAGGCTTTGGGACTGATTTTACTCACCAACAATAGTGGAAAACCTCCGTGTGGGTTCCTTCCCTGTCACCAGTTTGTAGAGCTCAGGGTAGTAAAACTCCAGACTCTCCAAGAAAACCACATAGCCCCTTTGGCCCTTGGTGTGAAGAATGTCCAGTAGCCGCCCTAAGTACAACCCACAGGGAACAGAGTGAGAGGTGACATAACAGCACTATGAGTAGCATAAGCAAGTGGCATATCCCTGAAGTCAAATCTCTTTAAGGCTTGTCTCTGACACAGCAATGCACTGTGGAAAATCTGGCTGATTAATTGAGTTCAGCTGAACTCATGAAGTAATGCCACACATTCTTTATGTTTGCACTGATCGTTATTCCGAAGGTGTGCAAGCAAATTGGTCTCTGAAACAGGAATTTCAAAAGATGCCTTATTCAGTGCAGCTTTTACCAGGCAGTACTGAAATGCTAGGATGGCAGACCCTTCGGTGACAAATCACAAAGCATCACAAGACAGCTGAAAATCTACCCTTGGAATGGCAAGGGCTGCTGCTTGTGTTAAATGAAATATTTGCCAAGGCTGTGATGGGAACATGTACCCCACGAGCTCTGGTCTGCACAACACTGGCAAGAGTCATTGTTATCAAAATAACAGCAGCAGATTCCCCCCCCTTCACATTAAACCTCCCATAAATGGGATATATGGTTTCCATTTGATCATCTGTAACTTGCTATGGGCTCCCTCTAGACTTAGCAAAGTAATACCGTTCAAACAGGGATACAGATGTAGCCATTCATAAAATAATTACCTGCTCGGTTAATTTTGGAGGGTAGCATAAGCGAGTTAAGCACCTCATCTTCATCTTGCTCATCGATTACTTTACACTGCCGCAGGTAAGGGGTCAGTTTGGCGGGATTGATGTACCGGCTCAGCATGTGCCGGTTGCATTCCACGTTCTCCCACAAAGCTTCCTCCTCATCTTTCAGTGTCTCCAGGCAGTCATCCATCTCCGGCTCTCCTCCTTAACAAGGGAAACAATTGGCAAATGAATATCAAACGGGACAGTTTCTATCCTGTTTTTGTTTTGTTTTGTTTTGTTTTTGTGCTTCCATGTCATACAGAATGAGCTTAAAATCACTTCTGACTAATGCTGGGTCTGCCCTATATTGAAACTGCTTGAACTGAAGTGCAGCCTGTCCACAGCTCATCTGGAAAGTGACAGTTCAGACAAGAGCTATCTTGAGTCTATGAACTATTGCATATTGCTCTCTGGTGATGAATCTGTAGCTCAGCTAACTCCATGAAGGTCTCCTGAAGTCAGAGAATCCCTCTTCATAATAGAAGCAATAGTAAAGGACGTGGTGCGATTCAAGAAAGGGTACGAACATACGAAGCTCAGAACAAAGACAAATACTCACTGCAGGAAGCTAAGGCTTTCATTCTCATCTCCCCTGTTCCTCTCAGCTGTACTGATTTGAACACGCAACTTCCCTGCATATCTGTGACAAGCCAAATGATGACAATAACTATACCTAAAGAGGAGTTAAGTTATAGGCAAGTAGTTATGCATGCCTGCCTCCTGGAGCTGTGTGTGTACTGATGGACATGTGGGCACGAATGCCAGTACCCGTGAGTTCAGACCTTGCCTTTCTCTGCATGAGTGGATAGGTATGAGCATTGTATCACTGAAGTCTGAAAATGTTCTTGGCTCATGCAAAAATTATCACATGATCTTTTGAGTGCTTGCTAAGCAGTTTCCTGCCAACTCCTAATTTGTAACCATCTCATTAGAGGTTACAAGTCAGGAAACAAGGTGAAAAAACTTGTAGTAAAGCTAAGCCAATAGTAAGGAAACTGTAAAAATCTTTCCCTCTTAAATTTGTGGTAAATGTCAAGATCTCAAAAAAGTCTTATTTTTACATTCTTGCTTTTTCAAGGTCTTGCAATCCAGGTGGCACATGGAAGTTAAGCTTCTGTTTCAAGAGTTACTTTAGCCTATCGGAGACCATGGTATAAGAAGAATGTGCAGTTCTTAGGTCATAAGATTTGAGAGCAGTGCTTTATGAGGCTTTGGTGGTAATCAGTAACTAAAGCAAGGTGTTTTTCTTGGACCAGAAGAGCTCTCTGCACTGTGTTATAATTTCCTCAGCTTCCAACTTCAGGAACTGCAAAGCATGATGCATTACACTGAATGTCGCTGGGCAGAACCAGCTATTATTCTGTATAGCCAGAGGCGATTAACTCCTCATTTTGGAAACTAAAAACGCAAGTGCTAATCTTCTAGATAATGTGTTTGTCAGTGTTCTATCATAATAAAATGCAAAACAGTCCTACAAAAACGCATGTTCCTTTCAAAGGTCTTCCCAAATTGTCCAGAATTCTAGGCTGGGGTTCAGTATCTCTATGAGAAAAATTTGAATGGGTTCCTCATATCATGGACAGGTTATGGGAGAAGTGCCAGAAGCTTTGCTGTTCTCTTTTGTACTCCAGTAGCTCTCGCAGAATTCTTTTCTTTGTAGCTTCATATCCCAGGAACCATTATTTAGCATTACCTCTGCTGATTGCATGTAAATTTTACTACTCCACTGGCTGCTATTAAATGGGCCAGAAGAGACAACCATCCTCAGAGGGTGAGGAAGACCAGATCTGCCCAGTGGGATCTAGGATCGTGGGGCCATGGCTGTCATTATGAGAAAGTCTCTCTGAGACTATGAACCCCTTAGAAATTGGAATAAATTTTTACTGCATACCAGCATTTGCATGTGGTAAAATGACACTGGAGCAATTAACAGTATAAAGGTAAAACAACAGATAAAGCTATATAAAGCTATATAAAGTAGGTAGCAGTGGGAGGAATTCTGATGGTGAAATACAGCTTCATTTGAAATACCCATACATTCTCATGAACCTTACTGTCCACCACTTGTTCTGGAAAAAAAAATGTATATTTCATTTCAAAGGTGAATTTAACAAACATTGTATAAAAAGAGAAAAAAAAAAAAAGCTGAATTTTGGGGAAAAGGCAGTAAAGCAGAAGGTCACAGTATTTTAGTCATCTAGCCACAGCTATTGCACCTTAAAAAAAAAAAGGTATGTTGCAGGCCCTTTGCTTTTTCAAAGTATTCCGGTAAGCTCACAGATGGACCTCAGAAGCACTTGCCTGAATTTTATAAAATGCAAAATATCTTGCAGTCTGCTGCACTGAACCAGAACTTATTACACTCTCTGTCAGCACTTCCCTTAGGACATTAGTAAGGGATTTCTTCATTAAATGATTCAAAGAAAAGTTCGCTCATCAGCATAATTCTCAACATGAATACATTTTTTACATTACATTAAAAATACCTTTAACAAATAGTCCTTCATGTACGGGCATAACATATCTATACTGTTATTTTGAGGATATAACATTTAATGGGAAAGTAATAAATATATTGTATGAGTGGTTAAGAATTTTAAAAGCACATTTCTGGCAGCAGACTTATTAAACACAGCCTATTGTCAGGATCAAGCCCTTAGAAACAACGTTCAGTGGAGTAGTCCGTCATTGCCATGTAGGAATGTGAGAATCATCCTTTTGCTTTCTTCTTCACATTTTCAAGATGGAAATGCCCTACCAGAAGCACAGCTAAGCTCTCTCCTGGTTCACCATGCTGTTACTCACCCCCTTTGAGGGATTACTGCTGCATAATGGGTATCACTCCTCTCCTTCCCAGAGCTTGGCCAGACTGGTCTATGAGCATATAACCTTCACGTAACTCCACTGTGTTTTGCAGCTTTTCCAGAGACAATGGAAACCAATAGCTGATACTAATAGAGCAGCCTTCATAGTAACCACTTAGTATTTTGATTTAGCATATAACATAATATTGAATAAGAAATAAAACGCTTATGATTAGATGAAATTTTTTTATGCTGGTACAAAACCAGATGTGACAACTGAAACTCAGAAGGAAGCTAATAAAGGCATTGCATTAGTGACTTTAATTGTAAAAGGAGATTTTCAGCAGCACATGTATTTTGCAGTCTTTTAAAGGATCTTATTCCCTGCTTCCTTCCTGTAATGACATTGCACAGAAGTTGTTTTTACTTATCAAATTAAAAATGACAGACTTAAAAAGTTTTCAACTGTGTAATCATCTAATCTGACCTTCATTATCACTATCTAGTTAGTTTCCAGCTCCAGCACCTCTCGAGTTGTAACCTAACACGTTCAGAAGTTGTGATATGTCAGAAATACTACAATGTCCATTACAAATCACAGGTGTGAAATCACAGACTTGGACTGACTTCAACAAACAGTAGCCAAAAAGAAATAAGAATTGCCACAGCAGTTAAAAAATTGCTCTCCTGCTGCTCCTTTCAGTAGTTAGTATACAACGTAGCTTTTAACTGCAGGAGACCTTAATCCAGTAATAATCTCAGCTAGTCCCATCTATTTCAAAGGTCTCTATAGATGCAGACAAATAAAAGAGAGAATCCCTTTTTTACACTGAAAGAAACGCTCTACTCCCCTCATCTCCTTTGCTCTCTCGGGGAATATTCTTCTCTTGGCTGTTACACATAAATGAATCTTTCTATGTGTTTGCTATTTTTTTGTTATATTTTTCAACTGAACAAATCACCTTGCAGTTAAAGCTGTTCTCTGTTCTCACCCAGACTCCATGCTTTCATACGTCAGTGACACCCTCCACTGATCAAGGGAATAAAGCCTCCAGGCTTCAGAACCAGGGGTTCTATAAAGTGCTCTTCATCAAGGCAGATCCTAAGGCTTCATTTTTGGGATTTAATTTTATGATGGTGCAGAAATTAACCCTTCAGCTGCTTAATTATTTGCATGCCCTTGCTGTGAATTCTTGCCAGGCTGTCGATACTGAGAAACCACCATGTAGCAGACTGCAAATGAGGGCTTCAGCTAGCATTGCTGATTTCTTGATATGCCCTTCATAAAATACACACACACACACACAAAAAGGGTATTGTACTCATGGTTAGGAGCAGGAGGAAGTTTGTTTTGGAAGGGTGAACTGTTCTAATGCTTGGGACTTCTGCATTTGTCACAGATGTTCACAGACTAACAGTATTTAAAAAGAAACCACCACGCAAAATGTGCAAATTAAAAGTTAATATGAACATGAGTTTGTTCATGTTAAATACTAAATATGTGCATATAAAAAATAAAAGGATTACATATGAATTAGCACACTCTAAAGCAAAATATAAAGATGAAAAAAGTGTTATAAAGCTATGTATATTATCCCCAAAATTTTGAGGCTATTTGTATTTCATCCTTTTTCTATGCATATCTCTAGACTTCATGGGGCGATGCTCTTTCTCCCTCAAGTTTGTGTAGCAACTCATATGATATAAAGCATAACAACAAGGTAATTTTCTCAAAAGCTGCTTGTATGGATAGATGTCGATTTGTATATCAGAGAACCACAAAACCACAAAGGGATTTAGTGCTATTTTTAATTTTAGAGGAAAGCCACAGTTTAAAGTGTGATAGGGAAATTATATTGCTTTGCTTAAGGAGACAGGAGAGCTCTATTCACATCCCGGATTTCTCAAATGCTCACTACCAGCAGTTTCCAATTATGCTAGCTGCAGTGCTGAATGTTCTACAGTACTGCAAACCATTTCTGAAAAGCTTAAACATTGATTAAGACAACAATTTGCTTGCCTACACTTTCAAGTTGCTTTCCATACAGGTGTCTAAATCTCGACTGCAAATGAGAGGAGACAAAGCCTTAACCTGTCGTTGAGAATCAACACTTTATATTCTTTCTACCTCTGTGTCCCCATCTGAAACCGAGGCTGGTAGGAAGTGTTTCTGTGACAAGGTAGGACTCACTCAGTAGTGACTGCAAAGCACTTGGAACCACTAAGATGGGAAGGCCGTAGAAAAACATTGATTATTAGCACAGTTTTATTACTTCAGGTTTTGTAACCCTGAGAATACTTTCCGAAGCAAACAGCGCTTGAAAAATAGGGCTGTATTTCTGTTTCAGGTCACTGTGGCTGGACATGGAAAGAACCACTTTGTATATAGCAGAACTTCCTCTTCATATGAAAGATTCAGCCAGCCCACAGACCGCCACAGTCCCAATAAAACATAGAAGAGAAATATAGACTAAGTATACCAAAGGAGAAGAATTCCAAAGTAGAAGAAGAGCAGGAAGCTTTAAACACGAAGTAGGATTATTTTAGCACAAATATTTTCTGTCCACTTCCATTAAGTCAATCTTCCTGTTACATACAATGTATAAAAAACAAAACCAAACCATTACTAGACATGCAAAGCTTCAGTGAGGTAAACCTGGATCTTCAGTGAAGCCAGATGATAGCCACAGTCATAAATACTATTTCCATTTTCTAAATAGGAGAGAGACAGAGATAACCAAAACAACTTGCCTAACTTGTTCAAAGGGCTCCGGAGGCATATCCATCTTGCATTTACAAACATAAGAGGGAAAGAAAATTCCCCTCATTTTCATAAATATTATCTCAAAAACAACCAAATGAGAGAAAAAGAAATGAAGAATTCTATCATGTTACTCTTTCAGTATCTCTGCTCTATGAAAAAATGAAAGCAATAGAATAAATCAGAGGAGATTTGTCTCTAATCACTATTCCTCCCCTAACACAAGAGGGCCAGAAGAATTAATACTATACAAATTCTCTTTAATTACTTCTTTCTTTGCCTTTAGTTACTCTACTAAGAATAGATCCACATAAAACTATCTCAGCAAAATAGAAATGTGCACAGATAAAGCAAGGATCAATTATTAGTATTGTTAATACAGTACACCCAATGCTTTGCATATTAGCACCTAAACCAGAAAACATTGTATACAACAGACATACTAGTTTTTCAGAATTGCAGGATAATATTGCTTAATACTCTAATAATCCTTGCACTGAATTCCACACTTACTGCATGCAGCTTTAGCCTGCATTCGAAATTGCACACAAAACACTATAAAGTACCTATCAGTTCCTGAAGGAAAAAACTGATTGCATACTAAGAATGCTATTTTGCCCAATGAAATGTTGTTGTGAGTCCTTAATCACTCCAGTAGCATTTATGAGGATCCTGTAATCATCGGGGCTTCATAAAAGGCAGAGATCTATGCTTTATCACTTTGCTTTCCAGTTGGTGAGAATATCTAAAGCCTATGTCCTCCTCAGGTCTGCCAGCTTAGAACTTCACAGCTCTTATCACGTTATCACACAGGAAGGAAATGACTAATTTTGTCTCAATAGCAAACCGACAGCAGGTTGTGCTACCCTGATCATGCACGATCCAATCAGATTTGGTTGTAGAACATATATTACCAATAATAAACATAGAAAATGGAAAAATCCTCCTCTACAAATAGCTTAAAGAAATGTAGCAATGATGTTTTGACGACACTGTCATTTTTCTGTGTCACTATTTTCTACGTACCGTGAAGATGCTCTGTGCTAATTCTAGCTCCCTCAGCAGCATTCCTGCTAAGCATCGCAGATAGAGGAATGAATTTATAAAAAGAGACAGAGGGTGGAGTCATCTCACCAACCTGAATAAGGCATCCAGTTTAACTTAGAAATCTAGTTTCTCTCTAATGAATGGAAAAGAAATCTGTCTGTTCAGAACTTCATCTCATAGACTTCTACCTTAGAACTTTGGTCCTATCTGCAACTAATTGTTGATTAGATTTCCTGTAGGGTCTACAGAGAGATTTGCCTCTTTAAATGTCGTTGTCTACACTGGTCTTGGTATTGGTCTACTCTGTTCTTCTATATTATTAAAGAATCTGATGCTCAGATTTCAGAAACTATCAACACTAGCATTAAGTGGTAATATTTGTGAAAGTAAATGAGAAATGAGAGACGTGAGCAATGAGACATGGTGAAAAAAATCTGAGAAGAAAGAAAGACAAGATTTAGGGCTGAAAAATGGTGAGGACATGGGAAAATGAGACATAAAAAAGGGAACAGGAAAAAAGAAAAAGAAAGATAAAAAGGAAATCAACAGAATGAAAGTGAGGAGCAGAAGTGAGATAGAGATGAGAACAGGAAAACCTTTTTAAAGGCCAAAGGAAAGAATATGGGGTGTAAAGCAAATGAGGGGATAAATAGGGAAGATCCTGCCACAAACCCTGATACATCAGAAATTAGTGCTAGTTCTGAGCATGCAAATCAAGATAATGGCACAATAATTTAAATAAATAATTTACCACAGGGATTTAGTGCATCTATTTAAAAGGATTTGGAAAGTAACAGTGGAGAGCTGAAAGCCTGACATTTAATAAATGCTTTAATCTACACATTCTCCATGCTGTTACGCATGATGATGAGGACAACAGAAATCACTGTGCTAACGTAGTACAAATATGTTTATATGTCTGGCCTTTCTTGCTTGAGTGCAGCATTAACTACTGACATGAGCATTTCCTTTCAACTAATGTGTGCTAAAAGCAAAGATCTCAAGAAGAAGCTGTCATCCTCAGGCTGCCAAGGGCTCATGAGAATGCTGGTTCAATAAATGTTTCAGAATTAGTTATTAGGTTTCAGGTTAATTTTTTCTTTGAGATTAACTCACTCTGTTTTTACAATTGGTAATGAGATTTTCACTAGCTTAGGAGGAGGAGACACAACATGAGGCAAGCAGGTAGTAGAGTGTAATTAGGAGAGCTCCTGCCATCAGATCTGGAGTCTTGAATTCAAAACTCAAGTTAGCCCAACATGCAAATGGGGTTGATGATTGCAGGTAAGGTGCCAGCAAATGTGTGCTCACTGTACAACAAACAGCACATTCCTTGGTTCAGAGAGTGGGTGTTCCTAGGTAATTTGCATGCACTGAGCTACATAAGAATCTGGTAAGGACAATGATTCATATCATTGATACATATATCTGAAACTCACACAACCCTATCGCAGATAGCCTGGTTCTCATCAGTGTTATTAACACTTCACTTCTATTAATATAATGAGTCACACAAAACAGGAAAACAGAAGTGTTGCTGTGCCACCCAAAACTGCTACTCATTCTGCTTATTAAAAGATTGCACTTTCTACAAACAGCTACATTACACAAGTTAAAACAATAACAAAAAACATTCAGAGAAGGACATTTTCCATGCAGTCAGATGATGATTCCATGTAGGTGGTACTCTCATCCCCAAGCAGTCAAAGGCTAATGCACAGCGCATCAGATGGGAGGACTGCACTCTAGTTTATCTATCTCCAAATTCAGCAACAACTGCCAGTAAATGTGTAGGCCATTCTCACAACAGAAAAGGTTACGCTCCAGTCTTGAATACTGTCAGATAATCTCACCATAATTCACCATGGCCCAAGAAAGTTTGCAAAAAATACTTCATTCAGTAGGCTTTAGAACACTGTTGTGAATGTACAGAAAAATACAACAGAACCCTCTAGTGGGAGTCGCACTGTTAAGTTGGGCTAGGCAAAATAAAGAAAATTCAAAGAATGGACAAATAAAAAACTGTCATAAGCCTTTATAAGGATCAACCTTAACAAACACTACTGCTCCAAACACATGAAAAATAACCCCCATGCCAACTGCATACTGCATTATGACAGCAGCATACATTTTGACTTACACACAGGATGAGAGTATGAATCACTTAACTATCTCAATGCATGATGCAAAGGTATAATAGGTCTGTACCTAGCACTGTGAAGACATCCAATCTTGTTTAGCTCTTGATTGCTTAATATCTATTCTTTTTGATCAAACACTGTCTGGTCTCCTTGAGGTGATGACGGCAATCATTCACACGCATTTTGTTCATTTTATGTAAACGAAGAACTTGATGTAGATAGAACACAGGCATTTATAATTTAGGCCACTTTGTATCCTGTTTAACTATTACTTTAAAACATTTGCAATTTTTAAAGAACAGAGAACTCTCTTGCACATGCTAGTTTGCTGCTTGAGGAATGCTGCGCCCTACATAACAAGTACCTGTACTTTTTGCACCTCAAAGCCCCTGTAAGAAGTAAGCTTCCCTCCTAGTCACAGACTGCCACTGAAATACTCCTTGATGCTCTGTCACCTGCCATTGACCAAATCCTCTGTCCTCTTAAGCGTTCCTAAAGAACTTCTCAGCCAGTCCAGCACAAAACACACAGAAGAAAACTGGATGCCATTTGACAAGAAAGTATACAATAGATCACAAACAGCCCGGCCTAAGAACAAAACCTCACCAAGAATCAGAAGGAGATCACTATTTTACAGCTGGAAATCAAAATTCCCCTTTCACGTGGAAATGGTTGCACTTCCTTTACGATCATATTTTTCCCAGTTCTGCTTCCTGGTCACCTCCTCTCCTTGCTCTGTGTCCTCTCCTTTCTTGTACTGGTGTAGCAGGACCGTGTCACGTAGCTCCGGAAACATACGCCCACCATCCTCTTTCTCAAACTCACTGTCTATATATAGCAGATAGAAAGGTGCTGGGGGCTGCCTGACTTCCCTTTTCTTTTGAACAGAGGTTGTGGGTAACTTTCAAATTTGACAACATTGTAGAGGAAAGTCTTAGAGGAAGTGTTCTCAAAGCCACAGAGAGCTGTGAGCTCAGGATGGAGCAGCAGAGACACTACCTCATGCAGACCCTTGCTTCCCAAAGATACTACAGCTGGGGGCAGCTAACAGCTCAGCATCATCAACAAAGCCTCACTGCAAGGCGTGCAGTTAAGAGCAGGAAAGCAACCACTGGAAAATAGAGACAGTCCTCTTTGCATCCTGCAGGAGGGCTCCTTTAAGTCACTTCTACAGCAATTTTAAGCAAAAATAGTCTGATTCCATGCTTAATGGGATTGTACTTTATTTCTGTAAGTGGTAACCTTTCTGCGACCTTGTCTTGCTGTCTTGGGGAAGAGAATACCAAATACTTAGCAATTTTGTAGTATTTTCTACTTCCAAAGCATTGCAAGGAGGAATTAAGTATCTTCTGTTGCTTTATCCATAACTGAGACCATTGCTGTAACGATATAGAATAAAATGCTATAAAGCTTTGGTGTGGAAAGCTTATCCCAGAAGAATTAACTAACCATATGAAGACACTAAACTCTGTTCTCATCAGGAAACTCTGGGCAGTTCCGTTCATGGTCAACTTGTATTTTTGGAAAAGACTGAAGAAGCAAATTACTGAAATAGCAAGAAATCTTTCTCTCTCTTCACCTGAGTGTGGTTCTTCAGAATGAGTCAACATAAGAAGTATGAAGAAAAATCAGCATGAGGGACCATATTTTATTGAATTCTCTGCTGACTGTGGAAATAAATATTTGCGAAAATAGAAACTGTGAAGTGATGCAAGAATTACACTCCATCTGTGAGCATCCCAGTCTTTAAGCATGGGCAGCTGCTGTAAAGCAGCATTTACGAGCAATATTACAAAAGCAAGATTTGCAGGATTATATTCACCCGAATCCTGATCTTTATGAGATGCTTCACAATACAAAGGGTGGTAAGGCATCACAATCAACTAAAAGTCAGTGGGAGCATTTTTTTTCCCCCCGTTCTCCTAATTTATGCCTCGAAGCATAACAATTCTTCACGTGTTATTTGCATTAACTGTACCTTGTAGCTTGAAGTATTGCAAGCTAACAACACTGCAGAAAAGCATTTGTTTTAAATGCAGCGTTGTGTGTGCATATGAACTAAGGTTACATGCAACATGAGCACTAGTTAATGGTTCTGATTCCTGGGGGTTGATTTCCCCTATTTCTCATTCCCACTCAAGGGCACAACTTGTAATTAGGGTCAGATTTTCAAAGAGTGTAGATAGACTATAGGCATTAAAATAAATGGCCAGATCTTTGCAAGACTTGCCTCAGAGTGTGGGATAAGATAGTGTTATGAATCACAGAGCTGCTGAGTGCTAAGCACTTTTAAAAATCAGGGATTTCTTATATGCTCAGATTGAAGCTGAGCTCTTTCAAAAATCTTTTGTCAACTACAGCATTCTTTGACTGCTAAGTATTTGAAAAATGGGCCTTTAAATCTTTGTGAAATGACAATTTTTACATTAATAAGAAACCTCACTATATAGCACCTATAAATCTGGCCAACAGCAGTCTTTAGGTAGCTCTGATTCCCCAGAATTGTACAAACCACCCAGGAATACGTGCTCCATGGGGAAGAGGGCTGACACTGTGTTGTCAGTGCTTACTTGTGCTAATTCTGGTCCTTCTGAATCCATGAAATACATATTTTGCTAGTTAACAGATGATGGTAAATACTACTGATAGATCAATCTCTTTTCACCATATCTCCACCTACAATTGAGATTTTAAGAATTAGATTAAATTTGAAGCTTTGAACCCTCTGAGACAAGATAAAAGAAAAAAGGTTCATTTCCACATGACTATGTATTTCTATGAATACATGACTACATGACTATGGATTTCTATGAATATTTCTTCTAGGAGGAAAAAAATAAAGTTATTTTTCTTATGCTCAAAAATTAATACAGTGTAGAAATAGTATGAGGTTTTAGATTAGATTCTCCTTCTATCATTATTTGCTCTATTTATCCTATTTTTTTTTCCAAAGCTGGTAAGTTCAGCCTTGCAGACTCTATACTGCTGACTCAGCTGACTGAGCCAAAACTCATAAAAATCTATTTTAAAAAGGTCCACTGATTTTATTTTCTAATCATAAATATGAAATTTAATTAGCATCTCATTGCTAACGAAGTCACCGTGGAAGGCGAGACTGAGGAATCAGGCACAGAGATGGAACCTCAAGCGTAAACCAAAACAATTGTTATGCAGGAGCCAGTTTAACTCCTGCTTTCCTTCACACGGGTTTCAGCTCTTTTAAGAACTGTGTGCTCTGTTCACAGGTTTCCTTCTTTGATGGCAAGGCCTTTCTATCTTCTATGGCAGAAATTATTCTAGCATGATATAGCATAAAGTAAAATAAGAATATACAAGGTTCAATTGGGATTAGAAACAGAAACAAGGTAGAGCAACTTGGATCTGAATTCAAAATCCTGTTTTGTCATAAGATAAACAGGTCAATAAGTGTTTCAAATCCTATAAAAGCAATACACTTATCACCTGAGAAAAGAATTTATATTGTTCTCCAGGGTACTGCAAACATCAGAAAGATTAAAGGATTTTTTTTTTTTTAAGAGCACATGGAGAATTTAAAAAGCCTCTTTAAAAAGGAAACTTGTCCAGCCTTTTATTATTAACATTCCTAGAAGGAATGTCCTAGACACCAACCAGCACTGCTGCTGGCATTACTGGGTAAAATCCTGTCTACTGAGAGCTACTTCTGAAATCTTCTCTCTGCATTTTATGAGAGGACAAGAGTTCTTGATCTGTCTTTGTCCATCCTTGCCTGTATGACAGGGTTACCTTTGTGACATTTCCCTACCCAGCAACACAGATGGTTACTTGAGTGGAAGGCAAAAAGAGCCAGGGGTTCTTTTATTCCTGCTCCATGAGGTGCCTCGGTGAAGGAGACCAAAATGCAGAACATCACGGAAGAGAGAACTCGGTAAGAAGTGGGCAAGTACCGTGGGAGAGCTCTGAAAGGGCTGATGAACTACAGTAACCACAGAACTGTACTTTCTCCTTATACTCACACTGAAATTGTTCATAGCAAATGAGTGTGGGAGGTAATGTTTGCAGGACCTGTCCTGAGAGAAAGTAATCATTAATGATTCCCGGTTGCTAGTAAAGCTTTTGAAGTTGCTCTGGGTGTTTGAATGCTCTTTGGTTGCTCTCAAGTAACAACCTTCCCTAGGGTAAAAAGGGCTTTATTAGTGCTGGTCATGGCTGCTTCTGGGTGGACAACTCCTTTATTCTTCTGTGTTCCCTGATGTGACTTGAAAGCTGGAAACATCCAAGAATGTGGTTGCAGCATCCTGAAAACTTATTGCCTTGCAATTTGACAAAACCTGAAGCTCTTCCTTGTTCTCAGTAATGGAAAGCAGAGGTTATACATCAGGCAGCATTCAATAGAGGAAGGCGAGAGCAGTTCAGGGGCAATGAAGGTTTCTCAGATACTCTGACTAATTTTCTCTTGAGAATCACATAACCCTTTAAAAGTACTGTTCAGCCTTTAGGGCAGCCCCCAATGAGTACAGCAGTATTTTCATACTGGTTGTGAAGACTGGTGGATGGACTGGTTAGATGATACTCATGTGTCCGCATTGCCAAAACCAAGTGCACTCCAGTTCTGATGATCAGCTGCCCTGATATACCTCAAGTATCTCCCCCCATCTCTCATCAACGTGTCTGCTCGCAGAAGCGACAGTCTATTTATATTCTGACGAAAAGCAGCAAGAAGCCGCTTTAAGAACTGTTCATTTTCTAGATCCTGTCTTCACCTTTCTCCTTGCATATAACAGGAAAAATTATGGCTCTCAGAAAGTAAAAACACAGAGGAGAAGCATATACCTTATTATGACATCCTGACCACTTCTCTCTCCTAGCATTAACCCTTTCTGTCCTAATAACCCTGCCTGCTTGGAGCTGAGGAAGCTGTGAGAAGGAAGACTGGTGTAACAGGAAGAGTGAAAGCAGAGCTACCAAGGACAGAAGGGACTTTCCAGAAAAGAATAAAATTCAGCAAAACTTTTAAATAAACAACTGGAAAGCTCTGATTGTAGTGAGTTGAAATCTGACTTCAAAAAGTAAAAAGCTACAAAGAATGTCTGTTAAAAATAGATTTCTTCCTCTTGGTCTCACGTAATTATTCACTTAGAATGGCCAACAACTACAACCCAAAAATGCTATCATTGGGTTTGACTTGGGAAACAGGAAACACTGGACATTTCTTAGCAATGGTAGTGATGAGGTGAATGGTGGAGGTGAGGTAAACTGAGTGAGGACTCATTCAGAAAGTTGGTAACCTTTCTTTTAGGGATCAGAAGCTGACATTTGCAGCTCCTGGTATCTCCACTGGAGTGCTGACATCAGTAAGGCACATTTATCTCAATTCAAATTTCTGGAATAACTCTTTACGTTTCTTTCTAATATTTATGATATCATTCACCCTAGCAAGGTAAAACGGAATTAGACTTTCTCACTTCACAGTTTGAGGACCTGAGATGGATAATTCTAGTAAAAAATGTTTTAAAGCATAAAGGAAGTTTAAAATAATAACCATATTCTCCCCGCAGATTTTTATATGCAAACTTCTAGCTCTCAGCCAAAAATGTTACCATACATTTTCAGGACAGAAACGGTCCAGCTGATCGCTCATAACCCATATCCAGCCGGAAGACTAACTCAGTTCACTGTGATTTTCTCTAGATTGCTAGTGTGGGCTGCAGGCAGCTGCATGTGTCCTCCTGGGCTTGTGTCAGGCCAAACCCAGGGCAGAACAAATTTCTGGTTTGAGACTACTGAGTTCACTGCCTCCATGTGAGGGCAGGAGGAAGGTGGGAAGAAACCACTTCTAGACATGCAGAACGTAACACAGAATGCCAGGATGTGGCATTGCGCAGCCCACAGAGTCTGATGATCTTGTGCGGCTTTTTATAGATGTTAAATGCAGGACCACAGAGAACCAATACTGGACCATGTTTGAAAAACAGCACAACCACCGCCCCCTACTACTGTTGTATACGTTAAGCATTCTCCATGAGAGCGAAAGAAAATAATGCGAAAGAATCCTCCAGATGAAAATACGACTTCCACAGTGAGGTACAGAAGACTTATTAAAGCACCACAGCCCGTCTATGCCTTCCCTCTGATTTCTGATTTTTTTTCATTTGCTATGCTGTATGTATTGCTTCATTTCCTTCAGGACCAGTCACAAACCAGAGGTGACAGATATCCTCAGCTCTGAAGCGTGCTGTGCAGGGAGAAGTTTGTTAGCTGTTCTCACTCACCTGATGAAACTACCGTATATGGGATGGTAACGAGAATCAGAGAGGAAGAGGAAAGGAGATACAGAAAACATAAGCGAGGCAAGTCAGAAAAAAGCATCAGACTGAAGGTAGAGAGGACTTGGGATGTCCTACAAGGACCAAGATAACAGCAACTAACCACCCCTCACCTTTTTGCATGTTCTTCCCTCACAGTTTTGAATATTCAGATGATCTTTACTGTTCTTATCCCTTTGTACAGAGACTGCACTTAGATATGGGCTGATCACATTAGCTGTTTAATAGGCTTGCATCCAATATTTCTAATACTATCCTGCTAAAATGGCTTTGTATTTATGCACAAATATCTTATAATGATGCAATTGCAACGAGTTTGCATTTTTCCACAATGTAGAAGTTCTAAAAGGTATCAGAGCTTGTCATTAAACTCACAACCTTCAAAAAGAGGCATTCAAATCCTGACCATTTCTGTCTTAAACCTAGCACTTTCCAATTGTTCTTTGCAGGTGAAAAAGTTCATTCCTTCCTGATACTGTATTCTCATACAGCTTCTAAAGTAACTATTGAGCCAGACACTACTCTCCCAGGTGTGCAACCCCAGTTGTTCAGTGATTCAGTGAAGGTGTTACTGTCAATAGCACTTACTCCAGCAAAACCGACTGATATTGCTCTCACTATGGATACGGACAAGTCACAAAAACATCATTCTGTTTTGTAACACTCCATAAGAAAATGCCCAAGTATCATTTTTCCTTCAAACCATTGAATTTCAGATTAAAAAGAAACTGACTCAGTGTTTCCAGCCTTACAGGAAATGTAATACTCCTTCACTTTTTTTTTTTTTCTAAAAAATAAAGCAGAAGAAAAACACACTCCTTTCTGACCTAAGACAAAAGTTTAAATACATATTTTTTTTCATACTGCATTGTTAGCTTTCATGGCTTAAATTGCAAAAATGAGAGAATAAAAGACAGAAGGAAATTAAACCTTCTACAATAAAACATGTTAATCTTGGATCTTCCTGAAAAATATGTAACTGAAAATACAGGTACTGGAAGGATGCAACATGTCAAAAATATTCAGCCTGTTCAGCCTGGAGAAGAGGAGGCTGAGGGGGGACCTCATTGCAGTCTACAACTTCCTTGTGAGGGGGAGTGGAGAGGCGGGTGACCTGTTCTTCGTTATCACCAGTGATAGGACCCGCGGGAATGGTGTTAAGCTGAGGCAGGGGAAGTTTAGGCTGGACATCAGGAAGAGGTTCTTCACCGAGAGGGTGGCTGCACGCTGGAACAGGCTCCCCAGTGAAGCAGTCACTGCACCAAGCCTGTCTGAATTTAAGACCGATTGGTCTGTGCACTCAGTCACTTGGTCTAAACTTTTGGGCAGACCTGTGCGGTGCCAGGAGTTGGACTTGATGATCCTTATGGGTCCCTTCCTACTCGGGATATTCTATATTCTTAAACTAATCAATATTGAGACTTATTCTGTCCTGTTTTGGCAGGAACTGTGAAGGGAAACTACCAGAGCAGTAGCAGAGATTATTTTCCCTCCTCCTCCCCCACCCCCCGTCCCCGAGAAAATCAGCTCTGCAATAGTAAAGAAGACAAGAAAGTTTATGAAATTTTGTATTTTCCTTCTGTGCAAGGCGTTAGTGAAATTAGTTTGATGATCACACCAACTACTTCATTATAAAGTTTATAATAAGTTTATAATAAATAATTATATTATATTAAAATATATTATATAATTATTATATATATTATAATATATTAAATAAATAATTTATAAACTCCATTATAAATGTACAGAATGGCAACTATCTTCACAAAAAGCCAAGAAATAGAGATGCACGCAGTAGCTGCTGGATAGACACTGCGCCTTGTTCTTGTAAAAGACTGGATGCACCAGTCTTTGCATGGAGATGATCCATGCAAAACTGCCATGGCTTCATTCAACAGCCCAGTATGGTTAGTGAATTGTAAACATCCCTGGTAGTTTAACTGAGATGTTAAAAGCCAAAAGCCTCCAACTGATCTTATGTCATATTCTCAGTTGATGATTAAGAAGAAAAGACTCAATCACCAGTTGCACTGCAGTTTGGAAATTAGGTGTATTTGGTGTTAGCTTTAGTAAAAGAATTGAAACAACCTTCGGGTGTTTTCCCAGTTTGCTCAGGATTCAGAATTCATAGAGGAAAACATCTGAAGGGAAAATCTTTTGCCTTTTAATAGTGTTTAAAACTTTGGAGGAACTTGGTTTTGTGCTCAAATATATTAAATGTGTGTAACAACCTATTAAGCATGCTCACTGATTTCAAGTAGGTAGCTTAGAAATGTTTATACACATACAGAGCCATAAGAAATGAAGTGGAAACAACCTATTAACTGCTACTGAAAACCATATATGTCCTGCTTGCATACGGTTTTGTCTGCATTCATATGGAAAGAAAAAAAAAAGGATCTCATTTTAGACAGAAAGCCTGCATTAAAGTTTCAGAGCCTCAGTTACAACCTGCTGAAAATTTGCCAGCAGACATCCAGCACTGAGGGGGCTGGTGGGAATCTTTTCACTGGTTGCAATGAAGATGTATTCCTTCCCTGAACTACAATGAACAGGGCAGACTTATCAGGCTTGAGCAAACAACAAGTATCTTTGTGTAAGGCCAAACTGGCCTCAGGGACCAGAACAAAAATATCTGTTAATATCACACAGTGCTACTTTATACAGACAGATTCACCGAGGCAACAATTACTAGCAATAATATCACATACACAGCTGTATATACATTTACCCTTTTGACGAAACCAGAATGTTATAGCATTTACTTTGACATTTCTGATAGATTTCCAGTGAGATTTGACAAATTCTTCTTTCCTGTTGAGTTGCTAAACAGATTCACTGAAGTAAACAGCATTAGAAAGTAAAGCTCCATCCAGCACTGAAGATAAAATAGGTTTTGTGGGACTAATGTAACAAGAATATTCTCTTCACTACATATTCACTAGTGATAGCAGACAATGCACAACACACGGTCAGCTTCTGGTGCTATTGGTAATACATTACCCTGAGCTGTGAAAAAAAACTTGTGTTTGCCTTCTGTATAAAAGAGCACAAAGGCCCTACCTGATGGTAAATTTTTAAACACCTCCCCCCCCCCCAGTACATCAATGAGCATGTGAGAATTCATGATACTCACAAACTAGAGCCCAGCTACTTGGCGGAAGAGTATGAAGGAAGAAAGGTGCTCAAAATAAAGTTCAGAGAAGACATTTATGTTTAACTAAAGTCAGTGTGCAAACCTTCAGGCAGGGAGCAATCCACTGCTGCCTGCGGCTGGGACAGAGCATGTCTGGGTATATGGCAGATGGTCCACTCTGTCAAATCGCACTTTAAACAGATTAGCACTGTATTCTCCTTTTGCCTGAGAGGAGCAAAAGTGAGAGGGTAATATAGGGAGAGAATACTGACTGAAGAAGTAGAGAGAAAGAGCCTTTTATTACTTGTTGGATGTGTGCCACAGAGACCAATTATATACTTTTGACATCAACCATTATAATTCCAGAGTCCTTGAACAAATCACAAGCAGAAAGGTTACCTTCCTGAAAATGTTCATTGCCATTAAATAACTGACCCTGACTAGAGGGTGAAGGCAGCACTTAAGAGAGAGTTTGGGGAAGAGAGGAGATGGAGAATCTTATTACACATACACCTGAGAAAACCCCATCATTTGTTCTGAAAAGGGAATTGCAGATTCACTGCAGATACTCTATTCTCAGCAAAGCGGACAGCATTCTGAGAATGCAAATCCTACAGACAGCAGTGATAAACAGCCAAAGCAAAAATCATATCTCACTGATACCAGTTGCAAAACTCCACTAAACTTGGTGAGGACTAGGGTTTTACCCTCCAGTTTGAAAGCCACAAGACCTGAACCAATATTCCTTACTCTTTTATGGTTTAGATAACTGTGGGGGTTACTTACAAAGAAAGCTGTCACAGGTCAAATTCCACCATCAGTTACACAACCTTAATGACCACATCTAAGTGAAACTTTTGTATTTCATGAAACATGCACTTCAGTATCAAAGAGAGTTGAGACACCTGATAAGTGGATAGCTTGTTCTCTTTCAATAATATAGACATCATATTGGGAGAAATAAAGATCTTTATATGCTTCATCCTCTGTGAGTAATCATGCCACATAACTCATTAAAAATTTGACTAAGTGACAGTATAAAACTAAATCATTTGATATACTACATTCAGATTTCTTCGGCATATCCCAGTTATTTGGGATGCATCCTTTCAGAGAAGGCTCAAGTTGCTTTTAATTTTAAGAGGTAAAACTGCAGTCAAATGGTTCTCTTCTCAATCATGCTAAACTTTTATTTTTCTCTTAGTTCAGAGTTAAATATAAATGGAAGTAACTATTTGCGTAAGAACAGGGAGTCCAGCATGTGATTCTGAATGTCTGTTCCAGGGGTGCCCCTCCCAGTAAAGCAATTTGCTGGGTGGGTGGAAAGATTCCAGGCTCTTTCCAGCTGAAATTTCACTTCTGCCAGGTAAATGACTAAAGAAACTAGAAAAAAAAATAATTCTAGCTCCACATCCCCTGGAATCTGTCAACGCAATTTTGACAATGCCCATTTAAATTCAACCCACAGCAAACCATGATGATGAGGGACGATGGTAAGAGGGAAGGGAAAAGCGGCGAAATGTTGTCTCAGCCAATTTATTTCTGGGAGGTATCAAGGCCGCATGAGAAGAACTAGTACTGGGGACACAGGATACCAAAAACACAAAGCACAAAATCATCATGCAAGTTCTGCAGAATGACTAAAAGGAACACCAGAACATTTCGTGTCACAAGACAAGTTGTAACAGAGTAAGGACTCATATTAAAATTGTACGAACATCTCTTATTTTGTTGTTCTAGGCTTTTGGACTTTTCAACAGATCCAAAAGACAAAGATATTTTAATGTACCTGCTTCAGTATTCAGAAGAGAATGCTCACAGCTCAAAGGCCACAGTTTGCTAGCTCTGAATCAAAAAGGATATATTATAATTGCAAACATAGTTTAAGCTTCTTTCACTCATAAGGAGATAGACAATTTGAGAGAGCAGGGTAGATTGCTAAGAGAATTCTCTCACACAATAATTCTCTTATTAATTCAGCTGAGTTTAATATGTGATCCTTATTCAGTCCCCAAAAGCCCAAACCAGAACATCCCTAGAAATAAATCTTCAGCCTCAATAGCCCTGCTTGAGAAGGTGAGGCTAAAAAGCTTCATCAAAAAATTTACTACTTTGTCATATCTGGTTCAAAGCTTACAAACTTAAATACACAATAATAGCAGATACTATCCTTGGATGCATTTTTAACCATATCTGATCCTGGCAACTCGTAGTATTTAAAAAATGAGCTGTTTCCAAATCCTTGGAGCAAAGTTACTCCCACTACAGCATTACAGCAGGGAACCTCTCTCTACCGCTGAGATTTGAAATCCCATGGGATTCAATGGGACATAAACTACCTTAGTGTCAGATCAGAAGTTCTGTATTTAAGAGCTTTACAAAGCTCTTGCTCTGCTCTAGCCTGCATATGCTGTAAAGGAAAGAGGAGCTGAGAAACTGCAAAACTTCCTCCAGTTCCCCTACACGTATGCGGGGAGATGCCAAGGCAGCACAGAGTAAGACCATCTGCTTCAGTGGTTCCTCCCAACATAAATGTAACATCGAGATTAAAACAGATAGAAAAATCTGATGGAGGGTTGGGGTAAAAACTTTGGAAAGAGTGGGATGATATAAAGAGCAGGGATAGAAAAAACAACGTCAGGGAAGGCTGTATTTGTGAGTAGAAAGGAAGCTATGGTGTGTTATAGGTATTAGAAAATTTTGTTGTGAGAGAGAAGGAAACAGACAGGATGACAGTGGTTATTTGTTGTGAATCTCTAAGTACGAGTCTGAGAATTGGAGGGAAGCTACTTAAGTATGAAAGTCTGCTACTTTGGGATGCATCTCCAAAACTGCAAATATGCAAATCCTGAATATGTACATGAGCAAAGGGGCAGATATACAAGCAGCATATGTGTACAAGGACAGCCCAGTGGAGAGGCAACACCATTGTGTGTGCAAAATCAACTCTGCAGGGCTGCAATGTATGCTGTGTGCATGAGAAAGAGGATGGAGCAGGAAGGAGGAGTGCATCTGAGAAGCAACAGGAAAGGGGAACACAAGATAGAGAAGTAAATCACAGAGGGGAAGGAGAGAAAGACTGAGAACATGGGGGAGGATGTACAGTCTGTTGCACAGACAAGAAAAAGAAGGTGGAGGGAAGAGAAAGAAAGGAACAAGGGGAACATTTGTCACACAAAAAAAATGCGCTTGATGAAAAACAGGCATAAAAAGATGGTGAAAAAGTAAGAGATCCACTAGGGTTGAGAAAATAATAAAGAAAGTGAGAAGAACTAATTAAAAAAAAAAAAAAAGATTGTATTAGTTAATAGAAAGCATAAATCCCCAATGAAAGGATTTTAAAAAAGGGTTAGGGCACAACACACCATGAATAGAAATTCCCTGGAGACCAGTGCTGACAATCAGCCCTTTCATCTCCCCCTGCTAGGCCTCCATTTCAATCGTCCTTCCCAGCGCACACTTCTTGAAGAAGATGTTTTCACCTCCAGCTACCACCTGTTTACCTCGCTGAAACCTCGGCTCCGTGTACCCGCGCGTGCAGAGTACAGTTAGAGCTGCTGAGGGCAAGGAAGGCACGAACGCAATCATTCTCAAAGAAACAGGCTCTTGAAAATGAACACAAAAAAAAAAAAAAAAAGAGGTGAAAGGTGAAAGTGGAACTTGTAGTGATTAGAGTCAAATGCCGTCCTAGCCAGCAGTGAGGTGGAGCTGATCTGACAGCTGCTTTCCTTACCTTGGGTGCTCATGAGTGACCAGGCTGTCTCGCTGCAGCTGCTGCAGGCTGAGAGTCCCTATGTTGCCTCCATGCAATTGCCACCGTCTCTCCAGGGGGCCTGGAGAGGTTATTTGTACTCTGCAGCTGTTAAAAAGTAAAGGAAACACAAGGAGCAAAACACCCCCTGACCCCAAAAGTGCCGAAAGTTTAGGGAGAATCAGGAATAAAGGAAGCAAGTGCACTGGTGTCAGAATGAGCAAAGAGCGACACAGAAAGTGAGAAAAAGTGTGTCAGAGGCTGGGAGGGGCGGAGAAGGAAAATGCAAAGATCTGACAGGAAACTAGACTATAAATCTGCTTAGGGTTTAAAAAAAACACATTTCTGCTCCCCAGTGATACAGCCTGTTTGCAAATGAGTCTGCACGCAGGTGACAGCAGAGCCCTGAAGTACCACTGTAAGCAAATACAGAGACACTTCTGCCCCTTCCCCAGGAAGAGCAGTGGGCAGAGCAGGCAGCAGCGCAATCACAAACAACTGGCTCAGATTGAAAAGGCAGATTGTCTTCACTGCCTCACTTCTAGTTTCCTGGACTTTTAGGGCATGTTTCCCCAGGCAAAAGCGGGCATGCTGAATGCCAGCCTTACTGGTGCTGTGCCTCTCAGACCACAAAGCAGCAGCCTTTGCTTCTCAGTACACACGCTGGCTAGAAAGCAGGCAGGAAAGAAAAAGAGAAAGGAAGGACTGGACAGAAGAGAGTTTCAAGAAAAATAGTTCCACGCAGAAGTTCTGTGTTTTCCCAAGGTTTCAAAGGGTTTTCAAGAAAACATCTATTTAATTAACAGCTACTATCACTAAAAGGGTAGTCAAAAAAATTTCATGCAAGTATTAGAATATTTTACAGTTGAATGATACTTATAAAATATATATTTTCCAAAGGAAGTCTCTGCTGACATAAATAAGCTGCAGGATCTTGAATGGATTTAATGCTGGACTCTGGGCTCAAAGCCACACACGGGCAAATTTAACAACTGGTGGGTCTCACTGACGACATTTACTGGCTGGGAGGCTTCTCCCACAGTCAAGCCAACAAGAACAAAGCAAGCCAGTCCTGTTTTAGTCCTGGGGGCCAGGACACACCACTGCTGCTAGTAACCTTCCTTCAGTGCTGCTATGTTCTTCAGGGATCCTTAGCCTGCATCACTTGCATGATGCGCCTGCCACTCTTACCGACTCCTGTTCTGCGATTGCCTATTTGACCTCCAGGGGTAAAACAGGGCACAAATAATGCTCTACTCCCAGTCGCTACCTAGGCTTTGCCCTTTGCACTGGATGGATGCACTCAAATGAAGACTCACTGGAGTCAGCAACAGGAAAGTAATGGAGTGAGAGACAGAGAAAGGAAAAGTAGTTGTTAGACTAAAGGAAAACAATGAATGGAAAGAAAGTACAGTGGAAAAAAATTATCAAATGATATAGCAGCGTCAAAGGATACAGCAGCGACAAAGAAAACAGAATGAAGGAAGTGAGATGATAAACTGAAAAGAAGAAATGTAAGGGAGGTAATATATGGCTCAAAGTGTCATTACAATAACACTCAAAAGTGTTCTTATCAAACTGAAAACCTCAACCCTGTGCAAGCTGGGAGGGAGCAAAATATATTCTAGACAGCAAAATGCGTGGGGCAGCTCTGCTCTTATTCTGCCTTATCATCCTTCTGATTTCATGTGTTTGTAGCCAGACCGATAGGGGCCTAAGTTTAGCCATAAGGATGAAAGGGATTCTGGAAGAGATTCCAGTTCTCTAAATCAAGAACTCAAAGACTGAGGAAGGCAGGGATTTCTCTCTCCCACTGGGCAGCAGTAGAACATGCTATCCCCTTAACAATTTTTTTGTTTCCATTGAGGACTATACTGTGGTGTGCTACTTATATTCTTGTGCAACTTTATCAAAATCCACCTTTAAATAAACAGCAAGCTGCATGTGACAAGGTGCAGGAAAGCTTCGTGCTTTGAGCAACCAAAATCTATCCACGTGACAATTGCATGGATGAGGTTCTGCGGTTTCTGACATGACCAGCACAACTAGGGGAAAGCCATGGATACTTTGGAAAAATACTATGAAATACTGCTATACCAATTGTGGCCTACCATTATTCCATCAAAAGACAAGTAAGTTACTTCTGATCCAAGCTTTCGACTGCTTTCATAGAGGAAGCCGATTTGTCCATGCAACAGAGGAACCATTTTCAGCACAACCAGAGAAATTAACTCTGCTGACAAGCAGGCTTTGCGGCTTCACTTCAATTTAAAAAACACAGGTCTTCCACACACAGTTCCTAACCTGAAAATAAAAACTTGACAGAATTCTTGTTAAAACTTACCAAAGCTTGTTACAGTTTTCTCCTCCTGTCCTTGATTTCTTCAGCAAATTGGGTATCAGACAGTAGACTACAAAAGTGCCCTCCTGAGTAAAGCAGTGTTAGATACCATTTGTTCCTGTTCCTGCTTCTGTTCTGCTTAATGTTGTTGACTACAAACAGCTTTCAAAATGTACAGTAATTGTTTTAAAGATTCCACATTTCCCTGGGCCTAAAGTGAAGCCCTAGAGATGAAGCAATTACCCAGTAAAGCCTGAGCAGCTTAAAGGAGTCTATTACTGAAACTTGAAGAATGTAAAATTCTCCTAATCATAAAGACTTTACTGGTAAACTGAGATTAGTCAAGTAGGATCCAGTTATCAATCATAAAACTACCCATAACTGAGTATGAACTGTCTCTCACAAGAATTTCAAATCTTAATTCCAGTTTTCAGTTTTTAAAAAAATATTCTCTAACTATAAATATATTATGGCTGAGGTTACAGTTCTTTGAAGCTGGTAGACCGAGGTGATATATTTCACACAATGCAAGTGCGGAAAATAATTATGTCCTGTTAGGCAACTAGAAAATTCAAGAAAATGCTGATGTTCCACCTAAAATACAGGTATATCTAATTCTGCATGATCTGAGCCTTAATGGTAAAACCTGAATAACGAGCATCTTAAGCTTTTTGATGCTGTACCTTCCCTTCCTCCAGGCTTTTACTTTAGTATCCTTGCATAAAAACAGCAACATTTCAAGGTTATCCTATGCCTTCTATTAGTGCCATCAAACAGTGAAGAAGACTTGGCATCTGAGAGGTTCCTCTACATTGTTGCCGGCCTTCAAAGTATTTTGCTCACAGCAACTTTCACATGATAACGTTGTTGTCAGAGCCTGTAGGGAAAGCTTCTCCTTCTGTCTGTGCCACAGGAATTGTGCAAAATGTGTTTATCCAGGGGAAGATTCTCTGCGTGCAGCTTGACTTCCTACAGAATGCCTTTTTACTGAGTTGATTCATCAGCACTCAGGAGAGCAGGTCATAACTCAGAAAGAAAGCTGCTGGATATCTTTAAGTAGTTGCAGAATGGAAAGCTAAAAATAAATAAATTTTCAAAAAATCAGCATTTGGAAGCAGAGAAATACTAAACTGTCCAGCTCTTAATCTGCTGTTCATTTTCTTCTATTCCCTTCATCTCCCAAGAGAGCCATCCCAGCCCATGAGGAGACTGCCCTTGACTCCTTATCAGTGTAATAGTCCTGAAAATCCCTGGGTACCAGAAAAGCATTTTACAAACTAGTGATCTGAGAATTAATATATTGCATTTCTCCTGCATGTCTTAGATCAGTAGCACCGTATATATTGTTAACACAACCCCTCCAACTCTTTAGAGCAAAGAAACAGAAGTATTAAATATTTTCCACGTTTTACATATTTTATATTATCAGCTTTGCTCAACTGTCCTTAGAGACTATCACTCTTACTTAGAGATGCTCATAATTTATCACTTCTCTCTGGAGATCTGACTTCCAGAACAGAAGTATTTCCCTATTCAATTCACCAGCCTGTGGATAAGCAGCTGTTAGTGTTCATCTGCCTTTTCTAGACATTAACATCAAAAATGCCCCTTGATCTTAAAAAGCGACACACAGCAGGGTTCCTTTAGCACCTTTGGGGTAATGGTTTAAATCCAGTAGGGAAATGCTCCCATCTATAGGTTTATGATACACATTTAAACAGTGTTTCAATTGCCTGAACTATGAAATAAGATGACAGCCAAACATATATCAGTGGGAAACAGACAGTATAAAATTCTCTCTTCATTTGACAGTGTTGGGGCTTACATATTTTTGCACAAAATGTTCTGTCTCTGTCGACTTTGACAATTTATCTGTCTGTGTAAGCTGTGAGCATATTCGCTCTCCGTTTTATGACAAAGTTAGGTTCAAATCTATTGCATGAGTTGGGCTGACATCCCACAGCAGAGCAGACAGTGCCTTGCTGAAAGATCTGCCCTCTGCTGAAGCAAAGAAGTCAGACCTATTCTGCCACTTCTTGGGGCCAAATGGAAAAAAGCTCCAGGCTCTGTGACACTTGTTCCAGAAAAGGCAGAGTTAATTTCATGATTCCTCCAACCATTTCCTTTTCATTACACATAAATTATTCATCACAACTGGGTATGAGCTCAGGTCCTTATGCTGTTCCTTATGCTCTTAATTATATATCCATAGTGCTTAAAATCCAAGAAACTTTAAACTTTCCAGACAAATACTTAAGTTTCACAGCAACCAATGAGTTAGACATTGATATCCATACTCAATAGATGATGAAACTAAATTTTGGGGAGATAAAAGAAAAGAATATTTCCTACCTCTTAAAAGTCATAAAAGTGCTTTTTTTTTTTTTTTTTTTGCATAGTTTATTAAAAAAAAAAGGGCTATTTTATAAAATCTGGCAAAAGTTAGAAACTCAAGGCAAGCACATATAAATTAACATTTCCTATGAAGAGGAAAAGGAGGGCATCTACTCAATATTATTGAAAAAAAATGAACAGAGTTCAGATCATTTTCACAGGAAAACAGGCTGGAAAAATAATTTTAGTTCATCAAATTTTATTTAAAATATATTTTTAAATAATCACTTTCATACCTCATCTTTTGCTTAAAACACAAAGTCATCTTTCCTCACTTATAAAATAACAGCATTATCAATATGTATTATGAGGATTAGACTGTGAAGGACTTAACATATCTGGAACCTGAAGGATAATCTATCAAACCTGAAAGTTAGGAGAAATAAGGAGAGGCAAGTTACTTATTCTTGCTTGTTTGTTTTAAATTAGAAGGTTTCTTGTCTTATTTATAGGTCAACATTTATTCTAATTAAAGAAGTATGCATATTTTTTAATAGAGACAAATTGAAAAAAACTACAGTTTTAATGGTTTTGCTTTTTCTCCCTCTTTATTCTGTACAGCTTCCATAAAAGGTCAGAAGAAGGAAAACTTCTGAGTGCTGTGCTCAAAGTGACAATTTGCCTCACAGAAAATAAAATATTAGGATTAATTAATAATGTAAGTGATGCAATGTCTAAAACAATAATTACGTATTAATCCATATAGTTTGAGTGGTAAGGCGACATTTTCCATAGTTTGAATGTCCAGTGATTGCAGCACAGACCTGAAAGTTAAAGACTTCTTAGTTTTCATTACAGGTCTTATATAGACATCTTCTGTGGCTCCCATAATCTAAGTGTGCTTCAATTTCCACATTTGTTAAGAGAACCATGAAAAGACTTGAACTTGAAACTGTTATATGAATGAGATGTGCCAAAACCAGAACTTGGAACGCCATGTGAGCATATGATAAGTAACTGTTATAAAAACAAGAATGACTATATTGAGTCTACCAAAGATTCACCTCCGCCAGAAAACAGAAACTGTATCTTCCCCAAAGTGGAAGTTGAACCCATCCTTAAGGAAACACACCTACTCTTCTGCAAAGAAACCACTGCAGGAACATGAGCTGGCTCATTATGGAGGAGACACAGAGAAGATTACGAAACAGAAATTTGCCAAAAGCAGCTTGGGTTGGGTCAGTAGTTTGATAGAAAAGTTATCAGATACCAGAGGTCAGAATGAGATATTCACATGTTATTTCTCCTTATTGTTTGTTTTAAAACAGATCAAGATTTAGCCAGCCATATACACATGGATATTCTGCCTAAACAGCAATAACCACTTGCAAAAGCAGAGGTTTCAGAGGCAGGCTGTAAAGACGTAATATGCTCCAAGCAGGAGATGCCTACCTGAAAGAGGAGAAGGGTAGCATTGGAAAAAATAGTAGAAACAGTAGGGAGTGGAGAATTCTTGTGCTTTTTAACACCTTATTAGACTAAACTGCCCTTCACTGCTTGCAGCACTGCCCTGAGCTTTTAAAAATCTTGGTGTTATACTTGATCAGTATGTCTGATCCCTCTAAGACTTGTTACTTATAAAATGATTTTTTCATCATTGACTGTATTTGTTCTTCCAAACACTCAAGTTCATCTCCCTTTTAACTGTGTAGCTCCCAAGGGAAGGAGGCTAAGCATGCTTGTAGAAGAGCTCTTAAACTGTGTATAAATAGTACTCATATATCACTGAAGATTTTACATATGTGAGATTAAACATAGCCATAAAACTATATGACTGCTATTTATTGAACCATAAATGAATACCTGGTTTTGAATTTTTTACACTTCTCTTCGAAACAATGGTACAGATTTCTGAAAGCTATGCCTTCTCACTACACGACAACTCGGTGTTAGAATATTAAATACTTTTACATCTAGATATAGGACTTCCATTTCACTCCATTCCAATACTCATAACCCACACAAATTACAGGCCATAAACTTTGTAATAAACAGTAATTCACTTGTCATTCATAGAGTTATTTCTGATTCATCTGATGTAATAGAATGCAGATATCACATATCAAAATAAGTAATGGAAATGAAACAGCTTTAAGCATATGTAGACTGAGTCCAGCTTTTTGTCTATAGATCCAAATTGTAGATCTTGTTAGAGACGATTGTAATAATTTCTTAAATTTATTACATTATTAGCTAATGATCTTTAACAAAATTCAACTCTGATTTTGAGACATTATACTAATTACCTGATTCAATAATGAAAAACACAAAGACTGCTGTGCTTACTGACCCACATTCACTCAGAGAAGTGTGCCTACACTACATTTTCCACGTAGGAGGGAAATAGCACAGAGATGGACACATTCCCTTCATTTAAGAGTTTAACTTGAAAAAATACATTTGTCTTAAATTTACAGCACCGATCTTCAAGAATCTAAAAAGTTTTGGATAAAACAAAGAAACTGTAGTGTCTATTTCTGAAAAGACATCAAATTATGCATTTATCCTCTTATAGCTCACTAAAATATAAAGAAGTGCTCAGAAACTTTTAGGCTTAAACTTCCAATGAGTAAAAACAGGGCATTTTAAAAAACTGCAGTGATTCCAAAATTGGACTTTTGGTGAGAAGCAGCAGCAATGATCTTAAGAGTATTGACAGAAAGAAGGAGCTCCAATTTTACATTAAGCTTCAGGGAATTATATATTCTCCTTGCAACTGCTGCATCAAATTCTTATCCTTACATGATGAAACAAACTATACTGTATGTTATAACCATTGATCTATTGAGCTCTTTCTTTACTCCAGTATAATTGAGGAATTTAACTGTTACTCACACTAATCCTGAGATTTATCCGCTGTGAAATGGTTCTTTCTCAGAACATATCACCATCGTCTTTTACTAATTACATACCCATTGTTAGAGAGTTGCTTTTTTTCCCTTCTGAATAGAAGCCATGTACATGTTATACTGCAGGTTATTGTATCATGAAAAACGAATGAGTGTGGTGAGAGTATATTTTCTGTGCACTCTATTTAACAGATCACTAACAGGTGATTCATGTTTTACTTAGCCTCATCCACTCAAATAAGGCAGAAAACCACCTTCAGGAAGAATGGTTAGTAATCCACTTCTAGGTGTGTTATCTTCCCAAGGAAATAGCCAAGTGTTTGAACCATATTATGGTTTGGGTCTTGAGAGACCAAAAAAAAATCATGCTAGGTGGTCATGGAGGATGAAACTTAAGGTACTCTGAAAACTATTAGTCTTATACTAATATATTAGGGAATTGGATTCCTAGCAAGAGTTCTGAAATCTGTGTCCTATTTTGTTCTTACAGAGCCCAGCTCTGGTAACTGTTAGATGCAAGACACTCATAAGATGTAGGAAGAAAGACTGGAAACAGGATCTAATCTTTCTCTGGTTTTTAGTTTTAGAAATTGTCTTTTTATATCAAAATTGATTTCAGTAACAGTACATTCTTAATCACATATTATTTCTAATATGGGAAAGAATTCAAAAGTATATTTAAAGGAAAAACAGGTGGTTGCCTGAGACAATTTAACCGAACTGGTTTTATGCACGTGATTAGGGGTTTGAGTCCAGCAGAATACAAATGTCTGAGGGTGCATCTTAAGGAAGCACAATGTGACAGAAAAACAAGAAGTCCTCTCCTGACTTTTTGACCATGTGCAGGCAAGATGAGTAGGAAGAGTGAAGTGTGAAGGAAACAAAAAGGCTTGCATTTCTAGCAGGCTGGAAACCATTACATTAATGCTATCTTTAGTTTTGCCTGCCAGAGATGCGAATGAGACAGATGGCAGAACTGTGACCAGCTTTTGAAACTGAAACAAACTACTACACAAACCCCGTACAGGCATCAGCAGATGCCCTCTCACGGGACCCCTGAAACAAACAGTGTCTTAGTATATGGCTGCATCTGAGTTTAGCTTTGTCCAGCAAGACATTTCTGATCATCTCCTTCAATGTGTGACTGGACTTCTTGAACATTTGTAATTTAAAATTGCTACTCACTGGAAGACTACTGCATAGTTTTAAAAGTCGCATTTTTACTGTCAAGTGTGCTATGGTACAAGTAAAATTAACTTTTACGGAATTATAGAATCAGAGAATCACAGAGTAACCTGAGTTGGAAGAGACCCACAAGGATCATTGAGTACAACTTTGATAAAGAAGATCCTTCTAAAACAGTGAGCATACATAAAATATTCCTTGCACAGAGAATTAGCCAAAATGTGACAGTAACAAAGAGGAAAACTGCAATTCTCTGGAATTTAATGTAGGATCTGAAAGAGGGTGCAGCTTTTCCACCGGGGTATAATCTAATTTATTTTTTAAAATAGAAGGTCAAGAAAATACTTCACATTTGAACAAAGTCTATGTACGCAAATACAAGCAAACTAGGTAATAACATACAAAACAGGATTTGGAGCAAAAAGAGGCATAGTGAAGATAGGTACATAAATTAAGTTTCAGAAAATTTAACTCTTTGTGTAGACCAATGAAAAAGATATTAATGGTCAGCAAATGAAGGTCTGCTGTCCAGAAGCTATAGCTCTCTATACTTCTATATAGAAAAGGAAGCAAAAAAATAAAGCAATGCAAAAGGAAAGGTATTAAAACTGTCTTGAAACTATTTCATACATAAAGAATATTGTTCTGATCCAGAAACTACAGCAGTCATTGGCCTAAGACCTGCATAAGAAATACTCTGGTATTTGAAGGCTTCAGAGAGAAGAAAAGAGAGAAAATATGACCGCAAGGAAGAAGAAAAAGCTCTGAATACAGAATCTGCAGGAAGTCAAAAAATAATTCATGAATATTGCATTTGAGATGATGAAAGGGCAAAATGCAAAACCAAATCTTGGACACAAAGCACTGGTGTAAAGGGCTGCTGAGCAGGCGTAAAAGAATCAGTAATGATGAAACTGAAAATATGTATACAGTCAGGTAGATTTTGTACTGATTTCTTGAAACAGGCAAGGCATTAGCTTACATTTCTAAAGAAAATGGTAGTGTTTGCTTTCAGCAAAACTAAGAAATAGACATTTGCTATAAATAGTACTGTGCATTTTTATGGGTCCTTCATCTAAGGATCTCTATACCTAAGTGTCATACAACATAGGAAGTTGGAAGACAGACAACGACTAATTTCATAAGTGGATGAAGTGAGACACAGAAGTTAAGGGAACCAAATTCAGAAGGCTGGAAGAAAATAGTGTTTGAGCACTCTAGAACAAATTTTATTTTATTTATTTATTTATTTATTTATTGTGAATTCTGAGTAATTTGCCCAACATGAACAGGAAACCATGAAAGCAATACAGCAATCATGAATTCTGATGTCCAGCTTCTTTTCAACGCATGAAATATACCAATCCTCATTTGCACTACGTATCTTTAAGACAGATATCTTACAGATATATTTAATACCCTAATTTATGTAACTAAAATAAACATTTACAGATTTCTATCTAAAAAAGCTATATGGTAATAGCAGTTAGTGCTGACATAGAACAGATTAAGGTAGAATTAGCGATCAGAGTAGGTAGTAGTGAATGGATGCCACAAGTAAGTTGAACTATCAGAGTCAACAAATGTACCTGTATGAGACCTCTTGCCCTAGGGAAAAATGAAGAAATGGAGGAGTTCTTTAGGGAATCATTAAGATTCATCAGGATCTTTTCATTAAGTAAGCTAAAAAATAAAAATATATTGTGTCTTAGATTACCAGGGATATCCATTGGAGTGATGTAAGCTACATGGCACCATTGTCAAATTCAACAATACCTAAAGTGTGGGCTATCTTTAGTGGCCAACCTTTTATCAATATGGGAAACCATTGTGGGTGCCCAGCGTATTAGAAAGAAAACAAATATGGTAGTAAGTACACAAAGGACTAGTAAAGTAAATAAAGTCAATAAAGATGAATTAGCAAGAAAAAAAAAGTGAAAAGAAAGATTACAATGATGATATAATGCTTCCAGCAGAGGCTTTCACTTTGCTGAGCCTAGTCAAAAGTGACAGCCTTGGCTGGAAGCTAAAACTCAAGTGTTCCAAGGAATGGAGAAGGGGAGCTCACTTTTATTTTTTGCTGGGTTGAAAAGTGTCACTTTTCATTTTGCTTTTATAGTTGCTGGAGACCATTACTGCTCACCCCATATTGGCTTTCTCTGCCCTGGAGAAAGTAAATGACATCTGAGAATGCAGTAACTGTGTGGTTTATCGGCCCATTACACGGTATCCTACAAAACTACTGCAGGCTTATCTGTAACATTTTAGCTTTACATCAGCTGGATGAATCAGTGTACCAGGGACAGCTACTTTTGTTTGTATGAATTTCAACAATTTTACAATAGAGAAGCAGGGACACAATGTCTACTATTGCAAATCTAGAGGAAACCGTGATCATCACAAGAGACCTCACAGGAACTTTGCATCCTTGAAGAGAGGAGGGATGACAGGGAGAAGCATCAGGATGTATTGTGGAGTGTGTACATGGTATAGATGCTAGACAAATCTTTTTCTGGGATGAGGCATACACATACTGCTTAACAGTTCAGAATGTCTCTGTGTGCTGTGGGGGGTGAAGATAATGCAGTAAGGAAGGATTCTTTCTGGCATGACTCCGAGAGGAGAGAAAGGGGCACTACAAAGGCAAACTCCATCTTTTTGATTACAGAACTTAGATTAGCCCACTGAGATTTTTGATGGAGAAGATGCCTTTGGGTATGTCAGCCATTCTCTTTTTCTTTTTTTTTTCTAATGAATACCCAGCACTCCTTTGGAAGGGAGGAGGAAGCACCCAGCTATGCTGCTGGAACAGTCAGAAGCAAAGGGTAATTAATTCTGTTATAGTGCAAAAGAGAGCAAGGGAAAATAAGGATACGTATTGTCTGTAGTTCACTGACTGGATGATACCAGGGTTGCAAAGTCAAAGATTATAGGATCGATGCATGAACGCAACCTGCTGCTCTGCAGCTGTCTGTAACTGAGGTAGCTGGCAATTGTCCCTGATAATAGCACACCACTATAATTGAGAAAAAACAGCCTTAAAACAAGATACAGTATTCTATATCTTGATTCTGCAGGCTCACGTTGGTTCTTAACTTTCCATACTGTAAACAGTCCTATTGAAGTGTGAGCGCATAAAATTAAGGTTGTCAGTAAGTCTCTGCAAGATCAGCATCAAGATTTGTATTTTAAATCCCATGTTACTCCATGAAGGTGGCTTCATGAAGAAGACATTAGAATAAAATAGCTTGCAAAGTATATTCCCAGAATTCTATGATCTTAGAGCATATACAAGCCGGTCTATTCATTAATATTGCTGCTATTCCCCAGTCATCAGAGATTAACATGATTGCAGCAGCAAAGGGCTGCAAATACTATTGAGAAGTAAAACGTTTACATACATATAAATCCAGACCAAATTTGATTGCCTTTGTGTTGCATCTCCATACTTATATCGATATATCTGACATCATAAAGTGGTAAAAAGAAGATGCTAATTCTCTGGGTTATTTCCAATGTTGAATATACCAATAGTGTGAAACAGCAAGATAAAAGCAGGAGAGAAAGAAGGAACAAGAACATGCATTATGAATAGCTGTGCAGATCCAGCATTTCATCCAGTCCAGGGGAAGACATTTATTATCGATGCAAAAACAGATGCAGAGAAAAGGTGAGGGTTTAGGTTTTTTGTTTGTTTTATTTATTTTTTTTTCCACAAGAAAGGTAAAAATTGGTCCTTCCCATGGTGCACTTCTATGAGTGTTTTCACTGCCTCAAACGAACTATCAGTCCCCTCCCCCCAATATCTTCCATTACCTCCACATGGACGCAGAGCAGGTCATTTCATACATTAGCTTTTTATTCAGATAGCTAATGACTTCAAGGACATAAGAAGTGCTAAAAATAGAATAAAACTAGAAAATTTAAATTGAACGTTTTTAGAGTTGACAAACTCATAAGTTAGCACAGTCAAAACTAAAAGTGAACTTTCAGGCTCTGGATGAATTGAAAGATGGATTACACTCTGTTCATTTCTTTTCTTTTTTTTTTTTCCCTCCCTTCTCTCCAACTACCCCACTCTTTCTCCTTGTTCTTCATGAAAAGAGGTGATTCCATACTTTAGTTATTGCGCAAAATCATATGAAAGAGATTTGGGATTATTTAAACTAACTTTGACTCCAAAACTAGGTCCTTGTTTCCCAATGCTGACCTAAAAGAGCAGGCAATGATCTGAAAAGAGGAAATCAGAGGGTGTATACAGTTTGCAGTTTCAAAGTTCTTCCCGTATATGCCCAGTCTCTTGTGCTGTGTGCTCTCCTTGTGTAGTCTTCCCCAGAACCAGCAGTAGAATTGCTTCATGTGTCTTGGTATTACTTGCTTCTTTCTGCCATCTGCACGTGTCACTGATTACTGAGTGTCACAGTGTTGGCTAGAAGGGCTAGCAGCAGCTCTCCTTTCCTAAGCAAAATACTTGCATAAATCCCCAGCACAAGGCCCTCAGCTCTTACACTGATGTGCCAGTTCTACCAACCAGCATGAATGGAAACAAAAAGCCCAGATCGCAAAGTCTGTGACTGCAGCTGTTTCCATACCACAAGCAAAATAAAGCAAATAGCACCTCTCTCGCCCCCTTCCCCCCAGCGTGGTCACTTCCCACTGTACCAAATGGGTGTGACAGATGTACTGTGGTCTGCTGTTTCAAAAACTTCATTACTTTTACAAAATATCTTGCAGCACATTTACCAATGCACTGTGAAGTGCTATAAATAATTAAAACTAAACCATTCGTGTCAGAAATAAATGAACAAAGCCCATCTTGCAATGCAGCATCACTGATTTATTTTTATAGCATTCATTTAGAGCATTTGTTAATTCACAAAACCCAGCAGCCCACACAGAGTGGGTCTCCACAACGTTAGTGAGGTTGTGTCTTCTCTTTAGGCTCATAAAAAACCAGATCTCTTTGGGTCAATAAAAGACCATACAGAATACACAAAATTAACAACCAACTGCTTCTTGGTTTCACATTCTGTGTTTTCCAAGTGTATGCTATTCTGTGTGCCTCTTTTTAAGAACCTTATCTGCATTTTGAATTTGCATAGGGGTACAAAATATGCAGAATCACATTCTAATCAGAAATAATTTTAAATACAGATATGGCTAATATCTACACCTTGAGAGACCGATATTATCCTAGCCGCTCTCTGACTTTCAGTATGCTTGTTTTGAGCATCATAAATAACACTGCTTCTTTTTAAAGGTTCAGTTTCACAGGGTGATGATTTCTTTTGGGGGTATAGGTTATGATAGTAGTGATCAGGCATTCTCCCATTATTGTTGTTGCTATTGTCGTTATCTGTGTCACTGTTATATTTCACAAGACAGCTGGTATCAAACATAGGAGAGGATAAATAAGCATATTGTCTCAGAACTACTGTTTGTAATATAAAGTCATACTGTCAAAAAACTACTGCTTTCTTACTCCATCTCATTTTTAAAAAAACATTCTGTGTTGAAGCACGTGCAAACCTATAGCCAAATTCTTACATTAAACAGCAAAACAGTTCCTCAAAATTAATAAAATCATAATGAGGTTAAAAACAGTGTTTAAAACTGTTCTAGAACAAATATACAGGCACCTATGACAAAATAAAGTCCTGGAATAACCTTGGACCTTTCCAACCCCATTCATTTCATTGCAAAGCCAGGTTTGTCTTTACAGCTCAGCCTCTGACAGCAATGACTCCTGTAACAGCAAGAGCCTATTGGTGTTTCTTCACTGGACAAATGCCCAAGAAATTTAGAAAGCGCAAGCATATGCGAGAATCATGAGAAAGCATAATGATCATCTCTCTTAAGTGTCTTTTTTTATTATTCCACCAAAAAAATTCAAACTCTCTGCATGTACTTTTAATACTCTTGACTAAATTAATTCATACTATTCCAATATTAATTATCCTACAACATTTTTGCAGCTACTGCAGAATTATATTTGGTAAAATTTCTTGGGTTTATTGATTGTGTGTCAATATTTTAATTGCAAACAGTTTCAGAGATGGAATATTTTAAATCTTTCCTAAGATTTCTATGAGCTTCTCTGGGCTATTTTTTCTTGGCATTAAAGAAGAAATATATTCTCAGAAGTTAAAATGGATGTGAAAAGTAGAAAAGCTAAGGCTTAGCTTCTAATCTGTTGTATTCTGTTCTATACTACTCTAACATTGTTCTGTTCAGTTCCTTTGCTTTTCACAACACTGAAATTGTAGTGTTTTGTAAATTCAAATCAGACCACTTTTCTGCTAGTTTTGCTATTCATGAACCAGTGGTATACCCTTACCTATATTCTAAGTGCACTGCTGAAATTAGTGGATTTATTCTCGCCACTTTATTGTAGCAAAAATACCAATTAAAATGAATGGGATGCAGAATTAGGCATCAGACCCTCTAATTCTGAAAACAATTTGCTGTCATGCATGATGTTTCCCTGCACAAATAGCTCCTTGATACCTGGGCAAATTACCAGTTTTAAGTGCACTGCTCCCCAGAGTGGATATTTGCACGCGTAGACCTACAATCTGCAAAGTGAACTCCATCTTGGATAAAAAGGACTTTGAGAAAAATGTATTCCTTGCTGACATGAGTACAAATGTTCCACAGCAAGAGTGGCTTTTCTGCTATTCAATACAAGGAGAGCCAAAGCAACGAGTATTTATTGAGTTAAGATGTATGGAGACGGGAGAAAGCAGATCATCTGCCTAATTCATGGTGAAATGGAATGTCTATGTAGTGTCCATTGTGAAAGTCTTTGTGGAAAAGAAGCTGAGCTCACTAGAATCCCTTGACAAGAAGTGCCTGTGTCCCCACCTATGCAGAAAGGATTTGATACAGCTCTCTCAGATGCCAGAAATCCATTTCCCTTGTATGCCTTCACTCAACATGGAGCCTGGCTTCTCCCAGAAGGCACTACTCAAGGTTTGAACATATGCACATAATTATTATTCTATTCTAATCATCTTTATGCATGACCTGGGTCTATTTGATTTTTCTAAGCCATTATTTAATACAATAGACAGTGAAGAAACGAAGAAACTAATACAATCCTTTCTGCTGTGTACTGCATGTTTATCTGGCTGAAAATGCAAAAATGTCAGAATGCATGAAGTATATCAGAAGTGTCATTAGGCCTTTTTGGTATGCAAAAGCACACTAGAGAAGTTTTTATTTAAAAAAAATATTTACTCCAAACTACATTTCTCCTGCTACATCTTCAGCACTCAATAGCTAGCTTTAAAAAAAAAAATCCATACCGATTTTTAGATATTTATAAGTAATGCACACCTAACAATTAACAAGACTTGGATCTACACTGAGATATAAATATGCACAACAGCTTTAAACTGAGCAAACCTATCATACCTGAGTTTTTAAACAAATTTGAAAAGTTAAGGTGCCTTCCAGTTCTTAGGAGGGAAACATCTCATATTTGAGTCAACAAATGCTGCAGACCCTGAAATCTTATACTTCTCTAAGGATCCATTTTCCCACAGATGTTACCCAGTTTTAACCCTGAATGCCCCTTATACTTGGTATCCCTTACTTTCTGCTTTGTACATAATTTTAATCAGAGAGAAGCAGCAGCACAGAGATCTACTGCGGTCACCTGAGCACCGTAAATTTCCTATACACGTAGGCTTTGTCAGAAACTGGAATCTAATTTTGGGCTTGGGGAGATATACTTACACTACTGTGATAGTTAAATGACACACCAACATTTGAACCAGTAACAGGGGAAGCAGAATACACGACTCTCCATCTTTAGCTAGAGAATCAGGTCTGCCAGCAAA
The DNA here is from genome assembly GCF_964034855.1 of Anser brachyrhynchus. Taxonomy (NCBI): domain Eukaryota; kingdom Metazoa; phylum Chordata; class Aves; order Anseriformes; family Anatidae; genus Anser; species Anser brachyrhynchus. The sequence continues at coordinate 13,451,033 of NC_137733.1, forward strand.
CAGGCCAGGAGAAAGGCAATGCATGTGTTATACCAGGGCTTACACATTCACTCTAAACACAGCCCCAGCAGTGTTTAGAGTCTGAAAGTGAGAGGCAGAGGCTGAAAGTGAAATCTCCATACCTAGGACCACGAGCAAGAGCAACAGGAGCTGAAGAACTGGCTACCCAGCACCTGGCTGGGATGCACAAGATGCTGACTAATGAGTTACACCGAGACTTTTTAGTCTATTTGTTCAAGAATGCCTTAGCTGCTAAAGCAACAGCCAGCCGTGTATTAACACAATCACCATAACAATGCTGACTTTTCATTATTGAAGAAACACTGTTTAAATCACTATTTTTCTATTAAAACATTTACAAAAATCCCCATTAAGTAATCTGCATTTCACAAATGATATTGACCTAGGTCTTCTGGTGCTACAAGCATAACTTGCTTTAGGGCAATGGACTCTTAACAATCATCAGTTTGCAGCAAATGAACATTTATCTGATTTTTTATTTTATTGTATTGTATTTCTGTAATGGTGCTTGAAATTAACATTTTTACTCTGTTTTTTCACTCTTTTTTGATCATTAATGTAGTAAATTATGCCAGCAAAATGAGTACAAAAGCTTCATCTGTGCCCTAGAAACCTATTAACATTTTAAGTGTCTGAGTATAAATTGTGTAGCATTTTGAGGCTGACTGTCTAAGGTCAAACTGAGGCCTGTTGACCTAAACCAAACTGACTTTCCAACTCATTCACAAGAAAAATCCTATCAAATTAAAATCCTAAAGCAAAAAAGGAAAAAAGAGCCTAGACATATAATTACATAATCAACACTAAAATAATCTATAGCTAGTCCAAGTGTTTCAATGACATCCACAGTCTGTCTTCCTATGAGGCCCCTATAGCATTCTTCAGATGTAAAAAAACTCTTAAGTTGAGGTATTCAGCAAACTGCTTGATATAATTTATCTTGCTCTAATTTATTAGAATCTGTGTCTGTATCATTGGTTCTTATTTTAACAAAGAGGTTTTTAAACAAGAAAAACTAAAAGTATACTTAATTTATTTCACCCAGTAAAGAATCCTTGAGAAAAATCAATTTCCATTTACAAAAGGTATCCTGGCAGGTTGGAAGCCCCATTACTGCAGTATTATACTTCTTACATTCAGGTTTATATGACATAGGGTATCATTTCTCCTCCATGATTCTATTACTTTTGGAAAACCATGTTAGAACATCATTATAAATGTAACTTAAGCTGACAGAAGCTGTGAAAATCAAAGTTAATGCTGACTGCTGGCAGTTTTGCTTGTACACCTGATGATTGACACATATATGTTCATACTTCTGCCAACATATGACCAAGCAAACTATTATGTAGACTTCATCCTTACAACTACTTAGTTACCAACAATAACAGCCAACCACTTATAATCTGCTAAGGCATCACGTGGTTCCACACTGCTGCTATTTTATTTAATCAAAAATGCCCAGCAAAAAAGTCTTTTTCCCCCAGTATATAGTTAATTTCTTAACCAGAAGACAGTATTTGAATGTCTGTAGTGGTTAACTTAATGCTGAACCACTGACAGATTTAAGATCTACTGCTTTGCAAAGTATGTGATTTCAAAATGTGTGCTTCCTGCACATCCTCAGAGACAGCTGGGAATCAATGTATTCTAGTCATATAAACGAATTTATTTGTTCACATACCTTTCTGTAGCCTGATAAATGGTAACAAGACAGCTTGCTCATAGTGAAGTAAAAAACAAACAAACAAACAAACAAAACACAACATGTTAGTGAGAAAACAGTACAAAACAATACTATGGTGTAGACTGAGTGTAAGTTAGTGTGACTGGTTATCATTTATATGGAAAGAACTGCAAAACTCACACTGGTTTCCTCCACTAATAAGTTGTGCAACCACTCAGGAAACCGTTCCTCAGACCCACACTTACCTAGATGCCAGGACTGATACACATCACGTTAATATGTTTGGGTAATTCTAGTCCACAGGTGGATGTGCAGTTCCCCCAGAACTCAAAACCTACAGGGTTTCATCTCACCCTTCCCTATCTAAATTCCACTTCCAAGCACTTGCTTCAAGGAGGATGTTTATGTGGATTTTTGGTTTCTTTATAGATTGCAAGCATAAAACCATGAAAATCGTTCATAGCTACCACTGTTCTCAAAGTGCATGTCTGCGTCTACAGACACCAAACGATTCAACTCTAGTAACATATTGTTTATATGACCCATTATTTCCAAAGGAATTTAATTCTGTTTCAGATTGGACCTTAATTTCACTCAGAATTTTATACTAAATATAAAAAATGTGCACGCGTGTGTGTGTATGTGTACATATAATAAGAGGCACTGAATTACGGGGCTTTAATTCCGCTGGGGCTTCTAACGACACCATAAACTATGGGAGAGAAGCTCCAGTGGATTGTGTAATCAACAGAGCCCAAAGCGCAAATTATAGCTCTGTAATTCAAGCCTGAGACCTGCTTTGTATCTCAGACAAAATATTCATGCAAGTTCCAGGGTCCTTCTCTCTTCTACAAAGAGATTCCACCTCCTTTGTTCCTATCTCTTTGCCAACTCCTGTTGAAGCCAATAACACCATAAAACATCATTCAAAGAGTTTCTGGTGCCTCTTCCTACCTGCCAATCCTAATAACCTAATAACTCCTTGTTAAAAAAAAATGCAAATCATAGCAGCACCCTAATCTAATCCTTTGTTTTTATTAAAAAAATATATATATCAGAAAAACAACATCCAAGTTACTGCCCCACATAATTACCTCCACTGGTTAAGCTTTATACCAATTGGAGTGTAAGAAGGCTCCCTGCGATTAAGAACTACAGTCTGGATACATGCTGGTTAGGACCAGAACCTTGTTCACTGCTTCCAGCTGTGCAGTTACCAGCTTTTTAATGCTACTAAAACTATTTACTCTTCTTCCTCAGTACCATGCCGTAGACATAGCCAAGTCTGTTGACCTTCACTGCTCCTTGCTCCTCTTCAAGCATTTCTGGAAACTTCCGATATTCTTGTATGTGACATTTTGCAATCAATGTGCAAAATTTCAGGATGAATGTTGATTTAGGCTTATAATGGCATACACAGGAATTCTGAGGGCTTTTTTCTGGAACTGTAATATGCACAACATTGCAGTGAGCATTGCTCCATTCCACAAGCTAGCATAAGAAAAACAGGGCTGTAAAACTAATCACTTTATAGGCCAAGAAAGACACAGCTGAGGTTGCCCTTGCATCCTTAATTTATTTGAATGTGTGTATTGTTCCTCATACACAGGGATATAAGAAGGCAGAAAAAAAGAGAAAAACATCTCTTATCTAAGTACTTGCCTTTTCTGAATTGCAAGAGGACTCAAAGTGTAAAGAGGAGGAAGCCAGAAACTTGTGTTCCTTAAGAACACAAATCATGAGCAATGGCAGAAAGAATGAAGGTAAAATATTGCAAATGTGGGACTAAAGTTTTCTCTTGGCTATATAGACTACACCACAGAAATGCTTGTGTTCAGTATAAACACTTTTCATTTGCAAAAGCGAAGTGATTGAAATTTGGAAAAAGAAATCACAGAGACAGAAACCATTCCAGTCCATGGATAATAATCTACCCATGTGACAGGAGGCATTCAATTCTTGTAACCTGGGCCTACGTCAGGTGACTGGGATCAGAAAATAGAGGGCAATTTGTTCCTAACACTCCTTAGTTGCACATTTTTTACAAGGTCTTAACCTTCAACAGTCCTGGGATTTGAAAGGATGAGGTATCTCCCTTATACTATATCCCTACATCCTACATCAGACTAAGAGTAAATTCCAACAAGCCATTAACTGTGTGTAAATCAATAAAAACCAACCAAACAAAAATAAGCCCCAGAGGCCAAGCATATAAGATCAGAATTTTCAAGCACTTGTCTGATTTATAGACCCTCTCTACAAATTCTAAACCCAAGCCTGTTATCAGCCCTCAAGCATTGCATCAGGAATGCCACACAGCCACTAGTCTTTATCCTTATCTTCAACACCATTTCCCCTCTTCCACTTCAACACACTACAGAAAAAGCAACAACTGTTCCACTACTGAATATCACTACAGGCATTTTTGCTCATTATTTCAGCATTATGTACGTAATTGCTGCACATATTTGTTCTTGCAAATGCAGTTGTCATCTTCATGTATTATTCTTTAATAAGCTATTGTTAATAATTCCCAAAGATGCACAACACGTAAAATACAAAACATACAGAAACTGCATGGTGCTTGTGTGTTTGCATGTGTGTGTATATACACAAGAACGAACCTCAGATAAGAAAGCACTTTTATAAACTTGTCCTGTGCAAGGACTGACTGTGTTATAACACAGGACAAGATGATGCTGTACTATTACTATGCAGACCAGCAGAATGGTTCAGTAGTGCAGCAATACTATGTCCAGAAACACCACCACCAGAAGGTACTGTTGCAGCAAACTACTACAAGTTGAAATGAACACATAGAATATGAGTAGCAAAATGCTAACTTCTTCTGAAGATAGCATAGGAGTACAGTTTTCCTCTAGAAATGTCTTTGAATAGTTTTGATAGGTCTGGCCTTCTTGTGAGCAATCAGAGCTCTGGAACAGTAATTTCATAACATCTGGGTGGTGATAGCATCTGTGGAACAATGCTACAGCATATGCCACAGAAATATATCACTGAAATAAAACCTACTTCTTTCCATGCTGAAAGAATAAACGTGACACACATACATTTCACATTCAAAAACGTGCATGTTCAAACCAGGCGGTTTTCAACTCAATTCTGAGGCAGAGCAGGAGCTGCGTGCACTGTTGCAGAGCTGCTGCGGTGTTCGTGCCGCAGTTCATCCATGTGGCCCCCTGGTGCCTAAACACCAATCCTCTGCACACACATCGAACGCAAAGGGGATTTAACCTCTTCGAAAGAGCAGGCAAAATAAAGCCCTGCTCTCAATCCACTGACTCAGTGCGAGAACGCTCGCATCAGAAATTGAGTTGGTTCTGTCCATGTAACATCTTTCTCCACGATATCTACTAAAACAGCCACTGGCAGATCTCAAAGAAAAAAGGCTGTCACATTTCTTTTGGGACTTCAGTACCTTCATAGTGCCATGAACTTTTCAAATGGTGATCAAAATAATTAGGATAGTCTCAAGAAATGAAACTCATACAGCACAAGTCTTCTTCTCCCTAATATCTGGGGCTCTGAGATCTTATATTCTCACAGAGAGAAATTAGATCCAATGCTCTCAGCCGTACCATCCTGTAACATAACAGAAGACAACACTTTGTGATAATTCACTAGAAAGTTGCTTCTCTGTGGCTAGGACATTCAGCATTTATTTTCTTTTTTAGCACAGGTGCTGCTGAGTCTATATTAAATCAGGTCTCCTGCTGGCCACATGTAAGGAGAAAGGCCCAGAGGAAAAGTTTTGGAAGCAAAAGGTGCAGAAGTTTAAAGAGGCATTTAACTAAAATGCAAGGGGGTTGGGTAGGGCAAGAGCTCATAACGTTAACTTCCCTCCTGCTGTCATCTCAGGTTGTGCAAATATTAGCTATGTAAACTGGAATAATGGCTCAATTGTCTGAAAGGATGACAAGTGACAGCTAAGAACTGGGTCAGGATCAATCACTATTCGCATACCAACTAGTTAATATTCTTCCTCTTCTCATACAAATACAGCAAAAAGTAACATTTTTCACTTTTAGAATAAAAAGCTTCAAATGTCTTTCACACAATGGCTTATGTGGTATTTTTAGAAAATGTGTTGTCCTCAGGAGCTCTGCCTAAATGCCTTAATCGTGACGTGAAACTTGTCTAAGCCCCAGCTTCATCAACTCTGCAAATGTATCTTAAGCAATACCACTCACCTTTGGTAAACCCATGTGCTTAACAACGTGTTTAATTCTAGCTAGAGAGCACTCACTCCTCTTTCAGTCCCAAAGTGTTTCCTCTTAACTCTTACATTTTTCATTATATTTTGGGACTGACAGTTGTAGCTTGTCTCTTTTTCAAGCAATATGCCCTTTGTCAATACACCAAAATCTGAACTTGTGGCACTCCTCTGGATTTCCTCCTCGGTCATCATTAAAACAGTGTTTGAATTCCATCCTGTTTCTGTGCATGGCAGATTTATGGTAGAAATTACAAGAATCATTCATCTTTCTCAAGTTTATAGTACACTTCACTGCTGGACCATTACCTTCTCTTAGAGAGACTACTTGGGGTAAGGAAATTGAAGAGTGAAGCAGCTAGATGGAAACTTTTATCATTTGGACACTGTTCTTGTCCTTATCGATCCTTGCCTTAGCTCAGCCTGTGCCCCCTTAGCTACAATAACACTACTTATTTCTAACGAGGGCAGAAGCATCAGAGAGACTATGAGACTAATGGTGACTTAGGAAAACCACCGCTTTCTGAGTATATTTCTTTTAAGTATTTTAATATTTCAAAGGAAGAGTCCTAAATGTATTAAGAGCTTCAAATTAGTAGTTGTAACCTGAGCATAAATTAAAAATATTCCCTTATCAATGAAAAGCAATGCAATGTTACTTGTATGCTTATTGTTTTTTCACATTCCCCATCAGAGTATTCTCTGAAAACTGATTCTTATTTCCAAAAGAATTTGAAATCATAATACAACTTTCATCCTGACTAATCTTGTACGATACCTTTATCAGGTAACTGCAACACCAAATCATTTCTTGTCACGCACAGACATCCACCCCAAACCATGAAATTTTAAACATAAATAAATATTCCAGAGTCCATATAAGCAGAGCACCTAATTTTCACATCAGAATGCAGGTAGGCGAGAATGTGTGTGTGCAATCATATCCAAAAGGAATTTCAGATGTAAAAACCTTAAACGAAAAGCTCTGGCCAAATGCAGGAATAACTGTAACTCAAGGTTCTCTCTCCAGAGGAAATGGAATCTCCGAATCATAGCCATGAACATAATATAAACAGTCTTATTATTATTATTTTTATACAGTAGCACTAGAGTCACATCCAGGTATGACCCCATTGTCCTAGGTACTGTACAGCCACACAATACAAAATAGCTAAGAATAATTATTAATAATAATTTGGAATTCTCTGTCCAATAAAAATGGATGCTCCAGTAGACATTCCACGAATACAAACACTTCCTTGATTGCTTTAGAAATCATTCACTGGCCAAGTCAGCTACATATTGGCTCCTTCAGGTATTGTTTCTGTAGCTCAATGTGTTATTAATGAAAAATAGGAACAAATTCCAACTAGAGCAAAGTATGATAACCCAGAAAATACAAGAGACCATGAAAATGTCTTCCCATATTTCTACTGTTCACTTTGGTGCCACATTGCTTCAAAAATCAAAAATACAGGTCCTTGTGAAATGCCAGGTGTCTGTCCTAGTGTTCAGAATGGTTCTCTACTAGCCTTCTCTCAGCTATCTGAAAGCTAGCAAGTAGAAACTCTGTTCACACATTCGTCATCTGAAATGAATATGAAATAATGACACTTAATTTACCCATAATTATGACTTCATAAGATGGTTGTAACCCATTGGAATAAAGAAACTGTCAAGTCAACCGAAAGAAGCTTATGAGAATGGGAAATAGAAATTTAACATGAGCTGGATCTCTGGAAATCATTAGCACTTGGGAGTGGATTGGCCGGAGGTCTCAGACACATGTAAAACATTATTCCGTATTAATTTCAATTTCTTCACATCAGAAAGAATCCTACTCAAGTTGCATGCACTATAGAAATACTAAATCCTGTATAACAATCCTCCCTAAGGATGTGTTTTTATATGGTTTATATACAACTTTATAATCAAAGATTTAACTAATTAAGTTCTTGTTGGTCTACTTGATTTTTAAACAACAAAACCAACAGCTCTTTTATAAGCATTTGGAGATCCTCACAAGTATATAGCTATGTTACTTGCATTGATTTCACTAGGAGTTGAACACCTGAGTACATCTGAGAATTCAACTAATGCAGTAACGAAGTCCATACAAGTATTTTAAGGTTCCTGGTGACATCACTTTGCTAATGCCCTAAAACAAAAGATGCAGAAGGCTCACTGGTTTCCAGTTGACCAAATATTTACACTGCCTCATATCTAAACATCATTTTATTGCATTCTCCCTGCTTCGCTCCCTATGAATTAAAAGATGTGTGATTAATCAGTTGTCATTTGGGTTCCACAAACAATTTCATGGCATGCCCTGCCAAACCCATAGCCCAAGTGTGCCACCTAATGGCCCTGGAGTCAAGAATACATTTGCACTACTTATTCATCAAACAAAAATCTAAAGAAAGCATAGCTTCATTTGTTGAGATGGAAGGAAAGTTTTATTATTGATTTTCTGAACAATCTACCCACTAAATTTCACTAGTAATTCTGATGGTCAGATGAAAATAATTCCTTTCAGACACCTTAGACTTTTTAGATAAGCATGTGACTATGAGGTTAAAGCTATGCAAAATTACTTAATACTTGGAAAGTTTAAAAACTGCCCCAAAACTCTCATGTCCTGGTTCCCTCTATTTACTCCTAATCTAACTGCTAAATGACTGCAATTTCAAACGAAACGAGCATGTAGTGAGTAGCAGCAATAGATCCACCCTGCTAAATAAATTTGTTATTTCTTTTATCTATTTAAGTACTTACAGAAGGCAAGCGCATTGTAGCAGGCATCATTTAACACTGCAGTCCTATCATCAAGATAGACATGTGCCTTAAGAGGCATCAGGAAAAAAAAACAAAACATAGATGACTTGTAGAGTAACATGAGAAATGGCGATAGATATGAACTCTAAGAGAATATAATTACATTATTAATTAAATATCAGAGTAACATACACTAATGAACTTAGCTGTCAAAAAATAGTTCTAAAAAAAATACCCACCTAAAAATACTCTAAAGGCAAAAAAAGGAAAAATACAGATGCAATTTATTTTAAATAACACGTCTTACTGGGAAACACAGCTACTTAATAATCACTTAGAAAAGTAACCATATTACAGATGTGGTGCAGGGGTTATAGGTTAAGAAAATGAACTTGATTGCTTAAGAAACTGAACACTTGGAAAAAGGTTTCGGATTTATACTGAGACTTAGAATAGCTTAATGTCAATCACTGTTTTCTATCATTTGAAAAGAAGATTCAGTATGCCAGCATGTGAACAAGGGATGGGAAATACTCTGTAACATTAACATTTTTTTCACATGTACTTAGTGCTTCCTCTTCATTATCTTTAATTGATAATGTAAAATCCTAATCTAGATATTTATCAGATACAAAATTTTATGTCGAGACAGAGTTTATATTATTTATTTTGAAATAACTTACAGTAATTCTCTTTTTACTTCCAAACATGCCTGAATTCTGCGCCCTTCTAGCCACAATATACTCCACCATCACACTTAATTTAGGCAGGATGAATTATATACACTTTTTGATTCTGACAAATTCATGAGTAGATAAAGAGAAAGCAATCTTGTGGTAATGTTAACAGTAGTAACATTAACAGTAGTAACAGAACAATTATATCGGTTTTATGGAGCTGTAACATTACCGAATATCTCCAGGATTCGTAACTATGGCACTTTAGGAGGAACCATTACTGAGAAAATGTCTTGACTATATCAGTGACACAAGTACAGCAATAAAGAAGTGCCTATGCAAACAGCGTGCTCCCAACAGTCTGCCACAAGCTGAGATGCACCCGAACTTCATTCACTGAACTGGTACAATCTTCAGTAAAATCATTCAAAATCCAACGCATTTTAACTTATATATTTTACATTTTATATGTGACTATGTATACATGTTAATTTCAAGTCTAGCAACCTTCTTCTTCATACTTTGGAGCTCTGGCGTTTTGTGTGTGTGCAAATCACCCTAGGTCTCATCCTTCCATATATTTTTAAATCCCAATAGGGAAAAATGCTTGAACTTTAGATACTCTGCTTATTTTGAAGTTCTGTAAAGCAATGGTACAATTTGATGAGAGGTTTCAGAGAGCTTGAGCCTGAAAGAAAAGTAGTATCATATTTATAGGGGTATTTAAGACACCACACAATACACAGCTAAATTTATGCTGTTAGTCAGGCACTTGTTTATGGATGCCTGCTCACATACCAGCTGGTAAGCTATGTCACTTCATGCTGAAATTCGAAACTCCAGTGGAAAAGGCTACTATGGGAATATATATGGAAAACCAACAAAACCATGATTTTAGGCCACACTTATATCCAAGCACATTGTTCCTGAAGACACCTCATAAGAAATATTCAAGCAAGCTCAAAACTCTAACTCCCCCACTGACAAGAAAGCCAGTGTGCTCCAGATCTCATCTCCAGGAGCCTTCCAGGCATTACCTGCGCAGGACGGAACTGAACTCGTTCCTCAAAGCAAGAGGCAGGCATTGTGCAAAGAGCTGCTCATACATTTGTCTTCCTAAGAAAGGGGTTGAAGACATTTCTCCATCAAGACATTTTCAGTTTAACCACAGAATTCTCAATTTGCTAACACGGTAAGAGATGGAAAAACATATAATAGATTTTGCTTTTCCTATAAATTCTTGATTTCTTTTGCCATAATGATGAAGCCGGCCTAACACTCTGTATGTTGCCTAAGCCACCAAGAGTAGAAAGAGGAGGCAAGAATGAGGTGAGTCAGGGTAGATGACAGCTGAGCAGTTGATAACTGGACATTTACCTCTGTTCCTGCATTCATACTCAGACAAGTCAACATGGAGCCATCAAACCCAGGTCCCCCCAGGGGTGCATTTCTATGACAGGCTGCCAAAGAGGGAGCATGCTATCTCACAAATTACTACTGTCTCAGTATTGCTTGTGGGAAAAAAAAAAAAAGAAAGAGAGAGAGAGAAAGATACAAATAATCAAAAAAAGAGTTAAGTAAGTCATAGGCAAGGCATTTCTGGGAAAGAGTAATTTTAACTTTAATTCAGTTTGTGCACATTTGTTGTTACAACAATGGCTATTCTACAGCTGGCCACATTAAGACTAGGAATGGCTGCAGTGCATGGAGTTACAGTATTTCCTTTACTATGAAAAGATGAACAAGACATCCTCCATTCCATCCCAACCCACCCCATACTTCTTCATCTGGTGTGTTTGGCAATTGGGATATTTTGCTAACACAAAGAAGATGCATTTATTCCATCTTTAATTACTACCAACATTTACCAGAATACTTAGTTTTAGTGGAGAATTATTTCTGCTCCAGGTGCTGGTAATTAGCAAAGAAAGAATCAGTTGATGTTTACTGGCACAACCTTTCCTAGTCTTTATTTGGAGATAAAATTTCTTAATGTACGGTTCTCATAATGTGTGTATATCTTAAGACTGCAATTCTGTATAAATATTTAAAATAAATCAGTGGCAGCTTTCTCTCGTGACAAAATATAAATGGAACTTGCAAAGAAGAGAACAAAATGTTTTTACTGAAATCTACTGAAAACTGTATGAGGTTTTTATGGAAATTTTTCACACCACTCCCCCTCTCATTTCCTGTTGTCATATAAATAAGTCACCAGCAAAATCCTCATTCTTAACAAGAACTGAAAAAATGAACAGAAGACATACAGATATCTATGGGCTCTGCAAAAGTTTAAATAATAACAGTAAGTTAAGCCAGGTAGTCTCATTTGCAAGACAGCCTGACACACTGGGATGAGAGGAGGGGATTGCAAAACTTGCAAATAAAACTGCTTGAGAGGCTGGAATTTGATTTCCTTATCAGGCTCAGAAAGTTTGCTGATGCAAAGCAGAGCACAAACACTGAGTTTTCATATTTTAAGCATGCAGAGAAAAAAACAAACAAACAAACAAAAAGCAGTAATTGCACTGTGATGGCTCAGAGTTCAGGTCAAAATAAGTCACTAAAATGGGTGAATAATTCAAATTTGACATATCTGCCAAGGCAGGGGAATGGGCCAGGTGTCTTCCTGTCAAGAGCAAATAGTTAGCAGATTTTCCTCCATCCCTATCATGCTCCAAAGATCTTGAAGTCAAAGAACCATGTTATCTGAATAATCCAGTTTTAGCTCAGTGGAACAGGATATGCACTTACAGAACGTTGCTGTAAACTTTCACATTACTCCCATCAATATTACTCATCCCACCGTGACCGGTAAGCTCAAAAATTATTTCCAAAAGAAGGATTCTCAGCACTTTAGAGTGAATCCTGCTTCAGCACATGTGCCTGTTGAACATTCTGATTCCTCCAAAATTATCCTTCCTTATGGGTGCTATCTTGAACAACTCTCCCAAAAGAAAAGATGAAGGGAACTTGTAAAACATTTTTCATTCATGTTATGAGACTTTGCAGTCACAAAGCTGCCTGGATGCATGTGCAATGGCTGTACCTACACTACTCTGTCAGTAAAGCATAGGCTAAGAATAACAACAAAAACCCTATTCACACTGAATTCTCATTAGAACATTGTTGCCAACTCAGGGAAAAGCCTGCAGAGAGTCCTGAATAAAGCCAAATGTGTACTAATGTCTGAAATGTTCCTCAGAAAGAAACAATTTGTAGTGTGACCAGGCCCTAGTCCCACAGATAGTTCATCCATTCCTATACCACCCTTGTGGTATATCAGACAGAGAGGATGAGTCAGGGTCCTTGGCTGCAGAACGCTCGCGTCTGCTCAGGAAGGGCAATAACTTGCCCATCTATAGCAGACGGGGCCTGCAGAGCCGGGGAAATAATTGGCAGCATGTCCTAGGAACAGCCTGGGATCCAGAATGATCCCAAGACCCAAGAGCTGCAACGCCAGTGCAGCCAGGCTAACCAGCCCTGCTCTGGCTGCCTTCCCCTTTTGTCTAGGCCAGTAGACGTCAAGGAGATGGCAAACAGCCCTCATACTTATATATATATATATATATATATATATAAATATATACCTCGTACTTACAGTGCGATTCCCCCCAAATAAAGCACACCATAAAATAAATATAAGTCTAGTATTTTTATCTATGTACTTTAAAAAAGAAGGTATAATACTGTTTTGAATTGTTATTTTAATGCTGACGGCTGTTCTTCCATAGTATATGTGGGGAAACTGATGACAAAGGATAAACATCTCGCCTTTATGAGAGATTTGAGGGGGCAGATTCTGTCCTTACCACATTCAGGCAACCCAGCTTAAGTCACTAGTACTGCACAAATGTAACTCCGGGTAGAATTTTATCAGCAATTTATAAATGATCTTGTATATTGCTGGAGTCTGCAGCTGTGTTGTCCTGATATTTAGCTGCTCTATAGTGAGCCTCTGACTCCAATATGAATAAATATACCAGTGACAGAATACACAAGCAGGACAATTCTCAAGGGGGCTGCAAATGGATCATCTATTTGGCTATTATTCTTTTTTGATCATTCAGATGTCCTTTATTTGGAGCAAAGGATTTGCTGGGGGAGGGGATACAGAAGAACCTGATGAAAATACCATCAAAGTATACCTAAACTTGGATTTTCAAAACGTCTGATACAAGATAAACTCACCTCACTCTAACAAATTAGGCTTGTGAAGAGCAGATGTGAATATATTTGTGGCAGAAACAAAAAACAAAAACAAAACACATTATGAAGAAGCTTATGGATACTGCAGTGTTTTTCTGGAATTTCTGGATATACTAACCAATCTTTCTTCTACAGACCAAAGGGAACAGTGTACATCAGTGACCTTCTCAATCCCTGACTGTTACAGCTCAGTCCTATACACTGACTGGCATTGTAAGCTAATTCTATACGTGGAGAGGGAAAACACAGGACATGCCTAACTGTGAACTGCACACAGTCACGCACCAAGTATCCTTTGTCCTCAAGTCTGCCTACATAATGAACTGGCTGTGACCCAGAAGACACTTTAGTAATGCTGCGGATGCGGTGGGGATGGATTCTGCTGTTCCCAAGCCTCCACCGAACACCTCTTAGCTGAGCTGAGACAGCAGGTCTGTGTTATGCCAAGCAAGAAGATGAGTAGAGCTGATGCAACAGCTGTCCATACCTAACCATGTCTATTCTCAAAACCAGCAGCCTATACTGGGCCAAAGAAGGAAAAGGTGCCTTAAATTTAGGTGTTTTCCTGCCACATGAGTGAGTTTTTAAAATCTAAGAGAAGTTATTCCAGCTCCATGCCAGCATATGCTTTCAGAAAACAAAGGTTGAATGAAACTTGAAATTTAATATTACCTTGTTTGTATAAGCAAATGGATGATTTACCTTCAGATCAATGGAAAGAACAATGAGTTTTTTCAGAAGCCCCTGACTTTAATGACCAGTGTGGAATAAAAAAAAAAAAAAAAAAGAAAAAAAAGTAGAATTTCTTTGTTTGCTTCAGCCAAACTAGTCTTGCTAGGTCAGAATTATGGCTTCACTGATGAATCAAGACACAGAGAACTCAGGACTAAATGCAAATCAAGTTTCACCAAAGGGAATAATGAACATCTGAACTGAGAAATGAAAAGTACAGATCAAATAAAATTGAGATCCCTCTTTTTCACCTCTGATTTTAAATCTTGGACAAGACAAATGACTTAACTATAATTCTTTCAGATTTTTCAAAATAAAGATGAAGACAAAAAGTATTCCATAGTTTCTTCTAAATGAATCCAACAACTGTGTCGTCTAGGGCAGCATTAAACTCATGGTCTTTAACTAAAATCAAGGGATTAGTCTCCACTATTATACTATAACAAACAGGATAGGTTAATAGCTGTCATTGCCATTTCTAAATGGAGTACACTATATCATAACGCATTGTTAGAGCTGACAGGCACACATCCCTATTACAGAACTTCTGTAACCTCACACAATAATAGCAATGATGTTTTGATTTTTGCAGAACGTAAAAGATTTTAATAAAGTCAGTGTTTAGGTTTGGTAAGGGAAAGGAGAGAAAAAACAGAAGTGTTCCTTCTTCATTTTAATTTAGTGTTGTTTCCTACACAACTCTTACAACTTTTTTGACACACGAGAAACGCCTGGGGGAGGCCAGTCTGTCAGCAAAACAGTCAGGAAAAATTAGTTATGGAAAGAACAGAGGTATGGAGGTTTTATTTTTGTTTGTTTGTGTGTTTTTTGTTGTCTTTTGTTTGTTTGTTTTAAAAAAAGACATATACTCCTTTTTGAGAACAAATGAAAAGTCAGCTATAGACTAACAAGTCTTTCCTGATCTCCCCCCTTAATAGAACAAAACTGTCCCAAAGAAGTAGGACTCTCAACACTCAGAATAGTTAGAAATTGCCGTACTGTGTCTCCCATAGTTTTCTACAATATATTATATGCTTGCTTAGGGACTAACTATTTCTGAACTTTCTCCTGTGCAATAAATAGTTCCCAAATAAAACAGACTGGTGTTCACTGGAGGTCTGTGAGACTCAGGCTCAAACCAACCTCCATCTGCAAGCACAGACCTGAATTCTGCTGTCAGACTTTGCACCAGAATTACACATCAGTGCTCTTAATAATGGCTATTCTTCTTTTCAATTTCTTGCAAATGTTTTTGAAAGAGTAGAATTCTTTTCTGCCTAATTTTACTGCCAGGCTTTTTTCCTATAAAACAAGTGAAGGAATCACAGAACAAGTATGATATGGACTGCAAAATTATTGTATGATGTATCAAAATGTCACAACCAAAATTACATTTCCTGTCCTTTTTTCTTATGGCGCTCATCAAATGAGCCTTGGCCAATAAATCCACCTCTCTGCAATCTCATACTACATGATGAAGTTAAGCTCTTTTTTATATATTTATTTTTTGCAAAGCTCCTAAGCAGCTATGCCGAAACTGTCCAGACACTCAGCTCCGTGTCATTTTTCTTGCAAGAAAAACTATATATGTGACTCGTGCACTAGTTCCATGAGCGGCTGTAACTTCCCTCACCATGCTACTTGAAGGGAAAATGCCAATGTAAAACATATTTACAATTTATTTACATTTAAATCTATGTGTTAGCTATTGGTGTTTTCATACAGGTGCCACTATCTCAATTGGAAGTGCACCTACTGCCGATAGTACAAAGTACGGGCAGCTTCGTTACATTCTCATCTGTTCTCTTTCTCAATCTGTCTTTGTCATTCACACCGTATAAACGCTTCTGGTTTCATACATCTCTTGCAGCATACTAATTGTTTCAAATGGTTTTATCCATGGATAAGTGAAGATAAAATTTTAATGATTTAATTACCAAGCTACAGAAAAAAAAAAGAAAAAGATCAAAGGCGGGTGCTTTTAGTATGCTTTTCGCTCATGTTACATTAGAGCCACAGCACAATGCAACATTGAATATCACTCTTCCCAGCATACTGAACAACAGAGACCTTAGTCCACACCACACCTGAAGCGGGCTGAGTGAATTATGCCAGTTGTTAGTTGCTTGTCATAAAGGATGCTTCCTCAAAGAAGGTATGTTAAAAAAGCCAACTGTCATTTGACTCCCTAAGCTTTGAAATCAACTGGACAATCCAAATATTATTTTCTAAAGCATGAAAACCAGTTCATTTTTAGCATTTCCTCATCGCTTTGCGTTTCTCTTGTCAGTTGGCTGCTTTACCCTCCCAGACCTCTGTGTCTGGATTTAGTAGAGATAAGATTCAGTTGTTCTGTATTACATATTTGAAAAGAAAAAGCTAATTGCTCTGTTTGAATAACGTATTACAATTTGGACTTGATTCTTTTGCTTTTCTCCCCACCAAGATTAGCCTATTATGAAAATTACCACCCAGGCACTACATATCATTGACACAGAGCACAATATAAAGGCTGTTTGAGCCTGCCTCTGGGACGCAGCCATTCTAATCCTGCCACTTGGCTCTCATCTCCTAAATGTGAAGAAGTTGGTTAAAATTTTCTATTTCACGTGATGCACTATGCTCTAATACACATACTGAATATCAAAAACTAGCACGTAAGGAGATGAAAGGGAGTCCGGATTGTTCACTCATTATAAAACATCATTCATTCAAAGACGTTAAATACATCAATAGGCAGCTTTACTCCCTCAGCACAATTCAGAAGGATCAACGAGACATGCTAGCTCCTGCTTTAAGAATTAGAGACAAGGCCAGAGCAGGAGGGCAAAGAAAACACACATTTAGCTGCAATTAGAATTCCAGTCCGTTGTAACATAATCATTGTTTTAGTTCACCAAATTTGCAGTTGGCAGCGATCTTGCTCTGTCAGCCATCACTGAGCCTGCTCTGGAAAGACCAATAGTTGTGTTCACAATCAGCTCTTGGCAAAAGTGGTCGCCACGCAATCACTCAAAGCAAAGTGATATCTATATTCTCATCTCATTATCATTATTTTTCTCAGCCAGGATCCCCAGTAAGAAGACAGAGCTGGCCAAGTTCTAGAGAAGCCTGTGTGCACAGGATAATAAAGCTCTGAAAGCTACATGCAAAAGGAGGGTACAAAACTGATGTGCCATGCAAAGGGTAAGTAATTGATAAGGGATGTAGTGAAGAAACGGAGGAACGCATCCCAGTCATGGAAATACTGCGTAGCGTGCTACTCTAACACTTCTTGGTAGTATAAAGTGTTTTTTCAATATTCTGGTTCTCATAAAAACCAGCACCTCAAAATACAGGCACCACTAAAACCTTTAATTGGCAAATCTCCTGGAGCAAGGATTCAGTTTCATATGCAGTAGTGAAACTGCTGTAAATCACTGTGTACAGCCAACATCACTACATTAATGACTGCCAATGAAAGGGTGACAATACAGGTGGTAGAGGAACCTGGCAAGATAAGTTGCAGGGTGCAACTGTAGAACTGATGTAGAGCAACACTTGAGTCAGGTCCATGTGTTCAACTTAAAAATTCAGAATTCTGTTTTTCAGTCCTTAGGTAAGAAACAAATTACGTGAGTTGTACTTATCACAGTCCCCTTTACTAAGCATCTCTGTGCTGCTCATTCCATACAATACGCTTTTCATACTATTTCATAGAATCATAGAATATCCTGAGTTGGAATGGACCCACGAGGATCATCGAGTCCAACTCCTGAGTCCCCAAAGGACGACCCAAAAATCAGATCACATGTCTGAGAGCATTGTCCAAACACTTCCTGGATTCCAGTTTACATTAAGGAAGTCAAATTCCTTAATGTAAATCTGGCTAACCAAATATGACCTATGTTAGTGCAAAACATTCAAACATAACTTGCTCAATAAAAGTATGTTTGGAAGACAGAAAGAACAGCAAAGAATCTGAGCCATTCACTTACTAAAAAGCATCATCTATTCACAGCTGATATTTTCCAGCTGATCTATTTCATTTTGCTTTCTCTGGGAAAAATAAAAACAAAACCAACCATCAAATAAAAAATACCCCAAAAAACAGAGCCAAGGAAATCAACAATTTTGAGCTACACTGAAAGCACATATGGCGAGTTCAGTCCCTGGTCTATCACATTAAAAAATTACCGTTTATGTCCCTTAAAATTAGGCTTTATAGATATTTTGTACTTAACCACAAGTTAAGATGTGCAATGGATAGCATACCCATAGTTTCCTGCTGAAACTACGGAGCACTGCACTCCTCTTTCACCAACACAAACATTGTAGGATAACTTGTCATACAAATGTATCATTAACACTTCTGATACAACACTGATACAAATGTATCATTAACACTTCAGTTAAAATCATCAGAGGCTTCCAGTAAGAAATGGTCTTTCCTAAGTCAGCTTTTGTTGCCTGGCATCTTTGCAAATGCCTACAAAGATCTTCATAAGTTCCTTTATAAAGAGTACTTAAGGAGGAAGGAGCCACAGTAGTTTTTGAAATCTCACAGCATTTTCAAGCATTCACATTTCCAGGGAAAATGAAGAGATTAGTTTCAACTCTTTCTCAAGCAGAAAATTGTCATTAGTGAGACAAATAGTCACCAGACTCAGCCAGGACACAAAAGCTCCAGGTCAGAATTACCAGTGTAATTTGTTGCCTATGTGGTCAGCTGTTAACACCTTAGTTGGACAGAAGCAAGTCTTCTGAGGTCAGAAATATCTCAGAAAACAAACACACAAAAAATTCTACCAGAGGTTCTCACATTGGTTTAACTGTAATAAAAAGTCTATACAAATTATAAACCCTGGATAATTTAACTGTAAAAGTTTGCTGGAGGCAGAGACTTGTAAGATAAATTTTTAGCCTGACAGCAATTTCCACTTTACACATTTTGAAAACAAATGTGGCAATGTTGCAGTTCGTGGAGAACAAATTATGTCTTAGAAGCCTGTTACAGGAGTTGAGAAAAGGAGGATTCGCACATTTTAAAGCTGACAAACTTCCATTACTATCAGTGTTGACATGTGCTTGGTTAATTCATACTTTACCAGAAATTGCCATCAAGTCATGAAATATAGAATGACTACGAAAATTTCTTAAGCATTCCTACTGACAAATTATGTTGGATTGCCTTGACCAGTTTAACTAGGAACATTTAGAATATTATAAAAAACTGGACTTGATGTTTCTTTCCGAGGTTCTTGTTGGACAGAGTACTTAATCTAAACCATCTCCTGATTCAATATGATGAGAAACGTAGTCTTAACTTCCTACACCCAGAATGACTGGTGTATCTGCAGCAAAGAGATAGATTTTCTGTGCAGAATAGATTTTTTTTTTTCCTGGGTAGAGTATCCAACACTGCCACAGTATTGTAGAATCATCATAAGGCTTCTTCAATTACACATCAAGAGCAAAGCACAAATCTAGCTTTTGCAAAAGAATCTGCATGAAAGATTTATTTTTTTTTTAAAGAAAAAAAGATGAAGCAAACCACAGTAGAATCATTATGAATAATTGCAATCCATTAATATTTTTTTTTAAGATGGAGGGGAGAAAGAGAAAATGATTTTTTGCTTAAGGTTATAATGGCCTACAAGATTTCTAGAATGAGCTATGTTATCATCATTATGTAAGTGCTACAAAAATTTGAATAAGCCAGGATAGAACCAACACTGTTTCTCCCTCAGTCAGTGAGAAAAATATGATCTTAGGTAAATATGCTTTCTTTTCTTCTGCCCAAAGGCAGGAATGTTAGTATTTTACATGTATATGTCAAGGCAAACAACTGCTCTTTCCTTTCAAAATTGTACTGACTCCAGTCCTACTGATGACAAGCCTCAAAACAACATCTCTTTGAATGGAATCATTTTAGAACACAATTCCGTGTATTAGTCCCTTGCGTATTAACCTCAACAAGCCTGATTTGAATTCAGTATCTGTGAGCCTGTTTTTTTCGAAGCTATGATCATTAATATATTGATTGCACTATACAGGCCTGATAAAGCAAAGTACTTCTTTTTCTTTGCAATAGGATCACTTCATAACAGAAGAAATAGAGTATTTACTAGCAAGCTTAACTACCTTTATCTCACAGTTCCCCTGATGCTCCTTTGGGAGCCCAGATCCTTTAGACAACTACCAAATAAGCCTCTATGTTAGTCAGAGGTTTGTAAAAAATGATCTTGTTCTTCTTCCAGTAAAACACATTTTAATTACTCACCATCTTTTAGAAGTTTTCCATGACAAAGTAAGGCTTCATTTTGTTAAAGTAGGGCCTTCTTGTTGACAGGAGGGTAGGCCTTCCCAATAAAGAGCCCAATAATTATTTTCCTTAAAATAATTTGATTTTTTTTTTGAGGTGGTATCTTACCCCTAGCAAATTTGTTTGATTTCCTATTTTCCCCCAACATCTCTAATTTAACTATGTATAGTCAAGAAAACTCATTCCAACATACAGTCCTGTATCATGTACACACATACTGAATCTGATGTGTATGATACATACTGCTTAACCATCTTTTTCAGGTAGGTTACATAATTTCCTTTAGATCTTGAAAATTTTTTTAAGGCAGAAGAGATTTAGAAATTAAAAAAAAATATGTGATTTTTTAAAATAAAATTTATACTTCTGTAAAGCAAAACTTTACTACAGCGTAACTCGTCATGCGTTCAATAGCCACTCATAATATCTGGTACGTAATTTACTCAGCAAAACATGACAACTCAGATATAGAATTTCACACTGTGCTTACAATTAACCAAAGATACAGTTTAAAAGAAAACCCTCTTCATAACCTCCTTTTCCCGTGGAAATGGTTTTTATTACAGGTTGTAGGTTTCATTAGATCACTTACTGAGGAGGGAAAAAGAAAGATTTCATTAACCACTAACTCAGATAAGGAATAAGATTTTTTTTTTTCTCCTTATGAACACACATTTGTTTTGGATACTGTTGCTCTTTTATTCCATGTGTCATAATTTTTGCTGTAAATCTGTCAATCATTGCATTTCAAACATTCTGGAAGTGTAACAAGCCATCGCAGCACCAAAAATGATAGTTCTAGATATAAAACATGAGACAAAAAAAAAAAAAAGAGCCAAAGGCACCAGAACCCTGGACGTATGGCAGAGGTCCACACAGTTCTGGAAGCGCAACTGCGTGTGACGCAAAGCGCATCTCTGCGTGATTCCAGAGGTACCATGACCCTGAGAGCACACAATGCGTGCACAGTTCCAGGCAAACCAATATTCATTTGTCCACAAAACAGGCTATAATAAATCCTGATCAGCAGTTGTGCCTGTTCCCTATGTAATTAGCATTTGTGTGCTTTCCTCTGCCCAAGACTGTCATCTAGAATCCTATAGATTACTGCTTTCCATTTCCCCTCCAGTGCTGTAATTTCTGCCAAGTTGCCTAAATGACAGAGAATGCAGTTGT
Source organism: Anser brachyrhynchus (assembly GCF_964034855.1). NCBI lineage: Eukaryota > Metazoa > Chordata > Aves > Anseriformes > Anatidae > Anser > Anser brachyrhynchus. Next base: position 13,472,848 of record NC_137733.1, read on the forward strand.
AAAATGATTAAAGAAAAACAAGCAAACAAACCAAGCAAAAAACAATACAAAACAAACCAACTCAAACCTCATCATGTTTGATTTTAACTGCTTTCTACGTTCATTATGTGATAGGTGTTTCCTAGTCTTTCAGGCTTTCCTGAACTGCTTACCTGAGGTTTGGCCCTACAACCTCCACTTCACAACTGAAAGCTAGCTTGATTTTTTATTTTTATTTTTTATTTTTCACAAAATTAGAAAGGTGGTATAGATTTCCATAACGACTTCATGGATTTCAATATTTAATTTGCCAAGTAAGCTTTTACTTATTTCTTAGTAGCTTTACTGATGAATTTTCTGGTAGATCACAATAGTCAGAAAGTATGTATATTATATATCGATTGAAAACAAAATGTCTCTAGTCACCTGTACGAAATTCACTGAATCCACTGTGCTGTCTTTTAACCAGCCCCTGGGAGAAAGCAGGGTTTTACTGGGTGCTATGAAGCTTAACACACTTATGCTCTGATGGACCAAGGAACTCCTCAGTGGGAAACATGAAGAACAAAGTCCTCTTTTGCATAAAAATCTCAATGCAACCTTAACTGCCAGTTTGCTGCTGATGGCTCTGTAATATACAACTTTATAAAGCCTTGTCCAATATTTCTACAAATAAGTATTTATACTCTTAAATCAGTTCTGCCCAAAAAATACCGAGTATTCAGCAATTTGGAAAATCATGGTCTTGCGTGTCTAAATATAGATGTAGGATCTTCTTAATCACTAAAGCGTCAGAGAATTCTTCTCAGCTGAGAAAGTAAATATTAATAGTACTCTGAGTCTTAATTCATCAATCTGCATAGCACTTGCAGATCTTTGGATGAAAAGCATTACAGACCTATTTACAGGATCCTTTCCAGTACTCTGGGAATATTTAAAAGCTCTGTAAAACCCTTCCTTCTTTAATATGACTTACAGCATACCCTCTCAAAAGAATGTTTATGACAGTCCCTTTTATATACTGGCAATTGGAATTCTGTCAACCAGAGTTCTTTTGCCTTAACGTACTCTTTGTTCTATTTTTGTTTTTGTGTCACACTTTTGTCTTATTGATTAACGTGGTAGCTGTAGTATATGATGTGTACCTTTAATTAAAATAAGCCCACTTTTAGCTTGTTAACCATATCATCTTAAATGCATTAATTTCTGTACATATGTTGTTCTTTATTGATTGTATGAAATACTTTTAGAAAATAGTAAATGCTGAAAAAAAATAAAATATAAGTACATGGCTAGGGCCAGTGAAAATGAGCGAAATAACAGTTAGGCAAACTTTCAGCAAAGTCATGATAAAAGGTAGGCTCTAGCTTTTGTCATGTATTCTCAATCTATCTGCCTAGAACTTTTTAATTATCAGAACAGCTGTTCTACAGCTACAGCATTTTTTTTTTTATATATAATCCTGCATTGATTTTACCTCTATTAAATACAGAGAGGGTTTTGTTGTTGTTCTTGTTTGGAGGCATTCTATACATTGAGACCAGCAGAACTGCTTTTTAGTGGAAAAAAAAACAAAACATACCTATTGTGAAAGGGTTCTGTTACTGAGTCTCAGGATGCTCAGCTTACATTGCTGAGTGAAACTGGAACTGGACTTCTGCAAAACACGACTTCAGTGCAGTGCTCAGTGGGTAGAAAATACAGTCAACTGAGAAGCAGGAAATAAAAAGGAACAAGAAAAAAAGTGAATGATAAAACCCATTCTCCCCATATGTTTTCATTTATAGATTGTCATGAAAGCCTACTTACAGGCCTTTATTTATTCAAGCTAGGCATTGGGATTTCCCCTGAACATTCAATATCCCTCACTAGAAATAGTACTACTGCTTTTATATACAGACAGAAAAAATTACTTTCAAGTTTTCATTTATTTATTTATTTATTTTTAATGTATTGGAAACGATGCACAGGCTGATGAGTAGTCCGGGGAATCGCAGAGTGCATAAAACTACTTGTTTTCATGCAAAGGAGGTAGAGAAGAGAAAAACCTGCAAGACTTGTAAATATATGAAAAGAGTCCACTCAGTACCAAAGAAAGGAAATATATCACAAAATCTAGTATTACCAATCCGAGGAATATCTAGCAAATTCCACAAAGTTATGCTGTGTAAAACCAGGCCAAATTTATGCCAACGTTTTCAGCTGAACTACAGACTCAGGATCCTCAGACCTATGTCTATTTATATATGTGTATTCATTAATACTAGAATATCTGTTCATCTCCACTTTAATATTAATGTTCTTCCTACTACCAAGGCAAAGTTTATAGGATCTCTTTTTACCACATCAAATGATATGAGCTAAAGAAAAAAGCAAGCAGTAGGGCACCGAAAAGTACCTTCCAACCTCAAATCCCTTCCCCAGGGACACATTGTGGAGTGGACAAGGCCAGGCTCCATGGCCATGCAGATAAGGCTTTACCCCTTACTGGCCAGGTGCTCTCAGCAGCCTCCTACTCCACACTGCAGCTGGGTAGAAACACATCAAACACACCTTTATTCCTTTCACTGCACTGATCTCTACCTGATGCTGAATTCTCCTCCTTTTCCTGATGAAGGCAGGTGATCATTCAGCAACAGGCCTCAGGTATGCCGTAGTATGTTCTGCTTTTAACCTTTCTGGCTCATCTTGAACTGGTCACTGCTTACTAATAACGGGGAGGGACAGAGTTGTCTTTTCTCTAATGGAATGGAAAATAGGGCAAAGAAGTCATCTGATTTCACTTGCATACACAGGATGAGTTAAATATACAGTCATATACACACACCTGTATCTACTAATGTGCACACGCTGTATATGTTATCTATAGGATATTTATAGGCAGACATATAAATATGCATTCGTATACTATTTATATAGTGGGGAATGCAAGAGTTCACACAGGCTTTTTTTTTTTTTTTTGATGAAACTGTTCTCCCATACAGCATTAAAAAACAAGACCTGTAAAGCTCTACAATATGTATTTTCTGCTCTGTAGTGGTAAATCATATAACAAGCCTATATATTGCAAGTATTATTGTGACAAAGGTAAAACATCAATTTTAATTATAAGCCTTTTCACTACTGTGAAACTTCTAACCATTTCAGTAGCATCTAATGTACCTTAAAATTTTTAAATCAAAATACAAACGAGCAAACAGAAGATCGCGTGCGAACAAAAAGCATCGACGCAACAAGAAGCCATAAATACCAAACAGAGCTGTAGCGAGGGCCTGCCTTGGAAACTAGGGATGGGGACACGAAATGGAGAAAACCTGTTGGGAGCCTTTGGTAAATTACATCCCCAGGGGATGTTCCCCAAGATAGCACACACAAAAAAAACAACAAAACCGCACAGCAACCTATGCACCTCCATAAGACTGTCACATGGAAGGTATTACAGAAGTGAAAAGCATCATTGTTATTACCACCGGTACTGGCAGCTGTGCAAACACAAGGAACCATCTGCTGCTGTTTTATAAGTGCATGGGTGATCTGGGACAACAGTGAGCTAAAAACATGATCTTCCTAAGTAAGTGAAGTTGGCTTAGTTTCTAACATTTCTGTCAACAAATCTGTGGGCTAGGGCCATACTCCTGAGACATTCCCAACTTAGTTTCTGCATGTAGGTGTTTTAGCAATGTTTTGTTATCCTTTTTTTTTTTTTTTAAATGGCCAAAACATTTAAGCCCTCAGGAAAATGACTGTCGCTCATGGACCTTAGGGGATGATGTGCTCAGACATGGCTTTGTTGTAGATGCTGAACACCTTCACAACAACCACTACCAAAACAAAACAAACCAACACGCTCAACACAACAAATAAATGAGCAATCACACACACGAGAAGTGAACAAATAGAGTCTTTTTCTAGTCTAATCCACAACAGTATCTCATCTAAAATTCATACACCTTTTTTCCCTAGCATTGCTAGCATTGGCCCTGCATAGTGCCAATGTCTAACCACCCCGTATTAAAAGCATGCCACTGTCTTATAGCACGTAACACAATGTCACAATTCCTATAACAAATGCACAGTTATCTTGGGCTGACAATTCACTGCCAACTCACATGTAGGACATTAAAACCGAGGTTCCTGAGGAAGAAAGGCAGCTCAGCAACGTACAGAAAATAGAGATTGAGGTAGTTTGTATTACATATAGCAAGAAGCTACTTAAGTAGTATTATTTCTTGTCAGTTGTTTGTCTTGTGGAGGTTACAACAAACACTGCTATCTGTTCTTGAAAGCAGACTAAAAATTGCAGTACATAATGGAAAAATCATATCGTACAAAGGAAAGAAGAGTACCAAGGTAGAAATTTATTTATAGATCTCAGAAAACTAAGATTCATCACTTAATACTCTGACTTGCTATTTCCATGAAGCTTTGCATTTCCAAAGAACAGTACAAACGCTGGCTAATTGATCCTCATTAATAATTTACTATTGGAAATGACATTATAACCCTTGCCCTTCCAGTGCATCACTGAATCTTCTGCTTTACTTTTAAATTGTGGCTGCTGCAAGGCATACATATAAGCATGTTTTAATCATTTCACAGAATTACAGTTGCGGAATGCTCCACTGCAACTTAGTGGAAGCTGCTTATCACAAGCTACTTGTTGATTCCTCCCCATGATGAAGCCTACTGCTCACATAAATAAATTAAAAGCTTATCTAGTGGACTTAAATCCTCTACCTTTGCATGTATGTTGTATCCCAAGAAGCAAGCATGTAAAATGGTAAAATGCACAAAATCCTTTAATTTTTTATTTTTATTTTTTAAAAACCCTCCCCCGCAAAATGTTTTAAACCACTTTTTCATTAGAGGCATTTCATGACAATCCCTGAAAATTACTGCTAAAAATGGAATCACTTGCTACATGAACTCATTGTTATAAAAATCAGAGGCCAAAAATCAAGCAGAATTCAAATAAAAGATCAGACATTTACACTGAAGCGTAATTACATCTGATAGAATAGAATTATCAGGGATACAAGCACCCATACTTCAGTCCTAAAGCCAGCTTCCTGGCTGTTAACACAAACACATTGTGGATTGTTTTGAACCCATCACCAGTAAGTTTTATACTTCCAAATGCAACAGAGGATACAGCCTTAAACAATCAGTTTGATCTGTCATGTCAATTCTTAGCTGCTTAAAAAATGACTAGGTTTTGCAATATTCACTGTGGAAGTCCAAATCAACCACAATCAAGTAGTAACAGTAACTATTTTTGTTTTGAATGGATGTACAATAGCACTAACAGTGCTAATAATTTAAATGAATTCCTGATTTTTTTCTTATTATTAAATATGACAATTGGGTACAACATATTTCAATTCACGTCCACATAATTAGTGGCCTAAAATGTAATAATCATGTTACCATGCAAAATTTTTATATGACAGTCATTAAATGTTCTTTAGTGTACTGTATATTTTCTGAGCTACATGTATATTTGAATAATACTGAGTGAAAAATTTATAGGAAGCCTTTTAGCATCTTTTCAAGCATGAAACTGCCTTACTACAGATGAAGGACTTCTCTGTAAAAGTGCATAATGCTATGACGACTCCAGAATTACACAGATAACAGCACACTGTACAAACCCAAAAGAAAAAAGAAAAAAAAAAAAAAAGGATCATTCTACCTTATGTTCATATACTCCATGGGTTTTTCCATTAAACTAAAGATTTCCTTGATGTCGTCTTCTGCTTCTTCCACAACCCCTTCACACACAATGGCACAAACATGGTTTCACACACACAGTTTCTCAAACTATAAACTTTTTCCACCTGCAAAGTAAACTATAAATTATAGCCCCTGGAGACTAACTACTGAAAATCTCTTAATGTACATGGCCAATAACAATACATAGTTTCAGGGCTAAATAGTTACCCTGTAATTTAATCATAGAGTTCTGCTGCCATTTATAAATCGCTCCACCTTTTATGTCGTCAGTATTACAGTATTACACCTCCTTTTGAAGCACAGAATGGTATTCAGACATAAAACATGTATTATTCCGAATGTACAAAGGCTGTAAGGCAGTATCCATACATGCATTAACCCAAAGGAAATATATTCTTTTTGGTCAGAACTGCTGATGCAGTTCACCAGGAAGAGGCATGGGAGGAGGGAAAGGCGAGTAGACTTACCTTATACTTAAAGACTTGGACATAAGAGAAACTAGACAAACTACATCTTAGATTAAAGGTCACCTTTCTCTTATTGCTCTTGCAAAATCTTGTACTTTGTACTGGGAGAAAAAGGTGCCTGAATTCTAGCAAGCCCTGTAATGTAAGCCAGTACCTTTCCCACAAAACTGTGTTTTTATGTGATGTGTTTTATTTTCCTATCTGACAAAATTGCAGTTGGAAAACCATACACATGAAATTCAGGGAAAGCTTAAAGAAGACCAATGGAAAATAATTAGGTCAACATGGAAAAGAAGAAAAACAGTGAAAAGCAGAGATAAATACCAAGGGGCAAAATTAGGAAAAGAACTGATTCCCACTACTGTGGATTGTTTTGTTTTTCCTTTTTTTTTTTTCCCCATAAGAAGTCTTCAAAAAGTCAAAACATAATATGCCGCATTGTGCATATTACTACAACCTCCTTGAAAATAAATCCATCATGATATTGCCAACTGATGCTATAGACTATTATAGAGGACAGGGACTTCAAGAGTCTTTCAGAATGAGTGATTTACTTCCTACAGTTACTTTAAGCTTTGTGGTTTTTAGGTTTGCCATACTGCTACCATAGTAATCATTCTTCTAATGAGCAACCTCTAGAGTGAGGATTTATAAGTCCTTGCTATGTCAACAACACTACTTAGTCTTTTAACAGTTAGAGGAGATAAAAGTTGACACTTGGCACATTTCAATAGTTTCACTCTGGTTCATTTAGGAGTTAGCTTTGACACCTTATTGTTTTTCATGGAATTTTTTTCCAAGTCAATTCCAACGTAGCGCTTCAACAGCAGCAGAATTATCAGTCTGCCTCTCTCCCTCTCTTTCTCAGTGACCTTGGACACTTAGGATGGAATCTACAAAATCTATAGAAAGTGCAAATATACTGAGAACTGTGATCACCAGTGCTTTAAAGAAAGGCTCCTTGAATTTGAACTGATTTTTACTGATTTTTAGGAGAATGCATGATGAACGAATACTATGACTCTTACAGAGAAACTGCAGTTGAGAAACTGAAGCATAACCATATAAAATCTGGTTAACTCCACATGGCTAGCATTCTGGCAGGAGCAACGGGAACCACTCTGAAAGGAAAAGCATTAGTCAAACTTTACACTCAGTTCCATTCATCTTGGCTGCCTTTGAGAGGACTGAACAGCTGACCCATCATTTAACCTACTGAATTGTAATTGGGAATATGTATCCCTGCTTAATTTTTTGTGGAGGTATCTGTTCCAGGATCTCAACATTGGGTCCTAAATCTTAAGGCAGTCAGGATATGCATTCTGCATTTAAGTATCTCAGGAATTCCACACAAGTAGAATAAATTTGTACCTAAATTAAGATAAATCTGATTCTAAATAGCTTAGATCTCACTCTCACTGCCTGTCACACAGTTGCAAAAAGAACTGTAAAATGTTACTACAATGATCCCACTGAGTTCTACAAAATCCCTCTGTGTGCATATATACACAAATATATATTTATACATACAAAATATATTTAACACGGGCATGAATGACTAAAAAGGCAATAATTATTCTGAAGAATTAATTTCCTGATACAGGCAACATATCCCTGTTTATAAAAAGGGAATTTGTAAGCATGTTCTCTTACCATACATACCAACTACCTGCATTTCACAAACTTAGGAAGACAAATATTACCTTAATTACAAAAAAACATAATCCACCAGTTTTATTTCCTTTATTAGCTGGGGCCGGTGAAAACACAAGTATAAACCGGGTTAAAATTAAGCCTTCAGAATTACATTAGCCTCCATACACCTACACACAGATGCACAAAAAGCATGAGGAGTAGCTGTCTCTTGGGAAATCATTATTGTAACATACACTTACAAAACCTACTGTACTTGCCTCATGAGCCTAGAACTTGAGATGGGCATGTAGATTATCTTCTTGATATGGATTTTTCACACTCGAATAGTATATAAATGCACTCAATGTTCTCAGATTTGGTCCTTTTTCTAAAGTATGAAGTCATTACATTCTATCATATCTGAGCCATTTAAAATAGATGTATTAAAAATACATATTATTGTGCTTGATCATTTTGGTGTCATTAAATTATTTACAAATGAGATGGCTGTAAACACCAAATTATGGCCAGAACAGGTAAGCAGAATCACCTGAAGTGCATGCAAACACTACTTTGTATACTGAGCTTTCACAACATGTCTCCTTGTCAGTATACCCACCCACCACTAGAAGTGAGAAGAGAGAAGATATGCCATGCTTGCTTACTGTACAAAGAACTCAGTTGTGTCATCTGAAGGAACTGCTTCAACTTCACTGGTGAAGGAAGTTAAATAATTTTGCATCATAAAGTAAAAACATTCAAGTAGTCTTTTTTTATTTTTATTTTTTGGTCTGTTCATTTATTTTATTTTTAACTACGAAAAATGTTCATGCTTGATGATCCTAAATGTCTTTCATATCTTTGCAAAGAAATCACCCAAAGATATAAATAAACTCTTCTAAATAAAGTTCAGACTGCAGCATTAGACATGTCTACTAATGTATGTGACTGTCAGCCAAAATAAATTAACCTCCAATAGAAGTCATTTTCATAAAATTAATTATTCCAATGTCATCTAAAAGAGACAGGTGCACTGTCACTGTTCCTTCACCTACATTTTTCAATGAACTTATCAAATAGGTTGCAGTTAGAAAACTTTAAGACATCTGCATTTTCTTTCTATTGCCCTCTCTAGATTGAGAGTTCATTATATTTCAGTTAAAATAAACAATCTAGTAAGAAAAACAAGGGGGTTCTGAACAATTAATACATAATATAATTAGATATAAAAATATGAGAGTAAGCTTATTGCTGGACTGAACAACATTGAGCCTCTCACACTAGAACATGGAACTCAGATACTGGTGAGCACATGTTATTCACCTCTGGGATTTGGCTTTTGCTATTCTTCTGAAAATTTACCCAAATTTAGCTGCTGCAAATCTTTCCTAAATGAATTTGGATGGCTAACTGGAGACTGATTTTACCTGCCAATGCCAGCAAGATTCAATCCACCTTGAGCATACTATATTCAAACCTAAGCAGACTTCCCAATGCAGTTGCAGCTCTTGGCTGCTACAAACTGTCTGCTTTTAAGTTCAGGCATAAATGCTTATTCAAGAGCTCCCGTGGTCTTTTCTGCATACCAATTTGCCATACTATGCAGACATACTCAAGCAAGTACGAACATTCCTCTACTCTGAATGGAGAAAGAAGCCTGTGGGGGAAGAAACAGCAGGTACATAGCTGTATTGTGTAAAGCATTGAGCAAACGGATAACTACTTATTATAGACAATATCAGGTAACAGCTCACAGATACGATGGGGTTGTATTTTGCACCTGTAAGGATTCCAACTGCTTGCTACATCTAAAAACTAGGAACTCTAAAATTTGCAGGTAGGCCCATTTGTTAATTTGTGAGGTAAAGCTGACTAAAGCAGATTAAAAAATTGAATTTCACTTTAAAATAGAACTTAGATTGTACAAGCCTATTGCTAAATTGTAGGTGAAGCTCCAAAATTCAGAGAGGAATTTAAAATATAATGTCCAATATTATAAATCTCAACGTTAATAGCAATACAGGTCAAACCCAAAACAAATCGAAACATGGTAAGATCTGGAGATGTATTGCTACGATGTCAAACCAGCCTCAATTATGTTGCTGTATTAGTGACAGAATGCTGCAGGATACAGCTGAGAACCATACGTAAATTCCTAAGATGTTGCCAGTCCAAGCTAAAGCAGTCCCATGGAGCAATGTAGCACTAGGAGAGACAAGTTCAGGTCCTCTGGTCCCTCTGGTCCCAGAGCTTCCCCCTAACCTATGCTATAGTGGGGAACTCTGCTCCTCACTCAGTTTCCTTGTGTAGACATGCCCTGAAGTGGAAAGAAGTATATTTGAAAAAAGACAAAAAAAATATGCTCAAAACTCAGTGTTATCTAAACTAGTGCTAAAAATTTATTTTGATTATGTACTTATTGCAGAGATTCCTGATTTTATATATATATGTATATATAGGTGATTTTTTTTTATTATTTTTTTCCAGGGTGAAAACGCTGTTTCTTTGCTGCACACCACTATGAAGTAGGCTGCAAAACATTAGAATTTTTTTTCCTCTGTTTTGGAATTCCTGAGTTTTACCGTATGGCATTGTTGACAGACTATTCATTCTGAATTCAGTCTGCTTCCATGCCTCACATATCAAATTAAATCCAAACATGCTAACATAATTTTCTAGGTTTGTAATTCTTGTTTTCGGAGTAACTATTACATTTCCCTTACTGACATATATATATATATGTATATATATGTATATGTGTATATATATATATATGTGTGTGTGTGTGTGCATTTGTTGGGTATTAGCATCCTTAAAACACACACCGTTCTCAAACTTACCTCCTTCTTGGCTTAGTATTTTGGAGGGAGGGGTATAACAAAAATTGATTTATTAACATACCAACAGCTTGGAAGAGATAACTATACGCTAGTTGTGAAGAAGTTTGGCCTAAAAGTAATTTGTATATAGAAACATATTAAACATAAGGGTAGGGAAAAATCTTCATGCTCTAGGCAAGGCTTTTCTACAGAATAAAGATTCATCTCCTTCTGCACAGAAATACAATAGTTTTCTAACATCACAACATTCCAAGAGAGAATTGGAGCATATACTATTCAATTTTACAAAACTGTTGAATTGTACACTTGAGACAGTAAATATGGACAGCATGATAAACAGACTTTTTATTCTAGCAAAACTACTTTGTGTTGATATTCTGTGTCCATGATGCATCCAAATAGCTGCCCTGGGGCAAGACCCAAGTGCAATCACGCTGTCAGGTTAAACATAGATATTCTATGAAAATATCTTTAATAAATAAATTAAAGATTATGGCTACTTGCAAAGTAGGCTATTAACTATTTTACAGGCAGCTCAGGCACTTTTTAATCTCTAAAATAGCAGGTTGCCATCAGATATTTAGAGGGTTATTTTCATCACCAGCAGGATAAACAAAACAACATTCCCCAACCTGTAAATCCCTTTCCTGTCTATATCTTAACAAATTCAAGGCAAAATGAACTAGTTGTACTGTCAGCAGACTAGAGGGAGGATGAGTCCTGTCAATTTGTTGGACTAAACCACTCTGTTCAAACAGACTTCAGAATATAGCTTCAGGTTTGCTTCATGCACCTCTCTGTTTTATTATTTGGAGAAATAAAAAGTTTTGGGAAAATGAATATCTAACTTAGCAAAGCATAAGTTGGAGGACAAAAATATTATTTCCTCACCGTACAGCACTTACATGCTCTTAATTCGTCTCAGAAAGGATTAAAATGATTTCAAAGGAAAAGTCCCTCAACCTCTTAATGTGCTGGTTTCCTGCTCTCATTCTGCCTAATCTGATATGATTAGGCAGGGAAATAATGTTATTACTGGGAAATAAAATTATATTTACAAAAAGAGTGTTTTTATTTCATAATTTTGAATCAACAGATATATAGCTGTAGAGCATTTCTCTGCGCACTCAAAGGAGGACAGACCTGAATTGCAAAGGGTAGGTAAGGACTCCCCTACACTACGTATTTTGGTTTTATAATTTTTATAGGTATAAAGTTACAGAGAGTGTAAGTGTAAAGTCAACTTCTCAAAGCATTTGCCTTTCTCAGATAACAAGGAAGTCAGAACAATAGTTTGCTACATCCTGTTGGTTCAGTGGACAGCAATTGTACAGACTTTTCAGTCATTTGGATGTTGTTATGGGAACTACTAAACCAGAGATCTAACAATCGCAGGTATCAATAAAAAACGCTGGTTTTCCTCTAAATTGATTTTGGTTGATCACTTTTACTCAACTATAAAATGCAATATGTACTTGATATAGAAGCCATATTAGTCCTTTCCATGGATTACAAACCACGGATTATATTCGATAACAAAGATTAACATAAAACCTTATTTCCTCTTCTGTTTGATTCTGTCAAAACATTTTAATTCTAGGTTTGAACACAGCTTGCTAACTGACCTGCATTTGTTTTTTCTTGTTCTGAGATTAGAATAGTCTTGGTCAAAATTATAATCTAACAAGTAAGTCATTACTCAACATCAGATCATGAGAGCCAGAGCCTTTGGATTTGAGGTATAAATCTGAATTAAAAATGAAAAAAGTTGCAACATTTCAACCAAACTGCTAAATGTATACTTAATTTTAAGCTTGTTCTTAATTACTGTGTGGAACATAAGCCACCAAAAATATAAATAAATCTTATTCTGCAGAAATACCTAGCTTCCAAATGAATGCCTACACAAATCAGATCACGGCAGTCATAATAAAATAAAGGCAATATTAAGTTTAATTATAGCAATTCTCTAATATTGTCATCACTAGATCACAATAGTAAGTTGTTCTTTGTACACAGCAGTCACACCAAAACTGGAGGATTATTAATTCAATCATATTTATTTGGTCCACAGTATGAAGTTTTTCTGTTTAAGTTGTGCGTTATAGTCCATCATGATTTTAAACCACATGAATATAATAGAGTTAATACAGCTGAGTGGCAGTACATAATAAGCTTTTAATTTGGACATTGGTATTGAAGGAAGAGTCCAGCTGAAGAATAACAAATTGTTGCCTTATGGATAGCTATTATGTGTTCCTTATTAAACACAAAATTTAAACTAAAGACTATATTCACTAAAGTGTCGTAGTCATTGTAGAGGTCATTTCAAGCTTTAATTTTCAGAAACCTGTAGATTCCATGACTATATGCTATGTGCTTTATTAACTATTTATACAATGTACATAAGAACCAAGCAACTCAACATAGAATTTTCAACAGCCAACAAGCTGAGAAGGTAACCAAACTAGCCTTATGAGATTTAAAACACACACCTTCCTTTAACATTTTAATTTTTTTTGAGATTTTAGACTTCTAGATTCCAGGTAGTTACTTAACTTGTTTTAGGACTGATAGCCTACAAGATTTCCTAGGCTTTAAAGGAAAAACACTTTTTTTTTTTTTTTTTTTGTAAAAAAAAGGAACAGATGTCCTTGCTTTTCTTCAGTAAAATGAGGTTCTGTAAAAGTTAATTACTGTGATACAATTTGATACTGTGATACTGTGATACAGGAGCAGACCTACAAAATGAAAAAAATGATGCTGAAGACTCAACATCTATGCCCGTTTCACAAGTACTTACTTCAGACTTGCTCCTGTCTCATCTAATGTATTGGATACTTGAGCACATCTATCAATTTAGTTTTATCTGACATGAATCCAATTCACAAGAGCTAAGCCCATACTGCAAACCAAAGCATGCTAAATATGGACAGCTGGTAGATTCACTTCAAAAGCTCACTCCTGATTCAGGCAAAAATGGTAGTGAACATAGATACCAGCAGCTCCACAAGCTAATGGATGAAGAATCTACACAAGGGTTAGCCTGAAGAAATTCAAAGCTTTTCGGGTTCCAGAACTTCTTAAGGGGTGCATTCTTCTTTGCTGTTGAAGCTGCACCATGTTTATAAGACAGAATAAACTGGGTCAGAGAGAAATGGGATGGCAAGATGAAGTACTTTACTTCAGTAAAGAATTTGGCACTAATTTGAGCACTGGACTCAAGAGATGTCAATTCCAACCTCTGCTCCAATTATTAGGAATAGCAGAATTCTTATTAATTGCTATTACTCTTAAAGCAGTGTGATTCCAAATGTTTAAACATCGATGGATGAAACTTTGCTCATGTTCTGTATGTGTGTGAACATGTGTACACGCTTTACACTTTGTTAATTTTATGTCTAATTAATGCAAAACTTGCAGAAACATTTTATAATTAAAGTTCTTTGTCATTAGAGGCACGCCGCTAAGACACTTCACAAATATGTCCAATTTCATCTGTAAAGAATGACAGACTATAAACAGCTTATTAAGCAATTTGAAAATCATTTGGGAAAAGACTCAAAACTTAATTACAGAGTTCAAATTATTGAAATTGCTCATGCTAGTGTTAAAAAAAAACCTTCAAAACTCTCCAATAGAAATTATTGACCCATTCTTGTAAAGCTAATCTAAGAAATACAATTTGTCTTGAGGCTTTTCTTAAGACAGCAATAATTTAAAACTGCACTGGTCCCCAATAAGTAAGGCTCCAAGACAATTTTGATCCACTGATGAATTCTTCCTAATATGTTCCCTGTGGTACAATTTCCCTAAACATATTAGGCATTTACAGTCTTACAGAACATGCTGCCTGAGATGCTCCATCATACTGTATCAAACTGTGTGGCCTCAGAACTACTAACACCATTTTATAACTCCCAACCTTACTAGAGAAAAATTGCTGTATGATTGTTAAATTATTACAGTAGACATAAGATCCATGTAAGATCCATGCAGAAAGTTACGGGTGGGGGTGGGGTGGGGTGGGGGTATTCAGAACAAGATACTGGATCCACTAAAAATCACAATATTGTCTCTACCTAATACACAGTTCTCCAAAGAAAAGCAAACCAAAAGCACTCTCAGAAGAAAAAACAATTGCCATGTGTTGATTTATGGTTTCTCTATGCTGTCTCTATCAGCATGGAATCGTGGTACTAACTCCTCTTGAAATCATAAACCATCTTGAACCCTAGATACAATTATTCTTCTTCCACTATACATGCTAAAATATGTTTCTGACCATAAAATAAACTCCAGATCCTCCCCTCTTTTTCAACTACAGCTTCTGGAAGAGTACCTTGAGGATTATTACACTGACATAAAGACCACAGCTACTGTGGGCACAGTTGTAAACCCTCCTATGCAACAGATTTTGTGAGTTTATGCTTCACAGTAAGCTTCCAAGAATAAGAGTTATTTGTGCATTAATCTTCATCTTAATAACCCCTTTGCTCCAAATAAATTAGCTATACTTAGCTGTGTCATAATACAATATACTGCAAAGTGCCAGAAGGAAAGCTTCTTTTCCATTTTTCTTTTTTAGAATTACTCTCCACCTAAATGTTTATCATGAAGCCAATGCAAAGCATAACCAGTCAGCATGGGAGCACGATTAAAACAAGGGGTCTTTTTAACTTTTTGCAATGTTCTGCTAGGGACATATTTATGTATGTTACTTGAAAATATATATAAAAGTAACTAAAAATGGAATAATTTAAAATGGCTTGTAACCATAAAAATTCAGCATCTGCAGTGTTTTAAGCAGCACTTGAAGATGTACTGTTTTTTTCCCTAGAATTTGTATAATTTACCTATATTTCAGTAATTTTTAGGATCCCTTTTAATGATTTTTTTTTTGCTGAAGTAAAGAACACTAGGTGACTATAAGTATATGCAACTTGTTAGATCAACAAGAAATAGTAAGCAAGGCATAATGTCTTTAGCTACGGCAGCAAGCTCTGCTCTAGGTGACATTCATTTAAACTAGAGGTGTCTGCTTACATTAAAACCTGCAAAGATAAAGACATGTTCAGCTTCTGGCAGATGAATATTACTACTGTAATACGTAGGATTTGTCCCATGCCTGGAGTTTATGTGCCAAGTCCTTGCAGTATTAAGGCTTTATTTTGGAATTATATCATTATGACTATAGGCAGAATTAGGCTCGATATTATTTAGAACAGGTGTATATAATCAAAGTAATAAGGCTGCATGTATGAAAGCTCCTCTTGTTCTATTGCAAATCCCTGAGAGTTCAAACATCCATAGCAGGATTCAGACTTCACCCAGGTATCTAAATGATTAAAGCTACTTATCTTGAAAAAAAAAAAAATTAATTATGACCAAATGAAAGAACTCTCTGAACATATGGTTGTGAGATTTGCCAACATCCAATGCCCATTTACTTTTTATTAATCTGTATTTGTAAAATATCTGAGACTTGAAGTTTTTTTTATTTTCTCCCATGTAAATTTTAGTATTATTTTGACTAATGAAGAGATATATCACTAATTGTTTCCAAACACAGAAGGAAAATATTAGAGTTGTGTTCTTAATTGGTAACGTATACACCATCTTCAGTTTGGTTAGCCCTAGTTAATATTATGCTTTTATAGGTTTCAGAGGTTATAAACTTCATAATTCAGTTCAGTTGCAACTGAACAAAAACAAATTACTACTTTGTATTGAAGTTTCACCTTTACCTGCTTAACTTTTGTCCTTGTGAGGGATGTTTAAAAGGTTCTTTATAAGTCTGCCATGAAAAACAACAATATAGTCTTAGGAAAACACAGTAGTAGCCCTTATTCTGATCTTATATAGTGTCTGACCTGGATTCCGCTATGTTTCTTGGAAAGAAAATGACATTAATTTTGCTATGTTTTTCACCTTAACAGTGTAAACCAGAATTAACATCAAAATCTGTGTGTTTGCAACAGCTCAACTAGTGAGTTAGATCAAAATGAAGTTCTGTTTTTTTGTTGCAATCCAAACCGGGTGGGCCTTACTTTATTCCACTGTTAGCTGAGGCAACAGAAGCACTGCCCTGATTACTGAGTGCTTTATATAGCATGATATCTCACCTTGTAGTTTGTACTTACATTTTCCTCTTGTAACTATGAGAGCACTGTGGAGCAACTCCCAAAGGAAGGTCATTATAGTCATCTTGGAATACTTAAAAAACGATGATATGCATACAAAGTCAGGAATGAGATCAGATTTAAATATTAATGTGAAGATTTACAGAGATTTTTACAATATATTCATAAAAAAACAACACCAAAACCCATACTATAGCATTGTTGTACTACAACTGCCATTCAGTTTAAATTTCATGATTTTTTTTCCATATCTTACTAAATTCATTACTAGAAGAAAATCTCTTGCTGTTTCAACCCCCCCCACATTAGTATAATTATATCTATGTATAAAACAACTGCAAGGCTTAGATTATATCATAACTCAAACAACTATTTTCAAGTATGTTTACATTCATCCCATACAGGCTTAGTGTTTTTTTTCCCATTACTGTGAATTATTTACATCAGAGGTGTTGATTCAAGAAACTTAGGTTTCATCAAACTTGACCTATGTGAAATACATGCATCTGAGATAGCTCTCTGAACTACTGATTCTTGTGTGTCCATCTGTCTCACGCTCCCTCTGCTCTGAACATTCTCCGAAGAATAATGCTAGCATCTGTTTTAAGTATAAGCATTCCAAATTACTGCATAGATGCTTCACAGAACAGTTGAGAAAAATCAGTGGTTTCTATGATAAATAACCACAAATCTTTACTACTTTCTGTAGTACATAGATTTCCTTATTAATTTTTACTCCAACATTTCTCCGTTATTTCAGCTATTGCTTGAAGTCAAGTCTATCATAAGATTCTGTTCCTGTTTAAATTTACCACTGGTGTGAGTTCCTTTGTTGTGGGTGTTCTTTTCAAGGAACATACATTCCATACTGTGTTTACTACCGAAAAGTGAGATTTGATTCTGAATCAAGTAAAAAGACCAGATGAGCCTTGTTACACATTTAAATATGTTTTCACAATTTTCGTAAAAATGGTGCAAGAGTGTCATCCAATTGGATCACACAGAAGATCTTTCAGATTACCCCTTTAAAATAACATGTAATTGCTATGGAAATGAAGATAAAATTTGTGAGTAAGATATATTCTTCCCTTCTGAGCACAGAACAGTGATAATAACCTTGAGCCAAAGCTATGAAAACAGTAAAATATACTGTTCATGTCCACAGTCTCAATTTCTACAGAATTAATTATTTTTGTAGAATCATAATAGGAGATCTGTGGAAAAGAGAGCTCTTTAGTATTAATTTGGACACTTGTCCTACCTCGAACAGATTCAGAGATATACTTGCTTTTGATCACCTTAAAAAAAATAAAAATAAAAAGGAAGAATCACAGCACTCAGTAGAACCAGCCTTGAAAAGCACTGAAGCACTGATTAGGTGCCAACTGAATTATAAAGTCACTCAGGAGAGGGGGTGAGTTGACATACACATGGATGCAGCCAAGGAGAACACTGGTGACAAAAACTATTTTACCTACCAAAGAGAAGAACCTGCTGGTGGAGATGCTGTGCACCAAGTAAGAGGGGAAAAGGTTTTTTTTGTTAACTTTAGTTTTATACTAAATACCAGTACTTGTAAAAAACAGCTGCTACATTGTTTCACTCATGTTAATCCTCTTATTTGCAACTCATCTCCCTGAAGTGACACAACCTGGTCCAGCTTTCCCCCCCATACACACAAACCAGAGTTAGTGTACCTAAGCTTGGTGTCTCAACTTCAGTCAGCAATAAAGCTGGAAAATCCTTGAATACGCAAGTATGCAAGCTCAAAATATTAATAAAGACAGAATGTTGTTAAGACAAGCAACAGTCACAATGTTTCAGAAAACTCTCTGTCATAGTGGCAGATTCCTCTAGATCTGAATCTTGATTTAAAACACTACTAATCGATACCTTTTCATATTATATAGAAAAAAAAATAAATCTATAACTAAGGTGGTCAGTACTAAAATCGCTGTAAACAACTTCTGTATATGTTTTTACACTTCTTCATTTCATGATCTGTTTTACGTGATGAGGAAATTGTAGACAATGGAAGCAGTAGTATGGCTGAGATGTTCAGTTATATCCCTTTCTACCAAGTGTGATTGCTCAGATCCTCATGGTAATTATTTTCATCCTCCTTCTAGTTATCTGTTTATCACCTTGCAATAAATGGGGTTTTTATTTTAAGGTTATTCCATTAAAATCATGTTGATCAATTCAGAAAAATGCATGATCATAATCATGAACTCATCACATCTATTATGTGGCATTTCTCAATTAATTACAGTACATCAAGAGCATGTTATTTTTTGAATATATCCATGTATGCATTTAACACTGTTCTTCACAGTAACATTGTTCTTCACAGTAATAATGTAATCCCCTCACAAAATGTTCAACAGATGCCTTTGCTTACTTAAGACAAGGTGTTCATACCACATCGGAAAACAACACACTCATAAAAACACGATCTTCTACAATACTACAAGAATGTTATTTAAGTCTTTGCATTATCTTTGTGAGTAAGCATATAGGAGACAGTCATCAATTCACTAAACATTGAACTAGCATCCTCTCTGTGTGATACCATGGTCATATTATAGCATCTTAGTACAAGATGATCCAGAAATTAAGAGAAGTGTAGCCAACAGAAATGACAGTTGCTCTTAGATGGTATACAATGACTTCAGTTGTTTGCTTTGTGGTTTGTTTTTTTATATACCAAAGTTACCAGTTTTAAAATGGAAAAACAAAACAGAAATCTGGTATCATTTCATGGTGCTTGATATCTTATGTTCCACCTGAAATACATCTATTGTAGAAGCAGTACCTTTTAATATTGTGGTTGGGTTTTTGTTCAGTTTTGGAGGGGAAAAAAAGCAGCCAACACCACACTTCCTAAGCATGTTGGTATTCTCTGAAAATCTTCTACCTAGTGTGAGCAAGTATAAGTTGATGCATTAATGCATTTCTGTAGTATTATTGCTGCATGTTCAATTGCAATGTAGTAGATTTTTTTTTTGTACTTACGGTTTCAGGTTCTGCTTTCTTTTTTTCATTTTTTTTCCCCCCGATCAACTACTAGGTTATGAAAGTTGCAGGATGGCACTCAAAAGTATAAAGGTTGGGTACAACCAGAAGATTTAGTCTTTGTCTAAAGTCCTCCCTAGCATTTATGGACAATTTCAGACATTCCTCAAAGTGCTCAGGTCACTTACACCTGGGGCACCATCTGAATCATGAAAGAGTAGTCCCCGCAACCCATGGCTGGATAGCCAGACCGACTGGTGTTTGAAGACACAGACTTCTTAAAGTAAGATCTCTCTCTACATTCTAGCCAAACTAGTTTGGAGTAGAATCATTACAGCCCCTGTAGTCTTCCTCTGGGTGGCACTAAGAATGTTTTCAAACGTCTACATTTCAAAAACGCAGAACCTGTTGTCTTGATCCTTTGTGTTACTTCGCTAACTCTCTACTCCATAAAACACAGCAGGGCAACGTGGCTAGGTCATCGTGAATTCCTTCTGATAGCTAAATAGGAAAGCCTATTGTTACATTGGGATAATACAGAAGATGGGATGATTCAGAAACTACATGACTCCCTTCTCCTGACTGTACAGACATTGTCCATATCTGCTTAATGGTTTTTTAATATAAACACATCTGTTCAACAGCTCTATCAGGATAGCTCTTAGACTCATGAAAGCTGCGAAACACACATTTCAATCTATTCACTCTGCCCTCGACTTTTACCGCCGTGCCTTAGAGGACTGTACCTTTCCTGTTCTCAGACTCTTAAGCGCAATCAAATTAAGTGGCAAGTGAACAAATTTAACTCTGAACTTGCTAGCATTTCTGAATTTAAAATGAGACCTAAAAGGTTTATAAATCTATTTCTAATTTCCTTTATGTAAATTCACATTACATAGAGAAAACAAAAATCTGTCATTCTGTTTGTTTTGGGGCTTTGTAACTGACACCATATTAAGTTATTTAAGCCCAGTAAAATTTAATGGGAGTTATTCCTGTTCTTGTAACTGTGTTCATTGACAGAAGATACTTCCAGAAGTGTGGTGAAGTCATTGTTTAATGTCTCCCCTGAGACTTCCAGCTATGTAATGTGATATTTCTTCTCTTCCAATCTTTATTATTGCAGAAGCATATTTACACCATAAAAGCAGAGCAGCTGGCTAGTGACCCTTGGGAATATACTCTTGTTAACGAAGATTTTAGCCCCCTCCAACAGTTTACTGCATTCAGGTTGATTTAGTATGCTGAAAAACAATCCTATTTGAGAGCAACTTACCTTCTACTCACATACTCATTGTTTTCTAAAGTTCTGTCTCCCTTGGGAGAAGAGGAAAAGCAATATAAAAATCTTCTGGGACAACCATGTGGTAGCTAATGCAATTGCTTGCCCTAAGTTTTGCACTTTCAGTTTTAGAGCGAAGGAAAATGGAAGCAAAGGAAGAAATCACAAAGCAATGTTTTCAGGGTACCCACAGGATCTACACCTTCAGTAGGAGTCCTTCTACCTACAGACTAGAAATATTAATTGTTCTACAACACTTCTGATGAAGATCTTAATAGAAAATTAATATCTAGATTGTGAGACTATATTAACCTGTCAGTGTGTTCATATCTTCCTCCATTTAATTTTCATATTTTTTGCTATTTTTTTTTCTTTAATCAGTTAATTTTTTCAGGGACAGTAAGTCATCCTCCAAAGAAGTGTGCCCACGGAAAATACCATACACTAGCACAAAATCAATCAATGATTTATTTATTTTAAAGAAGAATAAAGGCAAGATAATGTCTCAGTTTAGAGGACTAAACAGACAAAACAACAACAACAACAAACATAGGAATTTCCAGGTTGAAAATTTTCTGTATGGTATAATCCACACTTCCCTAATTCAATATTATCCATCAATGACTGCAAGAACCAAAGACTGCAACAGGAGATGCACTAGATCAAAACAACCTGCTGCATTTATCAAAAAGCGCATAAATGTTTGTATATGAGAACACTCACTCTAAAGGAGCTTGGCTAAACTCCAAATGCTAGAAAAAAGTCAATAGGCTATACCCTAGAAAATATATACACTTGTGGAATGAAAATAAGAATCAAGTTTGTACAACATTGGTGAGATTTTCCTCTGGAAGTAGTTCCATGGCTTATTTTCTAGGCTAGAAAGTTGCCTTTCACTAGCAGCCTGACTTGTGTAGTAGAACCTTCTATTCCTTTCTCTTTTGTCTCATAGGCTCACCACATCTGTAAATAAAACTTCTCACCATTCTGTACTAATTATGCAAATCTGCAGCCTTTAGAGGACTTACAACATATATAGGTTATTGCAGAACACAGCAGTCCTTGGAAAAATCTTTTTGCCTCATTTTCTCCACCTTTAAATGCAGTTATCTACATCACTTCTTCATTTCTTTTACAATTCCTGAAAAAAACATCCTCTCTTTTTTTTTTTTTTTTTTTCCCTTCTTTTTACAAACATCAGATTGCTGTTTCCGCTTTTTCAGGTGGCAGAGCTGTTCTCCTACCAATCTTTCTGCTGGATGTTTAACAGGTTAGTTCCTCACTCGTTATATGTATGCAGGAAAGTGAAGAAGCAGGCCCAAAACAGAGATACTAAAATGGTGGAATCCTTTTACCGATTTAGATAAAGGCTTCATGGACATTTTTCTGGTTTGGCCACTATTAAGTACCACTATTGCAACCAAGGCAAACAGAAAAACAACCACAAGTGTCTGTGACATATCAAAGGGATTTTGTATTATTTTTAAAGATAAGGTAATAACCAACTGAAAGCATTTCACCCTAAATATGGAGTTGGAGACTATGGAAAAAAACACACTACCATATTTAAATAATGATTGAAAAACAAGGCCTGAGTGTGAATACTGGTTAACTTATTGTTCTGTTTATACACCGAACAGATTTAAATTGCTACTAAGAAAACGTATTAATTCCAACTGGAAACAAGCTTTCACTTAAATTAAGCATGGTAACAGAAATTAGTATTTCTCTTCTGTAGTATCTTGGGTTTAAAACTTAACTGCTTGATAATGAGCCTTTCAGCAGACTTTAGACATTAATAACCTCAAATTGTCTCCCTTATAACTTACGAGTAAGCAGTAAGTACTTCCTTACATATCAAACTGAATGGAACATCTTAAACTAAAATTTAAGCTAGCAAATCAACAGCCCTATCCTCCTTTCTTAATAACACTTTAAAACAAAAGAAAACCACAATGAAATATACTTTTTATTTCACGTTAAGATAAAACAGGACTTACCACCCAAATTTACAAGTTGAATAGAAAAGCAGGCTCCTCACGCTGCAGTAAGCTGGCTACCATTACCGAATGGTGCATTGGGCGTTACAAGTACTGTGGCACTTCCTCGAGGCCTGTTCTCAACACAGCCGAAAACCATCTGGGCTCTCCTTGTATCGCTCTGACAACAGGACATCTTGCAGGGAAAATCATGAGCACTGGGTCCTGATCCTGTAGATAATTATTCAGGTAATCTACACACACACTGAAGTGCGAGGTGTGAGACATTTTTGAAGTGCTTGTTACATGCAAGAGACTACGAGGAAGAGGTAACTCGACTACAGCTCCTTCCTTTTAGTTATAGGAGAAGGTATCAGAGCAGGAGAATCATTTAAGTACAGCAACTTCTTAACCATGGGAGGCAACCTGCTTTTGCGCACATGGAAAATGAAATCAAGGACAGCAAATAGATATCTTGACTTCTGTAATCTGTGAGATACCAGAAGAAGAAGATGCTGGTGTTGGTGAGAATCTGGCAGATGAGGTGAGCTTGTGAGATACAAAGGGAGGGTGTAGAGGGAAGGCTGAGCAGCAGCAGGTTGCATGGGCTGGGAGTCCTGGAGAGAAGAGGAGCACGCTTTGTTTGCACAGGGCTGGTTCTGCTTGTACGTGCTGTTCATTTAACAGTGGGGTGGCATCCAAACAAAAACTTCACCTTTTTTGTGCTATAAAGGGACAAAGGCACGTGAAGAAGGTGCTGTCTTGAACACCATACCTCTGTCAGACACTCAAAACACCAGCGTTAACACAAAAAAAGTGACCTTGGATACGATGTGGTAGTTTACTGTGCTTGCCTACTTGACTCTATCACGAGCAGACAGCTTGTCAAAAAGGAAGAAAAAAAAAAGAGCAGAAGCTGGCTGCCAATCTTGACTCAAACATTCCTTACACTCACTAAATAAAGCACAACTGAGCTCAGCCACCTCGCTGCCAACCTCGCAGGCTGAGAGGAGCGAGCAGGACGGAGGCTAACTCCTTTTGTCACACACCCATTTCCCTCATTCGCTGAAAAAAAAAAAAAAAAAAAAACACCCAAAAAAAAAAGGCATAACCGCTGGGAAGGCAGGAGCCGGAGCAGCGGCGCCTCACGGCCCTAGGGGGCGCAGCGAGCAACGGCCGGGCCCGGCGCGCACGCGCGCGGCCGTTGGGGAGCGCGGGCACGCGGGAGCGGAAAAAAACAATAATCCCCCCGCCTCAGGGGGCGCACGCGCGCGGCCGTTAGCGGAGCGCGGGCACGCGCGGTAACGTGCCGCTAGGGCTCGCGCGCTGCGCGCGGCTCCTCGGCGCCCTTTCCCGCCCCGCGCGGCCGCCGCCCAATCAGCGGGCGGGCTGGGGGCAGAGCCAACGAGGGGTGGAGCGGGAGCGTGAGGGGAGGCTGCGGGCAGGTCCCGCCGGGCTGGCGGGCGGTGCGGGATGTGAGGAGGGGCAGCTTCGTCCTCCTCCTCGCCTGTGGCGAGCAAACCTGTGTTAAAATGGCCCCCCCCACACCAAGTCCTGACAGTTCCACACACCCGTCCCCTCCCTCAGCGGAGGATGTGCCCCCACACAGCCCCGTTTAGGTGTAGGGCAGGGGAAGGTGGGCTGAGGCGCGGCCGCGAGCTGCGCGCTGAGGGGCTGAGGGAGGGGAGCGGGGCGGGGACGGCGAGGTGGGCGCCCGGCTGGGTGGGAGCCGAGCCTGGGCTGGAGGGGGCGAGAAAAGTTCGGGCTGCTTTTCGGGGGAGGAAGCTGGCAGGATTTTTGTTTGATCAACTTGGAGCCTAGGTGCTTTGTTTTGCACTTGGCGTTTCTCCGGGGTGCTCCTCGCCCGGCGACTCGCAGCCCCTCTTTTTTTTATGCGGGGGGAGGGCATCTCGCACGAAACTTTTACGGAAGGCGGGACTGAAACAATACCCGGTGCATTGTTTGAACGTTAAAACCTTCGGCTCTTGCTGCCTTTTTTTTTTTTTTTTTTTTTGGGTACGGTTTTATTGCCGCCGCCGCTGCCGTTGTGGCAAGCGCGTTCTCTCTTGTGTTTACAGCCTCTGTGCGGGAGAGACGCTCGGAGGAAGGAGCAGGATCCCCGGGCTGCGTAAACAAGGAGAGCAGGAGCCCAGCCAGGCGAAGCTGGGAGGATTTCACCTTGTTGCTGCTTGTTTCGGGAGATTTTGCCTCCCCCCGCACCGCAGACCATCCAGCGGAGGGTTTCTTTCCTTGCTGCGTCCGCAGCCGGCCAGAAGCGAAACGCTTTCCGTGTTAGAGGTGGTTTTTTTTTTTTGTCGCGGTCTCCCTACGAGAAAGACATCGGCACCGGTCTGCGAGGAGGAGGGAGACGCGATCAACTGAGGTTTTCCCTGCCTCCGGCTGAGAGTTGAAGTGACACCGCCGCTGGCCTGTGGCTGGCGGACTGCACGGCTCGCTGGAACCGCGGCCAGAGCCGCCCCAGTTACCTGCTCGAGGACCCTTCTAAACCCTTCTGTTGACGGTGGAGATTTGTATCCAGAGGAAAATCGGATTACTATAAACTATGCAGAGCTTTGCGGGGATATCTGGAGACTACTCTGTCTGCACGGCTAATCTTGAAATTGTCTGAAATAAATCCTTAGCACAAGGAATAGAGATACTTTCAATTAGCATTTTTTTTTTTCCTTGGTGCTTCCCCCCCCCAACTTGCACAAGAATTTAACACTTTCACAGCAAGGTTTTGCGGGAGAATGGGACACATGCCGGAAAACTCATCACGCTTCATGAATATCACAGGGGTAACAGTTTCCGTCATCCTTGCGGTATGAAAGGTACTCTGGATCGTCTGCTGGTGGCTAACATGGATCATGCTTTCTCTGTGTCTGTTACAAATGTGCTGAAGGATCCGGATTTACTGAAATACTGACGCCAATAAACTTGCTCCCTCTCTGTTGAAGGCATTGGATGTGACAGCGCAGAGAAACATGTGTTTCACATTTCTGACTGGTTGTTTTGGCGCAATCAATACCTCCACAAGAAACATTGACTTAGGTGGCGACTATAATACAGTGAGGCACACAGAGTGCTGCCTTCGGGTTGCATGCAAAGTGAGCACAAATCAAAGAGTCCTCGGTTGCCGTGACTTGGGGGCTTCTGCTCCCCCAAAACTCCGGGGCAAAGGCAGCTGGCGATGTTCCCAACCCACCAAAGAGAGCCCGGCCTCGGGGCGCGGAATGAGCAATGACCAAAGCGCTGTCAGGAGTGGCAGGCAGTCGGATCCGTTGGGGATCGGTGAGGCAATAATGGTTGAAAGAAAGGTGGATCGCAAAATCATTGCCCGGAGGAATAGCAGGCGAGACGGAATGATGATGAAGTTAAACTTCTGTTTCTTCTTCTGTCGGGGATGGTGGGCGTTTCTGTTGCTTCAGCTCCACATGTTGCAAGCACTGGCACAAGGTACGGCTAGAGACATTTTTGTTTATAGAAATGCTGCATCTGCCTTCTAAGAGGAAAGAAATCTTGCTAGGGTAAAGATATAACATTTTACTTCATCCCTGTCAGAGGCAAACTGCAGGATTTGCACAGAGCTGATTTCATGTAGGAATGGTCATTCATTATACACAATCCTGTCTTTATGGAGCAGGGATTTGCAAACTGTACCTACATGTTTCCCTTTCTCATCCTCCCTTCTTTCTCCTATCCCCATCTCCCACAGAGAATCAAAAGCCTTATCGGGACCAAGTCTGCATTTTTATTTACTTAAATAAGTCCGTCGTGTCAGTTCATTTTCATTTAGGCAGCAGAAGAGTTAACTGCTGGTTGTGTGCATTTAAAAACACTGTGCACTGGGATAAGTTATTAGGAGAAGGGGACTCATAAATCCGCCGACTAGAACTAAATCAGGCATGTAAAAGGAATTCTTTAAGCATATGAGTACTACTCTATGTGAACCTCGGTTCGAGCATTGTTCATTTCTTTTGGATTGCCAAGTAACATTTACCCGAGACAAAAACTGCAATTGATTCGGATCTGAGCATTTCCACATCAGAGATCCTTGCAGTCAAATGAGTCACTTGTAAATGAAGGGTCAGAGTCGACCAATAGACTCTAAATATCAAGTGTCAGTCACTTTGCATGTAAATTCTCTTCTCAAAAAATCACCAAATGTAGCTTGATTCTTAATAATCCTTTGACAGTGTAAACAATAAATGGCAGGCAGAAGCATTACAGTTCGCTGCGCAAAATAACATGCTGAACAAACGCAGCTTTCACTTTCTTTGCTGGGCTGAGTTTTATTGCAGTGTGCATTGTCTGGCAGAAGTGGTATGTGTCGTGCAGTGCTGAACTGTATTGTGTGGGACGATGAGTTAGTTATTAAAAGCGGAAGTTAATACTCTCTGAAGGGGAATGGTCTTTGTGTTTTAGTTCTTTGTTTCCGAGTATTTCATAGGGAACAACAGTGCATTCAGTTTTAATAACTGGATGGGCTCGTGAGTTGAGGAAGAGAGGTTACAGAGCCAAGTCTGCTCTAGTTTGTCTGCTCAGGGCTTACTATTGCACCTTCTGAAAGTTTGGAGCCGCAGGATACAGAAGAATTTTGAGCCAGTGTTTAATAATGGACTCCACCCTCATAAACCTTTTTCAGTGCTTTGTTTATGCTGTCATTCCCATTCCCAAACTACTTATGCTGAGGCCTGCAAGCCCTAACAGGGTATTGTTATTCTGAAACAGGACATACCTGAAATAATTCTCCCTGCAAATTAAAATTCACATAACTTTTTTGTTGCTTTTGGTACTTGTTGTTGATAGATGCCAGCACGATGCTTCATTCTGGAAAACAAGTGCTGATTATTCTTGGTGTTTACATTAAAAATGCAAGAATATTTCATTCAAGACAGTTTTAAGGGCAAGTGATTCAGGAATCAACGTGGATGTCATGTAAAACAGTTTTCTATGGTTTAGTAGTAAACTAGCCATCATGTTGGATTAAAAAGTGAGTTGAAACTTCTGTTTAGCACAAACTATGGAAAAAATATTTCAATAGCATATTTCAGATTACTAAGCATTTGCAGCATTATCTGTTTTAGGTCCTGTATCTCTTGAGGAGTTATGTGATGGTCACAAGCTGTTCTAAAGAAAACTCCTAACACCAAGTTAGCTTAACCCACCAGTAAATAAGAGAGGAGGGAAAGTGGAAAGAGTAAGATGAAATATTGGTGTAGATGAAGGTATGGAGTTTAGAAGACACTAAACAATGAAAGAAAAGAAAACAATTATAATATGTTTCTGCATAATATAGTGCAGAAAATGCATCTTACAGTTAGTCCTTTATAAATTCTTTGACAGATAACCAACGTGGAGGTCTTAATGCAGAGTGCTTCTATGAGGTTTTCACAAGATTTGTGTTCATTTATAACTCATGGTTCTTTTGGCTCTTTGAATTCAAATGGATTCTAATACACCCATCATTTGTATGCCAAAATTTACTTTGGAGATAAGATGACATTTTTTTATAAAAGACCTTCATGAAAATAGACATTCTGGTACAGCCACAAAAAACTTTAATGGAATGATGTGGTCATATGCATGACAGAATTACATGACTCCAATCTCTTTATGTGATAAAGAAATGAATGTTCTAAATATATAGGCCATGGCTATTTTGATGAATTATAATACTATGGTATAACCAGCTAATGTTTCTGTAATAACCACTTCAGCATTAAAGAAATAAATATTTCAGGCATACTGAAATATGGGTTCTAAATTCATGGGAAACAGATTAAATAGTCGTTGAGATTAAGTGTGTTATACTGTAAAGTGAACGGAATAAAGTATTTTCAACTGCAACAGGTGGTTTGAGAATTCTCTAGACTTGAATCATCATCTATGTACAAGAAGATCTAGAGGTGAACTGTAGGCAGAACCACTCCTAAATTCATTTTTTACTTAGCTTTTCAGCTCTCCATCTTCTCTGATAGCTGTGTTAAACAGTTATAAAGATTTACAGGATTGTGTTTTCCTTTTCCAAGTAAATTTAATTGTTATGAATCGTACATTAGTTTACTGTACTGCATAATCAAGCATTTTCTTCAAAGCTTAGTATTTTTGGTGCAGACCTGCTCATCATGGAAGTGATTTTCTGGTGGAAGAAGCCGACGAATGACAAATGCTGTGGCCTGTCCCATGAACATAGCAGCGGGAGTACCATTCTGGGCTGTTTTGGTCACAGATCTGCGTAGGCATCCATGCAAACTGCGCATGTTTCACTCTACTTACCATCCCAGTCTGTGAATGTAAAGGTTGTCTGGCAAACTGGCTTGTGAGAGTCTGAAAATTGGTGTACATTTCTTTGCTTATTTAGTTCTTTATGTTGGTTAGCCTCTGCCTGATGCCCCTTTTCATGGCAATTTTGTTAAATTTGAGTATTAGGTGCTAGTTAGCCTTAAGTCATTGTGTGTCATCAAATAGCGATGAGGTGCTAATTGATAACCACCATTATTATCAAATCAGAAGTTGCAAGGTGATGGCAGAGGTGAAATATTTCAGCACAGTAACTAATATTCTGTAGTGACATCTAGCTCACTAGTGCTAGGTTACTCTACGTGCGTCTTAATGGAGTTAAGTACCTTCCCAACGTCTTCTGTCAAAGAATTAATACTTAGAAAATATACTTCTTTTGGATTGATGTCTGTAGTTCAGAATGATCTTAAAATAGATAAAACCAATGCATAGCTTTAAGTTTCTCCAATAGGAGATGGTATCTTTAAATATTAAGAAGGGGAAGCTTGTCTGAATTTTCTTAGTTTAACAGCAGTGGAAGTGTAATCTTTTTATGCCACTTGGTGAAATCTATAATTCAGCATTCTACAAGGACCTGAATGCGTATTTAAGGTGGTATTGATATCTGTTGTGCTTTGACAGAAGCAGTGATGTGAAAGGTAGTAGAAAATGTTTCTGGGGCCCAGCTTTTCGAATTCAAATATTTGATCTTCTCTAACTTATAAATATGCTAAGTGTAGGAAGTGTTTTCAAGCAAATTTCCAACTGCATTTGATGTGCAGAAAAGATAAGCAACCTGCAAAGAGTATTTTGCTGTTGGAAGGACAGAGTTTCATGTGAAGGCGATACTTACTGGAGAATGAAAAGCATTATGAATTAAATGTTGAATGGTGCATTTCTAATTGAAAGAGATTCTGGTACTGTTTTTTGGAAACTCATTAATGTATACTGGATTTACTTGTATTCCCTTTCTTCAGAAGAATGTTTTAAACGCGTGCTAGTTTTTTAACAGGTAAATTCTTTGTGTATATAATTATAATAATAAAAAATGGATTTGAAGGAGCTGTTACAAGCCAAGTATAAGCAGAAACAGGATGGAGAGAGTAGGCTTTTTCTGTGGCCCTATCGTCCAACTTTTAACCCTACTGTGGTAAATCTAAGTTTGCTCTCTATCCTTATTTTTGCTGAAAAATGACTTAATCTACTTCCTAAAGCAAATTCAAACGTATCTGTTAAGATTTAAAGTACAGTGTTTCAGACAGTTTCGTGAGAGTGCCCTATTACAGTGCTATTAGAGGGGCAGGAAGACCATATCTAATAGGTGTTTGTCACTGTGTTTTCCATGTATTACCAGAAGATACTTAGACTGGTGATGACCTAGGGGCAGAGGGAAGTTGTGGCAGTTCAGTCTCAGAGTTTTGCAGCACAACTTTCACATCACTTAAGAAAAAGGGAAGGGAATCTGCTGTGCCCATGGATCGTTGTCTTTGAAAGGTTATTCTGGAAGGTTCTGCCATCTCAGTGGCGTACTTGTCTATTCTGAACAACAGAGACAAATATTTGCCAATATTTTAAAGATTATCTGGCTGATTAAACAAACTGTAGAAATGTTAATAAACAATCTTAAAGTGAATTATTACGAAGCTGTGTGAAGGGCTTGGGCTTCTGGATGTCTCAGGGTGTTTTTCTGTTTGTTTGTTTCTTCTACTGTTCTTACCAGCACATATCTACACATCTTGAAAGCAGTGTTGATGAAAACAAAAGATTTTCATCCATCTACCAACTTTGTATACAGCTTTACCTGAAGCTGTGTACATTCTGACGGGACTGGTTACTTGGTTCACTGGGGCCTTTTTGCTGTAATGAGTCTGTGGGCAGGCTGAAGGCAATCACGTTCCACATGGAGCAAAGTCCTGCTCCTGCTGAGCTCATTGCAGAAAGAGCTTTTTCTACTGTATATGCTGAAACCCTTTGCATATATAATATGTATTTAAATACTTTTTAATGAACAAATTGATGATTTGTTGATCCCTTTGTGGTCTTCAAAATGTTTTTTTTTCTTTTTTTCTTTTTTCTTGAAGTTATATAAACTAGATTAATTTTCAGAAAGATTTGCTCAGAGATTAGAACGTGCCAGATCTAAGGTAGCCAGTGCATCTTTAATCTTCATTCCTTATGCGTGAGCATTATGATTAACTTTAAACTGATACACAATATTTTACAGCCTACCTTAGAACTAAGATTGAATAGTGCTCACTGATTAATTTTTCAGTATTTTGTTTTCTTGTCAGTGCTTGAACCCATCTTTCGTTTACTTCAAATCTTTTAAATTCCACACAATAAGACTTTTGTGTGGACAAAAGGAAGAACTCTTAGCAGCTATAGCATTGCGCTGGATTAGGCTACTTAGAGTTTTTACAGCTGGAAAGCAGGTGATTGGTGAGACTTGGTTTCTATGTGTGAGTGACTAAGGAGTGAGTATTTTCTAGTGAATAAAGACACTTCTCTCCATGTGCCTCAAAGATGACCCTTCACCAGCCATACAGATCAAGCAGAACAAAAATATAACTCTGTGAAAGGTCTGTTCCTGAAGAAGTTGGGGGCTCCTGGAGTTCTTTCTGCCTGTGGCGATGTTGGTCTTCTTACAGAGTAGTTGAGACAATTTCATAATTTTCATTCCCTAGGAAAAAATACTTTTCTTACTCTGATAAGTAGTCAAGTGGTTACACATGTAGCCAAGTTCACTTTTGCAGATGTGTAGTAGTTGGCACACTTTTGTATGGGAGGTGTATTGTTTTCTCAGTTTATTGGTTATGAATGGGTATTAAATAGATGCATTTTTTTTTTTTCACTTAACTAAAACTTTCAGATTCCTTATGGACATGGTCTTTGAATTGCCAGAGCCCTGGAACTTCAATGGTTCTACAGGGATTAGTTCATGTGGCATTTACAGGTCTGACTTCAAGGGGTTACATGGTTGAGGAGGGAAGAACCTTTTATTTTAACATACATACTGGCTTTATTACTTTTAAACTACTATGGCTGTTTTTTAAGATCTTGGAATGGGTTGCCTGGGGAGGTGGTGGAGTCACCGTCCCTGGGGGTGTTTAAGGAAAGATTGGACGTGGTGCTTGGGGACGTGGTTTAGTGGGTGATGTTGGTGGTAGGGAGATGGTTAGACCAGATGATCTTGGAGGTCTTTTCCAACCTTTATGAATCTATGAATACAGTGTTTAATTAATTATGCATCATACAGATGCTTGGCTTGTAGGCATACATGGTATTTGCACACTGTACTTTGAGTGTTAGTGTTTTTGGTTTGCTTAAAGTTATTTTTTGTTTTGCTCTGGCTCCAAAAAAAAATAATCCTGTTACTACAATATATAGTAGTCTGCAGCTAATCATATGTTTTCTCTGTGAAATGCCCTGTAATACAACTGGCACCCTCAGTAATGTTGAAAATGTAGGCTTTGAAAGGGTAAGTGTTTGTAAGGGTAATTTTCAGCTGTTTTAGCTCCCTGAAGTAGCTGAAACTGGGGTCACAAAAGCATCAGGGATGCGAAAGAGGTGATGGGAATATGTGGCCAGGGGCATGACCCTGGCAGCCATCACTAAGATGAGTTTAAATTGTTAGAGAAGTTTCAGGTTTAGACAAAAGGGAATGTGCACAGGGAATGTGCAAGGGAATGTGAACAGCCTAACTCACGAACATTTGGAGGCTGGTGTTGCTGGATAGAAAATAGAAAGGTTAGTGCCTTTAGAGGGGTGGTTTGGAAGACTTAACATAGGGTTTCTTCTCTGAAAGACACTTAAGGGAGTTTCTCCCTGTGTTAGAGGGAAGCTTGTCAGGTAAAGTCAGACAATGTGAATATTCCCCTTAGCCCCCTTACATCTAAATTCTTGAAACCTAAAAGGGGAATAATGTATTTTTTTCCTCTGTCTTGTCTACTAAAGTTGCAAATTCCACAGATATTACTTGTTAACATTGGTATCAAATATGCAGATTCAGCAGGTGAAAATGATGATACGAGCTCCAACAACTGATAAAATGAAATCTTTAACACCACTTTATGCAAAATGTGGAAGTGGATTGTACAATCTTATGGTATGTCACAGCATTGAGATAAGTTCTGAAGTGTCATTCTTGATAAATGATAAAGCATTTGTGGGATTTAGGCAGATAACTTGAATCTTTAATCCTGTTTTTCACATTTCCATGCTCTATTGCAGCAGCCTGAACAGAAAGTTGATTCTGGTAGATAAATCATTGTCCCTTAGGTCTATTTAAACCACTTTATGGCCTTTCAAGCAATAAGCCATATATTTTTTTAATAAACTCCTAGGTCTAACAAGTTATCTAGAAAATAATTTGTTGGGTATAGCCTTCTTGGACCAGAAAGTAGACAGTAATGATACATAGTTCCAGTACATGTTGCTAAAGTGGTCCCACATTGATTCCAGGATGAAATTGAAGAGTTCTTAACTCATTATTACACACACACAAAAAAAAATCAGATCTGGTAGATGCTACTTCCAATCTCATTTTCATATTTATCTAACTCTGTATATGTTGTGGCTTTGATAAGTGCTTTTGGCATTGAGTTTATAGGAAGTCTGCTCAGCAGCATTACTACCTCTTAAGGGAAGTACTAAGAAAATAATGAAACTATAATTCAAATATGTCTAACATTTAGACATATAGAAAAATACATTTCTTTATATTGGACTGTTTGCTCATCTAACGTTTGCATCTAATACAGAGTCGGTAGAACACAGTCATTGTTATCTTCCTTGTGCGTTGGAGAGCATCCCTTCTTTCTTATTTCTTATCTTTAAGGAAGTGCAAAGGACATTCATGACTAAGTAGTTCTGAAATAACTAAATGGTATACAGTGATTGGAAAATAAATGCATAGCACTATGGCATAGCTGCATTTCAAAGATAATGCTTTCATTGTAACATGGAACGAATGGCAAGTGACACAGTGCTGTAGTATTGAAGTGGGTAGGAGGAGGGAAGGAAATTACCTCACGGTATTTCTAAATGGGGGTACTGATTGTTGTGTTTTTAAGTTCTCTGGAATCTGTGCATGTAGAGGTACTACTGACCTTCCTTTCAGATTGTTTGGGGCTGTTTTCTTTCCTTCAGCATCAGAGGTTAACTGATTGTAACCTATCACGCTAACACAATATTTGTAAAATAGCACCCTGGTGTTTTCTTCCCTGCTGTACTCCTTGCTTAGGAGAAACTCTTTGTCCATCAGCAAATATGGCCTTTAAACTCAGCGAGCACGCCTTTTTTTTTTTTCTTTTTTTTTTTTTTTCCCTATGATATGCACAAAAACTTTACCGTTGCTTAGTTGATAATGCTCTGGAAACACTGCTGTTCATACTGATGAGTACTGTCTAATTGCTCATGTGTATGCCCATCTGTGTGCCTCGCTGTTCTCCTCTGTTTGCTTTATCTTTCTGTCCCAGGTTGATATAACCTTTACCACAATATAGTTCGGGTCTCTGGTTATTGTATTAGTTACTGTAACACACGTAATGCCTACTGCTAGTAAATGACTGAGGTGATAGTTTAAAACACTCTTTTTTATTTGTGAAATACAGAACAGATTCCTTAGTTATCCTCTAATGGGCCACAGAATAGGTTTTCTAGGACACTCGTGTTGTCTGAAGCAGGGCTTTTATTGTGCTAGAAGGCCTTATTCACAATAGGTAACCAGAAAAATTGTTTCATGGTGGGTTATCCCACCATTTTCAAAAATGTTAGGTAAGACTAAGAGACAAAAGATCAAGAATAGTAACTCCTGTATTTTGCCTTATGCTATTTTTAATGCTAAGAAGTTAGTTGCTTTTTGTTGTTGTTATGTTTTTGTTTTGCATTGTTTTGTTTTGTTTCTGAAGAGGGAGTAACTGAAGATACTTCTAAAAAACTTCTTAATATATGCCACTTCAAACAGCAGATTTTAAGGTAAATGCTACCCACCAATTTCCCATTTTCCATTAAAAATATTTTTTTGCAAACATAATTGGTTACTTATCATTAGCAACGTCGAATATGTCTCAGATGGAGAAAAATCATGGATAATTGTTAAATTAATTTCCTGAATCAGTATGTGTAAGCATCATTTAAAAAACATATTCTAAAAAGAAAATATTCTTTGTAGTTTTCTTAAGCTCTTTTATTTCTTTTTTAAGTTCTGTGCTGTCTTCTCTCTGGGAGAGTTTGCAAGACTCTCAGCTTTTATGAACTACTCCTGAGAGGTCTGTGCTTTCCGCTTTTGAAAAGAATACATATATTTTATTCAAAAACTTCCTGAAATTTGTAGACTGAGATAAAATGTTTCCTTTTCACAGAGCCTAATCGTGCTAGTGCTGGTTATCCCTACAACAAGACTAAAATTCTACTTTTAAACAGTTTTGTTCGTTGCCATGGGAGACTAGGTTAAATGATTTTGCCTTAGTTCAACAAGTAAAACAGGCTTATTAGTACCCAGTGCCTTTATTTCAGGTTCCCCTATACCTGTGTCAATATCAAACTTTCTCACATTTTCATTATATATGATTTATTAATAGCTTCTAATTGGTAAAATATTTATACATATTTTTTTTCCGAATCTTCAGTTGAGAATTGAGAGCAAAAGCATGTCAAACTCAGAAGTTTTAAGTGCTGGGAGTTCAATGCCACATTCACTATGTAAATATATCATGATTAAAATAAGATGCCTGGTCAATTCCATTCAAGTGTAATTTTCAGCTTTTTTTATTCTGGATTTAGCTTTGTCTTCTGCTACCTAGAATCTGAACAGACATACGTATGGCTCACTAAAAGTCTGGCACAGTAAAAGTCTGCTGCATTAACTGTTGTACTTGGTAAATTTGACTGCAAATTAGTTGCATTGCAGTTTTGCAGTCCAGACAAGATCTAAAATTTAAAATTTTGACAGTTTCAAATTGTTGGTGTTATACTATTATACTATTTATACTATTATAAATATTTGTGATATTATATACTAATATAATATATCATAATATACAATATATATTATATATATAATGATAAATATACTATTAAATATATACTGTTATACTATTAAAACAACAGCAAAAAACAAACAAAAATAGTAGGTTAGCTAGTGAGAAAATGTAATATGGCTCTGCTACTGGACAATCTCTTGGGCAGAGATGAATACTTTATCTGTAACAATGCAGAATGGAAGCTTGATGCCTGCAAAATAGCTTTCACCAACAAATGTGTTATCACTTTCAGCCTAAATGCTCTTTGACTGAATAGAGATAAAACACTTTTTTCATTTTTTTATGCATTTGACATTATTCTGAATACATCTATTTTGATATTTCCTTTCTATAGACAATTTCCTCTGTATGTTGGCAGACAGTGAGGAGACACAAACACAACTAAACAGGCATACGTCATGGTAAAAGGAAAACCTGTCAGCAGAGGAAGCTGTTGGCAGAGGGAGCTTCCAAAATTACCTCAGGTGCCTTCCCCTAAGTGGCTGAGTCCAGAAGGGCTCAGTGCAATGATGATACTCTTTGGTCTAGGCTCTACTCTTGCTGAGGTGCAACTACGTAGGATTTTGTTTTCATTGTCCTTTAAATGCTTAGTTTCATTTGTGATAGCTATTAAATGAAGGATGTCCTTTGGAGAGCAAACAGGAGTTATTTTTCTATACTTACAAATGACAAAATACAGAAGATTTCACCCACTGATAAGTACAGCAATAAAGGGAAGTGATTTATCAATATGAATTGTTGGCAGGTGAGTTGGGAGGCAGTATTTTTAATCTTCTAATTTTGTTCCGTGTCTCCGTTTCACCGCTGCCAATATACTCTTCCGTTTGGGAAGAACCTCTCCATGAGGGTGTATTCTGATCTCGGCGAAAGTTACGTGCCCACAAGTTTTCAACCATGTGCTCATGTAGCTGGTTAACAACAAGCTTAACTCCTCTTGGTCACTCAGAGTAACTATCACTTTGTGCTTGTGCAGTCTGGTCAAAAAGAGTTATTAGGTTAAGAAATGATCAATTATTCATTTCATTAGTTAATATCTGTCCTGATGGTTTAAAACAGATGAGGTCAGAGTGTTAATATTGTTTATTGCAAATGAAGTGCTGATTACGTGTGGATTTCCACACTTTCATGTGAACAAATGCCTGTTTTGTTACAGGAATTCTAAATATCTTCCTGTAGAGGTTCTGGGCTTTCTAACTACTGATAAGCCAGTTTTTGTGCAAATGTTCAGTGCAATGGAGTAAGCGTTAGCTGTCACTTTATTAAAATTAATGGCATAGCTACCCATGTTTACTTGGAATTCATTGCAGCGTGAAGTGAATAGGCATTGGTGCTTTGGTAAATTATGTCATGTTGCACATTTCTTAAAACCAATTAGTGAGTGTTGGTGTTGGGCATGTGCAGCGTATGTAGTTGTCACTGGCACTTGAATTTAGTAACATCCAAACCAGTGTGTTTACCAGGAGAGCTCTGTTGGAACTATTAACATGTGCCAAAGACAGTGGATATTGTAGCACTTGGGGAAGAAAATGTTTGCTACTGTTCTATTTCAAGACAAGATGTTGTACTGTTTTAAGGACGTGACTGCCTAGACTGAAAGAGCTCCCAAAACCAGTATGGGAGATGCTAGATATAGATTTCCTATAATTCAGTCAAATCTTACATCCCACGTGAAAGGCAAATGTCGATTTCATACAAATTTGCAACTCTGTTGCTTTTCCAGATATCTAAGTCTCAGCTGCCTTGAGGTTCTGGAAAAGAGGCTACGTGCCGAATAAACTGTACGCATGCTTGCTAGGTCAGATGCTGCATGGAGGCAAATAAAACACAAGACGTAACTATTCAGAGCTCATGGTGTAAGCTGACAAGTAGAATGCACTGTACATATGAAGAACTGTCCATAGTGATTGATATACTGGAATTTTCAAAGCCTTCAGTGTGTTCCAGCCCTGTGAAGTCCTATTACTGTTGCTGGTCAAAAGATCTTTTATTTTTTCTTATTTTTGTATACAAAGTATTACTTCTATAGACAAAGTATTACTTCTACATAGAAAAAAGAAAGTTTTAAATTACCGTGTTATTAGACATATTAGTGCTCTGTATAATTATGTTTTCCAAAATTTGATTTTAATGTATCTGCCCTGTTTTTAATAATTATTTAATCTTTATTCATTCCTTTTTTATCTGGTTATTTTTTTAATCTTTAATAATTCTTTTTTTAATTAGGTTATTTTAACATTTCTAAAAGAATGTTTTGTGTCATTTGGCATTGAGTTAAATAACTGTACTCAGATTTTTTTACAGATTTTTTTGGCTCTGTGGCAGTTCAGAACTATGACTCTCAGCATGGAGCGTAAGATGGAAAATGTCTTAATAATAATTTCCACCCCTAGTTCCTTCTCCCCTACTCAGTTGCCTTCACTTGATCCTCCAAATCCTTCTGACAGGAGCAATGTGGTGATAAAGAAATGGAGGCCAAAAAAAAAAAAAAGAAATATAGGTGAGATGCAGAAATACTGCATCCTTAACTTTAACTTATCCGGTCACTAGTGGAGTCCCCCAGGGCTCGGTACTGGGGCCGGTCCTCTTTAATATCTTTATTGATGATCTGGATGAGGGCGTCCAGTGCACCCTCAGTAAGTTTGCAGATGACACCAAGCTAAGTGCGTGTGTCGATCTGCTCGAGGGCAGGAAGGCTCTGCAGGAGGATCTGGATAGGCTGGAGCGATGGGCTGAGGCCAACTGCATGAAGTTCAACAAGGCCAAGTGCCGGGTCCTGCACCTGGGCTGCAACAACCCCAAGCAGAGCTACAGGCTGGGAGATGAGTGGCTGGAAAGCTGCCTGGCCGAGAAGGACCTGGGAGTATTGGTGGATAGTCGGCTGAATATGAGCCAGCAGTGTGCCCAGGTGGCCAAGAAGGCCAACGGCATCCTGGCCTGTATAAGAAGCAGTGTGGCCAGCAGGTCGAGGGAAGTGATTGTGCCCCTGTACTCGGCTCTGGTGAGGCCGCACCTCGAGTACTGTGTTCAGTTTTGGGCCCCTCGCTACAGGAAGGACATGGACGTGCTCGAGCGAGTCCAGAGAAGGGCGACCAAGCTTGTGAGGGGTCTGGAGAACAAGTCTTACGAGGAGCGGCTGAGGGAGCTGGGCTTGTTCAGCCTGGAGAAGAGGAGGCTCAGGGGCGACCTCATCGCTCTCTACAGTTACCTGAAAGGAGGCTGTAGAGAGGTGGGGGTTGGTCTATTCTCCCACGTGCCTGGTGACAGGACGAGGGGGAATGGGCTAAAGTTGCGACAGGGGAGTTTTAGGTTGGATGTTAGGAAGTATTTCTTTACCGAAAGGGTTATTAAGCATTGGAACGGGCTGCCCAGGGAGGTGGTGGAGTCACCATCCCTGGAGGTCTTTAAAAGACGTTTAGATGTAGAGCTTAGGGATATGGTTTAGTGGAGTACTTAGTGTTAGGTCGGAGGTTGGACTCGATGATCTTGAGGTCTCTTCCAACCTAGAGAAATCTGTGAATCTGTAAATCTGTGAATCTGTAATGTTGCTTAGCACGTTTGATAGCTCACAAAGTTAGTAAATGACAGTCACAACCTTCAGTCTTCTATTGGAGTATGTGTGAGATACTTAATAAAGTTACTTAAGTCTTAAATGTAGATGCTTGTGAAGCTATTCAAAACAGAAACAGCAATACTGATTTTTTTGAGTTGTATTTTACTTGGCTATACCAGATATGTAAATGCCCAGCCATAAGAAGACATTATCTATTCTAAGCCTAATCCTTTTCTTTCAGTAGATTCAAAATAAAGATGCATTCTCAGTCAAATATTTAGATTTATCCTGCTTTAAGGTATTTCACAGTCCAAAATAATTAAATAAATAAATTAGTGAAAGGATTTCCCCTAATTGCCATGATGTAAAAAAAAAAAAAAAGGCAATTAAATTAAAGATGTCTAATATTCTTATGTATCTTTCTTAGTGTTGTGACTGAAGTGTGGCATATCCCATCACGCTTTCAAAAAGAGTATTTACTTACCAAGTATGTTCTCCCAGATACCCCCTAGTCTGTATTGTTTTTAAGACTGGAGATATGTAAAAGAGTTTTATTTGGTTACCGTGACTAGAGTGGCAGATGAATCTGTTATCATTTATCTTCTTCAGTGTCCTGATGGCTATTTGATCTTGGATCCCATTTCTCTTTGTAAATTATCATCAGAATTGTTTATCAAGTTCCAGGCAATTAACCTATGCAAACTCTTTCAAGGCACAAAAGTCTTTGCAAGTGCTGGTGAAGGTAATAATACTGCATTGATACTGCAAATATTAAATTTGTTGGACATAACTTTTATGACTAGTTACAGTCTTGGAAAATTAAAGAATTTTTATTCTCAGATACTAACTTTCATTCTCAGATAACTAACACAGGACTGTCAGTTAAGAGTTTGATTTGTAATAGAATATATATGGCATGAAAATCCATAAGTGACAGTAAACTTGAAAGCATATTATGCCAATTTTAATGGTTTCCTTTCACTGCAGATCTGTACTTGATGCTGCAGGGTATGGGCTATTCAGTATCAAGGAAAAATATAGCAATGTCCATTGTTTTCTTGATTGCTTCTCTGACTTCTGGAGCAGATAGCTACCTCAAATATTCATTTAATATTGATTGTTTATCCATAGGAGTGAAATTCCCTTTATGTCTTCATCCCAGATAATTTTGTAATATGTTGTCTCCTTTCACTTTGAAAGAACTTAAAAACCATTATCTAAAAATGTAACAATTATAGATAGAATAAATGCCCTACAGTATTAAGCGTGAGAGAAACAAAACATTTATTATGTTGTAAACTTAAGTTGAGCAGTAACAATATTAATTAGAATATGAAAAGTAATAAGAGTAATAAGAGTTTTGTGTGTATTCAGTTTAACACTTATCTTTATTTCCTCTTCTATGTCAGGAAGTTCTTGCAGTAGTGCAGGAAAACAAAATATTTAGAGACATAAAATAGTGATTATTAAATAGCAGTTTTTTAGGACAATGTTTAGGTAATTTCGTGATTCTGGAGGCGAAAAGTGGTGAAGTGGGAGGAAACTAAACTCAGTTTAATTATAATATGATCAAATTTGACAATTTGAGAATTTAGAAAAATCACATCTAATTTTGATAAATTATTTCAACAGGAATTCACAATTTCTGTCATAATTATGTGTTTATAAGTAACTGTATTCGTTGGCTTGACTCCTGATTCTGCCATATTTTCAGGGGAGGAATGTTTTTTTTTGTTTGTTTGGTTTTGTTCTGCTCAGGAGGCAATGAAGAATGGGAATTATGCATGTTGAATCCTTCTACCCCATCCTTATTCGTAGCTGTTTCCTAGAATTCGGGTGTGTTTTAAGTTCCCCAGTACCACAGAAAAAGCATGCTGGGCACTTGTTCTATGATAAAGTGTAGGACAGCTTTGTTTCCTTATGGAAGCAAGGACAGATGTCAACTGTTGCTTGTCATTGCAAGCAGTATAACTAGCCCAGTGTGCTGTTCATTAGATGCTTGTAACAGCATAAAATAATCATGAAACATTTTGGGCTTTCCTGAGCACTCAGAAATGGTGGTTTTCAGAAAATGCAGAAGGTTACAGAATATTCCTTGGAACAGATTTACTTAGTTGCCATGTGCCCTAGTAGTATCTTAACCTGAAACACAGTACTTAAGCTGAAGTAGTATTGAAATGTAGTAGTTAACCTGAAACATAGTTAATAATTCAAAGATAGGAGCTTGGTGGAATCTGAGGGGTTTCTGGCCTTAGGAACTCTACAAATCTCTACAATGTAGCTGTTGAATTAAATAGTCAGCACTCAGTCTCCTTACGGTGGAAGTTTATAATGCTGTTATCAAAAATGTTTATCTGAAGGTAACTAGCATCCATGTTGAACAGGTTTCCAAAATTAAACTGAGGATGTTGTCGATGTGCATATATCTGTAACTTTAGTGTCTTGAAGGAGCCAGCAAAAATATCAACCACAAAGCATTTAGTATACCATGGAGGTTAGCTGATGAACAGAAATATGAAAAGCTGGCAAGCCGTGAGGGTTTAGAGTGTATCGGCTATAGGTAGAGTATATAATACTTGAACAAGATGGTCCCATTTTATATCCCCATGAAATGGTCATCACATCATTTTATAGGACATTTTTATTGTCTACTGATGCTTCTCATGGTGTTCTGTGGGAAGGGCTTGGGTCACCTACACTGCTCTTAGCAGAGTTCTGTTTTGCAAGACCAAAGTATCAGGTGGCAGACTAAAAAGTCCTCAGGATTTTGATGTTCTGAAGGCCATATGTAAGCATCTGTAAGTCACTCCGGGTAGCTTGCCTCCTTTTCCATGTGTCTTTTTCAGTTGTATGGATACTTCAGTGGAGTAACTACAAAGCTTTTATACGCTGATGTTTCTCATTCTCTCCCTTCACCAAGCATCCTTCCCTTGTGCCATGTGTGGCAGACAATACCTTTGTGGGTCATTATTTCTCGGTAGTTATTTTTTATTATTCCTCCTTTGCCTTTTAATTGTATTCCCAGGCTAATGTTGTCTGAAGATTCTTCATTAGATTTAAGAATTGACTCACAAAACTTTCTTCCATTGACTCCTACGGTTTTTATGGAATTTGTTAACCTAAAGTTCCCCTCTTTCCCCCCTTTTCCTTTGTCTTGTTGAAATGTCTTTCTCCACAGGAACCTGGATAGAAAGAAATAATGTATGAATGTATTTTATTTAGCAGTTTGTGGGAATAATAATAATAAAGTTAAGTCTGGCTTTGTGTTTTCTTTGTGTTGCAGTTCCATTAGAAAAGCTCCCTAATTAATGCTTGTGAATTTAACAATAGGTTTTACTTTACTAGCCTAAAATGTTTTTGGGTATCCATTTGTAGCCTGAGGTGAAACCATATCAGGTTTAATGAACCCTGTAACCCTGAGCTACTCTGGTGGCTGTTGGTTGAACCAGGTATATCAAATTTGAATAGATCTCATGTTAGAAAATACAGAAAATTAGACAGTTTCTGATTGCCATTAAAATAATCTTTCTCTCCTTTCAGTTTCTGTCGTTTTAGAATCTGGAGGAAAACAGTGCGTGGTTGTCTTCTGCCAAA
Source organism: Anser brachyrhynchus (assembly GCF_964034855.1). Classification (NCBI taxonomy): domain Eukaryota; kingdom Metazoa; phylum Chordata; class Aves; order Anseriformes; family Anatidae; genus Anser; species Anser brachyrhynchus. Next base: position 13,516,390 of record NC_137733.1, read on the forward strand.
AACATTCACATATATACCATGTTTATCTGAAATACTGATTATCCTTAGCCATTTTTCCCCCTAACAATTATTTGAATAGTAGTGGCCAATATGTTTTCTGTACGTTAGGCTATATTTAAAATTAAGTTGCCTTGAGATAGCGGATACTTATTGGTACTATGTTATAAGCTGTGTAAGCTTAATTTTGTACTACATAGTTTATCCATGTCATTATCAGTACTAGAAACACAGAGTAACCTTTACTTGTTATATATTGAGCATATTGGTAAAAAATACTTTAATGAGTACTTCTGTGATTAGTAGTTGATGAATCAATCCAATGATTTTGGGTCATTTCATCTGTCTGCTTCAGCTCCTTCAAAAGGAGTTTTATAATTTATTCCAGAAATATAATTATTAATCTAAAGTTAGTGCAATTAATCTTTAGTCAGCTTTCACATTTTGAAAATGAAAATGTTTGTCAGAGAATTGTAAGTATTTTTTGTGAAGATTCTTGGATAACAAGAATTATGTTCCTACTAGGCAAAGTATATATTTAACTAGCATACTGTTTCCTCTGGCAAGCTATTTTGATATTGACGTTAAATTAGGTTAGCTAAATTATACATTATGACCAAAGGCAATATAACAAAATACATGTGGAATACATTGAAATACATGTTAGTCCATCAGCTTTGTTGAGAAATATGTCATGGGAGGTAGACAAATAATATTCTGAGTTTATTGCTGCTTTCAGAGTTAATGACCATAATAAAGGTAGTTTAGTTTGCTAGTTATCCATTAGTTTTGTTTTTAATAACTATTTTTTTTATTTGCAAAATGGTCTTCTGCTGAAAGCACATGCTTTTAATTTTTCATCTTCAATTAGCATTACTTTTCAGATTTTTACAAGGGGGGTATAAAGAGTGCTGGTTGAAAAAGTTTGTCTAAATGAATTCAGATGGACAATTCTAAATTTGCCAAAATAGGCTCATGTGAAAAATACCAGATCTCAGTTAGAAACTTAGAGTTATTTATATCATTCTTGTCCCACATAGTTTTGAACTCGGAACATTTTGGCCTGTTGTGACCGTTACCAGGCTGACTTCTGTGTCTTCAACCAGATGGATTATTGTTTAGACCATGGCGTTACAGGTTGAAAGGATAAATTACTGATTGTTGACTTCCTGCTCAATATCAGGTGTTACTCCCTCCCAGATCTTTCCTACGGCATGGAATTTAATTTCTTTGATCCTGTAAAAGAAAAGTAGAAAAGCATACTTTAATTGGAAAAAATGGTTTTACAAATAAAAAGTTTTTTTCATATTTGCATTACTTACAATGCATTTTTTTTGTCTTATAAATATGCTAATCTTTACAAGTTGCGTCTGGTATGACATATGGAATATAATTTTGTTTCAGTTCTTTGACATCAACCTAGTTACTGTTACATGAAAATGTAGGATTGGCAGGGAAAATTAGTATGTTCATTTGACATGATTCTTACAAGACTTTTGAGAAGTATCCAGAGTATTCATCTGTATTATAAGTAGACAGCTGTTTGATGAGGACTTGTAGAGTCTGTTAATTGTATGTTTGTTCCTTTTCAGACAGCATTTCTTTTGGGCCCATTTGGTCTGATGGAAAATCTGCAGATAAATACTTGTGAATAAAAGAACAAAGCTCAGTTAAACATATGTTTATATTTGAAATATTTTTATAAAAAGAGGATATTTACCTCAGAAGTAATTAAGATGATTTTCTTAGGGTGACGGAGCAGTGTCAAGTAAAAAAAAAAAAAAAGACAACAATGCAAAACAAGTTGAAAAGATTGCTTTAAATTGCTCCGTAATTTATCAGTCAAAGCTTAGCCACACATAAGCACAATATTGTATTGGGAAATGAAGCAAAATTAAACAATAAATTCATCTCTTAATTACTATTTTTTTTACTAGCATAGATCCAATGAATGAATAAATAACTGAACTAAATAATCTAAAAAAGCCCAGGGGAAAAAAAAAAAGTTAATTTTGTTGCCATGCTGCTATTTACATGGAATGAGATTATTTATTTATTTTTTAGTTTAGTGTATTCTAACTTTGTGGTTAATCTATCTCGGATCCCCATTTTACATGACTGCACAGAGATAACTTACTTATAAATAAAAAAAACTATGTCAGGTAACTCGGAATAGTCCAGCAGTAACAGTGCAGAGCTTAATTTGGTAACACTTTTCAGCCAGAGAAGTCCCATGTTCTTGACCCTACTCTCAGGGTCATGTTTGCAGTTTAAAATAGAAGTTACAAAAAATCCATAGTCAATATTGGAGGCGGGCATAGGAACCCAAGACTACTCCCTCTCCAGAATTTTCTGCTCAATATTACAAAGAGCTCCAGTCTAGTTTGCGTGTATATGCTTTTACCATTTCTTTTTAATTCAGTGATCCTTCTCTTTGAGTATGTACATGGGACAGCTTCAACTGCATAACAGAAATACTTCCAGCCTTGTCCTGTGGCATCCTGCTACAGGCATTTTTCTGGGAACAGGATACAGGAATTTCAGATTTGAACTCCTTGTGCTGAGGGACATGACCAAACTCACATTTTGATATCCTGGAGATAAAGATGCTGTCCTTGGAAAAACCGGTAGGCCTAGTTTTTTGTGCTGAAAGGCAATTGCAGAACCTAATACCACCTCTGTGCTGGTAAACAAAATGGACCGGGCTTGTGCTCTGCACCGAGGCCACATGGCATGATACAACCATATGTTGCACAGAACATAATATGATACATAATATGATAGAATCCATATATTAAATTCTTTTACCTACCAAAACAAGGTGAACAAATACATGCAAACTGTATGTCGGAAATACGTCCTAGACACACTAACCTGAAGGCATGTTCAGGCACTGTTTGGAAGACTAATAACTAAGAAGTTGTACCCAAACTGCGCAAGCAGATGTCTCAAAGTTAGGTATAGCATAAACCCTTTTGTGAGTCTATCTTATATCTTAAATGTTAGAATATATTAAAAAGAGAGGTGCTTTTATTGTTAAGTACTTTTTGTTCAAATTAGAAGCAATTGGGTTCCGTTATGTGGATACTTCTGCCTTTTCTTACAAACGTTGCTCCATCTTAACAAGAGATAAGCTCATTAAGCCAGGGAATGACAACTATAGGCTGTTTGACTTGACTCTTGGTATTAAAGATTTCTTTGCTAGAAAATGATAATGAAGAACATTTCCAAGAATTAATTTATTACACTTGGTTTTGGAAGGTTGATTTGATTATGATTTTAATTTAGCTAAATTCCATCCCCAAATCATTGAGCAAAGATTCCATACAATTTTATTAAAACTAATGAAATGAATGCTCTGTTTATAGGCCCAATTCAGTACGGTACTTCAGAAAAAGCTTAATTTCAAGTACATGAGAAGTGATATTATTGGTAAGTCAAGCATGCTTTATCTTACTGAAGTTGGATCATCATTTGTATTACAAAAAAACCCCCACTCATTTGATGTCTTTCATGGTGAAAAGTTCTGTAAATTATTCTTTGTAAATGGGAAACATCCTATTAGTCTTGCTTGGCTTTGCTCTAGATTTAAAAAAAAAAAAAAATTAAAAAAAAAGTGAGATTTTGAGTAGTGTGTAGAATTTCTTGTACTTTTGAGCCATTGAGCACAAATGTTACTTGTGCAAAAATGGGCAGGAACATCACTGAAGCTTTTTTTTTTTTTTTTTCTTCCTAAAGGTTTTGCCTCCATAGTAAGAGAGTCTTTTCTTTTTTTACACTGAACTCTCTACTCCAATTTCATCTTAACATGAAGTGATCTGCACTTAGGAGGATACAAACTTCAGCTGATGATAATTAACAGCTATCTAGGGGAACACATAGACTGTTAAGTTGTGGCTGTGGTTCACTTGCCAACTTTGCCTCTCTCAAATGAAGATTAGGTGTGTTACTGTCTAACTGTCAGAGCCTGGAGGACATTAATTCCAAACTGCTTTGATGAGCATCACCTGGCATCTCCACCCCCCCCCACATCCTCTGCCCCCAGAGCCCAATTTAGCCTCAGGGCTGGTGGCATAGTCCTTGTCTGAGCTCTGCTGTGGATGTTCCTTGCATCAGGCCTTTGGGTAGGTGACTTGTCCCCTTGGCTGTGTTGTTTGTGTCTGGTTAGTGCTGTTTCTGGCTGCATCAGCTTTTGTTTCTGAGGGGGCTCTCTGGGTATTGTTGTCTCATGGCTTGGTTAGAATTATCAGTGGGTTCTCCTACCTGCACCTGCATCTGCCTGCTGTGCCCCTGTGCTGGGGGCTTGCAGCCAGCGCTGGGGGGGTGCTGCTTGTGCTGGGGTTGCCCTTGCATCCTGGCTTGTTTTCCATTTAGGAAGAGCCAGCCCTTGGTGCTGCCTGTTGCTACTGAATATTCAGCATCCTGCTCCTGGATGAGTACCACAACGACCAGACTTTCTTAGTATCGTTGACCAATAGTTTTGTTCCTGTCCTCTTGCCTCAGTGGCAGGAACAGCAAACGCAGCTCTGTGGCACGGCTGTGGTTTCCTGGTACCAGTACGCCTTTCCAGCCACTCACCTCCACTCTTCAACCTCTTGGTTGTTGGTCCTTCTTGCCCGCCTTCCCTCGGGATCGTGATCTTCCCTAGTAATGCCTTCTTTATCATTGCTTTAAGGTTATAAGACTTGTCTGATCATCTGCTGCTCTGTGGCTGAATTAAATATGCTTGATTTTGAGTGTGTTTTCAAAAGGTAAACTAACTAAAATGCAGTGAAAAGGTAAAAGGGTGAGTGGGGGGTGGCTAGAAGGGTGGTTTTGAGGTTCAGCATTATATTCTCCTGGGCTATGGCAGGATCAGTCATACTAGTATGATTCTTGACAGATATTTATTTCATGTTCTTTCTAAACCCTTCAGTAAGGGAGATTGCAGAGGCTCTGTTGTCAGTCTCTTCACTACTTAACTATGCAAGTTGCAAAGACTATTTTCCTGAGCTCAGAGTCTAATTACTTTTGTTGCTACTAGTACTCTAGATTGCTCAAGTAGATGGTATTTCAGATACCTGCTATACAAAATCCTTTTCCATTTCATGGTTTTGATGACCTAGTGCTTCTTGAATTGAAATTTGAAGAGAATTGCGATATTGTTTATTAGTAAAGTAAGTGAAAATCCAAAATGTGTCCTCAATAGATTGTTCAGCCAAGTTTTGGGAAGTCATGAGAGTGCTGTAGAGGAGTTAACAATTAGGACTTTGGTTAATTAAAAGAAAAAAAGGCAAGACTTCCTGTAATCTTGTACATCTGCAGCCTTCTGCCAGAGAGGGGGTGATGAAGTTTTATACTCTTTTCAGAGTTGAATCTTTTCAGTCTGATGTGTTTTGTGTATGTAAAGTACTAGAACATCACTCTCCTTTCAGGGATCAGAAATCAGAATCCTTCAGTTCTGAACTCATGTGCTGAAAAGCATCAGCCTGCCCTGCCCGTGGCAGGGGGCACTTAAGAGAAAGTTCAGCAGGGAAGGAAATAACAATTTTCTTTATGGTGATATTGAGATGTAAAGCTGAAAATTTTAAAGTGTTCTACTTTTTCTGTCTTCTGGAAAGTGAAGTTTGCAGCCCAGCTATATGGTCAATGTATTGAATTGTAAATAATGTAGGAGATTTTAGTGTTCAATGCAAATTTTGCCCAAGCCATGCTTCCTATTTCAATGTTTTGTTACCTGTAGGGTTTAGTACAACCCCCGCCCGGAAGTAATTTTTTTGTTAAATAGCTGGTTTTACGTTCTCCAAAGAAAGCTGTTTGGAGAAGGGCTGGAGTCTTCATTTAAGGAGACATCAGAAAGCCAGAGAACCAAGATAAGTTTGGAATCCTACATTCTAGAGAACACTCAAGAGTAGGAGGAAGGTTCAAGGGAACTAGCAAATGGATGATCATTGTTTGCTTGTGTATTCATATTTCATACCTTCCTTAATGTGGCTGTTCCTCAGCTGGGAAGTTGTTTTGTGCTTTAGTTCTCAATTTAAGCTAGAGGATGCGAGCCGTATGTTGGAATGCCCCTGGGTTTGGAGCTCGGTGTGCGCGTTGTGTTGGTGTGCGTGCCATTCACCGCCCATCCGAGGGGCTAGGCTGCGAGCCCCGCACTCGCACTTCTGCTAAAGGCACTCAGAAGTCCTGAAACTGTCAAAAGAAAACGCACAGTTACTAGTTGTAGGAAGCCCGAAAAGCATCCGAGGCGGCGGCGCGATGGGTGCCGGCCGGGGGAAGCCGGAGCGGGCCCTGCCCGGAGCCGGCGGGGGGACGTGGCCGTGCTGCGGCCGGCAGCGCCACCAGAGGGCGCCCGAGGCCCGGGCGGGCCGCGCAGGCGGGCTGACATGGCGGCCTCGGAGCTGGGCCCCGCGGCCTGCGCCCTGCCTCGGGGAGCTCCGGGGCGCCTTCCCCTCCAGGGACGGGTCGTAGGGGCTGGAGTGCAGCCCAGGGGGAGGCAGGGCCCTTCCACGTAACTACGGAAGGGTGTTCTGGTTGATAACTATGCACCGCACGGCAGAAATACGAGGCTGTGCTTAAAGTTAGGGAGATGAAGGGTTTTGTGTAGTTTGTGTGAATAAGAACTTAAAATCTGAAAGAGGTCTCTTAAGATAATTTCTTCTTTTTTGAACTATGAAATGTATCCATCTTTTACCTTTGGTCCAAGAGCAGTATAGACTAATCCAACACATGAACCAAGGTAAATGATTTCCATCATAAAATAACTTTTTAATTGAGGAATGTGTAACCTGTTGAAGGACTTGATGCGGTAGGAACTACAGAAAATTATCTTGGTTACTTGGTAGTTTGTTGGCTGTCCAGCAACCTTGAGAGAAAAGGGTCCCCAGAAAATGGCCTTTATGTTTCAAAGGCAATAACATTTCAGGCAAGTTGCTCCACTACATCCACTATACAGCTGAGGTCCCAGTAACTTCATCAGGGTCAGAGTTTTATTGCAACTTGGCTTTTCTATTTTCCTTCATACATTTCTGACAGTTCGGATGAAACACACTGAAGGATATGGTTTATTTGCCTGCCTACGGGTGTCAAAATGAGCAAAGGTGCACTTGGAAAAGTGAAGCTCAATTAGTTGAAGATTTTTTTTTTTTTATTGATGGGCATCGAAGCTGTGACTGAGAGAACCAACCATGAGAACTTGTGTATTTATCTGAAGTGTTTCTGAAGATTGAGAAGAAGCATTGCCAGAGACATGACTAATCCCCAGTCAGAGTGTGCACAAATGTGCACACATACAGCAAGTTAAAGCATTTGTCAGGATAAACAGTTGCAGCATCAAACAGCTTTGCTTCATTTGTACATAAACATTTTAATTATCATAATGACATCAGGTAGCTTTAATAAGATTTACCTTTATATTAAAATACTTAGAAATATATATATTTCAAACTGTAATATGTGGAATGCTTAAATAAATCTACTTTTCTCACGTTTAAGACAAAAACAATTTAGAAGCCTTCAATTCAAAAAAGAAAAAAAAAGAAATACATTGTTTTTTAAGCAATAACATTACAGTGCTTATGAAGGCCCTTGTTTTCAGTAAGTATTGTGTTTGATATTTAACCTCAGAGGTTTTCCTGTCTACAGCAAGAGAAGAGACGAAGAAAGCCTGTGTTGGTGGTCAAGTTTTTAATAATACCTCTCTTTGCCTTGTATCGACTTAAATTATCAGATCTCCTGTACTCTCTAGTTGAGTAGAATGTCTCTGAAAAGCAGAAAAGGTTTTTTTTATTATGGAATAGCAGTTGAACCTTAGACAAAAGTTAAATAAAACTTGTTCAATGCTATTGTTTTGCTGTGCTTAACCTCATCGTTTCTGCAGTAGACTTGTAATGTGCAGCAAAAGGTCTTTTGAAGTATTGCATAGCAAAACACATTCCATACATCGGTCTTTGAGAACTTAAAATGTTGTATATAGCATAGTTTCTTTTCCTGAAATCTGGCTATTCCCCAAACAAGAGAAGGTATGACATTTTCTGTACAAGGAACTGATGCAGTAAGGCTGTTCTCCACATAGCTATATACAAAATGGCTGGGCATGTTTTCAGTGCATCTGTCATCTAGCAGAAGTTAGGTGACTTCATTTATAAATTTATTAGAGCTTAGGCATGTGGTTTACATCCAGTTGTAAATGTTAGGTAAGGGACTGATGTTAGAGCCATACTTAGGAAGATTCAGCCTCCTGGCTAGACAAGTAATTAGTACATTATGTGTGGGCTGGTTTTGGTCTGTTTCAGATGACACCTCAATTTTTTTTTTTTTACATAACTTGTTACCGTTGTGATAATAACTCTTTATACAGCTTCTGTTTGGGTCAGATTTGTCAAGGGTTAACCTGACGTGTTGGAAGTATGATGGCTCTAGTTGCTGCTTATGGGAATTCCGAAGAGTTACCATGAGGGTATAATTTTCCAGCCTCTGTGTTCTCCTCTTTTACTTCTGAAGTGGTAAAGGGCGAACAGCATTTCTACTTGGTTTCAGGAAAGCAATGTGCGACAGCAAGACTTCAATGTTTTTTTTTTGAAGTGTTAATTGAATTGAATTCTTTTACCTTCCTGATTAAGGAAAAGGTTACTAATACAAGTCTGGTGTTAGTGATGCAGAGGTGATTCATGTACCGGCATTCTGAATTTTTACTTCTTGGTTCTGAAACTGACTGTCACACCTAAAGAAGCTCTGCTATTTGCCTTGCTTATCCCCCTCTAAATATCTTGCATCTGGTGACAGACAACATTCCATGGAGTTGAATTCAGTATCTCAGCTGCATGTTCTGCTCTGCCTCTTTTTATCTTATCTTTGAGTATTATGGTGGTGTGTGACCACTGAACAATTTGTCATGAATTGACAAAAAAAAAAAAAACTCTTGAAATCTGAGTGCAATACACAATTAGTGTGCATTAGAATTTGGAACTGTGATGTATAGAAAAGCATTATTTAGTGAAGAACTAAGATTGAGCAATTCAACATCATATACTTCCTCTTTTTTTTTTAAGTTAACAGTATATTTTTTTTAATCCCAATAACTTTGTTTTGTCATCTAGTTCTGTTGTTTGTTTAACCTCATATAAGCTTCCTATCTTTTATGTACTGGACATCAAGTGTGAAACTGGCAGTATTAATGAAGTGCAAAAGCTAATTTACTATATTTTGTCTGAATTTAGCCTGGCGCCCACTCAAGTGAGGAATTAATCTTGGATATATGATGGTATATAATGGTATTGCGCTTGGGAGCAGTGCAGTTACATATCTCTTTTATTTAATTATCATGTCAAAGAGGAGAGCAGTCTCCCTTTTCATGTGGTGTAGTAAGGTTATGTCTTGAGTTTTCCGTGCATACAAAATGGAGCATAATTTTACTGTAGGATTGAGAAATCAGGGGACAGAGCACATATAGTGTTGGAGCAATGTGAAATTAAATTTTTCAATACAAAAATTTCCACTTGCTATTTGAAGATGGAGAGGAGCTGATAAAAGTTTATTGTAATGCCAAGGATGCAGAAGTGAAGATAAGAGACAGTCTAGAAGAGCATAATAGCTTGTAACTAAAGGGGGAGGGAAAGATAAGGAAAGAGACTTGGTTCATAGGTCTGGGATCTTTTCCATATTGCCTGTTCATTTTGTGTTAACAGTAAGTGTCCTCTCAAACTGATTGGGACAATGTATTGGAATGAGCACTAGTCAAAATGTCCTGTATAAAAATAATTGGCTAAATAACATGTTGCATGCTTAACAGCTGTTTATTTGCCTACAATTAATATTTGTAAGAATTATTATTTTTTTTAATGTACAAGTTGTTGCTAATTGTGTGTGTGGGGAACTCAGCTTCAGGAATGCCACCAGACTTTTAAAATAATGCTTCCCAACACTTTGTTCCAGAGTTCAGATGGACAGCTAATCTGTGTTGAGGTCCTTCAAAAAATATGCAGAATAATGCTGTACAATATCTCTACTCTTTATTCTGTTAAATCCTGCTTTAAATTGTTTGGACGGCGAAGAAACGTGGGGGGAAATTAATTTTACTGGTGCTTTCTATTTCCCCATTTCCTGCAAACATCCATGGTAGTCACACCACTACTTATTCCTGTGCTATAGGTGACTTTTCTTGTTGTTGTTGTTACATGACAACTACCCTTTTAGTTTAGTTCAATTTAAGAGTTAATTTTGATAACTGGAAAACTCTTGTGCTGATAAATGATGTGATGCGTTTCATTCTTACTTGACTAATCACTGATTAAAGGTGAAGGATTTTACAACTTTCACATTTCAAGACTGTCCTGAAGACCAGATGGGGCAGTGGGTTAACTGTGCTATTAGATCACAGGAATGGTTATGCATATGCTTGTGATATCAGTATTTATCAGTTATAGACCTAAGGGAGTCAGTGTGTTTGCTGAAGACCAAGTGGCAGTGCTGGATGAGAAGCTGAACCCTTCCCAGCTGCAAGAAGTAATCTCCAGCCTTTTGGCCCTCTTGTACAAGGAGGTTGGTGTGCACTTAAACAACCTAAACAGTGGTCCTGGAAGAAGTTCTTTGCTCAAGTTCGTGATTCATTGCAGTTGTGTGTGTAAAAGAAAATAGAAATCATAGGTAGAAGAAAGAAATGGTCGTGGGGCAATACGGCTATATCCCTGGCAGGAAGTTATTTGGAAAAAGAAGCTAATTTCTAATTAGAGAGACTGAAGCTCTAAATGAGGACTGCAGTTTCTTTGTTCTGCTCAAGAAGAAGATACTTGATGTGTATATATGCTGTTCTTATAAATAGACAATTGCTTCACAAACGTATCTGACTCATCTCAACAACTTCTTCCTGCAACCAGAAACAACAAGGCAAGGAATACCCAACCATACAGGAAAAGGGGGCAGCTATGTACTCTTTGAGCAAACATCCACTTCAGAAGAAAGTAAGTTTGTTGTGATTTACTAAGTATCATAGTTTCCTTTAGTAAGTAACCTAGTTTCCTCAGACTGACGCTGTCTGACATAGCTTCAGAACTCAGGAATCAAAGAATATGCAATGTCCTGATATAAAGATTTATAAATCTGTAGAAAAATGTCGAACTTTATTCTCACTAACAAGCAGAGAAAGATTTGAATTCTTCTACTGTCCTTAACAACAAATCTTGCAATAGCTTTTTAGCTAGGTAACCTACAGTTCTGCAAACTGGTAGGCAAAAATAACAGCTCATTTAGGTGAGTTTTGACTTCTGATGCTGAAACAGATGAAGTGTTACTTAGTTCGAAGCTTAATTGTGTTGTGAATACATGAGATATGGGAAAGCACTTGAGGTAGTGATTGCATAGATAAAACGCAGTTGCAAGCCCCTTTTCTCATTTCATAACCTTTTTGGTCACAAGGTATCCTTAGGCAGTTCAGACTAAGCGAAGGAGCTCTTAGTTTGGATGTTAGGAGAAATTTCATTACTCAAAGGGTTGTGTGGTATTGGAACAGGCTGCCCAGGGAAGTCACCATCCCTGGAGGTCTTCAAGAAATATGTAGAACTTAGTAGCATGGTTTAGTGGTGGACTAAAGTACTAGATTAAGGGTTGGACTAGGTGATTTTAGAGGCTTTTTCTAACTTGAATGATTCTATGATTAGTACCCTATTTAATGATAACTGAAACAGTAGAAGACACTGCCTGGAGTACAAGCCTATGGGTCTGGGTTAGTTTGAGAGCCAAACTTTGTGTATTTGTTTTTTTTTTTTCTGGAACCTGGAAGACTTTGCACACTATTGAATTTTAAAAAGATAGGGCAAAAGATAGACTTAGTTCAGTCTTAAAGCTAGTGAACTGTAACAAATGAGAATAGCTAGGCTTTGTACACCCAGTGTTCAAGATCTTCAGAAGACACGGGAGTTTATTGCATCCTCTATGTTGAAATGTTCCCTACTACATAAGTAAACATCTTCCCCATCTGCTCTCTCAGAAAGATGATGAAATATAAAGTCAAAAATAATAAAAACAATGCCATTTATTTAAAGATGCTTAGGAATGTGTATATAATTTACTATTCTGTACTCTTTTGAGTTGGTCTGAACAGTAGTTGTAATGCTGGGGGGGAGGGAGGGAATAGAAGGCAAAACCTTGGGGGGGGGGGGGGTAAACAACACAAATGTCCACAAGCAGTATTCTGATAGTAATCACATAACATGTCACTTCTAACACTTTTTATAAGTTTTCTATTTAGTTTATTCTTTCACATCAGAATTGTTATTAAAATATCATACTTAGATCATTCATTTCTTAGGACCATTCACAGCAGTGCTGGTAGTAATCAAACAACAATACATTTTGTATTGACCCTTTTTAATATAATTACTATATTCCATGAGTCAAGTTGCAAAACTGGTAACCCTTAAAAATAGTATCCAATAGAAAAGTTAAGGAAAGCATCAGTTTCAAACTGAAAACAAAGTTTGTTTTGCATGGCTTCCAAAGGTGTTGCTTGATAGCCTAGTCATTAGAAGAGTACATCGGTTTCCTCAGTGCATGGGTTTTGTGAAATGTTATTTTTCACCATGGGAATTATCAGACAGAGCTGCATTCCAGACAGCTGGGCAGATGGTTCTTTCTTTTCAAACTGGGTTGTGGCAACAAAGAGAGACAGCTATACAAATGTTAACCCCTAAGGGATAGAAAAATCTCTGTCAGTCCCTTCCACCCCTATACTGCATGTTTGAAAAGAAAAGCAAAATGGCAAATTAGACCTAATTACCGAACAGTATTCTATTTTTAGAAATGTAAGTTTCCAAACATAGCCTTAAAAACCAACAACTGTTTAGAAATATTAGGCAGTTGATTACCTGTCGTTTAACATGTAGGTAATGAAGTACAAAACCTCAAATTGCCTTAGGTCAAGTATGCATCAATTGCAGCATCAAAAAAATGCTAATATATATGTAAGAGAGGCAGTTCATAACAGTGCAAATCTGTTTTGTGCCTGGGCTGTAAATATTTTCTGGTTATAATTAATTTGATCTTATATAAATTAATTCAATCTTATATATTTACTAAGGTGGGAAGTTTGAAGCCTATTGCCTAAAAATAATTACTTTAAGAATTAGTCATTAAAAACTAAGAATCTTGGAAAAAAATGTACCAAGAATTACAGAATATACCTTTGAGTGTCAGGATTTAGTTTTATTTGTAAGACTATAATTTAAAAATGGCAATTTCATTCTTTGAAATTTTTTGGCCTTTAAGATGTTTCAGATTTTGTTTTGTTTCCATTCTAATGAACGTTATCATTGTTCCTAGTTTAGAGAATACAAAAAAAAATGGTAGAATTTAGAAATGTAGTCTGAAGAATCTGAAGAGTTTTTTTTGATTTTTATTTGTGGCTAAATTCCTATCTCACTGGAGTTCCTCTGAATTTTGTTATTTATTTAAACAGGGCAGATAATCTTTAACGTTCCCCCGCATATGTGCCTACAGCACCTATATGTTTATATCGGAAATGCTAATAAGAAATGTGGAGTTGAAGAAGTAGGAACAAAAAAAAATATATTGAGAACAGAGTTTGAGAATCTGGGATATTTCAGAACACTTAAACCCTACACTAGTAACTGAGTTTCACGGAATGATGTCTGTGCGTTTTGAGGTCACAGGATAACTTACTCCATCACAAGTACTAACTTCAGTTTGTGCTTGTGCTTCTTCCCTGTGCATATGTTGATTTTTGTCTCTTTAAGACTATGAATATTGGCCCAACAATAACAGACTGAGAAACTCTAGGAATCTGTTTTTTCCAGAATGAGGCAAAACTTCAGAAGTCAGAATAAAATAGAGAGCACTTAGAGTTGGATGGTATTGCAGTCATGCTTCCTTGGTTTTCATTTCATTTGAGAGATATCAGTCTTATTACTATGCTAGTTGTCTGATAATAAGAATTCCATATATTAGCCTATTCAATTTCCACTTTCTACATCTCCTATAGCAATTGCATATTCATTCAAATTTTTGAAAGATAGACTTTGCAGGGTGGAGAAGTTATTTTTGTATTCAGATGCTCATGTCATAATTTACTTCTTGAAATGTTTCTAATCTAAACTTAAACCCTGAACTTTTAAAACAAAAGTTATGTTGATGAAGAAAGTTGACGCTTCATTTGTTTGCAGTGTTCAATTAATTGAAAGTATAAATCTTTGACTTATGCTGCTTCTGTCACTTTGGATTTAGCTATTTAGCTCAGAAATAAATAAGGAAGACTGTAGGTGTTGTGAAGCTTAAAAATAGCTGCGGCTAGCTATTCTAGGTTAATTCACAGTAAAAAGCTAAATTTAAAATGCTAAAAAAAATAAGATGGTATGGATAAATTGCAAAGTAAGCTTATGTAAATGTTACTTACTGTTAGTATGATGGAGGAGGGTTTATTGTTGGAATTAATGATTTGGATAGAAGCTCAAGTTATGTATAGATGCAATAAAGATTTTTTGAAAGACAAAATCTAGTTAAAACCTTATTTACAGAAAACTGAAGAACACAACTGACTTCTAGTTTTAGCTTTATGTTGGTTAGTTTAAATTTCATCCTTACTCTTGTTTTAATGCTTCGTTTAAGTTTTCTCTCTTTTTATTGCGCTTTTTTCACTGTTATTATCACAAATATTTTTTTCCCTTTTTTTTTGTTTCTGGATTCCGCTAGCCTTGATAACAGCTATAGTACCCTTAGTCCCTCTAAAAGTTAATATATGAATTATAATGTGCTAGTAATTCAAGATGACGGGTAGAATGTGAAATCCAGGCAATTAAATGCAAGAAACATTCTGTATTGCTAACGTTCCTCTACAGTGCTTGCTTTACACCTCACTTCTTAGCCTCATGACTGTATAGCACAGGAGGTAATCCTGTAGCGTTTGGGTGGTTTGGATGTCCCAGCTGCATCATGTGTGATGTGTAGCCCTGGGATTGCTCAGTCAGCTCGTGGATAATCTAAATTCCAAGTTTTTCAAGAAAGTGAACCAACGCAGAGTACTGAGGCTTGGATTCACCTGGGGCCTGTCCACAGGTGGTCTTTGTGGGTTTCACAGCCTTTAATATTTGACTGATATGTTTTCTTCTTACCAGACATTTTTACCTTGGGTGGAGTGGCACCTGTCCCCACTAGAACTCTATAACCCTCAGTAAAATCTCTGTAAAACTTCCCTCCTTTGCTAAGCGTGGATGGTCCACAGGCTGGCACCGCAGCTCACCACAGCTGTAATTGTGCACTGGGGCTGAAAGCACACACCAGAACTGGACGTTTTCCGCACCCATGCGGTTACTCTTTCAACAGCTCTATCCTTAATAGCCTCTTGGTTATTTCACCTTGATAAATTATTGGTTTTGGTGGTGGTGACTTTTTTTTAAGTGTAGTCTCTTTTCTGCTCCAAAACAAACTTGAACACTTGCTTATCTTGCATCGGAATGGGTCTGGGCAGACCAGGCCATGCATTAGCTCTGAGATGATGCAAATGCTCTGCCACCATTCCAATTCTTGCTGCAATTCTAATAGTCCCATCAGAATACAAAGAACAGGAAGAGGAGGAACACCTAAGGAGGCTAAAACACTTTCTCAGATGCTTTTCTTTCAGATGGTCAAAAATTGCCTCTGACAAGATGATATATGGGGGTAAATATAAGTGATTGTTGTGTACACTGTTACCGCAGTAGTTACTGTACTTTTTTAATTTGCGTATTTTTAATTTACTTTTGGAGAAAATGAATCTGAAGTGTTCCATCAGCTCATTTCCAATTTTATTTGGTTATGTTAGTTACAACTGAGAATTCATATTTAATGTAAGACACATCATAAATACTAATAGATTTGTTCTGCTAGCAAATATTTCAAATCAAAGTGTTTGAGTTTTGGATGTGATTATATTCTCTCTTGAATACGTAGGAACAATTATGTGTTATTCCATTTGAAACACTGCAGAAATTCAAGTATGAATAAAATAGACTTAATGTAATATCAAACATATTATAGAGAAGTATTTTATTTAAAAAAAAAAAACACCTGCAGTGTTAAATAATTTTAATGATCAGTGAATCTTTGATTGTTTTGGACACTGCTGCTTAACTGTTTTTATTTAGACAGCCAATTTGACATTATTTTTGCCTGCCTGCTCATTTTTTATTGCAAAAATAATTTCTGCAAACTTCTTGTCAGCATGTTTTGATAATACATTCTGAATTTGATTTAACTCATGGTAGCAGTAACTAGTAGCTAGCCTTTTCTTTTGCTCTCCCATTTTCAGTCAATTTTCTTCTTTATATATAGTAGATCTGTTGGCTGTGAAAGTGCCTCTTTAAGATGGAATTGTCAGCTTGCTTACACTTGATCTTTTCCTCTCCTGGCCTTGGCCTACAGTAAAGTAATCTCAGATGAAATGACACCGGATAGTATTCTTTACGTATTTATGTTTTTCATTTCTGATTTCTGCAGTGTTTTTTATGCTCTAATGCTGCAAATCTGTGAATTGCTCCTGTTTCTGTTGAAGTAGAATTTAGGCTAAGTTTCTGGTGAAATTAGTTGGGGCAGGGCAGTGTATAGAAATTGGAGTAGCTTTCTCTACCTGGAAGAATAACTTCAGCACCTGTAGCAATTACTAAGTATAGTGCCTTCTGAAAGAAAGAAAGCACAAGCATCTGCTTTCTAGATGATCTTCAGACTCTTTGCTCTCTAACCTTTCACTTGTCTTCAAGTGTTCCCTACTACAAGCCATAGTTTCTTCTTTTTACTGTGTGATGGTTACCAAGAGTGTCTTTGATTTCTTTGTTATATCCTAAAACATTAAAAAGTAGTGCACGTTGTTGAATAGAGAAAGTGGAGAACTGGTCCTAAATTGTGCTGCACAGTGGCCTACAAAGGGGTGGTTAGAGTTATGAGCAAGGCGGTGGTGGGGTGTGTGGTGGTATGGTTGTATGCTTGCTGCACTGAAGAGAAAACATGAACCTCTGTTTTCCTGGCTGTCAGTGCTGGGGCAAACTGTTCCACGATGCCTATATCTGGTTTGGGTAACTCTCTGTAAGCTTCTGATTCTTGATTTTTGAGACCCCATTATAAGAGCTTACCCTTAACTTCACTCAAATAAATAGAAATGCTCTTCTTGAATCACTTTGATTTGTGGTTCACAATCCAGTTAGAAACCAATTGGAAATGATAACAGAGTTTTTATTTCAGACCTCTAGTTAAAAATAATGAGTAGTTCAACTTACATTCTTTTGATACATGTATGCGGTGTTTTTTTAATAAAAAGGTTGAGTATTGTAGCAGCGAATGATGGCTGATTGTACTGTGCAATAGAACTTCAATCTGTTTTTTTTCCCCATTTGAGAACAATGCAGAATTAGGACTGTTGCTTAGAAAAGTTTATAGTATACTTCTGAATGGGGGAAAATGTAGTTCACCTGGCGACTGCTGGCTTCTGGGGAGAAGGCTTGGCCTGCAACCAAGCCAGTGTGTTGTATTTCATCCGACTCTTTGCAACTGGGAAAGCGCTAATGAAAGATTTTTCCAGTACCTTTAGTTTTCTGTAATCAAGTTGTCATATAGACATCTTATCTTTATTTGGATAACTTAATATTAAATCTCCTTTTTCTTGTGCTGCTTTATTTAGTACTCTTGGAGTTTCTAGAGATGGTGAGCTACCTTTTTCATTGTAAACAGATTGAACCTTGATAAATATAAAGGGAGATCAATGTTTTTTAATTAAAAAAAATGAACTGTAAAGAAAAAAATACACGAAATTCCCACTGAAAGAATAGCAACTTCTTGGATGAGGGAGAGTTTTCACTAGGGTTGTTCTCATTTGTTGCATCTAAAATTAGGGATCTAGAAAAAAACTCAAGACTCAGCTACGTTTCAAGAAATATTTTTTACCTGCTGTTAGCGTAAGTTTATGGAAGCTCACATGTACAACGTGTACATTCAAAACTCTTTAAATTCCCAAAATTGGTCAGCTATGAATGGCTTTCAAGAGGATCCAAAATGTTAAACATCAGAGATGCTGACAGACAAAATTGTTCATCTAAAACCTGGGTCTTAAATTAAATTTTGAGAATCTTGTTGCTTTGAGATGCTTTTTTTTTTTTAAGTTATGTCATGGGTGTGAATTTTCCATATAAGTGCCTTTTCCCCTTTTTTAACTTTTAATGATGGAGAAGAAAGTATGGAAATCCTTGTAGTTTACCACTTCAGTAAGTGAGGTAAACCTTATTCTCTTGTGCAAATGTCATCTTGTGCTAAATTTCTAGAGTTTTGACATTACCCAGAGAGAAACGCTTTTGGGGATAAAATTTTCCTACTTCGGCCTGTCTTCTGAAATGTTAATGGTAAAAGCAAGACTGTTTCTGAGCAACAGTTGACCTCTTAAAAATACAGCTGCTTGGGAAAAAAAATACCCAATAAAAGCATCTTGTGGAGGGGCTAGACGCATCAGAAAATACCACTGGAGTAAGAGAAAATGTCAGTTCTAATAGCACTTTGGTTTTACTGGCTCCAGGTCCCTATATTTGCTTCTGAAGTCTTATGCTGAATGATGGAGGCACTGGATGAGAACGTGAATATTGCACTAAGGTGTTCATTCCCGGAATGAATAGCTTCTGGTTATGTTCTTTGAGGGCATGTGTTTCTCAACTATGAATCTATGCAGCATTCTGGTTTATCCGTAGATAACGAATCTGAACACTGCATGTTGCCCTTCTTTGGAAGCTTCATAATGTTTCAGCTTTGGAAAAAAAAATAAAGAAAATAGTAAGCATGCAAGCAAGTCTAAGGAGAAATCAACATAAGCTAAAAGGAGATAATGTAGAAGCTTAGGCAAAGAAGTTCAGAATGTGTCATTAGAGATCTTCCTTTCTTTGAAAAGCCTTTTATTTGAGAGCAGTACTGCAGAAATTGAGTTCTCAATGAATACACTGATGGCAAAAAGTTGATTTTGTTGTAGTTAATATTTAAAATCACACATTTCAAAATGAAGATACTTGCTTTACTCAAGTAACAAAATTAGATAAAACTGGTAAGTCTTAGCAAAAGATACGATGATATTTGCAGAGAGAAGGCTTTTCTCAGAAGAAAGCAATCTGACAAGAAAATTAATTCATCCCAGAGAAGGAATCATGAGACACTGGCAGCAAAGTGCCTCGAAAAAGTGAGATCTTGAAGACGCTTCATTTGCAGGCAGTGAATCTATTCAACTAGGCTGAGTGCTTTGTTCTTGCAATCAGAACAGTCCTTAGAAGAAGCTAAGTAGAAAGGAGAAATTCACCAAGTAGGGAACAATCTTGCTAGGTGAAGTCTTTCTCCTTTCTGAAGTGCTTGAGTGTACAGTCAGGGAGAGAATAGTCCAAGAAATAGATTTTTGAACAACAGAAAAACAGGAAAGCTGTCTGAATTCCCTAGCTGTTTCTCCCACCTCTCATTCCTTTCCATTAGTTCAGTAGAAGACAGGCATAAACTCTCAAGTGCAGAATTTCATTAAGCTTGTTTGTGCCAAGTAGAAGCTCAACACCTTGGTAGAACACGTGCAAACATCATCGGTCAACAAGGAATTGCAAACACAATGATGTATCCTGAGTTCTATGAACTGTAGTATCTCGCCTCGTTTAGGAGTTGAGTGCTGCTGGTCTTTAAACCTAAAGTAAAATGAAGCTGTGTAGCCAAAAAGAATAATGTTAGACGTCATTTGATTTGCCAGGGTTGTAAGATTTGATTCAAGCCCTGTTGTACTGTATGAATCTGATTACTTGAAGGTGACACCAAATACGTGATATTTTGCTACATGTGAGTGTCATTTAGTCTTATGTTGGTATAACTTAACTGATTTGAGGACATCAATTTTTATCTAAAGGTGCAAGAAGGGGGGGGAAATGTTTGAGTTTAGTACAATCACACTAAAACTATTAAACATTTTTATAGAATTTAGTGATTATGGATTCATAGGAGTATAAAGTTGCTGATTTCTACCTGCTGGCATTGTACTTTGTATTCTAAGGTAATAAGGAAATAGGCTTTCTGCCTTAACATTCTTTACATTTATGAATATATATATAAATGAATGAATTTTAGTGGCCTCTACAAGGACAGTGAAGAGGCTATGATAGCATTGATCCGGGGACCTCAGAGCTTTATGGAAATGTTATTTGATGGTATGCGATTAAAACACAGACCTTAGGGCTAGAGTTTGTGGGAGGTGAAGTCAAGTTTCAAAGACATAAGAGCTTGCTTAAAATATACAATCAGTACTTTTTGTGAACTTAGCACTCATTTTTCCTTGCTTGTAGTCCAAACTCAATAATATGATGAAAAAAATATTGTTGAACGTATCATTGAATTATTGCTGCTCACGATTTATTGACACTCAAAACGGCATCTATAAGTCTTCATCTGAAGACTACAGTTCTTTATATAAAATAGAAATTTCTTTTTTTTATATATAGTTTGCATATTTTAAATCTCTTACTCTTGAGAGAGTGGGTAAATTTTTTTTGACTCACGCAAAGAGTCATTGCTGCTTGATAAGTTTTCTACATGATAGTATGCTGAAAACATCAGTCAAAATCATGGTGTTGTAGATGTCAGTAATATATGAATTATGCATTTTATTGTTAAGTGGACAAGTGCAAAAGGCAGAAAAAATGGTGAGGATCAGATCTGGTTATATTTATAGCACAAAGAAAATGGAAACTCTGAAATGAGCAGATGTAGGCAAACCGAAAGGTCACAGGATAAACTTAAGTTCAGAAATATATTGCCTCTCAGCAAAACATTTCATGGAGCGTTTACTGAAACAGCTTTATTTCAAATTGAACAATGAAATTTTTATTAGCTACTAACTCTATCATGCTAATTAGTAACTCCGTACTGGTAAAGTGATTCCCTAAGTCAGTCTGTCAGTTTGCACTGCCTACTTAATGAATGATCCTTAGAAGTACATCAGATTAAAGTGTTGGTTTTAAGTACTTAAAAAATACATGCTCTTTACATGTTTTTTCAGATTTTGAAAAATCTGAGGCCAATATACCTCATGCACTTCAATCTTAACTTTTAGATCAACAAAATAACTAATAAAACAGTCTTCAACCTTTCTGTTAGTAAGTCTTATTTTGGGGCTCAAAAATCAACATAAAACTTAGTGAAAATTAATCATACTGTTTGACCAACTAAAAAACTGATGACCAGAAAGCTGGAGAATGCAACTTAATTTTTTTTGCATAAATGCTATAAACACAATACCCTTTTATATTCCAGAAAATAAGGTGTCTGTAGTAAATCATTGACCCTCGTATTCCCAGGCAAATATCTGTGTAGTTGATACTTCAATTTTAATTATAGTAACACAGTAATTTTTCTCTTACTATTATTTTAGTAGTACCCCAATGATTTTCTTATTCCTGTAAGGGGGGGAGAGTGAAGGCTTTTATGATTGAGTCTTTTTCTTTTATTTTTTTAAATTAAAAGAAAAGATGAATAGGTAGCAAACTAACAGAAAGGGCAGCGGAAAAATTCACGAGAGACTTCCTGTCTCTCCAGTCTTTCAATGTAAACTTATTGATTTTTCTCAAGTTTGCATCTTCTGCTAGAGAGCCAGATGTCATCTTTACATAATTATGTATGCATCTTCTAATTTATTTCTGGAAACAATGTTAACTACAAGATTTAGTTCTTCAGCTTTACTATATGATGTACTAAATTATATATTCATAGAGATATTAAATTTAGATGAATGCTTTCTCTGGCTTCCTTTACCCTTGTTTAGACATATTGACTGCTCTAGGGCCTTGAAGGTACTTGATTCAGCTTTGGAGCAAGTACTAATTTTCAGAAAACAAACTGACAGGTAAGCATAAAATTAATTTTCTGTATTAATTGCAGAGGGTCAAAGTCTTGCTGATATAAATATAGCATTATGCAGGATCAGGATTCCTCGGCTTATCCTGCTTTTTTTCTTCCTGGAATTGTGTTGCTTTCATTCCCCCAGACAAATATCTATACATTTATCTGTTTTATATATTTTTGGGAGAAAGTATGCATACATGCACACATATATTTACACGTGTATCTCTCTTGTATTTGCGTGGTATTTCTGGATACAGCTACTGCTTGGTAGTCAGTTTGCTGCCTGCCAGACAATCCCAGCACATCAGCTGTGCTCGTTGGAAAAGCCGTTGGATATCACTGGACTCCTTGTGCAGCTTCAGTATTTCCTGTGTGGGAAGTCTGATATTTTGGGAACTTTTATGGATGACCTCTGCCTGTGTTTGAGTCTTGCATATTAAGCAAGTTCAGAATTTCTGGGAAGCTTTGAAATGACTACGAACGGGCTGTACAGCGAATGTCTGCATCGTTCCGCCTGGAAGACTCTGTGGGGCTTAACGGAGCTGGCCGTGATATATCTATAAGTATACGGCCCGCATACTTTACATCTGAAATTGTTAGTGGAGGTGAAACATTACTGCTAGTCAAGGAAGACTTCCGTAGAGATACAGTACAACTGTATTAACTATGAACCAGTGCTTCTATGGAAATGTTGGCCTAAACCTTTAGTTAAATGGATAGTTGTAATAATGCACTGCATGAACACTGAAGTTGTTTTTAGGGAAAGGATTTCAGTTTTGTTCCATAGTTTAGGCAGTGAACCCTGATTTATTGCTCATCTATAAGGCTCACTTTTGTTAGTATTCATGCCTAATGGTCTTAATCAACAGCAATGTAAAATTGTGTATGGTATGCATTGCTGTTTTCTGAAGTCAAAGGCTTTAGCACAGGTTGTTCTGCGTTATTGTAACTTTGCCTTTTCTTGGAGTATTTGTTTATAATTGTTTACATTACATATTAATATGTGTTTTAAAGAATGGCGCTTGCGTTATCAAGATGTAATAATTACAAAAGACATAGTTAGACATGTACATAATAAAATATGTGAATACCTTTGTAGAGTTTGGTACCATATAAGCCTTCCAGATATTAAAATATAATGCTTCATTTTTCCTGCTTTCGTAGCAAATTCTAATATTATGCAAATTGGGTTTTGGTACTCAAATATTGTCTGAAAATGTCAATCTGCTCTTGAACATATGATTGATAAACATTAGTGCGATAACACAGTTGTTTTTGCTTGAGATGAGTATAGCCATAGGAGGAAGAATGATAAATGGTAAAAGATGAGGTATCTTTAAGAAAACTTCCTTTCTAGTACTCCTTCATTCACTGACATGAACGAAGTTTTTTGTCTGTGGGAAATGAGGATACATTTTTAGCAACAGGAGTAAATGGGAAAAATAGTGACTTCTTAAAAACTATCTGGAGGGAAAATAAAATACCAAGAGTTTCAAATGTGTAGAATTTTTTGGATGTATTTGAATCAGTAGTTTTACCCGAAGTTGAGTTAATCAGTAACATTGCTTTATGATATTACCATTCCATTCTGTTTACTCCTATGCTTCCTCACCTTGTCCCTCTAGACGTGTGCCTATAGCTATTTCTGGGAGCGCGCTCTGAACTGAATCAGGGAGCTGATTTGTTTTAATCAAACTCTTCTCCCCCCCTTGGATTAGTTCCTGTCATTCCCAATGCAGCCATAGCAGCAGTTGTGAAGGGCAGGATGGGAACAAGTAGAGTAGGAGGAATGGAAAATCCTTAAGTCAGCATTGTTACTGAGGAAAAGGTATGTGGAACCTTACCCTTATTTTAAATATCCCAAGTTCTTTTGGTAATTGCAGGCTCGGTAAGCTAACTCACAAGTCAGCAGCACATATAATGTTTAAAAAAAAAAAAAGGAATAAAAAGGAATTATCGACTAAAAAGATTAACAACAGTTTTTTCACACTCATTCTGGGCAAAGGCAAAAACCAGGAGTGTAGGGCAGTATTTAACAAGAAATAAATATTCTTTTTGATTGTGGCAGTGATTTTAAAAAACAGTGACCAAAAAAAAACCAAACCAAAACAGTGGCTTAAACTAGTTTTCCCTCATGATTTTTATGGGGATTC
Organism: Anser brachyrhynchus; assembly: GCF_964034855.1. Taxonomy (NCBI): domain Eukaryota; kingdom Metazoa; phylum Chordata; class Aves; order Anseriformes; family Anatidae; genus Anser; species Anser brachyrhynchus. The sequence goes on from NC_137733.1 coordinate 13,540,398, forward strand.
ACAGTAAATAAAACAATTTGAACATCGTGAAAGCTATTAGATCAGTGGTCTCTAAGCTAACATATGAGCAAAATCTCTTGTCATAATTAAGTATTGTTTAGCTGTGATTTAAATGAGCAGTATTTGGCATAACACTGACTACATCGTTAATACCTTTAAAACTAGAGTGCTTTCAGTGCCTTAGCATGCCTATGCCTTCTGTACCTGCATTGCCTAAAAGTCAAATCCAATATTAATTTGAGAGGTAGAAAAGCCAAAATTAAAAATTTACTAGAATTGACATTGATGATATGAATTTTTTAAGTTTTTTCCTGAAGTAATGTTGAATGCTGTATGGAAAGAAATTACCAGGAAGTTGTTATCAAGCTGTGACAAAGGCTGTAAAGGTCATACATGAGAATACGATTATATTTCCTCAAATGAAACAAGAATGTTCCCTGTGAAGGCCAAGTATAAAGCACTTTTTTTTCCATATGGAGATGCTTTATGATGACAATTCTGATTTCTAATGGAATCCTAAAGGAATCAGATGTATTAATTTTTGTGTGGTGTTTAAATATAAATGTTAGAAGGTTTGCAATTTAGATCTATAAAAATTCAGTGGATTATGCTGGAATGTTCCAAGAAATGTAAAATAAATGTGACTGGTATCTTGGAATCCTAATTTTTCCCTTAAAAGCTGCACTTTAATACAAAGTATTTTCACAATGCATGGAGAAGACTGAGGACATCTATCAGCAATGCACTTTCTGGAAAGGCTTTTTACCTTAGAAAAAATATGTTCAGGGTGCTAATCAATAACTTAGCAGAATTTTGACTTGTAGTATTTGGAATGTTTACGCAAAGCCTAGCTTAGAGTGGCTTGGTGACTGTTCTTAGTTTGCTACGTGCTGATGACCCAACTCAATTAGAGCTATTATAGGCCATACAGAGAAAGAAATTGGGATTCTGTAGCTGAGGACTCCTGCCTGTAAATCACTCCTTCCTGCCTCACTGAAGATGCCTTCATAACTAGATCATTTGTGGTTACAGCTTTGAAATAGCAAATTGAATGGTAAAACCCAAAAATAGGACAGGAAAAGTGACAGTGTTCATGGGACAGCTGGGTTTTCTATAGACTCAGAAGGACAATTGCCCAGTTCGTGGTATTATTTAAACTTGTACTTAAGATCAGCTTTGGAATGAATAGAGTAGCTGAAGGTACATAAACCTTCCAAATTAGTCCCTGCTTCCCTTTTCCTTGCCCTTCAGCAGTGTTCCTACTGTAGCATTGTGGCTACTTTTCAGTTTCACAGCCCTACGTGTTTGAGGAAGCAAACTGCTATATGAGAACTTCTGGAGTGTATGTGGTACCCCAGATAGTCCTGTACTGAAGGCTCGTTCCTGTCGTGTGCCCATGACAGTATGTACAATGCTGAGCTTGTGCTGGGACTGTCTAGTGGTGCTTGTGTCCCAGTGAAATCAACTGGACTTAAACATTTTGTTAAAAGCTTTGTTAAACAAATGGACTTAATAATGTATTGAAGTATGCAAGTGATCCTGTCTTTTGCATCTGTAAAAATGGGTCTAAAAAGAGCTCCTTGGAATTTTATAGTATATTTTTTGGTGCCTAATTATTTTTTGCTTTATGCTTTCACAGTGTGGTAAAATCTCATCTGTGGCTGGAAGTTGTACACGTGATGACGTTAGTTACAGAAATAACGAGGAAAATGGATCTCCTCGGATACAGAAAGCAAGCTCTGTTTGTATTTATATCTCTCAGTGACTCACTAAACTGCTTAAATACTTGTTTTTAATAAATTTATTTTGAATCATTAAAACTATTATTTCTAATGAACAATTTATAAATTCTCTTAATTTTCATAGAAAATTGAATTGAGTCTAGAACACTAGTATAAGTGAGGTAAATAGTCAGCTATTCTTTGCTTGTTTTGTCAAAGAATTAGTGTCTGCTGCTTTGTACCTTTGTGAAGTAGGTGAAGAACAGTACTATCAGCTTGTAGACTTTTTTAATGATTTCACTTGCATATACTTCACATAACTGAAAATAGCCACCTAATACGCAAGTCAGTGGAAAATTCACTGTTATCCCAGTGCAGCTTCAGTGTAAACTTCAGTACGTACTTAATTATGGAGTCACATAATATTTGCCATCAGATCCATTTGTCAACTCCATTTGCTATCTGAAGTTACAAATGTCAGAAATTTGTACATGTCATCAATTCATTTGTCATAGTTGTATGTTAACATTAAAATCAAGTTAGTTAATGTTGACATCTAAATTGCCATCTTTAGGTTTCAGAGTCAGTAACAGATTTCAACTAATTTCGTACTGATCTGAGATGTTGTGTCAGAGTGGTGCAGCTATAAGGAAGTCAACAGTGGTTTAGGTTTGGTTCGCTTGTTGGTTGTCTTTAAGAAGCAATCATGATGCAGTTATAAAACTATAAAACAAAGGTTTCACAAGTGTGACAGTTTATGCTGAAACTAAGGATAAGAAAGCTCTTGAGATTACATACAACATGAAGTGAGTTCTGATTTAAAAAAGGGAAAAGTGAAGGGGAAGGAATGAAACAATCATTTTACTTACAGCTGGCTATTGTACACATAGTAGATTGTTACTGGTTACATAGTGAGTGTGTGTTCATTTACGTAGGTTATGTAAACAAGGAAGCCGACAGCTACAGTTGCATGTTTCTTAAATTTTAAACACAATTTTAAGATTATTACCTGGTCATTTCTTTTATTGATGTCTCAGTACAAGATATTTCAATTATAATTTAGGGTATCACAAAAACCACTTTGAATAATAATGCTTTGAACAAAAATTATATTGCTCAAACAAGGAACAGTAAAGCAAACTTATTATATGGATACAAGTCACTACTTAATGAGCTTTACTAAATTAAAAAAATGGTCTTTATAGTTTGTTTTTTTTCTGTTCTTCGTAGTTAAAGTAATAAGTATGAAACTGGAAGAAAGGTACTGAAATAGTAAGAGACTGAAAGGTGGTTTTGCAGGCTAAAAAATACATCTATCTCTTTGTCAGGGTTATTACATGAATGGGATCAATAACTGCAATATCAACAACTGCACATCCAGTAAGTGGTCTGAATTTAACCAATAACAGTGTCTGAATCCCTTCAATATTGATGTAATTATCACTATTTTTTAAAATCAGAAACAAATGTAAAAGCTATGCTGGAATTTTAAAAGAAAAAAGTTTAGCATGGCGAACTTGCTAGTCTTGTTTTTCAAGTGTAAAAAAAAAAATTGCTTTCAGCTTGACTGTTCAAGAATGTACAGAGAAATCAATAGATTTATTGTAGTGTACCTTTCTCAGGAATAATGAGGTCAAGAGTTTGCAGAACAACATGGTTTTGGTTTGTGTTTATATTCTGAATGTAATTCTACCGAAGTAATTATTTATATAATGTTCTTCAGAATTCCTGGAAATAAATGTCTTCTGGAGGTGGTGCTGGTGGGGAACCAAAAAACTACAAAATGACTGATGCACAGGAAAACATGCGTATGGAAACCTGAAGTTGTTAAAAAATGCATTACACTTTATTTACGTTTATGAAATGTAAACATAAACTTACGAAGTTACTGTGAATTTTATCTTCTGCTGGAAGTCCAAATATGCTTTTATCTGATCACTGAGCCCTTCATGCAGTTCATAGAGCACATTCATGCTATTATCCAGTGCTGGATAATTCCTGTATTATAGAAGAGAAGTGGGGGGGCCAATTTCAGATATCACCAGTATGGTATAGAGCTCTACTTCTGAGAGCACCTGCTGGCTGGCTCTGCTACTTCTTCATCCAGTTGTCTTGGCTGCTGATGGACCCACAGTGATTTAGAATGGATGTGGGACCCATGTGGGTGTAATCCTATTTGTACCCAAGCTGATCTTGCTGCTGCTCCTCCTTATATGCTACACTTTTTAACTTTTTATGAGTGGTGAAAACACCACAAAAAAAGATGTGTGAAGCGTGGTCTGCAAAGTACTTGCTAATATTAGAGGAGAGCATGCCAATCATCTCATTCCAATTAGTTTTTTTTAATATTTCTGTTTCTTAATGTGTGTGCTACCATTCAAGAGGTTTGTTATTGATCCTGCAGTGTTGTATAGTCTGGGAGAGCTGTCAAAAAGGATGATGCTTGGCTTGTGGTTTTTTTAATAATTTATTTTTTTTAAATAAGCTATAAGTTGTTGTAGTATGGGGCCCTTAAGTGGGAATTCCGTTCTATATGTCTGTCAAGGCCTGTCTCAGCTAGCAGTGCAGAAGAGTAGATCAGACAGCTTGGGGGGGGGGGGGGGATAGGGGGAGGAACAAATTGAAAATTGTTGCTACGTGCAGCCAATCTATAACTTTGTTAAGGAGAACCTTTGTTACTCTTTATTTTGTTTTAGTCACACCAGTTCCCTCAAACATGCCTACATGCTATCTCAACTTCCACAAGCAACTATAAAGAGATAAACAGTCCGTGGGTAATCCCAACTTCTGTTCTTAACTGTGCTGTGTTGGTATAGGATTCTGCTGAATACACGTAGCTAACTCTGAGCAAGACAGGCAGCCACCATTCCCCAGGCTGTCTGGGAGATCAATGGCAATTAGACATGCCCTTTTTATAGAGCAGGACAGCTTCGTTCTACTGCAGTGACATTGCTCCTACTGTCTCACTGTGGTATGTTGGTCTCTGTGGAAGCAAATTCATTTTATATATAACTTTATTTATGTGTGTATATATATATGATTTTTACATATTCCACAGCAGTGAAGTAGGGCTCATGCAGTGCTGTGGCAGGAGGAGGGGAAGGAGAACGTGGACGAGGTACTGGTCAGATAGCCATGTCCAAATGAATTGAATAGGCTATAAAGAACTATTAACATTTGAATGGAGTTATCTAGGAAATACAGTTACCAGACACTAGCTTTTAGCAATTATCAGCCAACAGAGGGAATTCACGTGAATTGGCTGTGCCTCAACTTGGGGCAGGGAGGGGGGGACTGATATGTCAAAATCCTGTTAAATACTTGACATTCCAAGGACAAGTACAGTAAAAGAAATAAAAATCTAGGACAGCGTGCAGGGGAGGGCAGTACTGCTAATGTACATGTGCAGTGTAGAGTTCAGTTTTCCTTTCTGTAAGAACACTAAAGTTCTGCATTTTAGTGGGCAGATCAACATGGGTTTGTATGGAAAATGTCTGGAGATAGGTGAATCTTTGGTCAGAATTCAGATTCTGTTGGGCTGGTTGGAAGAGCCAGGAGGGGCAAAAACAGGTAGAGACAAGAACTTCACGTTGCACAGCCCTGAGCCCTCTTGCAGAAAAAAAATCATTTGGGCATAGGTTCCCTGTGTCATGTCGTCCCCTCCTCACTGTGGTAGAATAGAGAGATCTATCATCTGGTGAGGGAAATTAAAGGTGAAAAAGGTAAAATGAAGTGTTGCATGCCTTCCTGCGTCTTCATACTTGTGCTAGGAGAATGTTAGCTTATATCTAATTAGAAGTTAACATAGCAATAATTTTGTAGGGCAAGTGTGTGCTTGCAATGAGATATCGCAGGAAGGAAATGACAAGTGCAGGAGAGCATAAATCAACCTATAGCTGAAATCTGTCTCGTCTTTCAAAACCGTACAAATGCTTTTTAAGAAATTTTAACTCTAAAGCAGTTCTTTGGTTTTCAGATTTTCTGAGGATATTTGTAGCTTTGGAAGCCATGAATTGGTTCAAAAGTCATTCAAGATCTTTAAATTTGTGAAAGGTAGGAGCTTAATGATATTACATGTAGTTGACCTGCTTAAAGTTGAGGATTAGTAGTTGACTGAAGTCAGCTGAGCAATTGCTCTGCAATGATCGGGTGAACAGAGGAGACCTGGCACGTTCATAACAGAAAAGGCATTGGTAATGGAAAAATTGTCTTTATTCAATCTGAAGTTTTAAGTTATACTCAGTGAATATCGTAGCATTTTTTATCAATTGTTTCTGTATGAAGTCTGTGACTTTTTAACTCCGAGGTTGTACATTGAGTTGACTTTCTGAACTTAATTTTAATCAAAAAGAACTAAAAATGGCTAGCTAGGACAGTATTAACTTTTTTGTTTGAGTTGCCAGGATGGGGGTGCTAAAGGGCATCACAGTGCAGATGGTTTCAATACCTTTGTGATCTTCTCAGGTTTTAATTTGGATCACAATAGTTCCTGTTAAGGCATTTTTTGGATGCAGCTTAAATTCTTTGTTCCTAGAAGAACACAGGAACGGTTCACTATTTCAGTGTCTTTCAGTTTTATTACAAGTCTTGACAACCTGGTATCTATCTTGTACTGGCTTAGGCTTGTTTAAAATTATAGGTCTACTTGATTTGAGAGTACATTTTATCTTTTACACTACTAATTATGTGGGATGAGAATGTGTAAGGTTGGAGTACCTTTACAGTTAATGTTACAATATCTTTTCTTCATCTCCTATGAAGAAGTTCATGCCATTCCTTTGGCTTAAAAGCAATAGCAATGAAAAAGGTGAGTTTCTAGAAGAACTTGTCAAGGTTAACTATACTAAACACTTTGTTTTCTTACTCATGTACTGTTGTTTTATAATCGTAATTGGAGAGACTAGACCGAGGTCATTTGATTTAAAAAATAGCGGTTTTCTTTTATGCTTTTCCACTCTGTTTCATATTCAGTAATGAACTCTTCAAGTAAGCTGATAAGATCCTAAAGCCTGGAAGGCATTTAGCACTTCCACCCCACCCCGCCATTCTTTTTTTTTTTTTTTTTTTTGGTCTGTGCTAAATTAGTAAATACGTTGTTCTGTGCCAGAGAGCAGAAACTATTTTTCCAAACATGTGGAAGAACTACAGTTCTGGCTGACTTTTTTGCAATGTGGCTTCATCTGATTTTTTACCTGAAACTAGCAGAAGGTTCTCCATGCAAATTATGTTTGGCACAGATTTAGGGTTGTGGATGCCAAGATTACTGATGAAGCGGATGGAGAGCTACTTTTATGCCATCATTACACAGAACTGTGCATTAATGTTAATGGTAGTCTACTGCAAATGTTTTTGAGGACATGGGTTGAATTTCACTTAAAAATGATATCCTGTTCAAGTTGAAAAAAGCAATATGCCTGTGAAAATATCTTAGGAAAACTCATCGTCTGAGAATCATTATTGCTGTGTGTTATAGCAATGATTGGTTTGTTGATTTGGGTCTTAAGTTTGTTTTGAGCCTACCAGAAAACCTAAAAACTTTTTTCCTCTAAAATACTACTTCCTTTTTCTTTAAGGAAGAAAACTAGGTTGGACCCCAAGGTCCCACTTTAATATTAATGTAAATGGTAAAGCCAGTTTAAAATAAATGAATTGCTTTTCTCATTGTTACTGGGCAACGTTGTTATGGTGTAACATTGTTACACCATAATCCCAACAACCATGCTGTAAAAGAAAATTCTTGTTTAAAATAATTCCTGTCCTTCTGTTCAGAAGGAAGACATGGGTAATTCTATTACTTAGCAATCATAGGTAAATCCCTTTTTGTTTATAAGCGTGAGCTAACCTTCAGTGGACTGTGGAAGTAATAAACTGATGGAGGGGAAGTGTTTCGACTAGAACTAGAGATTAATGATGGAAGTGAAAATTAAGTTAGGATTCTTAGTTTTATGTCTCTAGTTGGACTCTTGGTCTCTAGGCTTCTGCACCATTCTGGTGTGTTTCTAATACCTAGTATGATGCACGTTACCAACAGGATTAATAGAGAAAGGTATGAGAACTTTCAGTTTTCACAGACGATGTGCTAGCATGGTTTGCTTTTATATAGGAGGCTCTGAAAGGAACCTCACACTTAGTGTTGCACAGTGTATTTTATGTGAATTTTCGGTTGGTTGGATGGCTTACTCACCGTATTGGGAAAGCATTGCCAGGAACAACGAAAATGTCACGTAGGTTGTTCTAGAAATCACGTTAGAGGTTGCCATTATGACTAAGAGCACGAAATAGGGGCATTTTAAAGTATTCCTGTATATAATGCTAGTGCATTCTCCCAAGTCAGTAGATTCCCCGGAGTATTCTCAAGCATACATAAATTTAGGCTTGTGTAGTGTGTCACTGTGCTTGGGTGTAGGCTTCTCCCCTGCAGCCTGCCAGCCTTGCTTCCCCCAGCTGTTAAACCGAAATGTCAAGCAGCTGAATGTACCTTGTTGGGCACAGGGAATGTGTTACTTAGGTAAAAAAATTTGAGATGGGGGATGACTGATTTTTCTTTCTGCTGTGAAAGTGTCAGAAAGTTAATGATGGCTGACTTGTGAGATAAATTAAGGTGATAGTCAAGTGCAGATAAACAGGCATACTATAGAAATCTCTAGAAAATCAGTTTTCTGTATAATTATGAATTGATCTCAAGTGGTCCGTGCACTTGTAGTCCTTGTTAAGAAAAATCTTAAGGTAATTCTTTGTCCTCAGATTCAGTTTAGAGGGGTGTTAGAACTTGGTCACGGAAGTTAACTTTTTTTTTCTATTTAACTTTCCATTGAATTTCATTATGGTTGCATGATTTGCTGCTTAAAGCGTTGAATTAGAGCCTAGATGGGAATAAATAGCAACAACCTGAAATGGTTCATTTCTCTTCAAAATAAAGGAAGCTTGAAATAATGATGGGAGGACTCTGATTGCTCTGAAGCTGTGTAGCTGCCTAAAATCTCAGAATCAGTATAAAAACTTGTTGGTGTAAATACCACCTGCATCATGGCAGCTTTCATGCAGGCTGTGTGTGGCAGCTAAGGAAAATCATGTATAAAGTGAAAAACAATGTTTTTGAAGTCTAGCGTGCTGCATCTGACAGCTGCTTCAGCATCGTCTCCAGAATGCTGTAACTTGTGGCTGAGCCTGTGCGCTGGCCAGAAGATTTTTACTGGGTCCCACGCCAGTGTTCCAGTTTGCTGGACACCCCTGGGACCAGCGAATCTGACCAGTTATGTTTAATATGCCATACCATTTAAAAAAAACAACAGCAGAAAATTTCCTGACAGTTGCTGTTGTCCTCGTGGACTGATGTATTTTTTATGGTCTCTAACAATCTCATGAAAAGATGAAATTATTTAAGCTCTGTGCTGTCATATGGATCAAACACCCTCCTTTTCCAAGCAAATGAAACAGCTGTCTGTAGCCTCCTTGGGAAGCTTAGTTCTTGGGGTACTTCAGACATGCCACATACCCAGTAGAAAAATATCATCCTGAGGAAACTGACAGTGCCGATGCATGATCTTTGATCCTTTTTCTCTAACCACTACAAGATGTTCTGTTAAAGCATATGTTTATTTTTTGCAGAGCCAGGTGTTCCACATGCCATTGTTACTTGTTTTTTTCTGGTTGTATTCCAGAGATAATGCCACCCATTTCTTAAAAATATGATGTTTCTAATCTCCTCTCTCTGATTTTAAGCTTGTTTTTGTTGTTTTTCTCTCAAAAGCATCTTTCATACTCCTCTCTTCATATCCTCTTTCTTTCTGGAAAATGGGATACTTCAGGAAATTTGTGTTTGAGGGAGATCATGGCAGAGGAGATGGTTAGGTTCAGATAAAAGGCATACTGGCAGATGGTCTGGCAGTGCTATAACTCATTGTCACTTCATTTACACAAAGGATGCTTGTTTGAGACTCTACTTAACAGAATAAAAATTGAAAAAGGAAGTTGCCTAATACTTTCCTGCCTTCCAAGCAGCATGCAATACTCATTTCTTCTCTGATGAAGTTTTTGTCTCTTTTGTAGAAAGAAACTCCCTTCTCAAGTCTTGGTTTGCTTTTGCCACAAATGCTCCTGGCAGTTTGCAGTCTCTGGCTCACTTTGAATTCCAGCCAACATCCTTTAACATTTCAGTGTTACTTGCTTTCTTGCAAATTTGAAAGATAAATGTATCAGACCTGTAACTTTTTTCCGCTTTAGTTGTATTTACGTGATGCTTTTAATATTTCCATTTTGTTTGTGGAAATTGTTTTTGCAACTGGTTGTTTGTAAATTGCAATGAATTCTGGGGTGTAAGATGACTGAGAAAAGTAATGACAATAACTTACCCAACTTTTTTTCTTTTTAGTTCAGTGTTTTTGCTGGAACTTTAACAGATGCCATACTGAGATCAGATGTATTTTTTTTTTTTTTGATTTCCAGTAGGGAAAATATATCTGGATAGATAGAAAAAAAAATCCTCTCCTTTTTTCCTAAAGCCTAGGGTAAGAGGAAAATTCCAATGGCACAGATGAGATGCTTAAAACTAGAAACACAGAAATCCTGTCTCTTTTTTGTTTAAACTGTATTTTCCATATTTCTGTGAGTTTTCAGTGTTGGAAGTATCATATAAAGAAAATGGTTCAACTGGCAAGAAATTTCAGTTCCATTTTTGCAAGGAAATGAAAAAGGAGTTTAAATTCACATCTAATAAGTTACTAATGCATTATTGTTTTTCGCAATTGTACAGGTTTTAGTTGAGAGATTATTACAGGCAAAACAAAAAAAGTCCTTTGTAGAACTTGCATTTATTTTAAAACAATGCTTGTTTAATGTTGTTAGTATAGGCTGGAAGGCAGTCAAAAGCATGGTGGTGTTCTTCCTCTCCCTGACTAACTTTGTTGCAGTTAATGCAACTAGTCTTATCTCACATAAACTACTTGTTTTCAAGGTTATGAAATTTGTTATTGGTAGGATCTGGCAGTGTATGTTTGCTTGAAGTAATAATCAGTTTTCATGCCTCAGGACAATGGCATAGTTTTGGCATCATTGAACCTGAAATGGTTTAAATCAGTGTACTTTTACTCTCATGTTAGCATTTATCAAGTAATTTTCTATTTGTTTATAAGGAAAAACTTTTTGCTTTTAGTGAAAAACTTTTGCCTTTAGTGAAAGTACTCTGAATACCATTTGAGGTTTTACATCTTGTTTTATAGTACAGTGATTTCATTTTGAAATGAATTTGTTTTTGTGTGTGGGCAACTCCTATATACAGGATAACCTATATTGTATTTTCTGTTGTTTCATGGTTGTTTTCATAGAAGGTCTAAAACGTGACTATTGTGATGACTACTTTAAAATTAGGTGGTAAGTGGTGTTCGAGTGTTTTGGGGGATGTGGCTTTCAGAAAGTTAGTAGGAATTCTTAAGTGAGTTGATAACTTAGACTTTGAGAACAAAGCTTTAGTAACACGGTCAGTGCCATAACTGAGTTACGGTGATCACACGTGGACAATGTGCAGCACTGGTTAATGCCAGGTGTGGTGCACCTTGTGTTCACCTTGGTGTTGTAACTTCCCTACAATCTCACAGCACCAGTGCTGTATCGCTTCTATTTATACCCAGTTGGGCTAGCTCAGAACCATATTTAAGGTTCTGACTTCCCCGGAAGGCTGTATTATTTGGTGACTTATCAACATGGGCAAAGGGATATAATCTATCCACTTTCTGTTGTGGGTTAGCATTGCACATAATTCCAAGTTCTCAGCAACAAATCCACAAACTAGCTTTTTGTTTTTTATCTTTACATTCTTCGGTGCTGTTTATGGCGCTGATATTCAGAAAGTCTCTTGATGTTTGAAGATGTGACTTTTATACATAATCAAATAAAAATTGGCTTCTAAAATTCCTATCAGAGAAGAAATAGAGTAGAACTGACCTATTTATATTTAATCATAATAATCTAAAAGATCACCTGAGTAATATTGCTTTAAATTACTGTTGTGGCATGTGCTGAGTGTTCTGAATACAAACAGGGATCTGAGGGGCAGTCGGCATACCGGGTGTTTGTCAGCAAGGCTTTCTGCAGCCTACAGCCTGCTGTTTAGGAATGGGTGGCTCTCAGTTGTCAGTGATAGCTGTGTACAGCAGCATTGTTAACTGCTGAATGATTTCTGTCGGTCACCTTTCTTGTCATGTCCCCAGTCCAGTTCATGCCTTTCCTGCCTCAGAAGTGTGCTGTGCAATCCGCTCCTGAGGAACCAACCGTCACTGCCTGAGGAAGAATATGAAAATACTGGTGCTGTCCCTAGCCTCTTTCTTTAGCCTTCATTACAGAAATATACCTCTGTGTGCTGAAGGAAACTTTTTAGCTTACTAATAAGCTTATGTTGTTTATTCGCAAAATTTAAGGCCTTTGATTTTGAACATATTGAGTCACTTATAACGGTTATCATGTCTAATCCCTCTCTAGCACTTCACAGAATTTTTTGAATGTGCACCATGTTAATCCACTGCAAATGTATGCGTGTGGTAGCAAATACTGTGGCTTCTGAAGAATAATGTTATTGCCTGCTGAGTAAAAGAGGAACAAAGTTGAAAATTTTGAAGTCAAATATTCTTTGTTATTAGTGTACTTAATCCCTTACTAAATTCCCCATTTTAGAAGAAAAATTATCCCTACAGGATCACCGTTTGAGGGCAGTACATATGAGATGTATATCAGAGGTATAACGATTCTGAGATTTACTTCCAAATTACTGAAAAATAAGTTACCCTGATCAATACAAAATTTTTAGTATGCTGTTCACAGAAGAACTCTGTGTACGTAATGATGATAGTCAAGATTGACGCAGTTGTTCATGGTACAGCAGAACATGATTAAACCATGGGGTCTAGGCCTCTTTCCATCTCCTCCTCCAAGATACATGAAGCTACCTCAAGATATTTGTTTTCTGTTACAGAATCATTTGGTTTTTCAACCTAGAGCCAAGAACACCATGATAAATAAGAGTTCATTAGCCCAAATTTCAACCCAAATACAATTTTATTTAAAAAAAAAAAAAAATCATATGCTGCACTTTCCTGGAAGTGATATAATATCTAATAAATATTTCATAATCTGTGTTCAGAAATACCCTGATACCGTAACCATATGTCTGTGGGCAGAGGATTATGTTTATAAAAAGTCTAGAAGTTTGTATACAATTTGATTTGATCTTTAAGATCCGATTTTGGATGGAAAAACTTCATAGTTACCAGCAAGATAGGAAAACACTTGAGAGTGCAGAATTATATCCTTCTGAAACAGATATATTGTGAAGCAGCACATCTATTGAATCTTGTTCTTGGATTAGCTGTAAAAGCAGTGGAGTATTATGGGAATGTAGAAGTCAAAATCGGCCTAATAATTCATGATGCAGCAATAACAACAAACATAGGTATGTAAATGAGAATAGGCCAAGTTCCTGAGATTGCATGAGTTGTGGTATACATTATTAAGGCAGAAAAGGATAGAAATAGGAAAGGCAAATACAAATGTACATTTTTGGCTCTTGTTAATATATCAAAACAGCTTCAACTTAGTTTGCGGAGGTTATTTTTGTGCTTATAAAGCTACAAAGATTTATTTTTGAAATGAAAGCTTTAGAATCTGTAGAAAATACTTCATCTTTCAAACTGTAATTTTGGGGTCAAGTCATGAATTTGGGGCATGAAAATACTTGCTAGCAGGTGTAATTCTCATACAAGCAATCCTACTTTAATTCTGCTCTGGCTATCGCTGTCATTCATAGTTGGAATTGATGTACATTTCTACCTTGTCAAAAATAGATGTGTATAGTTTCACTTTTTTTCTGGGAATAGCTGATCTGGTTTTCTGAAAATAATGCTGATTGTTGTTAATCAACTTGTCAGAACTGAATAGTTTTCATCTTTATCAAAGTGAACAAAATTGGGACATTAAATAAGTCTGTGCAGAACTAGGACACTCTGTTTGGAGACATAGCTCCAGACACTGTAGAGGATTTTTTTGACAGATAAGCTGTGTGCTTAAAGAGATAAATGTTAATCTAATGCATTGGAAAACAGACAGATTACAGTGTACAGTGATGCATTCAAATAGCAAGACTAAGTTCTATGTACCAGCTGAGTCTGTTTCCTAAAACTCCCCAAACTTACTGTGAAAACCATGGATGCAGCTGGTAAAGTATATCTGATTTCTGATGTGTGAGCCAAACATTGGTAGAGTAACAGCTGAACTAACATTTTAATATGGAAAACTGGATAGTTTTATTTTTTTTTATTTGGATTGAAAGGGGAGTTGAAAGAAGAGGAACATAGCACCTCTGTTACCTTTGTTTTTAGCCAGGCTTCTGTGCCACTTTTTTTCTCTTTAGGTTTCCAGAATAAATATCGTCTATCCTTACTATGACCAAAATACAGATGCTTGATAAAATGGCACAAGCTGATCAGTTGTATCCTACACAGGTTACGATTTCTTCAATGAAAGGTTCACGCTGGTGCAGACTTTAAGTACCACGCAGATGCAAACTCAAACTTTTTAAATGGTAGTTTAATACTATATTGCCTCAGGTGTGTGTGATAGGACATATTAAAGAATGATAGCAATTCAAAGAGAGAATTGTAGAAGCTTCAAGGTGTGAGAGCTGTTCTTGTCATAATAATATGTTCTTTTATGGTTAAATCCAAGATAAGGAACAGCAAGAATGAACTCATTTAGTCAAGTTATCAGGTTCTCTGGAATTATGCTTAAATGTTATTAACTGATTATAGGTTTGGAGATGACTTTTCTTTAAGAGTTTTGTAGCTTCTAGTACAAAGTAAAATACATGTACCCCTGACTAAAATAAACTATTTAATGTGGAGCTAGCAGGTGGTTGGAGAAGGAATTGACTCTCCCAAAGCAAGGATAAACAATGCTAAAATAACTACCTTTATTTAAACTTTGGAAGCAAGGCAGATATTTTGTTAATATTAAGTGTGTGACCACATGCCTAGAAGAATAGGTTCTTGTCCTTATACTCTGGGTCAGGAGTTTGTGTGGATCGCGTTAGTAAAGCAAACAAGTGTTGTCTTAGTGTAGGAGTGACTGTACCTGAGCTAACGAGGCCTGCTGAATGTCTGCACGCCTGAACCTCGTGGCGAACTGGCTCATGCTCGGCTCAGAACACAGGAGGAACAAGGGGGTAAATGTCTACACATACCGAGATGCCTGCTGTTGTCATTTTAATGTTCTGTCCTGCTACCGTATATAAATATATGGTCACTGTTTTTGTCCTGTTCTAAAGAGGATCCATCGATCTGGAAAAATAGAAGTCTGTTGCGAGTAATAACCTCTGAGCTTAGTTGGAAATGTTTCTCTAATACCAGAACATTTCATGATCTTGTGAAGATTCCTTGTTACTGCACAGGAACCAGTTAGAGAAGTCATTCCAGCACCCACAAGCAGTAATACCCATGGTAGAGATGTTCTGCCTTTTGACTTGTACCTGAGGTTGTGATAAGAGTCCATATGTGTTTTTGTCTTTAACTGTGCTGATCCAACAAGAAATTCCATAGCCATCTCACTTAGGTTCAGTTAAAGAGGAAGAAAAACAGGGAAAAAAAAATGTCATCTTAAGAAAAGAGAAGATGGCCTAATCTAGCATCTTAAAGGGGCACTGTCATCTTTTCTGGAATAATTTATGAACACAGAAACACAAAATATGGAATTCTTTTTTTCTGTAAAATGCAGTGCCGTTCAAAGAAAGATATAACCAGGAGTAGGATGTCTTAAATTTTGACTGTGCAGCGTCTTAGAAGCAAACGTTGTGGAGATAAATTATAATGTTCATATCAATATACATGTATAAATTTAACACTGAAATAAAGATACAGTTGCCTGTGTAAGGGACTGGGTTCTTTTAAAGATGCTGTACAGTGAGAATTCACCTTGACTGTAGTGCCAAACTGAAATCACAGACATCATTGCTTTGGCATCTCTTCAGCTTATGTACAGTCTTCAAGATGATCGCTCTCAGATAATCAAAATACTTGCATAACTATTTGGAGGACTAGAGGTATATTTGGATGTAGTTGTTTGAATTTGGGAACAAATGCTTGAAAATTCTGGCTCAGTTCTTATCAACAGTGAAATAATGTAAGTACAAGCTACAAATGCTAGTTTGCTTTTAATAACTAAGCGTTTAACACCAGCGTGGCCTTGGTTTTTTTTCTTTTTAACTTTGTGTGATTTTAAAAAGTAATTCAAGATGGAAAATTTGTCGGATGTAATGTTATTCTTTAAATTACTGTGAATCTTAGAACTTAAAAGGACCTTGGAATGGTAAAGGCTTCTCCAAGTAGCCTGTGGTTCTGTTGGTAGTATAAAAAGATGTGCAGCTTTCCTTCTATTGAAGGACTCTCATTAGCATTTATGAAATAAAGCGGAGGGGGTTACTGTTGTGCCACTCTTTTACAAAATCTTTTACAAAAATTCAATGAGCATTTTGAATTTGTAGATTTGTGGTTTTCTGTTTCTACCTGTGAATGCTCATTTGTGAAGAATGTCAAATATTTTGAACATTATTGCTGAGAGATTTTCTTACACAGCAGATAAAGATGTCTCTATAGCCACCAGCAGCATTTCATCTTAGTACATAAATCAGGGAAACAGGTGATACACTAAGCAAATTTAAAAGATGCGAGAAACCTCATATGTCGTTCTAATTTGATCTTTGCCAAATGAAGTACAAAATAAAACGTACTGATACTGCGTCATGCAAGTACCTTGGAAAAGTGGTTTAGACTTAGAAATATTAGTTTCTGTCACAAATTGTATTTATTTCTCCTGCAGGTAGAACTCAGAGTACCAACAATATTCTGATAAAAGTTGAAATTACTCCTATGGTGACAGCAAGTGACAGACTTCATAATATTGTCTTTTTTAAAAGATTTAAAGTTTCCATTTTAATATTTTATAGAATAAGCTTTTAAGAAGTGACAAAGTTTCGCTTCTTTGCTTGAAGTAATTTTCAGCAGAAAGTTTGACTACAGCTTGTAGGTTCAAAGATGATTTTCCCTAATATAGTGGAACAAACCAGCATGGCACAAATGTTCTTTGGGCTATCATTGCTTTCTTTAGTTCTGCAGAATTACACTTCCCTGTCAGAGGAATAAATTTCAGAAGTGAAAAGAGACACCAGTCCTCTGACAAATTTTTTTTAGTAAGGGATTCCTGAAACAAAGTTTTAGTGTAAGGCGATGCGTTTATCTATTTTTTGAGCAAGTGTGATAGATTACTGTTTTCACAAGATGTGGTACTTTAATTATGTTGTATAAAGAGTATTAATACTTAATCCAGACATTTATGCCTGAACAAAAAAGCTTGTTACATTTTATTGCCAAAAAGATTGATGGTTACTGACCTCATCTGAACTCTAGCAGATAGCATCTGGGAAATGATTATTTGGACCTGTGCAGCTGTCCTAGGCTGGAAAAGCTTATCTTAGAATATATGATTTTAAACTTTATTTTCACTTTTGAATGAGAATTAATATACTGGGTATATTTCCATTTTATTGTTGATATATTGGGTAAAACTCAAATATTATTTCTTATCTTGAGTAATATTTTGTAACCATTCAGATGTAGTATTCTAATGGCCTGCTGACCCTCCTTGCTGAGAAACAGAGACTGAGAAATGTTTTCAGACTGTTTTTCATTAAGTGACTGTAGATTTATTTAAATTGACTGAAAGCCATCTCTAATTACAGGTAATCATAAAGCAAATTATGATCAGGAAAAGGTAGGGTTTAGTTGAGTTATCAATCATTCTTTTTTAGTGCATTCTAATTAGATCACCAACTGGTCTTACAGAAAAATTACTTTGTAATAGGAATGAATATTTATAAAACTACATGTGTTCATATCTGGACTTTTGTTCTTGCATACAAAGACAACTATATATTTTTTTTCTCATGAATGGCAAGTTTAAATGTGAGTCAATTTTAAAAGTATTCTAAAGTCTAACAAGTTTTTCCAATAATAGACCTCTAAATGCAAGCCTTCTCCTGACATACCTGAGGGATTCTATGCAACCCACAGTTTTCTATAGAAAGCCACGTGGTACAGTTACCATGCTGTTTCAACAAAGGATGCAAAAATTGAGTATCCAGACCAAAATTTAATTTCTCTCCAACTTCTTGTGCTCCTGATCTTCACAGGGATCCCTTACCAGCTTTGCATTAGTAGGGAGCAAAAAAACCTTCAACTCTATTAAACAGATTTCCCTTACCCCATCCCAAACCCAAGGTTTTTGTACTTAAAGAATTCCTTTGTCTTAGGATTGCTCTGAAGACACACATCTTACCAGAATCCATTGAGAAGACTGACATATTTTTTTAACGGAGAAGTAATGTAGGCTATTGGTAAATGAAAAAATACCAAATGTTTAACGTTAATTGTACCTCCTAATCTCAAGGGAATTTGGAAGCGTGTGTTGCATGTCTCAGTTTTTTTGAAGATGGCTATTTATGGACAGTGGGTGTGACACTTGGAATATGTAACTATGGTCTGCCATGATGAGGAATTTGACTAGTATTTTGGTAGTTTCTACATTCTTGCAGCAGTCATTCAGGCTTTTAGTCATTAAATCAGATTACAAAAAAATCTCTCAAGGAATTGGAAACAAGCAAGCAAAAAAAACACAAACCACCAAACTTGTTAAAATGTCCATGTTAATGTTTTGCGACTTAAAGAGATTGTGGGTGGTAATTGATTGTACTGCATGGCACAAAACTTTGTGGCAAATATTGTTTTGAATAGAGCTTTGCGTTACAAAGGGACTGTTCTGGTTGTAATTATCAAGCTAAAAATCAATATCACTTTCCCAGACTGGTACTTTATATGTAAGGATATTCTTAAATACAATAGCATAATCAATAAATAACCAGACATTTTCCATTTCCAGTAATTAACTCTATCCAGTAGTTTTTCAAGGGACCTTCTACTTTCCATATTATTAATGAGTTCCACTTCTGCCCATGGAATGGAGCCAAACGATGTGGACAAAATCACATCTGAGTCTTGAATGTGATTAGTCTTCCAATGCTGCTCGCTTTTATTTCCTTTAGTAGAAAAAGACATGTAACATTAGTGAAATTGAATTGTTAGTTTTTTCTGCTTTTCACAAAGATAATTGGCAAATAAATTTTTGGACGAGAGCTGAAGGACCTTTTGCAGTTTAAGAGAAAGCTGTGTTTACTAACAATCCCATTGAAGATCAAATTTTTTTAACCTTTGTGGCTGCGGAGAGTGCAAAAAAAAAAGTTTGTATGTGCATTTCATATGTATTAGGTAAATAAATTTTGAAGCATTAATTTAACTGGTGTTATGGAAGTGACTGTTCAAAAGGTTAAGGGAAACATCTTTATGATGGAGAAGTCAATACAGCTAATTTCACTGTGCCAGCAGATCTCATTTTTTCAGGAATTTTGTGACTATTTCAGCTAGTGCTTCTGGCATGATCTAAAATCTTTTTTAAGGTAAATACTATTAGGTAGTTGAAGAGGGCACTTATGTCCACCCTGAAAAGTCCTGAAGTTCACTTTCTGATAAGTTGCTATCATCGGTGTGATGGTTTCAGAGCTAAATGAAAAACTTTCCTTCATTTTAGCTTCTAAAAGAAAGATGCTTCAATGCTAGCAATGTTCTTTTCTTTTTAAGCCATCATTTGTAAATATTCTGTTATAAGAAAACAATGATTTCTTGCTTGAACTTTATATCATCAAGTGTTTGTTGTTGTCCTAATTATTTCATTTTCATGTGAAATTATTTGAATGAACAAGTGTAAAATTACTTTTTTTTGGGGAGGTTAAAGAATTTATACTACACTTGCATTAAACTAAGGTTATGTGTCTTGCATAAAATTGCAGATAATCCATATATTTTCTTTGAATTTGGGGGGCAAAAGTTTTCTCAAGATAAGGTTTCCAAAAATGGGAAAAAGTAACTAGATCACCAATTAAATTTCTTTAGAAAGTAGTGTATTAAAAACTTTCAAAGACAGTCATTAGAACTCAGAACTCTTCTTGAACAGACGAAGTGTAATTTGATTGAAAAATTTGATTTTTCATATATACCCATGCATGTTCATGAAGTTCGTAAAAACCGTGTGGAACAAATATGAATTTCAGCAACTACAGTAACTATTTTGGACAAAACGAAATCTTTTTACATGAAGGCCAATATACCGGTCTGGCAGAATCTTCCTGGCAGATACAGCTGCTGGCCTCACAGGTTTTGTAATCAATACCTCGTGTAAAGTAAAAATCAAACTACAGATTTTGTGTGTGGCAATAATGCTGCTCGGCTGAGAGAAGAACTTTATGCAAGTAGCAAAGCTGTTCTCTTCCAAATAGACTTTTTTAATTTGAAGAGGATGTTCTTTTACTTGGCAGGGTGGTTGAAATTAGTTAATAAAGGGAAGATATATTTTGAGACACTATGGATGTATATACTGAAATTGTGCCTGAGAATTTAACTTCAGAATATGCAAAGTAACTGTCATACTTTATAAAGAATAGATTTTTCCTCTGATTGACTGCTAAATCAGCTTAGTAAAATGTTTTAGTATGTTCTCTTGCTAATATTTTTGTATTAATTTTGCAGGCAGTAAAAATGGTTACGAATTTAATCATTCACTTCATTTTTTCATCAATTGTCTATAATATATTTGTTCGGTTCCATTTAACCACAAACGAAAAATATGGGACTTCTGAGAGCATGTAAAAAGAATTATTGTTTCCTTCTACACTGCTAAAAGACATTCTTTCATAGTGAGTGGGTAAAGGAAAAGAAAGGAACGATATTACCTGAATAGTACTTCCAATTTAAAATCTCTAATGAAATTTCTTTATTAAGTGGAAAGTGTCCTAAACTGGATGCTAGTAAAATGTATTCATAAAATTTTAACATGTACTGATAACCATATTTAAATGAATAGAGTACTTCATTATGAATCTGAGCCAGCTACCCTTTGATAAAATAGTGTTCTATTTAGCTTTATGGGTTAAGGTAGTTTGGTTGACTACTTCTATGCATAGGATAAAGGTAATTTTTGGTTGTAATTGTAATTCTTTTAATGTGATTATTTTCAAGGTTTCTCGAGATCTACTATATACACATGAAATGATTTAAATTATGCATTCGATGACATGTAATTATGGGGTTTTAAAACAATCAGAGGATAGCATGCGATTTCCTTGTGTAGCTGTATTTGTGAATGACGTAGAGGCCCTGGGCATGTGAGGGTGTGAAAGTACAAGGGATGTTCCCTGCACTTGTGGTGGGGCCTCCTGGGGAGGACCTGAGGTGGCTTCAGAATAAGGCCACTTAAGTGATGTGTAGGTTAATCCTAAAGGAACTGTAAGAGTTAGGTGCTTCCATCTTTTCCTTTGCTTTTCAGAAAGTACTGGTTTAGTCAACTAGCATGCTTCCTGCTAAGGAGTGTATTTGAATTGGTTTACTGATGAATTTGTTGAATAAATCTTAATGCAGTTTACCTGTATCCCTTAATGAAGTTTTAAACATCCTTAAGAGTGTTCCATTACCTGTACAACCATCTTCTAAGGATATGCTTAATTGAATTTGTCAGATGGGATTTAAAACTTTCATAATATATGCAGAATAAGCCTAATAGGTTTTGCTTTGGAATATGATAACCAAGGGACATTTTAATTCCTCAAGATAACCTAGAGTATATAATGTTTCTTTCTCAAATTGCTGATAGAATTTTTAGTTCCTCTCTCTTCCCCCAACCAAGAAAAAGATGAGAACTGCGGAAAATGAGTGTTTTATGGTGGATGCTCCAGTTATGTTTCTCCTGGATATAGAAGCTTGAAGCTTTGAAATGAGCAGGCATGTATGTAGGTAACAGGATGCTTGCAGAAATAAATACTGTAGATGCTTTTTAATGGCTTGACATAAATATGGTGTACCCGACTCAGTACAGTAGTGTACAAATTGCTTTTGCATGAATGTTACATTTGTGGTTACTCTGGAAATGAAAGAATTTCATTGGCATTCTTTTGGATACAGAAATAAGTTAATATTTGTAATCTGCATTGGTGGAAAGAGAAAAACTTGAGAGAGAAGAGTTCCTGATTTTTAAAGCATTTTTAGCCTTCAAGGCTAAGACACTACTTAAAAATAAGAATTTTGCTTGTTAGTTTTAAGAAATTCTCAAAGAATTTGGCTATGACAAGTGGAATTCACAGCATATACTGACATTTGTATAGAGAAGGCAGATGGAAAGGGGATTTAAAATGCATTTTTTCCTATCTTTAGTACTATAAATTAATAATATGCCCCATCCTTTTGGATGGCGTACTGGTTCTGCCTGTTTTGGAGTAAACTTTCTTCAGTAGCAGCCCATATGGTGCTGTATTTGGAATTTGTGACTAAAAGAGTGTTGATAACCCACCAATGTTTTGGCTGATGCCTGAGCAGTGCTTGTATAGCATTAATGCTGCCTTTTCCTCACTCCTCCTCCCCCAGCTCTCCCCAGTGTTATGCCAGGAGCTGAGGAGGCACCTGGAACAGCTGGCCTGAATTGGTGAAAGCACTGTCCCATTCCAAGAAACATACTTGGCAGTAAAAATAAATAAATAAATATATATATATATAAATAAAAACTAGTGTAGGTTTTTTTTTTCTGTTGTTGTTCTGAGGTAGTTGTTGCTTGGAGACTGGCTGGGCATCAGTCTGCTTGTGGGAGGTGGTGAGATGCCTTTGCATCACTTGTTTGTTCTCCTCCGCCATTTCCTTCTCTTAGTAAACTGTCTTTATCTTGACCTAAAAGTTCTCTTGTTTTTGCTCTTCTATTCTCTTCTATCCTGTTGGGTGTGTGAGTGAGTGAGTGGCTGTGTGGGTGCTTAGCTGCTGCCTGGGGTCAACCCACTACAGACAGGTACTTCGTAACCTACAGTAAGAGTAGAAAAAATATGGTCTCCAATTTCATAAACAAAATAAGTAAGGATCAGAGAAAGCACGTGTAATGTATTTGATCCACTGTCTAGTTCACTGGAAGGGCCCCAGTAGGGTAATGCAGGTTGTATGGCTGGCAGGATTCAGCTTTATTCAAAAGGGAATCAGAGAATGGCTTGCGTTGGAAGGGACCTTAAAGATCATCTTGTTCCAATGAGAACGTGTTTGTATGCTGAATTAATTAGACTGTGCATGGGAATGCATAGTTAAACTCAAGTGGCCCTTAGCACTTGTGATCATAAGATGATATAAAAGTAGAAATAACAGGCTTGGTTAAACATTGATACAATTGACCTTGTGTAAGGCTTTGCCTCAAGAATATTGACTCAAGAATATTTCTTATATTAAAAAGAACAAAAACCAACATCACCTTTTTTAATGTGTATGCATTCTAGAAATATGCAACTTATCTAGCAGACTGCATTGAGGCACTGTTAAATAAGTATCTTTATGAAGCATGAGGAAGAAATGTGACAGTGGAGACAGTTGTGACTTGTGGAGTTCTTGGCTGTAGATGACAAAAATGAGTGAAACAGGAATTGCTTCATCCTTCAGGCCTGCCAAAGTGAATGAGCTGTTCGAGATAAATCCAAAGTGCTGGTAATGCAGCCAGGTGAGCAGACATCTGCAGGACCTGTGCATGGAAAGGAGTAGTTTTTTAGTCGCTCAGACACAGTCTGAGAGCAGCCAGACCTTTGGTCTAAGCTCTTATGTCAGTAGTAGGTTCTCTGCAGCTTTTGCTTTTTATAGATTTTAAAGTTAACGAATGTTAACTTTAAATGAGCTGGAGGGTTCCAAGTTCACTTGGGGCTGTTATGACCAGTTAGATGTAGGGACCTGTCATAGTAAACTTATCAAAACGTGTTTATGGAGCTTAATTTCATTCAACTGTCTTGGGTTGTTTTTTTGCTTTTTCCTTTGTGAAATTTTATGCTTTGATAATTTTGTATTAGAAAAGTATATTAAATGTGTTTTTGTCTGAGTATGTACTAATTGACAGAAATACAATGACAGATTAAAACTGAAACTCTACTTATTGAATTTAGTGTTCTCAAGAAATATCTGAAATAGTTACTAGACTAGTGGCTTTTTTTCTGTTCCTCTTCCTATGAGGAAAGACATGCAAATTGCTGCTTAGTGTGTGCTTTACTATTGCCTGTTTTTGGACCTCATAAAGTATTCCCTACACAAGCCTGAGAAGTGCTATACGCTCTTCGGGCTCTCAAGGTTTGAGTCATATTTCAAGTATTTAGCGGTTAGGTGTTGCAGTTTCTTGTGTATGTGTCATCTTTTCCCCCTGCCCCCATAGTATTTTGGTGGGTTTTGGTTTGGTTTTGTTTTGTATTTCCTTTTTCCTTAGAACTCTGGGTAGCTTGCTCTGTTCTCTCATCCAGTGTACCAGAGGAATGCTCGCCGGAGATTGAGCAAAAGATGGATGAGTTTCAGAGAGAAGTTTAATCAAGCAAGCTGAGATGTGTATGAGCCAAGGGTTGGATAATTTTTACTTATGCACATTTTGAAATGCATGCTAATGTGACAAGATGACTGAACTCTTAAAATATTAAGATATTGTTTGATTAAAACTTCAAATGAAGTAACTGGGAAGTTTTTCAGCTGTCAAATTTGTATACAAACACTTAAAAATGTTACTTGGAATTTTCAGCAACTCAGATTAACATATTTTATGTTGTTGGAGCAATTTTTAAAACACAACATCATGGAGAACACAAGTTCCTTTACTTTGAGCTTTTAGACTGCTGAAGATCAAGACAGCCAGTTTCTTTTGTTCTCAAAAGATTTTTTTAATTTATTTTTTGGTATTTCCTTTCTCTGTTACATGGGTGGTCAGGGCAGCACAGCTAATTCTCATGCCAATGACAGCGGCCCTGACACCTGTCACAAGTACAAAGCACTGGAGGTGAAGCCTAGCTCAGCCCACTGGGTTCAGCGGTTCAAGTCCTTGTATTATGCTAAGGAGGATGAATGATAAGATCTGTAATCAGAAAGAGATTATGAATTCATATGTTAAACTAGGGTGTCAAAAGCTGCTGGTGTGTCCTTTCCCCCAGCCCAGCAAGGATTGCTGTCCTAGCTGAAGGCCGTGACATCCTTTTCTTCAAGGCTTCATTCAGTATTAGAATTCCAGCCTGGTATTTGTTCTGCGGAGACAAGAAACTTCTCTCCTATATTTTTCATTGTTGCGATAGTTTGCGTGTGTGTGGATTTTATTAAAAGTGAACAGTTGCAGATTTTTCAATACTCATTTGATTACTGCCAAGACTGCCTGAACCCCCTAAAAGAAAGGCTCTCCTGTATTAGGTATGTAATAAAGGTGGAATCTCAGTGATTGTGCTGAGTGCTGTGGCAGTTTCTGCAAACCCCAGGATAGCCTAAGGTGACTTTGTTGCCTGTCGCACACCTCTGAAGCTCCCAGCATCTGGTCTGACAAACCACGTGTGCCAGAAGCCCTGAGACAGCTACAGCTAGGGGATGGTATTTGGAAGGTGACAAGTATTGGTGATGTCCTTGCTGAATTCAGTGCTCATTAAGCACCTGTTTTAATTTCTCATTTACTTTGCTAGCATATGAGCAAGGATGCAAACTGTCTCGCAGAGGTGGTCTTAGCATATAATAGTGAACAACGAAGTCAATCGTGCATATGGTACAGGTTCTGTTTGTACAAAACACTGATCATTCTTGGTAAGAATGTCTCATGTGGGGAAGCTCTTCTGGTTTCCCAGAGTTGTAATGCATGGTGAAAATTCTGTGAAATTCAACTGAAGACTATAAAAATTATCTTGTTTTTCATCTTGGAAAAAAGGAATGCTTTATAAGAGAGGTACTGGATACTAAATACTCAGATTTCCTTAAAACTGACTGAATTGTACCTTATTTTCAGTCTTCCTAGCAGCTATAGAGTTAGTGCTTGGTGGATCATAGTTGAGATTGAGCGCTATTTAGTAATTAGGTTAATTTTGCCATTAATGCTATGAAGCATGATGTTTATGTCAGGTCTATTTTGAAACGTAGGAGGGCATGTATGATGAAAGTAATCTGATATAAATATAGTTCTGCAATTCATTCTGTATCATCATATGTAGTTTTTTTATTTCTTTGATAAGACCTACAGGTAGAGCTTTTGCTTATACTGTTTTTCCTCTGTGTCCTGCCTGCATTGTCCCAAACTTGGTTTGTCCTCAAACAGTGGTACAATGCAACAAAGCACGTTGCAGCAGTCAAAGAATTGTTATCATGTCCTTGTTTCAAAACTCAGGCAAGCAAAAAAAAGATTGTGTTCCAGGTCCTAAAAGCCATACTCTGAAACTGTTTCACAAACTTTGAAAAATGACAAATTCGCTGCAAGACCTTTCATGATGCATCTGAACAGGAAAAAGGAGCAGGAAGGAAAGAAAAGCTGGAAGTGCTTGTATGACTAGTGCTAATACCCAGCGCTTGTGCAGCTCTGAGGATTCAAGGTCAGCTTTCATCATGACAGAGTTGAAGGGTAAATCGTAGGCATTGTTGTGTGAACGCATTTTGGGGGGAAATATATAAAAACCAATGAAAACTTGCAAATGATTTCAGTTAAGGAGTAAATGTATAATATATGTAGTGCGGGGAAAGCTCTTAAGTTACTTATAGGTAATCACAATGGCATTTGTTGGCCCCTATGAAGGGCATGGAATCAGTACAAGGAAGCATGTATTACGCTAGAACGGACATGTTCCCTTCTTCTGTTTGGCATTTCTTCTTGTAGAACAAGATTTTGGCAGTTGTCCATGCTCAGTTCAGTTCCGTGGCACACGCAGAGCGGGATGAATCGGAATCACTGCGTGTGACCGGGGCAGTAATGCAGGATGCTTGCTGTTGGCTTGCTTAGTTTAAGATAGGTAGAAAGCTCTGATATGAGTGTGTTGCATAAATGCTCACATGGAAATCCTGAACGGAGATGTAAGTAAACAACACGTGAGGCTCCTAGGGGCAAACGATAACGAAGAATAAGATTCATTCAAATTGCGATACTGAATATGTGATTAGAATACATTTGTTACATACTTATTTTGCTGCAAAAAGATAACTTTAATTGACTCTTATGAAGCACTGTATATTTTTTATTAATTGTTTATATTAAATGCATAACGAAGTTAATCATCTGCTCTGTTATTTGATGTCCTGAGGGATTTTTTTGTTGTTCTTCAAATATGTTTAAGCAGTAGTGCTAGAAGTAGGTAACAAAAAGCATTTTATCTTGATAAACAGTGCAGTGATTTGCATATTGCTTTGTTTTCTTCTCAGTAGTTATTTTCTCCAACACATTTCTTTATTTCAGAGAAATTACTGCCAAATATGGTTAAATTTCACAGTTAGCAGTTAACTCCAGAGTAGTGGAGTTAAAATGAAACAAACACAACATTTTAAAGTAAAGATTTTTTTTCCTTATCCATTGACCTTTTTTGAAGGTTTTTATACTCTGTGCTGCTACCTGATTACTTAGGGATTCAGTGAGCAGTTTCCTTGAAGGCTATTCTTTCTCCTAGCCATTGGCATGAAAATACATCTGTGCAAGACTTCTTTTGATCTTCAGAGAGCTTTGTAAAGATAGATTAGAAAGAAAGCTATCAGACATCTCTTCCCAATGAAAATACTGCCTATGATTTCAAGTCAGGTGGTGTTTTCGAGGGTTTTGTTGACTTTCTTTTTTTGTTTGTTTTTAAGGAATTGAGATTTGGAGTACTGATCATAGTTGTGTGGTGGTGGTTTTTTTTTTTTTTTAACAAAAACTGAAAATACATAAATGTGCATGGTACCCTTTGTAAGGGAGAAGTCAAAGCAAAGAAGAAACCAACCTTCTGTGGAACGCTTTATATTAATTCAAATCTAGAGGGATGATAAATCTAGTACCCTCTGGACAAAGTGATGTTTAAAGAGACTACCAAGGGGCTTGATTCCAGTAAAGTAATTAAAACAGAATCTGTCTCTAATCTGAGTTTAAGTTTATATTGAGGTGCTTATATTCAGATAAATCAAAATTTGTTCTTGCAAGTTCAAAAAAAAAGTCTACGCTTACAGACTATATTATAATCCAAAACTTTGAAATGATACACGACTTCGTGGTTGTGTACCTACAGTGCCTTTAATTTGAAAATCCACCTTTACATTTTTCTTCGTTTGAGTCTTGTATTGAAATTCCGATGTGTATTCCAATTCGGATTGTAACTTCAAATAATCTATTTGTGTTTTTGACCCATGAAATCATTCACTTTGCTTTCAGTAGCTGTGAACGCTTCCTACTGGGGGGGGAATTTTGGAAGTAACCATCCATTTGTGTGGTGTTCACAGGGGTAAGCAGCAGAAATGCATCATGATTTCCAGATAGGGTTCTCTTAATGGTTATATGGAAATATGCAATATAGACTATTGCAAATTATATATACATATAAAAACAACTCAATTTTGTTACCTATTTATTATCTAAATACGATAACATTGTATTTAGGAAATATTTATCCCATGTGGACGCTACAAATCAGGATATCCAGGATATCAGTTGTGTGTTTCGTTTGAGTGTCTGTACCTCCAGTACCTCCAGTTGTGCTCTTCTGAGACACTTGGCCTGTGGCTGGTGAAATGTCCTTTCATATTCCCTGAATGCCTTATTTGTGACGTTTTTCTAACTATTACTTTTTAGTTTAATTGCGGATGAGACACCAATGCCAGTTGTTGCTGTTTCTCAGAAACCTAAGTGCAGGCAATGTGACTTAAAGAGCAGCACAAGAATTTTAAGGCTTACAGAATGTGAAGTCAGTACACAGAATCAGTGGGCTTCTTTATAGCCCTTGTCGTTTGATCCGTTCCTTCTCCAGTTCATAACAGATCTGTTCAAGTTTCCTCATCTTCCAACAGAATACCTTAATCACCTAGCTCTAGGTTGGTTTGGTTGGTGGCAAAACTGAAGGCTGTTCTTTGTAGTGCCTGGTTTTTTGATTCCCGTCCATGTACCAGTCTTCACTATGCTGTGCCGTGTATGCCATGCACCAGTAACACTCCTTAGCACAGCTACAAAAGGAGGTAAATATCACTCAAAGATTGCTTTTTGTCTTCCTGCTTTTACCTCATACCTAATGGAGTTCACAAAATTCTTCCATTCATTTTTTTTGGTAAAAATAATGTAGGATAATCAGGGAAATTGATCAACTTGCTAATCAGTCTAAATCATTAATACTTTGAAACACTGGCTTCAGAACAGGCTTCAGGGGTGTGCTGTTGCTAACCTGTTCTCTTTGAGGAACAGCTGGTGAGATTTTAGAAAGGGAATGACAGCCTTATTCAATTTCATTTCTCTTTGTTATAATAGAATTGCAAGTTACCAAAATCTGATGGTGATTACTCACTAAAATGAGTTTTTATTACTTTAGTATATTACAGGTTTTATTGTCCTTACTGTTCCTAATTAGCTAACACAACTATTTTGATTTTTGTATGTAAGTGCTTATTAATTATTTTACCATGAGAAAAATGAGTGGGGTCCAAGTGTCCTATTAATTCATTTCAGCCTGAAAAAAATCTTATAATTAGCTTGGCAAGAGGAATGAGTGAAATTAGCTACTAATGAGAAGATAAGTATAGTAATCTTTTCATGATATAAAACTGTGATTGTCAGTAGGTAGTAATAGGAATTGAGTATATTTCATGGGACCTTATTTCTTTGTGTGAAATCATTAACATCATCTGATACTGTAAATTGGGTTATTTCACACCTGTATTTTTATCACTGACTGCTAACCCTCCAGCCACAGATATGGATAAGTTTTAGCTAATTAGAGAGTCATTAATGAAGTAAAGAATATGAGCAATCAATTATGGCTTGTTTTAGTAATCCAAACAAAAACTTAATTGCATAAATTTATCTTGTACTTTGAAGCTTTGACAGTATATTTGTGAAACATGGCAAGAATGTCAACACTTTGTAAGTAGCAGGTGTGACCTATACAAGTTTTTCTAATGTTCAGCTGCAAATTGCTTGACTTCTGATATAAAATGATAGATTAATGGCTTGTTAAAACCCACTTTTCTGTAAACAAGAACTTCATTCCAGCTTTGGTTTGCATCATTTGTATGGCAGGTTTTATGAGCAATAACTTGTCTTGTTCTTTTGACATGATGCTGATTTACAAATTAAAAAGGTTCTATGTAAACAAAGTGAAGGATTTCCTCACCCCCCACGTTTCAACTGTATTTTTCTTATATGCAAGAATTACACATCTTCTTGAATCTTACCTGTGTGTTTTTTCTTCCTTCTTCTGTCTAGGTCTTTGTGGTAAAAGAAGCTTTTGTGTTGATTGTCTCTTATTTACGTTTCTTTAAATTTCTTCATATTAAATAATAATAGTAAAAAGTTCCTATTCCAGGTTTGTCTCAGCTCTATTGGCTGTGCAGTGGTAACTGGGGTGAAATTAGCTTTCTGCCCAAATAGTGCTCTGGTATTGCTCCTGCATGGGACCAGAGTGCGGTTTGGTCACGTTGTGCTTCTCTTCCACTGAGGCCACTGCTAACCAGGGACATGTACAGCTGCTACTCCTCAATGTGAGGTTGGGGAAAGGTTGTACAGGCACAGGAGCATGTTCACAACACAGTGAAGCTTTTTGCTAGGAGCAGCTGTGAAGTAGCTTTTTGTATGTTGCTTGCTGTAGAGTGGGACTGAAGGTGCTTGGCGAGGCAGCTTAAATCTGTCTCCTGCAGGAGCTGTTTGAAGGGAAAAATAGAATGGGAACCTGCAGCTGGAATGGGCTGCAGAGTACAGCATTTCTGCCCGAATTCTTCGTGTGTGCTGTCTAGCAATTGGATTGAGTCCAACGTTATGCCAAAATGAACGGCAATGCCAGCCCCATCAAATTAAAGAGCCTTTCTGATGAATAAACAAAATATGAGAGTAGGCTACTGTTTAGATTTTGCTTGTTATTTCTGGATGAGTTTGCAGTTGTACTTCTATTAATCTTGGAGATAGGAATGAATTAGTCTTGTATTGCAACTAAGTTTAACTTACTGTGATGTGAGTACACCAAGGAATGCCAAGGAACTAACTTTTCCCCATGTTTAGAAATGTGGATGTCTAGTTATACAGTCTCAAATGCATATTAATGATGTTTTTAATATGTTCTTTCTCCCCTTACCTGGATGGTTTAAAGGCTTCCACTAAAGGTGTAGACGTATAACAAATCATTTTGAGGTCATGATCTGTTGGTATTACTGCTAACATCTGGAAGGGATTTATCCAGCATGACACCACTGTTCTGCAGTGGAATTATTAACCTTGCCTTTGTTACCACCCGATTAAGACACAAGGGAGGAAGATTTTCCTATCATTGTACAGTCATTTTCCAGAGTGGGATTTAGCACTAAATAGCTCAGGTGAGAACGAGACAGCTTGTACTGAGAAAATGCTCAGAGCTGTGATAGGATGTCCGTAGTATCCTTGAGAAAGTGTTAGGCATCCGTCCTTCACTTAGGAAAGATCTTTTGCAAATCATACTGTATGCTTCGTGTCTGCTAGGTATCTCTGTTTCAACACCTGTCAGAAATTGGTTGGTTTGGGGGTTATTTTGGTTAAAGAACCAGTAATTTAGTTGCGTTCTTTTGGGGGGGGTGGGTGGGGGGTGGGGAGGGGAAGCTGTGTATGTACGTTGTCCTGAGTCTGAAGAAAAATTTTGAGAAAGGTCTGAAAATTACTATCTAAATATCTAGTAATATTTCACTAAGTATTCTGTAGTTTCAGGAGCTTAACTATTCAAAGTTTTTCTTGAAATAAAAAGTAGGGAAAATTCTAGAAATAATCTTTTTTTAAATAAAGCTGTGTCAGTTATTTACCTGATAAATATTAAGCTGATGAAAATGAAGAAGGGATATTAAGCTATGAGTACTTAAAATTAGGCACTGATCTGTCTTTTATCCAGAGATACAAAAATGATTTTTTCAGAAGTGAAAAGTTAAAAGCTTTCTTATATGAAAATATGTAGCAGGAAGCTTAAAAAACTTTCTTCCAGTAAAACCAATTACACCCATCAGACATGAGGCAACAGAAGGTTAACATGAAAAGAGCTAATTGGTGGGTGGTGCTGTAAATGGTGGTGGTTTTTTGCCTCTTATTGAAGGTAATATCAAGAATGATATATTATGCATTGTGTCCTTGTTTTTCTTTTTTTTTTCCCTGTAATATTTGGTTTAGGTGGCAATTAGCTGTGAAATCTGCCTTCAGTGAAGTGGGGGCTTGTCAGTAGCTATTTAATTCTATAGCTACTAGGCTTCCTTCACTATGGTACGGGCACCTGAGTAACTGAGTTACTAAATAGCTCTTAAAGGGACTAGAAATGTTTTAGGTTGATATTCTTCAGCATCAAATGGCAATTAGAGGAAAGAAGAATGATTCTGCTTACTTTCCATCAGTTCCCAGTATCTTTCACAGGACAGCTGTCTGTCTTGCTGAGATGTTACAGGTGTCTGCTCTTTTTTTTTCATTGCATCCTGATATGAAAATGAATATATGAGTATTTTTTATACTTTATTTGCTTAGTTGGGCCTAAAGAGATTATTCTGGGTTGTCCTGTTTTCTTTACTATCTGGGAAGGACCTTTTGTAGATCCTATTTTTAAGTCTAAATTTATTTCCTCCTAAACACCAAAAAAAAAAAGGTTGAAAGTATTTATCCCTAGTGTCACAGTGCTGTTACAGATCCCTGTTGTATTTGTCAGGCTCCGTACCACACTTACAGACTGGCATTGCTTTCCACCAGTAACTAAGACACTCGGATTACTTACTTCAAAACCCAAAGTGTAAATTTGTTAAGGAAAGGAATGTCTTCGGAAGCAGCTAGACCCAAGCTTTTAATTGCTTGCCCGTTTGAGAAATGTTATACTCTGCAGATTGAGCATGTGCAGCGTATTTTGCAGCGCGCCTCTGCTGAAGCTACAGAGCTGGTTTGTGAATCAATAAGGCAAGGTGAATGTCTGACATCCTGTATGATTAGCTTCCCAGGCATGAATGGAAGGTAAGACAAGGGCATGCCTATGCTACAAAAAGGATCCGACCGGAGTCACAGCCTGTAAAGACTTCTTGGGTCCAACTCTAAAGTACCTAACTTAAACAGCAACAGTTTAGCCAGAAGTAGCCACAGTAGCCCAATATTCTGCACAAAATGGCCACCAGAGTATTTAATCAAGTTATTTTACAGATTTTTCCAAATCACAGTAGCTTCTTGCTCCTGTAGATATCCTGTTGTTGGTTCATAAACTTACAAGTTTAAAGTTATTGTCACATTCAGCAGAGCCAATATAGCCTGTATTGCCAGTGGCATTGCAATTACAGCTTGTAAATCACTTCTTAAATTGCAAACATGAGACGTGGTACGTGGAGTGGTCCATTCAGTCACGTTGGGAGGCCAGCCTCCTCCTCGGACGTGCTGTCTGACACTGAGAGCTATGTTTTGCCCCTCTTCGGGCCATCTGACTGGGCTCACGCTGCTGCTTTGTCCCACAGCCTTCCTGAAACTTCAAGATCCCATCTGTCTGTTAATACAATCAAGTTGCCAATTTATTGAGCTGTGTTTGAGGATTATACCTGCTGAGTATAAGGGAATAAGATTATTAACTCCAAAAATATATTTTTTCTTTTTCAGTGGTCTCCACTGCATAACTTATGCATCCCCAACCTCTCCATTTATTAAAAGTTAAACTACCTTTTGTGTATGAACCCCATCTCTCCACCTGTGAATGACTACTAAAGCACTTCTCTTTGTACATGTATCATAGAATTTTTTCTTAAATTCCTGCTTCATTTTTCAATCCTGTGGAGAGAACTATATTAGGAAAGCGACTCAAAAAGGAATACCGGTTCCCTTCTGAAAAGATTTTTGTGATTAATGCTTATTGAGGAGCTGAAATATTTCTTAAGATTTTTTTAAAAAAAAAAAAAGATTTTTTTTTTAAATATAGGCTGGAGTAGAAGTGGAACACATAGCAGCTAAGTGGAAAAATATCTTAATACTGACAACTTACGTAGAGCTTAATATCCTTAGACTGTTAGGTAGGCTTAACCTGTTACTTAAAACTTTTTCTTGAGGAAAAAATTACGTGCTTTTTTTACATGCAAAAGCGTGAGAACAGAGAAAAAGTGTTTTGTTCAGGGTCAATGGCATTAGTGGCAACGATATAAAAATATAAAAAAGTCTTTATCCCTTCTTTATATTGCCTTAGTGATTAATGAAAATATGAAGTGAATTAATAAACTTATCACATCATGAAATAGCCATTTAAAGTTATTCCCAAAATAAGAGGAGAGAAAGCCATATTGTAACGTAAGCCAAATGAGCTAAAATCAGTGGCAATAATTATATGAACCATAGGCTTTGTTTGGTAGTAAAGATTAGCATGAAATATTTTTCATGCTTTCAAATCCTCGGGATCCTTCTTTGTTCTTTATAAGGAAACCAGAAAGAAGTATTTAATTGAACAGAGTATTATATCGTGTTTCAAAATTCAGAAGGGGTATTAGCATTAATGTTTGTAAGGGTAGGTAACAGCAAAAGATTAGGGCCTGATTCATGAGCATGGAAGTTTACATGTTAGGAAGCTTTGTAAGGTCGAGCAGTGCTATCTGTGGTACGGAGGTTGGAAAGAGATGGAAAAGAACACAGCATAGTTTTGTAAAGTTGATGAAATATAGCTGACTGGAATGTTTTGTTTGACAACTTATATAAAAATATGAATGCTGGTCTGTTCTTTTAAAGGCCTGTTCGCCTGAAGAGCTGGCTTTATTTCAAAAAAAAAAAAAAAAAGGCAAGCCCCAATGCTACTGCCACTCATTGTGTGGGATCACCAGCAGTGCTTGAGGTGATGACCACTCTTCATACATTGAAGATGCAAGCATGGCTTTTCTGCTTTCTGCAGACCTGTGCTTTGTGGAGCCCTCAGCATATTATTTGCTTGACTTAAACTTGAGTTTGCATTTCAAAGCTGTGATATCTAAGAAACCTTCCTACTGAGTTAAGCAAGAGTTGTATATTTTGCTATGGTTCTCATACATTCCTCCTTCTGAGTGACTTCTATGCTCTACGTGCTTTCAGTGCTTTCTCAAGATGTCTTTCAGCGAAGAAGGGGAGATGAGGCATTCACAGTCATCCTCGGTGTTTAACCTGTTAATCTTATTCTTCACTCCTCCCCTGTTCCCATGAAGACTCCTTAGACTCATCTGTTAATTTATTGGGTACATGTAAACTCTTCAGGAAGGTGCAAATTTTAGATGGATGAATCAGTGGAGAGTCTTTTTAATTTAAAAGAAATGTAGTTTAAAATTTTTACATAGAAATACAGAGCACTGGACTTAAGAAACTTGCAACTGTGTGCTTGTATTATGACAGTGATTACTGTTAGCAATTGGATGTCTTCTGCTTTTACTTATGCACAGATATGTCTGGTAATTTTATGTATGGAACAAGTGCTCAGCAACAAGCAGTCAAGGCCTAGAATTTCCTGAACCAGTCTGATGCCTGCCCAAGGGACTGGGAGAGGCCTTAGGGAAAGAGCCTCGGGCACAGCTGTCAAACCCCAGAGCTTCGGAATTCCGTACAAGCTCAGCGACACAAGGGGGTGATTTTTATTCACTGAGAAACTCTGACCACTTTATACCTCTCCTAGTGCAGTATGAATAAAAACAGCATAAGACATTAATGCATCAGAAGGCGTTTTGTAGACTGCTGTTGAATTTGAATGCTTTTTGATTTACTTGAACTACTTTTCTTAATCTCACCCAGATACTTTAAACTTAGTTTTAAGTCAGTAGAATGAAAAGCAACACTGATCTAATTTAGCAGTAGATTATGTACTAAAACCAAACGACTCAGAGAAGTTTAACCAATGTATTTCCGTAATTTGTCCAGACAAGTCAAGAAAGATGCACAAGTCTGTTGCTGTTTTAGTAGGGAAATGTAGAAGATATGTTCTGACAAATAAGTGGAGATTTACTTGTCCAGAAAGTCTGGAATTGTCTTGTTAGTGTTTTAATGGAACCGCACCAAGGGGGCCCTCTGAAAATGTGTTCTCCTTTCCTTCCTGCTGAAAGAAAAGGGAGTACCCTACAGTTTATGGAGGAATAAAAGCCCCAAGGAAGAACATGTGGTTTTTATTGTAAAAGAAGAAACTAGTTGAACGTAGAATGAGACTTAAACAATACCTTAGGCTTTGAGATTAGGGCAATGAATTGCCTTTCCTAGCTCTCTCATTTGCTTTGAAACAGCATGTTTTGCATTTCTTAAAGTTTAAGTCATGTTTTATTACTTATTATGAATCTAATAAATTTGCAGTATCTAAAAGTCTAAGAAATTTTGTATCACAAGTGCATTCAATATTGAATGTGCCTACTTTGCCATACACTTATTGAACTATGTTTTTAATAGCAGTTGGTGAAGCATGCAGAGCTTTCTTTATTAGCTAAGCAGAGAAATACTTCTGTATTTTTAGACAGTAACGTTGCACTCATGAAGTGTAGCTCTAATTTTCTTCACATGTGGTATAAGGACATTTGTTTATGTCAGAGGATGCATAGTTCCAATTTTTTGTTTTTGTTGTTTCTTTGAAAGAAAATGGAATGGAAAACAGTTTTAGTTAGTAATTTACTGCATGTAAATTATGGGCTAAGTATCCCATTCAAATAGTGTTTCAATATTTTAGTGTTTCTGTAGTAAATTATTTATTAGTACTCAGGCTATTAAACAACACAGAGCTACTTCTTCTAATCCGTATTTTAAGGGGAAAACAGCACACAGGTACATCTGCTTGTTCTCGGTTGAGTCCTATCAGTTCTGTTATTTTTAATTACGATGTTAGGGAAGCCAAGTAAAACTCTGTGAAGCCACTTGGGAGGATGCTGAAAGGCAGCAGACTTTAATTTCCTATGATTCAGTGTATGTAACCAAAACTGACATATAAAAGCACCAAAGAGAAGATCTGAGTATTTTCAAACTTTACCTTCAGACAGTTTGTATTAGTACCTGGCTTTAAGTGCTTAAATTTCTATTATTTTTTCCCTTGTAGTGATATAGTATGTACATCTCTGTATGTACAATAACAGCAATAATAAAAGTAACAAAAATTGGTAATCACTGATATTTTTGAGTATCTGGAGCAGCAGGAGAGATTATTTTACAAGTGGCTGTACAATACCAGTTATGATACAGAAGGAACTTGCTATTTCTGTCCCCTCAAAGAGATGACATTTAATTATGATAATAACTTTTCTGATAGCTGATACACAGTATGGTGTGCATTAAAATTATGCAGTCTGTGGGAAATCACATCAAACTCTTTTTTTGCAGATGCAAGGAAAGAAAATACCTCCCCACGGGAGAAAATTGTTGGAAATTTCTTTTGGCTAAAGGGGCAGTATAGCATAGGTCTAGTTCTTGAATCTTTCCACAAAAGTAGTAGAAGATAACTTGACAAACACTGTCAAATGTGATAACCTCACCAAATTCCTGCACCGCAGGTCTTCATCCCTGATGTGCTCCCCTCGAAGAGATGGGCTGGGGGAGCATCGGGAGCTCAGGATGTGACGCCTTTGCGGCACTTTCCCACCGACAGATGCAGTGACCTTATCATCCAGACAGCTCAATCCGGTGTGACAGGCCGGCCATCTGGCTTGTATTGATCATAATTGATTTAAAGAAAGTGATCCTCCAAAGCTTGCTGCTGTTAAACCCCACAGCTAAACAGACGTTTTATTTGGAGACTTTAACCTTTAGGGTGTGTTTTCTCTCATTTCAATCAGATTTCTGAAACAAAATCTGAAAATGTCTTCTGGTTGTAAACTGCTGTTGTCTTTCCAAAACGCAGTCTTAAATATCTGAGGTGACTCAAATTCCAGGAGGATGAGAACAGAACTGGAGCTGAAATGGCAGACAACGGGTCACAGGTCCTGAAAAGTGACAGGGTCTTTTCAACAACTTTCCAAGTAAAGAAATTTATATCCACTTCTCCAGCTCTTACAGTTTTCATATAAATACTACCTGTATGAAGATGCTCCTGTCCATAATTTAAACTATCTTGAAATAGTTCACTGGCAGTATATTCCTGTCTATTTCTCCTTATTTTTTTTAGGCCTGAGGTAAATCAATACTTTTTTATTCCAGTTGTATTTTTGTTTGCAATACACTTAAAATGTTATAACTTGGTACCTTATTTCATTTTTTACATTTCTAATTTGAATATGTGACTTAACATTTCATTTAAGATGTATTGCTTTCAACAAAGTGTAAATCCTACACTGAAATCCTGCAGCATGTGTAGTAGAAAGGCAGCCACAGAGAGACCTTGTAATGCAGAAAGTATAAATGCTCTCCCTTCTGGAACACGCTGAAGCAGTAAATAAGCATCTCTTCACTGAGAAGTGAAACTTCTGCTGTCTCCAGGGGCTGCTGCTATTGTACAGAGAGGCTGTAGCATAGGTTTGCTCGGAAGCTGAAGTGTGTTGTATCTCGCTGAAGCAGCAGAGCAGCCACCACGGTTCAAGAACTGAGTGGACACGGGGTCTGAACCCTGTTTGCATTCCTAAGGATGATTTCTTCAAATTCACCAGAAGGACAGTTCTGAGGAAACTTGTAATTTTGCTCTTTGTACCTCTTTTGAGGATGAAGGGCTTTAGCAACCAGGGGTGTCAATTCAGCCCTCTTAGAAATTCCACAGGGAAGATTTTCAGAATCGCATAGGGAAGACCTGACTGTCTTTCATATCTTTTGAAAACCCGTAAGAGCTGAAGAGGGACTTCAGGTATGCGATAATGTGATGTGTGATAGAACTGTTGAAAGGAGGATTTTTGTCTCAAATGGTTTAAAGCAGAATAACTTAATACTGTGGGACACTTGTATTAATAGTGTTTTATGTGTGGTCTCAACGGGGAGAAAAGGCAGCACATAAAATATTGCATAATGTAAAGCATATATATGCAATAAATTATGTATTCTAAAGGTGTCATCAGTCAATTATGTAAAGGGAACAGTTCTATTTGGATGAGAAATGGGTAGATCTGGGATGAGTAAGAACAAATGAAATAAGCATTGGTGGTCCTTGAGAGCCATAGTGATCGAGCCCACTGATAAACTTCATATAGTCCTTTGCAGATCAAGTCCACGTAAGAAAGAAGGGCGTTTGGGGAGTGTCACTATGAAGTACCCTATATGCCTGGCTTCAGGTAAAGCCCTTATAGGCGAATGTAGTTCCAAACGGGTATAAATACTGGGAATGGCTGAATGGGGCGGTCAGCATTGAGTTTCACATGGAGGAGGACTTTGGGCACTTGACTGTCCAGGTCGAAGGACTAGGGCACATTGAGAATTTTAAATGAAAGCTATTAAGCATTAATTACGTGATATTAGGATGTGGATGAACTGGGATGAATTTGACATGTCAGAAAAGCACTCTCTGTTCTGACGATGATGAATCTGAGTAAAGCAGCACTTGCTGGCAACCCTGAGAGATTGTGAGCTGCTATAGATAAACAACCCTTGAGTGCCTGGCACACCAAATACTAAATACCATCCTCCTACAAAGACCACCCCCACCCCTAGGGTTATTTAATGGACACTGATTTCTAGGGCTTAATTTTTCAGTCCCTTGCAAAAAGTGAAAATGCAGTCCTTTTATTGCTGCTTAATGTGTTTCTGGGGAAACAGTTACGTGGAGTTTCTTTGGACATATTATGTACGTTACCCAGCATGAAAATGGAATGGGTAGTCCTGAAGGACATCACTGCGAGAGCTGTGTTAAGTCCTCTCAGAAGTGTATGTGAAATATGCTGCTGTAAAAACACAAGTGCTGCAAGTGGGAGGCAGGTGATCTCGATGGAGTTTGCCAACGAGTGGGGGAATCGGGTGGGCTATCACAAAGCTGTTGGAAGGAGAAACATGGGACAAGGAGATGTGTTATGGAAACAGTGGGAAGAGGAGATTTATTAGTGTTCAGGGAAATAGGTATTGCTGCAGCTAATATCTGCCTGTCACAAGAGCAAAGTGGTCAGGATATGGCATACTGAAATTGTTTTGCTAGCCCCCAGCAGTCAGTTGTTAAATGTCTATTCCTATTTTGCCTTGGCCAAAAGCCATCTCAAATCATAACTAAG
Organism: Anser brachyrhynchus; assembly: GCF_964034855.1. Lineage (NCBI taxonomy): Eukaryota > Metazoa > Chordata > Aves > Anseriformes > Anatidae > Anser > Anser brachyrhynchus. The sequence goes on from NC_137733.1 coordinate 13,580,326, forward strand.
TTGTACAATAGTACAGCTTTGCTTAAAAAGAACAAAAAAGTCTTAGGCTCTTGATGGTGCCAATTTATTTTCACAAGAGGACGTGTAGATATCTGAAACTTTTAAAAGGATAAAACTCTGAAATTCACATACTGTGGTGTCCAGAAGGGTGGTATCAAAGGGAAAGACATTAAAACAAATTTGGAGCAGAACTTGCATGTAAAATACAAAAATAACTGCAAAACAGAGTAAACTAATATTAGTTATTGAGATGGCTTGGGCGCCTATAGGAAAAATATTTATGTAACATCAGTGAGAGGTTTTAAGAAGAAAGTTTATTTAAAGCATGAACGACAGAGAATTAATGATGATACAAAAGTAGATGAGATAACCAACTCCCTTGGAAACCTGTTAATTGTTTAGACTTTATTTAGGTCTGGATAAAGAGAAATAAGGGTATGTTAAGGTGTCCCCTTTCTGAAGAAGGTTATATATGCCTCCTTGTGGAAATTATTGACATTGTTCCTTTGTCTAAATAGAGATAATGAACAGGTAGGAAGGCACTCGTACTGTCTTGAGTGTCCGATAATTGCCTGTACTCAAGGTTCTCTAGTTTGGTTAGGCTGGGAACTAATATTCCCATGCTGTGACACTGTTTTGATTGTGCTGTATCATCAGATCAGCCACTAAATTGGCTGTTGGAAAAAGAAGTGAAGATTTTTCGGAGATTTTTTTTCCCAAAGAGCGCTCTTTTACAGTGACTGTATAATTTAAACTTGGATGAAATTCACAAAGGTTATCTAATAGCATTAAATAAATCAAGATATTCTGGTTTGCCTAAGAGAAGGAGGGTGGATGTTCTCTGGACTGGCTCAAAGTGTTTGTAATGCAGGGTTTTAATGTACGTATGACATTGAATGGAAGGTTTAGGGAAAGATGCAACTCTGTGTAAAAGGACAGTCACCAAAAGGGAAGGTAGGAGTGCTGCCCTTCTCTGAAGTGAGATATTTATTTACTTGTAACATGTGAGGATGAAGGCATCCAAGTATCTTGAAGGTTTTACAGAGTCACGGTTTAGAAAACATGGCTCTTGAAGACAACATTTTTGAATTAATGTTGATCCAACTATTTTTGTCTTGTAATTCAAAGGCTTTTATGTTGAATGGAGTTATGTCTTGGAGAAGTTTTTTAGGCATTTAAAGCATCATCAAACTTTGATCAATATTATTATTATGCTTTGTTCGAAAAATAATATTGCAGCATGCCCTTGCTTTTGCTTAAACATGTAATGACCTTGATGAAAATACAGTAATTTGTACCACTGAATTCCCTTGATTCTAGCTAATAACCTGAAATCCCACAGCAGTTTGTAGGGTTCTCCAAAATAGGCTCTATACCAGGCATTTCGAGAGCCATTCTACTTAACTGCCTAGCTCATGCTGAATTTCAAATGCAAACTGTGTATGTGGAAGGCTTAATGTAACAGGTGGGTCTTGTCATCCTGCTGATCTGACTGTTTGTGGAAAGCTACTGCATAATTGTTTTGAAGTAGAAAATTAACAGTAAAGAGCTCGTTCCTGTCAGCTTTCACACTCTTCAGTTTTGGTTCCCAGGATTTTGAATTTTGTAGCCAATTTTTTTTCTTCCCAGATGCTATATTGCTGCTTATCTTAAGAATTACTGGCTTTTACTTTTCAGAATGAATACACTGTCAAGGTGCTTTTTAAATTTGTAAGAGTGAAGAATATTAGCTAAAAGCTAATGCTTTTTGAGATTGCATCCTTTTAAGATGGCTTTTAGTAACTTCAAATGTGTGCTAATCTAAATGCTGTGCATTTTACTTTTGAAAAGGCACTTGTAGTGGTTTGCAGGTTATTTTTAGAGAAAATAAGTATTGATAACATTTAACAAACTGAGTCATTAAATGTGCATTTATTTTGGTTAGTATTTTCATAAACTTGGGACATATCTGACTTTCTTCAAAAGAGAAATAATATACTAACCACTCTATATAGTAGTCGCTAACCCTATTTTAATTTCTTTAACTGTACAGGAGAAGATTTTGTGGACTTCAATCTGACTCTTTTTCAGTTGTGAGGAAGATCAAGACATTAATTTTTGTCTTAATAACAGCGCTATGTATAAAAGAGCGTTATAAAGCTTGTCTTTAGAACCTGAACATTTCTGTAATGTAAAAATTTCTGTAATATAAAATTATGAAAGAGTTGAAAGTAATGGTGGTCTGAGAGTATATTGCACAGACTTGCACAGAGTACTCTATTAAAAGATCTCTTAAATATTTCTTCTTAGCCATCGTGTGCAACTGGGACCACAAATTCTGATTTCAAGTGTAGGAATTCCTGAAGAAAGTAGGCAGGAAGAGGCTGCAGGAGCTGATGCAGTTCAGCTTCTTGCTCACAGCAGAGATATCTTAAGGGTTAAATCTGTTACTCATGATCTTGTCTAGGAGAGTTGCACGAAGTTTGAGTTAGGAGTACTGGGAATTATCCTCAAAACTGGTAAGTTCTTGACACTGTGTTTAAGACTTTGAGGTTTGTTGGAGAACAGATGCTGATACTGAATTTAAAGCTTTAGACATTGATTTTTGATTCTTTTCAATGTAAACTGTTACATATTAAATAATGCATAAAGATATGTGTATATATATGTATGTATACACACATCTCCAGTATGATAAACCTTGTTTTCCTGTAATTGTAGTACTGCTAGCAACATTGAGTATGTTGTTTTAGGTGTCGATGACATTGTTTCACCTACTGTGTTGGATTTCTGGTAATTAAAATTGCATAGCATTGTTGGGAAGCTTACTGCAATCACGTCCTCACTTGCAAATGATGAATGCGTATAAACTAAAAATATTTAAATGATACGTAATTGCTAGGTTCTTGACTCAACAATTTAGTTAGCTCTAGGGAGAGGGAATGAAAAAGGAAAAATGTTCATTAGGGCTCAGGGATTCAGTCTGGTGTATTAGAAGGAATTGGATTATTCAGTTTACAGTGTTCTTAACAGATTCAATTTCAGCCAGAGATAATTGAAGTGTCGTCAAAGCTGTGTGCATCACTAAAGCATACAGAAAGACATATTCCCGTGGGTTCGGTAAAACAATATAGAACAATGCAGAGTAGTTTCTCAGAGATTTAACTGCCATTACATTGAGCCTGCTTTTAAGATATATTGCAGCTAACTTAGATAAATACTTTCCCATGTAGTTCTCAAAGAACGAATGTTTAGATTGTTTTCACTTATTTTGAAGGAATCTGTTTTAACAAATTAAATCTAATGTCAAAGCGTGTGACTTTGTAGTGAAAGATCACCCACATTTCTGGTTAGTATATCTCTAAAACTCTCCTAATATTTTTTTATATCCTTATATCTTATATCCTTTACATCCTAATTCTCTTAATATCTTAATCATCTCCTACAAGGGGAAATCTGAATTTTAAAACTATTTTTTAGCACCATGAATAATATCTGTAGAAAAAATGTTTTGTATTTGTGTTTATTGCTAGATCAAAATCTATGATTATCTAGAAAGATGTGTTGCAGAAACTTGCACAGGACTCCCACCAATTCAACTGCCCAGGTCTCCCTTGTAAATACACTCTTGCATGGACTTGTGTGCTTTAGGGATTGATCTTGTCAGCCAGCCAGGTTCTGATGAGGTGTCATAACCAGTAAACTCCTTTTGTGAAGTAGTACAAAATGGGAAATGGGCTTAATCATATTTCCCTATGTTTTCATTCTGGTGAAGATCTGAAGAGGACTATCTAGGCAAACTTCTGGCAAAAAAAAAAAAAAAGGGAATTCCATGGGGTCGAGATGGAGTTAGGTTACAGCAAAAAGCTGAGATTTCGTGAGCATTTCTAGTGGTTTCACGATAAAGGCCTAGCTGATATGAATGCAGAAAAGGACAGCTTGTTCATGATCTGTTCACAGGTCATGAAATCATAAGAATTTTGTGAGCCAGAAGAAGGTGATACGAATGAAATAACAGAAGTACTAAAATGGGCAAGCTTTGAAAAAGTCATTCTCTCATTTGAGGGCTTACTTAACCTGTGATATTTCCTTATAGCTAGCTGTCTATACGTTGTAAATGTTGGGGCTAGTTGTGGATTTTGGCCCAATATTTTATTGGGTTTTACTGCATTTCTATTGGGTTCACTGAAAACAAATAAATGCAAGTAGTTCGTATGAAAGTAACCAGGATTATTCTAGTCCTTTGGACTTGCTTCAAAATATAAATACTTCTCATAAATTTTAAGTTTTTTATTTTATTTTTACTTTTTTAATCTAACAGATCCCATCTATATTTTCTTATGACAGACATCAACGGTGTTTTTGAAGTATTCTTTTTTCTGTTGTTCAGCTCTGAACAAGCCCATTAATTTATATACCAACTAGAAAAATACTCTACGTTTTGCAGTAATGCCTAGTAAGATTTTAAGCAAAATGTTTAATCTTCCATAGAATTGAAGTACTCAATGTCTTTTATGCATTTGGAAAGAAAAAAAAATAAGGAAAAGCTTTTAGATATCAACACAGAAAATGATCCACAAGGACCACTTTGTAATCGTTTTAAAGAACGTTTTCATAATGAAATCGATTATTGCTTTTAGAAGGCTCCTTAAATACTCTTCATCTAGACAGAGAAGGCCATGGAGGATGCCATTGTAAGTGCTGAACACAGCACTGGCACAACAGAAACACCATATGGAACATCACAATGCATGTTACATCTGTAAGTAGGAAAAGCTGAAATGTTGGTTTAAGTTATTTTACCTCTGTCTATCTTTTAAAAAAAAAATCTTGGGAAGGGCAAGATTATAAGGTATAATGATTTAAATGGCCGTAGTTAATTCTGTATGAGATTGACAATGGAAAAGCAGTAAGAAAGTTTCACAAGATAAAACTTGGACCTTTGTGCTGTTTTCAATTCTCTGATTTCAAAGCTCTCTACCAGGATTAATATTCTAGGGCTCCATGTACCTCCCAGGAGGAAATGCAGCAACATTCACATTTTAGAGATGGGTAAATGAAATCTAGAGAGGTTATAACCTGTACAAAGCCACACAGAGGCATTAGGCCTTTGGAGAAACAGGGAACAGAGCGAAATTTTAGTATCTTGTTACCTGCTGTTACCCTGTGAGTAAAAGATCACCTGGAAGATAGGAAAAAAGCCCTCTGAGACTCCAGTGTTTGTCCCTTTTAAACCATTTAATGGATTTATAAGTAAGAAGCCGGAGTCATTTCACCCAGGTCTTTAATTCCTAGTGAGTTATGTCATGTCAATAAAGCTGTTTTCTATGTGGCAGCATGCTTATATTACCCAATCATACCTAGAAAGCTAAGACTGCAAATACTGGAGAGGGGTGGCTCATTGGCACTCGGGTGACATGTCTGCTGCTGCTTTGCCCTGCGAGGAACCGTGAACAAGATCAAAACACCTCTTTCCAACTCTTCCTATTACATGGGGTATACGTCAATTATTAGTTCACTATGGAAAAACAAAACCTTTAACTCTAGGATGATTTTGGTTTCCTCATTGTGCAGTGCAAAACAAGGAGGATGGTCTGTAGCCCCAGCTGTTAAATGCAGCGGCTGGCACAATCAGGCTGTAAAGTTTGGCAAGGGGGGTGGAGTGGCTGCTATTTATATTGTTGATATAAATGGCTTATTTTAATGCTTTTGTATTCAATGATCTTTAAAAGGTCCCTTCCAACCCAAACTCTTCTGTGATTCTCAGCTTCTGTTTTCCTGAACATCCTGGTTTGCTGTATGCTGCTTTAAATTTTCTGGCTGTAATGCAACACATTTAGCTGTTTAGATATGCCTTCCCTGTATGTAGGCACACTTTGGGAATATGCATCGATATGATGGTGTCTTTCATACCAAGTACATTATAATTATATTTGTTGGGGTACGTGTATTCTGTAAGCCATAGATTTGAAAAATTAAAATTCAGTTATGCATTAAAAGACTTAATATTACTAATGAACGTATTTTTATTATAATAAGTGATGCTCTTCAGACATATTGATTCATCTCCTAGGGAGATCAAACTGCTCAAGCATTATAGTTCTTCCTGGTCCATGGCGGGGGGGGGGGGGGGGGGGGGGGTAAGGAAAAAAAAAGAAAAAAAGAGGAGCATGAGTTATTTTGGACAAGGTAGGATTATTCTCAGGAAAATTTAAAAAAACTCAGATATGACCTTTGAAAGTAGTGATGTGGAGGAATTAATGTTTTCTTAATATTTTCTCTCTTGTATTTTTGGTTCCGTGCTTGTAATTCATCAGAAATGTTTTGATGCTGTGTGATACAGCTTTCAAAGCTGAAATACACAGAAGTAGCTAAAGTAATAATAATGAAAAACCACTTTGCTCTTACATAGTGAACCTATTGCAAATGACATACTTCCTTGGTTACCTTTCTTTCAGGATGGGTAGTGCATTATTTCTGTAGCTGGAAAGAATGAAAGTATTTGCATTGGAGTACTTTCTTTGAATCTCCATAAGGATTCCTTTTGTACAATATCTGTTTATTGATGCTCTGTATTTAGTTATAGTGAAGTGACTACTTCAGATTCAGTTCAGTGAAGTGCTTAGTACTTGCTTAAGTTAAAACATACAAGATGTCTGAGCAGGTGTAAAAGATCTGTGTTTTACAAACTGTTTTCTAATTGGCAAAATGAAGGTATGATGCTGGATGAGAAATCAAGGCTTGCTCTAGCAGAGCTTCAGGGAGTACAACTGATGCTTAATTACGGTGCCACTTGCATAGGAACACCTTGAAGCTAAGCATTTTGCTATGTCAGAGTATGTGAGCGTGGTGACTGTCAGAGGGGGGCAGGAAGGTGGGAGGCTGCCCTTGAAAGCTGATGCTCCAATTCCAGTGGACAGAATGACAGATTTTTCAGACGGCATAACATTCTCTTGCTCAATGTCATTGGTATAAAAGGCATTCTAATGAAAAGAAAAGCATGTTAAGTGAAGTATGCTAAGTCTTGAGCAGCAATCACTGACTCCTGCAATTTTCTGGCTGATGATATCCAGCTTTACAAAACCGTCTATTTGATCAATAGCCACTGACAGCAGTTGAACTCTAATGTGTCAGTAATAGCAAATAACATCAGAGGATTTACTAACGGTGTCAGGCTGGAGCAGTTCCTTGGTCTTGGGTGTTCGTGAAGCGAATTTCAGCCCCGTGTGGTGCCCCAGACCCAGTGCTGTGTCTGAGTTCAGTTGGCACTTCCAGTACGTGCTTGTGTGGGGCACTTTGGAGAAGGGCACAGGTAGGAGCCCCGAGCCCACCCATACGCTCAGTCGGCGCGTTGGCGTGTGCCTGTTAACCTCTGTGCACAAACGGCTGACATCAAGTCTTGCATGTGGTAGCAATACTATTGAGTGTGCTCTGATTAATGAACGGCAGGGAGAAGAAGGTGAAATTTTCAGGTGTCGCGCAAAAATCAGTTGTGACTAGTTCTTGTGTTGTCTTGAGCCTATGTTTTATTGTGTACCTACATCATATGAGTATAGCTTTTTGCATACATTTTGTTTGCACAGTTGCACAATGGCACAAACTGTCTGCTCAGTTCTTGCTTTTTAATTAGTGATTATTGACTATAGTTCTTGCTTTTTAATTAGTGATTGTTGACTATTTTGGGGAGAGGTAGGGCTGAAGACTTTTTTTTTTTCCTAACTTAATTTGCAAGGCCAGGGATTCGTGTTTAAAGCTGGCCTTTTACACTTGTGCTTCAACCGAATGGCCTTTTTATTTGCCTTATTATGGCTTATCTGTACTAACTTGAGCGTTGCAGTCAGACTGATCTTTAGGAGGGCTGATCTGGAAGAAGAATATTATATGTCACTAAATAGGATTTTTTTTTTTCAACGAGCTGACCAGGCCAGCAGCTGCGGAGGGGTGAGTGATGCACATGCTTTATAACTGACCAGTATTGTTCCAAAACCCTTTCTTCAGGACTCATAATATCCATTTGAAAATATGGGCTCTGATATAATAGAATTTGTTTCAATCATGATGTGGTAAATTCATCCTTGGGGATATCAGGAAGGAGGGGTTCCATCAACAAGTGTCTGCCGTTCTGTCAAGATCTGATTACTTGTGAAATTACAAGTAGCATTTTAGACATGGTTACAGTAAAGGTTACAGGCACTCTTTGGATCTGAAATTTCATTTTAGAGCAAAAGGTCCCCAAGGGCTGGTTTAATTTATTTAATTACATTGTACAAGACTTGGGTAATAGTTTTAGATCAAAGTATAAAATTCAACTTCCAGGCGAATTTGTAATATAATTGAAAATGGTAAATCGCTAAACACTTCAACAGTTTTTCTTTGTAGGAGAGAATGATACAAAGATATGCATTGCAATGATATAAGTGCAAACCATTTATTAGAATCATAAATAATAAACTTTGGAAAAGTAACTTGTTTAATTTTAATGGCATCACATTTTTCTCAAGGATTGCTCCACAAAACTGGATTAAATTGGCTTGGGAAGCCCCCAGGCTTTTTTAAGCATTCCTTACCTTAGTGGTTTAGGTAGGAAAGATGGACTTTAAATCTAGTATTTTCATAAAATATTTCTATTTCAAAGGGTTCTCCGCCTGTAGTGCAGAGAGAATTATTTCTAGGTCTTTCATTATTTAGATGTGTCATGGTGGTGGGAGAAACTTTTTGCTTCGATTCCCTTATTCTGTACCTTGAGTGATGCCTCTTTTGACTCTTCCCACTTTCGGATGAAAACGCTGTATCCATTGTCCCAGACATGTCTGGTCTAGCTGTTTTCCTACCACTCACCCGATTGTATTGGACATCTGCAAGCTGTTTCCCTTTTGAATTTGTTATTAGGAACTTGATGAAATGACTCAAAGCCATTGTCAGCAACATAAAGCATTAATTACTCATTTTTCTGAAGGTACAGAGTGAAAGGTACAGCAAGAACCAAATAGCAGAAAAATGTACATGTGCAGATCTCCCTTACACCATAATCTTCCTTTACCAGGTCTTCCGATATGCCCTTAAGCTAACTAATTTCAGCAATCTGTCTAGACAAAGTAACCCATTTGGTCTGGGCATGCCTTTCTCTGCATCTTTGTTTTCTTTCTATTCAATCAACTTTGACTGTCACTCACAGCATAATACCTGATTACTAATACAATTTCAAGGCCAAGGCTCTGCTAATATTAGTCATTTTTAAAACTTGACAAAGCAGATGTATTACCAGGGTGTAAGCTGACGATTTACTTTTCTAGCCAATAAATTTGATGTTTGCAAGTATGACTTTTATCTGACTTACCGTTTTACAGTTCTTGCGTTAAAGCTTTTGATCCACGAGTCTGTTACATCCATCAGAAGTTTTTTCCAATTCATCATGCATGGCCTTTATCTTCTTTTTAAAATTTCTTAAAAATAGACCAACAATTTCACTGAAGCCTGCCTTTAAATAAAGGTGCTAGAACACTTTCCCGTCAGTGTTCTGCGATCAATATCCCTGTGAAATATGGTGCACTTTCCTCTGCTTCATATTTAAAGGACAGTTCTGTTTGTTTCCATATTGATGTGCCACTTTTTCATGGTCTTGCATCTCGTCTGTTTAATCTCTTCAGCAATGCAAAAATATTAGGTTTTGCTCAGCTTAAGGTGAAAGCTGTGACTCATCCAGGAGCTGTCTTCCCTTCAAATTATTCCATCTAAATAAATTATAATTACACTCTATTTAAGTATTCAGATTCTTCTTCTTGGAACAAAAAGAAGCAGCATACACAAAAACTGTGTCACATACTGGTGGCTTTTTCTAGAATAAACTTTATGATCAATTTCATGGAAAAAAAGTTTAAAAAGAAAAGAAAGGAGTATTTTGAGTAATGTTGTCAAACTTAGGTTTCTCCATGGTAACTGTCAGTGCAATACTAAAACTTTTCACATGGATATGCTAATTATTACAACAGGAAGAATAATAATTATGGAGCTACAGTAGAACTCCATGCTGAAACACAAATGTGTCTTGGAGTTTTTTCTGTTGTAGGATGGAGTAAAAAACTTCAGTTACGCTACCTGGTACATGGGCTCTCACGTTTATCAGGCAGTCTTTGACCATTTAACACTAAAACTATTCCTAGTTAATACAAATAGCATTGATGATTCCGTATATATCAAATATTATTTGTTCTGCTTCTTGCAAAAGCCAGCTGGAGACTTGTTTGTTCAGATTATTCTGTGTCATGGTAGATGATAAAATCTATTGCACTTACCAGGTTTATAAAATACTTGAAACATCATAATAAATCTGGAATGGGAAAATCTTTGCTACAGTTCTCACAGAAACAAGAATTTAAATCTGCAGGTGGCTCACAGATCTTCACTTGAACGCTGTAGCATTATTTGTGCTAGACTTCATTGCTGAGACTGTTCTGAAAGAGTTGTGGATCACTTAATGCCATCTGCAACAGTTTTGTTTATCATTTATTGAATAGATTTAAGTCTTCTAAGAAAAACATCAAGAAGCATTTTTGCCTTTTTTTCTAAGAAATAGCTCATTAAAACCATTAATACTACAACTGTGATCATGTTAATAATATGCCTTATAATTTTAGCATACAGCAGAAGTTAGGGAACGCATCTAAAAATAGGAACCAAAATTCTGAAAATAACTGTCTTATTTCAGTGTTTACAAAAATCAGTAAAAATGCTGTGCTGCTTTGGTCATTTTGGCTTTAAATTAAGTGGAAGAGAGGTCACAACGGCTATTTAGCTCTTACTCTGATACATATTTAATATCTCCATTTAAATAATTCCTTTAAAATCTTTAGTCTGACAATGTGCTGTTTAACGTCAAAAATTCAGGCAGTGTTAACGATGATTATTCATGCTCAAGCGTTGTTTTTCTCATTGTAAAAGAAACATTAGCCAGTGGCTAAGTGGCTTGTTATTTAATATGCGTCATTTCTACATTCCTTTGGAAAAAAATACATATATCAAGAGGAATCAAAGGCAGTGCATGTTTTCATAGTACCAAGTCCAGCACCATGTGCAAAAGGTTTTGTTTCCAAGGTTGTGTGGTAGCTGTGCACCTTCAGTTTTGAACCACATTTGAACAATATTTTGAAACACGTGTCTTAAAATTAGGTTGTCATTTCAGCTTCTTATTCTAGTTGCTGTGTCTTCAGATACTGCCTAATGTGGTGACTAGAGCTGAGTGCTCTGAACACACCTGAAGTGGTGCAGTGCTTCTGGTACAGACCTCATTTTGCCCTATAGCTGGGAGGGTATGAAGCTTTTTTCACTGTGTCTATTGAGACTTCTTTCTGCCCGTCACGTAGGTCTTTACCTAAAGCAGTCCAATTCATTAATTTATTTTTCAAAATACATCAACATTGTAAGGACAAGATTGCTGTTCAGTTTTCATTATATTATTGTGATGTCTTCATATTCCTCTGTATTCAGATTAAAGTGATACAAGACAGGCAATGCACATTTAAAAACAATAACAAAAAATAAGGAACAATCAAAATGACATCTCTGTTTCCATTGTGAGTCACTGTTGATTAGTGCAGCCTTGCAGACCCTGTTGTGATGCCTTTTCATTAAATACAATATTAATGATGGCAATTGGAATGGATGGGGCTACTGCTAAAGCTGAACTGGCATCAGTAAAGCAAACGTGGGGCAGCAGAAAAAAGCACGTCCATGGAGCAGAGGAGAAGGCAGTGAGAGAAATGCGTCGGCTAGCCCTGAGCTGGTGTCGAGGAGCTTTATTAGCAGAGAGAAACAACCACCGAGCTTGTGTGCCGTGCTGCCAGGAGGGAGGCAGGTGCTGCTGCAGGGGAGGTTGGATGTGTGCTTCGGGCAGCTCACCTCCATCCCTGCTGCCCTGTGGGGACCGGCCTTTGGAGTGAGAGATGCCCCAAGGCAATCGAGATGCTCTAACCAGCCCTCGGGCTGCAGGACATCTTGCTTTTAGTGTTTGTAGTCAACTCCTCTGTCTTGGGCAACAACAAAACTACAAGATATGTGGCCTGAGAAGCTTGTAGGCTTTTACATGGGTAATACGGATGTGAAAAATTTACTTTAGCTTTTCTACTGGCACCTTTTCTGGAGTTATTCTTTTAGAACATCATTACAGAGTGGAAGATAGTGTATTTGATTTAGATGTAAAAAAAAGTCCTTTTGTTGTTCTTGAAACTCTTTTTATGGGACACCCTTGCTGTATTTTTACATTCACCATGCAAGACTTCGTGTTTTTTTCTATCATTTCTTTAATTTTTTTTGAAAGACCTTTTCTTACTTGCCTTATCTATCCTTCTGTTTAACCTTTCTGACCCTTTTAATAAGCTTTCTTATTCTAGGCAGTTTGCCCTTTTGAAATTAAATAATATCGTAGAAGATTTTCTCATTACTTCCATAATAATTTAACAAAATACTTCCTTTCGGAAGCTTAAATAGATGTTTTTATCAAAGTAACAAAACCCCAAACTATGAAAAGAATGCTATGCTGCTATATTTAAAAATATATAGAGAGAGAATTTTTAGGAAACTCCTTGACAGATATTTGAAAGTTTGATTAAAAATACTAATGAGAAAGTTAGAAGCTTGCAAGTAACTTATCTCAAAATCATTTCTGAAGTATTATGGACTATGTTTGTCTTACTAGCAGAAAGCTGATTATTATTAAAGATAAAAGTTCTCATAGTAGTTAACTTGAAAAAGCTGTTAAAGGTGATTGTTCGGTTAATTAAGTTAAATAATTTGAGTTGCTTGAGAATAACCCAGAGACAGAAAAATAATTTGATTATCACTTATTTAAGGTCTGGGATGTCTCCTTTGACTCCTTTTGTACTCTTTTAAAAAGCAAAAGGATTAACCAAACTGAATATAGTAAGGGTGTATTCCGTCATGTGTATGCATTGATGTAATACTGGTATATATGATTTTAGACAATTTAATCCTGACATACTTCTAGGAAGAAAAAACTATTCATAGGTTCACCAGTGTTACAAATTGTCATATTGTAGAGTAAAGGAGAGAGAAATTTTCCTTCTCTAAGCAGATTTTAGAGCTGAATGGTTTGATGCATCTAAAAGAGAAAATAATAAATAGAAATGATACAAAGCTTATAGTAATATTCTGTATGCGAAGTGTGAATTTGAAAAGAACCAAGCTAAGCTTCTGTTCTATAACTTAGAGTACTTTGAAATCCTGCTGGCTTCCTCTGTTTCAGAATTAATGGGATGTCAGGCCACCCAGGAGAGGGAAGTGGGGTGTACAGTGTGAGCGAGCCCCATCGGCTGGCTCTCTGATAGTGAGGGTCAGAACCTGAATGAAGGGTACTAACTCAATCTTTATTTTTATTAATTAGGCATTTCAAATGAATTCTGATATGGCAGCTTTGTTACTTTATCCTATGCTTTCAAGGAAGCAGGACTGATTGCTGGTGCTAATTCTTCCCATGCCAGTAACTTTTAACACTCGGAGGTAAGGCAGAAGCTTCAAATCTATTTTTCTGTAAGTTCCTGAAAGTTGGTAGCTGGTTAGTATCAAGGACCAAAATTAAGTGCTTCCATTAAATATAACCTCCGCAGTTGTTTGTGGTGGTGGACTTACTGGCTCACCAGTTACTCGCAGCAGTTGTCCCAGCAGCAAGTGGGAGCCTCCTGCTGCATCTCATGATTTCTGTAGCCTGAAGTGTCACAGGAGTGTGACAGTCTGTGGGTTGGATGAAGGTATAGGGGTGTGGAGGGGACCTGGTGTTAGGTGTGGGACTGGACTAATGGTATTCGGGGAGTCGTGAATGAGGGGAAAGACTTTGGGGTTACTGGAATCTGGGAGTGAGGGGACTTCATAGAAACAAGCATGTCCGCAGATAATTGGACTTTATTAATTCCCTCACTCAGAGAACAATGTGCTTTCTTTACAATACTTTTCAATATTGTGCTTGAGATACAGGAAGAAGGGTTTGTCAGTGTTGTTTTGCTCTCTTTAATTTATACCAGGACTTCTTGCTTGCTCTAATGAATGAACTCCAGCTGTTGGATTCCATATGGGAAATGTAGCCAGCATAGCTCTTCCTGACAACTAATGCCCACACTGTGAAAGCTGAGAATGAATCAGCATGAGGGATCTGGGACTGAGAGTCTTAACATAAAACAGCTGACTGTCATCTATTATTTGGGTGGCAAGGGGAGATAAGTAAGAAAGCTTGCTTTGCAAGCAGGGTTAAAGAAATGAACTTTTTATATTGGCCGCTTGTGGCAAAAACTTGGAAATGATTTACAGTCACTTGGGAAACTTCTTTGAGAGTGGATTTGAAGGTGTGTTCTAGGGAGAAAGGAAGGAATGGTCACAACAGCTTCCAGTGGCTATTGTATCTGCAGGGAAAGGGGAAAAGAAACCAGACCAAAACATGCCCACCAGTTGGGATGTCGGTGATAGGCAGTGCCAGAAAGCACTGCAGCGTTACAAGGAGCATGATGGAGCTACAAGTAGATCGGAAGGAAAATGTAGAACCATTGATGTACTGCTTTTTCACTGAAAGAGGAGTAAAAAGTAATTATTTAGTAATTATTTATTATTATTTAGTAATTATTATTATATATAGTAATCATTTTCTTAATTCAGATTTTCAGATGATATGAATATAGGGACTTCAGCAACGTTTGGAAAGATTCACAAGCTTAAATCTTATCTGAAATGAGTCTCTGGGGTTGTGGAGTGTGGGGGGGAAGTAATGTGATATGTTGAGGATTGTATCTTGCAGGACGCTTCTGAAGATGTAACCAGAACTTGTGTTTTCAAATATATTTTCCAATAGGCTGACGCTGCAGAGTTCCCCAAGTGGGTTTGTAGAAGGAAGGAGCTTGTGTGTGGCCTCCTGCAGCAGTTACCATGAGAATACTTGGTCTAGAACCTACTCATGGGAGATGAACTCAGAAATTACAAGAAATTGCTAATGTGCTCCTCTTGTTTTATAGTTAAAATCAATTGTGCCAATATCTCGACCCATCCTGAGACTGAGAAATATCAAAACTTTTACGCTTTTCCTTTCTGTTTGGGAACTATTTGTTTCTGTTTGTTTTATATTTGTTTAGTGTAAGCTGATGAGTAACACGTGGTTCTTAGTTTCCAGGAAGAGTTTACGGTTCCAAAGAATGCTCCTTTTTTTTTTTTTTGGTGCTTGAATAGTGTTTTATTGTTTCACTTTCCGTTATAAAAAGGTGTCTCATATAAATGCAGTTGATGAGATCAAAAGATCAGTTTCAGTTTTAAATCTCTTGAGAGGATTTAGAGCTTTCAAATTCTCATGTACAATTTCAAATAAATTTTTACCTTATGCTCTATGGATTCCATCCAGATTCCTTCCATTTTGGCCTTTAGATAGTATATAGCTGCCAGATTAGAATTAATTAATATTTCTTTTGAACCTTTGTGTGCACTCATTAGAGGTAAAGGGCTGGAAGATGTGTGATAACTGCCATGGGTCATGTAGTTCCTTTATCAAGCGTATTGATATCCTATTTTAAGGCTCAAGAGAAACCGTTACTGATGCAGATACTTGTGTGATGTGAACAACTGTTATCAGACAATGATTTGCAGTAAACAGTTGCAGTAAACCAAGGAATTGCTAAACCAGGATCTTTAAAAAGTCACTGTGGAGACAGATTTCAGAAATGAAACCTCGGGTCAGAATTGCAAAGTAGTTTCTGTGTTTTGTGAACTTGATTCAAATACATTTTCATTGAATGGTGTACGTTGCTACTTTCTAAGGTTATGTCAACACTGCAAAATATAATGCTTTGCTATTATGCCTTGTTTTAAAGAAAAACAGATGTTTTTCCTGGGAATGACTCTTTCAAACCTTTCAACTTCCAATGAAAAATAGGATTAATTACCTTGGAACCAAGGCATGTACCGTTAGTCATGCGATGTGTGGCATGCTGCTTTTATACCACTTGCTTCTGACTCACTTTGACTCAGATTCTTTTCCTCTGTGTAATTTCTATTTATCTGCTGTGTTTTGTGTGTGTGTTTGTGTTCATGTTGTTGTTTGGGGTGTTCATTCTTTTGTAATACTGGACATTCTGATGGGAATTCTAGAAAGGTGAATTTTCTGTTTCCCACCCCAAAAAACTTCAGGGTCTTCAATGGAACCAGCATACTGCTAAAATCAAACACGTGTTTTTGTACATTTAAGAAATGTGCATGATGTAGACAAGATGTTTATTGTATTCTCTTTGCTTTTTTCTCTTTGCCAACTATGCAAGCAAAGCAGTAAGGTAAAGGTCCCTCATCCATAGACCTAATCTGTCTTCAGTTCAGAGCTTTGTAAGTAAAAGCAACCATCTGTACAGGACAGCTGTTGAAGTCCCTCTCTTACAAGCATTGCATTGGTGCCAAAGTGAAGCTTCTTACCCTAATATTGTTGTGCCCTCATTTAAAAATTAGCAACCCAAGCGCTTTATTATACTTGAAGCCCATTAAATACCGTTGTAATTCCTGGTACAACAACAGTGTTGTATAGCAGTTCTTTATGTAGAGCCTCGGTGCTAGAGTTTGTTGAATTTTCATCCAATGTATGTTTAAAAAAGAGTTCTTTTTCTTTTTAAGTAGTTCTGTGGGTATTGTTTCTATTAAGTCATACTAACTATGTATTCATTAAATCTATGGGTGAATCATAGAATTATACAATTGATTGCTTTTTGATCTCTAATATATTCTCTCTGTATATATTTTAGGCTGGAAAAGACGTCTAAGAAACTAAAAGATAAAATACATGCACAAAGGCATCTATTTTCTTGAAAGAATAGGCTTTCGCTAAGTATGTGGTGAAAAAATCCTTTTTCACATATTATCAAAGAACAAAAATAGAACACGAACAATATAAAGGCAAGGAATTGTTTTTAATATATTCGTCTGGTATTCATTTCAAAGGCACAAGAGCAAGGTTTAGATACATTTAAAAACTTTTAATGGAGTTAATGGAGTTTTCCTTCAGGCTACTTAATGATGCATATGATTTTTTTTAAGTACTAAAGGGGTAAAAAAGGCTAGGTCTATACATTCACCTTTCTCTTTTAGGATGCTTTTCTTTCCTCCTTTTTTGTAGTATTCTTGCCTTCTCAAGGATCTGTCTTTGAAATCAATTTCAGATGTCAGGCAAAAAGTTAAAGATGTTGGCACTAGTTGTCACAGATCAGACTAGGATGTCTCATTAAACTGAGCAAAGAGAGAGTGCGCATCACCTTTAATTTTCAGACTGGTTGGTGTTTTGTATTTAATGTTCAAGTGAATGTGATTGATGCCTTGCAGAGAAATATGTGATAACATTTACTGAAACTTCTCTTAAATATTTGAAGGTATATTTCTGTGTCTGTCTAGTATGAATGATTTTGGTTTCCTGTGTTCTCCCTTCTTGGCTGATGGCCTCTGGAAGTGAACTTTGAGAACAAATGTAGAACAAGTCAGGCATGCCCCTGTTGTGTTGATAATATCAACTTGACAAATGTATTCTGAATTTTGCCTGCAGCCATTAAAATGGAAAGCCAAGTCGGAAGTGTTTTATGTGAGGTTTTCTTATTGCTTGTACCAGCAAGTATTGCACTGATTTTGTCAAAGGGAAACATAATTTTTAGAAAGCACTTGCCCTATTGACACCCAATGAGAACAATATATTTTAATCCATCATACTATTTTTTACAGCTTCATTGTTTTATTTGCCATTGCTGTACTTTTTCTAGTTATTCCTAAACTGGTATAAATTAAAGGCCAAATGTCAAAAGTTTAAAAAAAAAAAAAAAAAAAAGAAAAAAGTTAATGCTAATTTAGGATGAATAGTTATTAATATTATTTGGTTTTTATACATAGTGAAGAGAAATAGCTGTGGTTGTTACAGCTTTCAGGGTTTAGTTGTGTATGCAGAGTAGATGGTGGCTCTGTTTTTGTCATGTATCTAATTTTTATATTTGTATTTGAGGTGCACTCCTTCATATTTACAGAATTCTTCACCGTTTGTCAGATACAATGGGTTAGCAAGAAGCACACGCAGTGAAGTAATTTAATGGATGTTACTTTAATTTAGAAACCCACATTTTTGATGTGAGGCTGGGGGATTGGCCTTTGTCCAATAAATGTCTCCTATAACCATGGAACATGTTAATTTAATGTTTCCACATTAAAACAGTGTCACAGTAAGTACCTGTTGAGTACTGTTGAACAAATAGAAAAACAACTAATTTTCTTCTTAATGAGCCAGTGTAATGTGCTAGCATTTCAGTCAGACACGGTTTCTGGTTGAGCATGTATCTCCGAAGATCTACTTCATGAAACAAGCCTTTTAAAATCAATGCCAATAAAAGACATTGCCATAAACTACGTCGATGAAAGCTGTGTGAAAAATGTGTGAGTAAGTATTTGGGATAACCACTTAAAATACGACCGTAGAGTATTTAGAATATGTCACAGGACATTGAAAAATCTGGGAGGCAACCTGTTCTGTATATTTTTTGCAATTCAGATGCCAGATCTTTAAGAGTTAGAGCAAGGGTGTCCCGTGGGCTTTTTCTTTCCCTTTTTCTCCCTGGTGGGAAGCACCCGAAGGCTGCCCGCTCCTGGCATCTGTAGGCAGTGCTTGGATTTCGGCTGTGCCTCAGCACCTGCGTTCTGCCTCCCAGAGAAATTTGCAAAATGAGCTTTTTTTGCAATAAGTACTGTATCCGAGTATTGCTATGGGATTACAAGTGCTTACAAATACAGTGACCTCCTCCGGAACAGTTAATCTCAAAACAGAAAAAGCTGTGTTTTTGGCTGTTACACAATAGCTGCGGGCTTTTCCTTACGCTTATAAATCCCCGTTTGATATTTTAGAAACTGTTTTCAGGTATTTCTAGAGGATGCTATTTCTTCAATTTGTTTGTACTAGTGTTTTTCCTCTGTTAGATTTGGAACGTTTTCATACCTGTTCTACATAATTGATTTAATTGTAGGGTTTTAGATTGGAAAACCAGAAAGTTTACGTAGTTATTTTTTAGCCCTATATGTAAGTATGTGAGGAACTCCAGTATTGGAAGAGCAGTCAATATTATTTGTGAATTTTAACTGTCAAATAGCTCAGGTTGGCATTAGGTGTGTGGTGAAAGCTGAAGCTACTTCGGCTGATCTTGTCTCACCTCTTGCTTTCCTGACGCAGGTTAGAGCTTGTGTTAGGCACAGAACTGCTCTTTGCTTAAAAATATCTGAAATTCCTGGTCCTTCAGTCTTTTCAAGGAATTTAATTATTTCCTCTGTGGGGAGAAAAAAAGAACAACATGCCTTATCTACTCAAGGAAAGAATTTAGATGTCCTTTCCTTCTTTGTTCTGCAAAAATCTGCTTTTTCTAGCAGAAACTCTGCTATCAGACTTTTGTCTTGTGGATCCTGGTGAAAGTAACCTCAGTCTGCAATGTACTATGATGAAATTTTAAGCACATTGACTGTAGTGTGTTTGGTAATTGTAATTATCAACCATACTTAATTTTTTTGATTGCCTAGCAGTATGTTTAGATGGAGGCGTTCTGTACTGAACACAGGAATATGGTGCTTAGAGTAATGAATTGTGCCTCCCAAACTTCTACATCCTCTTAAACCTTAATAAAGTTATGACATTATTTTCAAAACACTATTTAAATTCCCTTTCTGCCTAACTGGAGTTTAACCCTGTCTGATTTACAAATTCTATATTTTTTCTTTACATATCCCTTTGATGCATGTCGTCCATCAATGTTAGCAAGAACAGTAAATGCATTGATCTATTGCTACACTTGGCAAGTTAAATAACACTTCATGTAAGAAGTATTGATTTATAAAATCCAGTACATGTAATTAACATTAGAACTGTCAAAAGTTGAGAACAGTATTAACTTGTTGCTTATTTATAACCCAAAGAAAATTAAATAAAATATCCAGATTAATAAAGTAACTGCTTTTTTTTGCCTTCAGATATGTCAAGCTGAGTTACGTTTTCAAGAACAGTGATACGCTTCTTCCAACTTCTGACAAGGAGAAATTATATGTTTCGTTAGTATTGTTGAAAATAATTCTGTAGTCTCTAGGTGCGTGTATTATCCCCGAGGTGGTGAAAGGATTCCACTTGGATAGTTCTGAAAGGGTTTAGTGTAAAAGATGCAGAAATAAGTGATAGTATTAGGGAAAATTAAGGTAGCTAATTCATGTCAGGTTTTTAAAGAGCCTTTGATCTGGCCTTTAATTAGTGCTTGCTCTCCTTCATGAAAGTATGCAAAGCTGTATCTCCCTGTGTGCACGGTACAAGGTATTCTCCAGTTGTCTACACAAATTGGGCAATGAGCTAGTTCGAGAGCTCTGAAAGGATCACTAGGAGCTGTTGTTCCTGACTCAAGCACTAACCAGGTGCCTGCTGCAGAATTTGCTTAAGATGATGGGAGTACTTGAATTGAGTTCTGTGAACTTTGGGCTTTGCTTTGATTGTGTTTTTGCCCTAATTCAGCATCACATAAGGATATGAACAATTCCGTGTCTGTTTGGTATGGCATGTGATCGTGTGCTTACCACCCTTGAATTCAATGGCACCATTGAGGTCCTTTGAATTGAGTTTGTTGAGGCAGGCCTTATCCAATTTATAAGCCTATTTACATTTCCAAGTTTAAAGGGCAAAAAAGAAAATTACAAGCTACACATAAACAAAACAACAATAGCAGTAAGGAGCGGGTGTTGTTTTAACAAAGGCTTGTGCATGAATCATTTCCTATTCAATCCCCTTCATCAAGAGAGATGTGTTCATATCTTTTATGGTTATTCATAGTCTCCTTGCTATTTAGAAATAATTTTGTCCTTGAAATAATAAATAGGTGACCTTATATGCCTTTCAAGTCTGGCAGTGCCTTTGCTGTGCCATTGTTTCCCACTGCTGCACTAGTGTTTCTGTTCTGGTACTTCCAGGCACTCATCTACTGTTTACCTTTTTGAGTTAATTCATCTTCTACAAAACAACCGAGAATCTGTCTTGCACCAAGGACAAAGTTGTGAAAGGCATATTTGTGATTTGCTTTATCTGTTTTGTTAATTTGTCTGGGGGGTTTCATCCCGGTGTCTGTTATGTTTTAGTGGATCTACATCGATACCGGTGTGATCTGAGCTGGCCCTCCAATGGCTGGAGATTGTGTAGTGGCAGCTGTAGCTTCCTTTGCGGTTAGGTAAGGAAGCAAGTCATGCAATATTCGGCTTTTTTTTTCCCCCTTGTAAGGCAGTCTTTGCTTTCCACCTGCTGTGCGCTGTGATTTAAACTAGAGCAGCTTATTTCCTTGGGAGCCTCACAAGTCTCTATAAACATCACTAAATATTAAGAGAATATAAAAAGAATGGGGGTTATGCTTTGATACCAAATTCAGCCTAGAGAGGTCGTATTTCTTTGGAGGTTTTTTGTTTGGTTTTGATACTTAATGGGTTCTCATTTACTTACCTGCTTTGTACACTATAGTGCTTTTTATCTCAGAAATTTTGTAACTTTGAGATGTGCTTATGAGCATTTCCCAGAATAATTCTGCAGTCTCTTTGGAGGATGAATTACACTAAACATAATTTAAGAACATGATCTGTAGCTTCTTGATTTTTAATCTTACAAGTCAGTTTCATGAATTCATGGAATATCAGCTGTTATTGCCTTCTGATACAATAAACCTCCCCCCCCCCCCCCCCCCCCCCCCCCCCCCCCCGTTTCAGCTGAAGTATTACAGAAGGTCAGAAAGAAAAACTAAAATGTGAGATGTAGAAATTAAACTGGGAAAGAAACCATAACAGGACTTTTGGTTAATATATCAGGAGCTGCTTGAGGCTCAGATAAAATGATATCAGCTCATTCTTTTTCTTGTCTGGTCTGCTAAAGAAATCGATTTTAAGAAAAAAAAAAAAAGATATAATTGCATGTGGGAAAATTTTGCTCACTGGGGATAACCAAGAGCATTTCGTGTGGAATTTTGAACAGAATGAGGTTACTGACCACTGTATGTTTCCTCCCAGATCCAGACGTCTCTTCCGGGCTTCTGTGGGCCCTCTCCTTTTGGTCCTGTTCTACATGTTTCTGCTAAAACACTGCCAGCCTCAAGAAATCTTTTCTCAAAAGGGAAACAAAATCTGTGGTGTTTGAAAAGATGGTTTTTAAATAGACAACAGCGTTCAGGAGTAGGTTTAGGTTTTGTGAACACAACAGGTTATGTTTAAGGGTTTTGTTAGGCAACAGCTGGTGATAGGATTTTCTTTTTTAATCATCAAAAAACTGCTCTGGCTTTTGTTTGTCTGTCTTACATTTGTGTGTTACACTGAGCTGTTTTTCTAGTTTCTTAAGTAGTTTGTAGGGGAAAATGGAAGAAAGCAGGTAAAACATGAAATGTGTTTGCATTAAAACAAAGTGGAGAGGTTGCAATGTTGAGGCAGGTTTTCCTGTAACAATACATTTCGTGATGTGTATCTTACCATTGCTTAAGTTTCTGAAGGAATGAATGGTGGTGTTTGGTTTCTTTTTTTTTTTTTCAAGAAAACTATGCTGTGTATTAGTCACGATTTGGGAAAAACATCTGATCTATTTGCATTAAGAAATGAGGAACTTGAAAGCAAAATGGAATTTGCAATGCCATTTGGGCAATTCTGAAATAGAGAGCTGGTACTTGAAGGGTTTTTTGTTTTATTTTTCTGTTTAAACGAAGTAAGTTTTTAATTAAGTCTACTTAACTATTAGTGTGCAACACTTATCCTTGCCACTTGGGACTTCTACTTAATTGTTGAAAGGCAACCATATCTGTACATCTCAGAATGTTTAGTTCTCCTCTTGGAATAGTGTGCAACACACATGTAATCTAAGTTCAACATTTCTTCCACCCAAATCAAACAAATGATTGGCAATTATCCAATAACTGACAAGCCAATTAGTTATTTGACCTATTCGAGATGAAAACAGGTACCTGTTGAAATTTTGTCTTCCATTGACTGTACATTTAAAAGAAATAAATGTCACTTATTCTAGAAATATGCAGGTTTCCTCACAGAACTTGCTGAGTCCTAAAACAATTTAATTCCATCCTCAATTAAACCGTTAAAAGCACTATCCATCAACCTCAGTTGTTACTGTACTTGCATTTAGAAATTGTAGTGGATGTACCCAAGAAGCAGGTTATCTTTTTTGTATATAGCAGTAAAAAAAAATGGGTAATGTGGGCTCATTTAGTTGACTATGAAATTAAGGAAGAAGACTTGATTTAAATATAGATACTTCAGTATTATTTCAATATGAAATCAGATATTGGCTCTGATAAAAGCTCAGGAAATCCACTTTAAGGGCATGTTGTATACCGCTGTGTGAAAATTCTGAGCCATGGCAGTATATTGGAAAAATAACCTGATATTTTAATGAAATATTCACTATTGATGTATCAGTCCTTTCAAACCCAGGCTTAGCATAAGGTAGTAAAATGCAATTTTAATTTAATTGTTGTACTTAGTGATTTATGTCACACTTCCAACCAAGAAAATCTGAATCTCAAATATCCAATATTTTGGGTAGAATAACATTCCTGAAAATCAATACAGTTAAAGTGACTCAACGCTCTAATGTATGTTTGACATTGTTGACAGTTTATGAATAGATCATATACTAACTTTCACAGCATTTCACCAACGTATTTTAGAAGGTTTGAAATAAAAAGAAGATCGACTCAAATATATCTGAATTCAATTTGACTTGCTGGTACATTTCTCAAGATTTATTGTGTAATTTTTCCAAATATTTATGCCGTATAAGATATTGAAGTTCATTTCTATCAGAGAATACAACTTGCATCCAGAGCTTGTACATGCATGCTTACATGTTAGGAATTAGGATAAGTTGAAAAAGAAAAATCTTTTGCCTACCCGAGTCACGAATAAGAAGAAAATGGCTCTGATTCCCCAGAAGGTTACAGTTATCAGCTGTCAATCGGTACAGAGCAGCTCGTAGTCAATTGTGTGCACTCTGAAGCGTCGGCTTATGAATGTCACAGCTGAACTTTAATCTTTTTGATGGGATTCTGCTGCCCATAGTTGCACCTATATACTTCGCTTGGAGCACTGAAAAGAGTCTTTCTGTCTCTAGTTTGGGCTTCCTGCTTCTAGTTTCCTTGTTAATTTAACTATTCTTTTGTATTAAGTATTTAATCCCCTAGACAGATCATCTAAAATGCTCTTTGTGGCAATTATCATTAACCTACCTGAAGATGGCTCACATCTCTTTTCTTTGCAAACAGTGAGTGCAAATGCATTTCTGTATTGTGGCTCTTCTGGACTCATCGTTCAGCCTCTCTATGTAGTTTTTGTAGTCTCATTTTCCTGGAAAATTCCTCAGAGAGATTATCTTTATTTTTCTGTCAGTCTATCATGGTTTTAGACACACCTGAAAAAGGGTGATGGGCATCATGCTTTGACGTGGGTCTAATAAAGTGGAATCAATATAGGTGTGTTCTTTAATAAACCAATTGTATTCTTTCTAGGTTATACTGAAAAATATCTGTCAAGATTTGTTTTCAATATCATCTCTTTGGTAAACTGAGCGATGGGAAGATATGCTAAAATGACATATATTAGTGATTGAACTGTATTTACTCTGACTTGGTGATTTATGAACAGGTTAATCTACTTTTAATATTCAATATTGTTTCATCTAAAATGATTTAAGAGTAGATACATATAAGACGAATAGTAATGGGAGCAAGGATCTATTAACCTGTTCTCTGCATTCACTGCAACGTTCCTCTGAGTGTCTTCAGAACCTCAGTAACTGATTTTCTCAGGATACAAGCATGTGATTTTGACCTGCAGCTGTTGGCACTCATGATTTCTGGAGAAAAAATTACTGAGATTTTAACAGGGTAGTAGTTGCAATGTTTTTTGCTGGTGAAGATGATGTGATACTTCTCTGGAGTCTGGTAACTTCCTTTTTCTCAGTAGGATAGATGTGCTCAAGATCAAATTGCATCTTTTATTAAAACATATGGATTTCTGAGTGATAAGACTGCTTTCAAGGTTCTGTGGTAACCTGTAGTAACTGAAGGATCTATTTAATCTGAGTCAGATTTGTGTTGTAATAATGAAATCTCTTAGATGGCTAAAACTCATTAATCAAAGCTTGTTAATGTGGTTATTGGAGGGTGTGTTTGAGTTCCTTGAGATAGCAGTACTCTGTTTCGGAAGCCGTGTTTGCTTCTGCTTTTCTGAAGTTCTCTTATCTAGCTGATGAGTAGCAACTCATTTTTTGTTCTCATTCCATTCAGTACAAAGCTATAGTCAGGCTGCCTTCTCCTCTTACAGATTTTATGCGCAAGTTTGTACCTGAATGTGGTTTTCACAGGGGAATAGAATATGAGAGAGCTCTCAGGTCTTGTGATGCTCCTCATCTGCTAGGGCCAGGGAGAAGCCCAAAGTAGATAACAATTGCATACAGCAAAATTTTTTATATTTAAATGTCAGCATTAATCCAAACAGAAGTGTATGTGCATTGTTGAATTAGGTCTTGAAAATATACTGAGATAAAATCCATCTAAGCTTTGCGTGTACCAAGGAAAGAAAATAGACAGGCTAACCTGGCAGTATAGCGTAACTTGCTGTTTAATGATGCACAAAAACAAGGCAGACAGGTTTTAGAGCAAATACACAGATAATTTTGACATTCAGTCCTGTTTTTTCCTAAAGATTTTCATGAAAATAAATCTGCAACATCCTTTTTAAGGGATACCAGTCAGAACGTTAGTGAATTGGGTAAGCAGACTTAATGAAAATTTGCAGAAGTTGTATGTATGTGCCAGCAGATAGACACCTTATCCCTTCACTCCTCCTTGCA
Source organism: Anser brachyrhynchus (assembly GCF_964034855.1). Taxonomy (NCBI): domain Eukaryota; kingdom Metazoa; phylum Chordata; class Aves; order Anseriformes; family Anatidae; genus Anser; species Anser brachyrhynchus. Next base: position 13,606,211 of record NC_137733.1, read on the forward strand.
ACTCTGACAATTTACTTTTTGGTTTTAGATCAGCCTAGTTGAAGAGCCAGAGAGACTGGAAGTGTTAACCCTCACGTGTTCAGAGGAAACCGACAGCATACAATGTGAATGTTTGCCTTTTTGCAGGGATAAAAAATCTTTTAGCTAAGAACCCTAATTCCGATATTTTATTACTCCTGTTTCTAGGACTCGAATGCACTTTTTCTAATCTGTTTGCTCCATCTTTCAAGAGAATGAGAGTTAAGAGATGCTCTTATGGCTTCTAAACCATTGATTGGCCAAGGTTAGGCTGAAGTGAGACCTTCCTATATTTATAAAGTCCAAGTATCTCATGATACTGTTAAATGAAGCGCTTATCTTCCATCCCATAGCCAGTTCCTCCTTTCCCACAGTTTTCTTTTTGAAACGGCTTTCATTTTTCCTGTTAATTTTCCCATTTCCTTGTGATGGTCTATAACAGCTCAACTTGTAGGTCCAGTTACAATTCTGCTTACCCTTGCAGCTCAGAGTGTAACGCAGAGCTTATTGTAACGTCATTTTGATCTTCTATCTGTGCAGAGCTGTAGAAATGCCAAAGTCATCAAAGCTTTACTGCCACATTTCTTCATGCCCAGTATTTTACTTTCATTTCTGCTTTCAGTGAGTATTTAGTGAGCTCGGATTGCATAATTGAATTTGATAAACTGATGCTATGTGATTGATGAGAAATTTGGGAGTAAAAGATTAGGAGATAAAATTACTTCAAGGCTTTAAGTAAATCTTCCAGAGAGCTGGGGTAATTCATAAAGCATGCCATATTCTTTATCAAAATATTCCTGTAGGTCTATTAAATTTTACTTTCTAACAGAATTGGATTGAATTTTGAGAACCATTTTCATGTAGTGCCAGCCTGATTGTGGTAGTTCAAATGGGAGAGAGCTCTGAGTGGGTTGCAACATCGCTGACTTGGCATCGTTTGAGTTGTGGTGGCAGGACTGAATGACGGAGCCGTGGGCAGCAGTCTTTGTCTTCAAGTAAATCATTTGTTCTTAGAAAAACATAAGGTGAAATGAGTAAGTGGGTAATTTTGAGTGAAATAATGAAAGATTCTGTGCTGTTTGGGTCTTGAAAATCCATGTTGAAGAGGATAAACAGGTTACTTGGGCAGAGGTTTATAGTGCAGGTACCAGCTTCGTTGTGATCTCACTGAACGGCTCAGCTTTCTTCAGGAAGGAATAACTTAATGAGCTCATTTCATCGGCCTTGGTATACTAGCAGGTGCATATAACTGTTTTTAGCAAACTCAGTGCTCATCATTTCAGCTCAGCAGTTGGACTCTGTGCTGTAGGACTTGTGGAAACTCCTGTAACAACCCTCCCCCCTAGGTATGAGAACAACTCTCTGCCGCTGTCTTTTCATCTCCACAAGGGAGCCTGGCACCTTTCATCTGGCGAGCGTATGATTATTGAGTCTGTCTCGTAACTCCCTTGGGAGACTCCCAAAAGTATACTTGAAGCCTCTGGAAAGATTAATCGCTTCCCTGCTTGTTTAGAAATTTCTATGTGAAAATTTTATTTGGAGACTAAAAAAGGCATATAAATTGTTCCAATAATGATTGTATTAAGTACAATACTTCAATCACTTTTTTTTAAAAAGGGACAAAATTTGTTTTGTTCTGGGCGAAATTACCTTTTTGTACTACTGTTGTTTAGCTTCATTTTTCGTTATAGAGGTTTTAAAATATTGGTTGTTATTACTAGCTAGAGAAGTGTGAGAATTGAGACTAAGCATAAAAAATATTTACAGTTTAAAAAAAAAAAGCTTTGCAGAATATCATCTCACTGGTTAGCCTCGGAATATCTGCCATTTTGGAACTGTTTCTCTTCTTTCATGTTCAATTTTCATTGTTTCCTGTATATCCAACAAAAAAAATATATTAGTGATCTCCATTATCAATTAATTTATTTGGAAGATAAATTGTTTAAAATGCTTCAAGACTGAAAAGGACATTACCTCAAAATACATTCTTTAATTTAGCTAATTAGGTGTGTTATAGTCAGATTGTGTGTAATAGTTTTGAAAGTATTGCTCTAAGATGTTAATGTTTTTTTTTTTTGTACAGAAGTAACTATCCTAAACTAGTGAGATAATTTGTCTTTGCAAGTCAAATCAAGAGGTGGTCTTAATTGTGAAATTATTAATTTCTTAACTATTTTTCAGTGGAAAAAAATGAAAAAAAAAAAGTAGAAGTTCAAGTGGAAACTAACTCATTAGTATTAATAAATAGTAGTAATCACCTCTAGAGAGCCATATTTTTCTTCTTACTTTTAGGATACCATTTAATTTATACACTTAGTGTATTGTTCTGTCCTGCATGATGAAAAGATTAATTTAAGAAATTAATCTGAATTAACACTGAAGTGGACAAGTTTAACATACTTTAGCCTATCCTCTAACAGCTGCTCCAATGAATTTAGAGGTATTCACATGATAGAGCAAATACGTAAAACCGTATAAAACCCAGCCGGGCTGTGTAAGATTGATGCTACCTTTTAAATATCCCCTGAAGGGCTGGGGCTGGCAGGGACCTCTGGGTCCCTCTGCTCCAACCCTGCTCCTTTGGGGCCACCCAGAGCAGGTGCCCAGCACCAAGTCCAGATGCCTTGTGGAGTCTCCAAGGAGGGAGACTCCCCAACCTCTGGGCAGCCCGTAATATTGTTTTTTATTATTATGCATTACATCTCTGACCTTGAACCTAACACTTAGGTATTTTTACACGTGAATGTTCTTTTTGATGACAGGATGCATTTGTAAATTTTTATATTAATCTACATTTCTAATGGTTACAAGCACAAACTTCAGGCCTGAGGTATGAAGACCTTGATCCTCCAGAGCTGAATAAGGAGTGAGTCTCCAACAGCTGTTGGATTGTGTTAAATCTGCCTTTTAGTGGATGTATGGCAGTTTAAGAATTGAGAATTTTGCTGCTTGGGGTATTTTGAACATTTGTGATTCACAAGAGTTCGGGACCACATGTGACCCCTGAACATTATTAAAGTACCCTAATAGAAAATCTGTTCGTGGTTTCGGGTAATATAATTTAATGCATTTTGGTTAGCAATAACACTGAAAAACACATTAATCTTGCAATTCTTTGAGGTCTTCTGTTCTAAACTCTTTTTTTCCTATCCAAATTCCTCATTTACTGTGAGACTTCTCCTGCTGTGATAAACATTCCTCTCCAAAATTACTCCTGTGGTTTCTACAAAAAAAAATAAAAACTTCTGAGTGGGTTTAATCCTCGCAGAGGAAGGGGGTGGGAGGGGGGAAGGCAGCAAACATGCCTATCAGATTGCTGCAGTAGACAATGCTGAAATATCTCAAGTATAATTACTAAACATGCACAAAAACTTGTCTGAGTGGGCACTTCGTTCTAAATATGTACCAAGGACTGAGGTTCTTAAGATCTTCCACACTTGTGAACTATGTTTTTTTTAGTTTAGAAAGCTTAATTATAATAATAATTAAGCCTTAACTACTGAGTCATGTCGTCTCTCTTATTGCTCATTTTGAGAAAAAATGAGCTCAATATTAGTGCTTTTTACTGTACTCAACTTACAAAACTCTTTTGTCTCTGTTTCAGATGATGTTGCACCATACTTCAAGACAGAACCAGGCTTGCCCCAGATACACTTGGAAGGAAACCGACTTGTACTTACGTGCCTTGCTGAAGGCAGCTGGCCCTTGGAATTCAAGTGGTTGCACAATGACAGCGAAATAACTGCCTACTCCAGTGAATACAAGTAAATAAAAGCCATATCATAGTCTTCTCTAAGTGTAATTGTAGACAAACTACAGTATCTTAAAGCACTTTTGTAAATACTAACATATTGATAGTGTTTTCTTATCATGAAGACCATTTTTCATATATGGATATGATCTCTATGAGGGAATTTCCTTTACTTAAAAACAATATTTAACACTCTAAAATAAAGATTCTAACACAAAATATTTTAAGTACCAAAAAAGCTTTTTGCTGGTTATGAAAATTTATACTCAAAATAAAGAGCAGGCGTATCCCTTGAAGCTTTTGGTTAGACGGTGTTCATTAAAAATAAGGACTCTTTTGTTCAGAATCAAAAAAAAGTTTGTCATTTTAATTTGTTTGCTACTCTAGAAACCTTGCTTCTCTACCTTGTAGACCAAGCATAGCATGCTGAAAGCAGGGCAAGCATTGGCTAAATGTTACATATGGTATGCTACCTGTTCTTGTAGAGAACTAACCTCAATGGGATTATTTATTATTTTAAGCAAGATAAAAGAAAAAAGAGCATGGTCTATCTTAAACTCTGTATGTAACTTTCAGTTTCACTTCTGAGAAAGTGTAAGCCTTCTGGTTTAGGAAACTTTTCTTTTGTGATTATGCACTTTGTTCCCTGGACCTCAATGACTCCCTCCCCATTCCTCAGCACGTCCCATCAGGTAGGAGAAAAAGCATGCTGTGGCTAATTTGAGCTACGTTTTTGTTGATAGGCAGCAGATGGCTGGCCAAACATCAAAGTGTGGAACAGCCAAGTTTTGTCTGCCTTTTCCTTAGTGGGAGCATTAACTGGGCCTCCCCTATGCAAGTGCTTATTTGCATAATCTTGTAGAAATCTAATATTTATGCAGCTTCTGTGCATCTTTCAAATTTTGTTGAAATTAGCTAGTGAATTCAGAAGTTATAAGGTGCAGGTATGTGACAGAACCCTGGTAATAACACTTGTTATTAGTGAAGCAAGCCAAATACTGCATATAAGCAAAATAATTACTAAAGGTAGGGAAACATTGAGTTCCACAACTATAAAAAGAAATTACAGTGTAGACTAGTCCAAGAATATGGATAATGGTAAAAAGTTCCATATAGTTACATGAGGTAGTCCATGATTAATTTTCTTAACTAACATTGCATTACAATTTTGAAAATTTATCTTCTATATTATTTACATTTACAGAACAGTAGCAAAAAATCCCTTAAACAGCATTTTAAAATGTTTGGGGGATGTTTAGCACATAAAATACTGAGCAACCATTTCCAACAAAATGTACAGTTCTGTCTGAACTTCCCTAAAAATTCAACACTTGATTTAGTTGAGAACACAGTCCTGAATAATGGCATCAATTAATGGTTGCTGTTTTCAAGCCTTGGGATATGCTGATACCTCAAAATAAGCCATACACACGCAATGGGGTGGTGTTCAATTTATAGAAGAGATTTGTGAATACTTCTTAGAAAACAAACAAAATCTCTAATAGCCCAATTAATCACAGCGTTTGAACATCATTTGGGATAAATGCCACTGTTGTTTTGAGCAACAATAGCGGAGTCTATTGCAGTTTCTTGGTAGAAGGAGCTGACAACAGCTCTTATCCTTGTAAAGTGCTGAGAAAGTAACAGAAAGAAACTGTGTGGGAGGGCGAAACACACGATCATGGGGTGATAACAAGAAGCAAAGGCTAGAATTTGAGCTTCGTTGGTGTGCTAGTCCGAGAGACGCACATTTCACGATAGCAGGAAAAAATATGAATAATCATGTATGAGATTTTGAAACTGAGATCAGTCTTGTGGTTCTTATTATGTAAGTGTACATCTCCAATAAGCTCACCAAGATCCAAAATTTTTAATTTAACTGTGCATTGCAGTATAAGTTAGTGTATTGGATCACCTTTCCTAAGCTGTATGTGTACAGATCTGAATACATTACCTTGTTTCTTGTCATTGGATTTTACATCAGGTGAACATGAGGCTCGTGCTACAAGCTACTCATTTTCCATTTTTTATGTTCTCTTTTCCATTTGTAATTAAAACATCTGCTATAGAGGTGACTAAAAAGATGGTAAACTACTAATTTTCAATAATAAATAGCATTGTCAGAAAATACTAATTTAGATGTTGCAACCCCAGTAGTAATTTGTAGCTCCTCACCACAGCCAGAGAATAGCCAAACAGGGTCTTGATTCTGTGGCCGTGCAAAGATTTTAAGTTTCCAAGAAAGTGTACATGGCATAGGTGCATTAGGATGAATTAAAGCAAAGAACGAATATGCTTAGACATAAAAATTCCAGTTGCAAAAGTTGAACTTTGACCCCGTAATAGTTTATTCTGCAGCTCTTAGGTAAATACTCTGTTTAAATGCATGAATCTTTCCTGTGTAAGTGACTTCTGCTACAAGTTGAATCATCGATCAAAGATTTTCAGTAATTGATATTACTTAGTGTGTCTTAGTTAAAGTAATGTCTATATTGTAATAGGCTGGAAATATCCAAAGCTTATTATAACACACCAAGTGAGTAAAGAACTAATTGGAGTCTTTGCATTTTGACATCGGTGACCCTGAATGAACAGCTTTTCTTTGTAAATGATGCTGATTATGCACATAGCCTGGCTTTTATAGTGACTGTGCATGCACTAGTTTCTATTAAGAATTTATAAAACAACCTTATACGTTCGTTGTGATCTGAGATGCATGTAATGAAAACAAATCAATATTGCTGACTGAAGTAGCAATTTTGGTTGTGTCTATAATTTAAGAGTGTTCAAAGTTCAGGCAGTGACTTTCTTCCATTTTTTTCCTTTGGAATTAAGTTCTGGACCGAAGACATCTTCCTTATTTGCTGTTGTGGCCCGAGGATATTAATTTAATTGAGCTTAAGAAACCAATGTTATGTCTAAGCAGTAGCGCACCTCCTTTGCAAGCTACTTAAAAGTATCTGACTGGCATCATATTTGTATGCCTGTTCATTCAGCATTCTTCTCTCTCATCTCAAACAAGAGCCATGCACCAGTCAAACCTTTTTCACTTCCTTTTACTTCTTTCCTTAGAGGTCACGCTACTTTCCTCCTTGTTGCTTCTTACCTTTTACAGCACCCTTCCAAAATCTTTGTCAAGCTCTTGTCCTTTTTTCTTTGACAATCTGCCCGTATCCCATTGTACAATTACCCAGAAAAAAATGGAAATCATCCAATTTCCAAGACCGTTTTCCAGTGCGTGCCCATTTGCTTGCCTTACCTGCATGGCACTGGCTGGTGGGTGCACTGCGAAGCCCAGCGCTCAGCAGGCTTGGGCTGTGCTGGAATTGCCAGCACAGATGGGATTTTCACTGTAAGCTCCTAAAAGTGTTCCTGCTAAAAGATTTTTCTTTTCTTTAGGCTAAGTATTAAGAATGTTTCCTGCTGAAACATTAATAAGTCACAAAAGAAAACCAATGTAAGATACTTCTGATCTAATTGAGTTGTTTTGTCCTAATAGCAGAAAAACGAACTCTGCGTTATGTCTTGGTGCAGATGAATAGCAAAGAAAGAAGCCTTTAGTTTTGGCTCCATTTAATAGACAAACAGAAGAATAAATGTTAGCCAAGTACAATACCAAGTCTTTATGGGAGGAAGAAAAGCTTGTAAAGCTATAAACTGTGGTAAAATTAACTGTTACGAAGAATCGTCGATATTTGTCAGAATCTTTAAATGTTATTTTTTGGCTAGCGATGCTTTGCAGCAGTCATCTGCCTGGCAGAGAAGGAAATGATTTTGGAAGAAATTTAGGAAGCCTTCTGTTGTGTTTATTTCTATCCTATGCCCTGTGTTTTCACCTGTTTTGTGTTTCTTATGTCACACTCATCACTTGAGGCAACATGGCTAATTCAGTTCTGTATTCTCACTGGACGGCGAGTGTTTGTGTGCTGATTGTCTGGCTTGCTGCTCCCTAACAGAGCACTGGTTTGAGTCTTCCTTCTCTTCCCAGTACAAATTGTTGTAATCACTAAAGAAAATTTGCTGGTTGCTCCAAAGCAGGTCAGCAGGAGTCAGCTTAGGCACCCGTGCAGACAGACGATGCAATTGCCTATAATTGCTCCTAGGGAGCCAGGGTTTTCAATGTATCACATCGGTGAAATTTGTTGGGCTCTGTTTTTGTTTGCCGTTTTAGGTTGTCTGACCCATTTGCTATAATATCTTTGATTGTAATTATAATGCAGTGATTACAGACTTCACTTATCACTTCAAGTAGATTTCTTGTATATCCTTTGTTTTTATTCTGTCTGATCCTGTTCACATATTAGCTCTGTATGTGGGTGTCTATAGTATGTGTGAGTATGGGAAGAGATCCTTTCTTTTAGTGGAATTAAATTTCAAAGATTAAAATTCAGCAGTATTATTTTCCCTTATCTTTTCATAAAGACTTTCATTAATCCTACCATAATATCTCCAGAAGGTGACCAGGGGGAATATGTGCTTTGATTAATGTTTGTTTAATGCAGGATTATCTATATTATTCATGTGTTTTATTCACATTAAAACTGTGCCTATCAGCTCATTTTCATGTTAGGTAATCAGATATAGTTGAATGAAGAAGGTGAGCATTAGCAGAATAAGTGACTTTTTAAGGATACTGAAGGGCAAAACAAATATAATGTACAGGGCACCGTGTCTTTTCCAGTGCTCTTCTGAGTTACACTGGTCACACAGCATAGTAAAAACCTTTTTTCATTGGAGAGCTTTGATATTTTTTGTGAGGTTTCCTGTTGCTTCCATTTAGATGGCAGTCTTCTTGTACCAGCTCTAAATAAAATACCAGGCATTCTTTGCCTTTTGAATGAGGGCAGATGAAACCAAGCAAAACATTTAAGTTTATATTTCAAGAAAATTGTGGAGACTAATTAGTACTTATTAAATGTAGTTCTTAAGACAGAGTTTTTTAATACATTTCAAGTATTTTTAATTTGATACAGTACAGAGAATATTGTGGCCATAGACCAGATACTATGTGACTACAACTCATAAGACAAAATACAATATGCCTTTCAGACAATGTGTAAAGTCTTAAAGGAACAATAAGAAATGCCACAGAAAGTAGCATTGATCTGCAGGTAAGAAGAGGGTTGTAATTCTGTACTTTTGTCTTGCAGGTACATCATCCCAGCTTTGCAGAGGTCCGATGCAGGCTTTTATCAATGCGTTGTACGAAACAGGATGGGGGCATTGCTGCAAAGAAGATCTGAAGTTCAGGTGGCATGTAGGTTTGAATGGATGTTTTTCTGTCATGCATTAGCTAACTGACTCTGTGGGTAAAAAACAATGTTCCAATTAAATTTGCTAGTTCAAAAACATATTGGATATAAAATTAATTTTTAAAATTACTATATTTACAAGAAGTTTCATATTCACTGTAGTTATCTTCTGGGAAACAAACAGAAAACGATGCAATATTAGTTCTTTAGAGGAAGATTTAAACTCTTCCAAGCCATCAAAATGAGATGATGTGGAGACAGTTGTAGGACGAGTGAAAAATATTATGTCTTTCTCCAATGTGCAGGGATTAACAAAGGCCATATAGCACACAATAATCAAAAACAAAAGCCCAGCAGACAGGAGAGGATATCCGAAAGAGAACAGTGTGGTGGACAGCTCTATGAAGATTTCAGATCATAACTTTTATGTTACAAAAGTACATGTTTCGTAGCCAAAACCTTGCTAACCAAACATTAAAGTCTCTTCCCCAAGCAGATTTATTATTTCATTATTTACTGGAAACAGTAATAATAAAATTCGGCCTTAGTCTTTTAAAAAAATAAATTGAGAGACAGTTTTCTATCCTGGATGTTAGCAATCTGATACGTGGGATCAAATTTCTCATCCTCTGTGTCAATAAATGAAAATTCAGTGGTAGTAAATGTCTTGACAAAGTGGAGTTCAGTTAAATTGAATTATTAGAAAAAAGTTCCAAGGAGCTGATGCAAGTTATTAACTGTGTCATGAGGGAAGTTACGTGGAATTTTCTGTGCTTTAAAATAAAATAGTTCCAAGTGGTACTACGTAAGTTTTGGTGTCGTTCACTAACTTACTGTATTGCAGTAAATTACTGATATTACAGATATAGTCACATAATTTGATGTTTGATCTCTCAGTGGTATTGTTTCAGAGATACTAATGTAAAAATTCTCTGCTGTCAGAATGGGATTTTCTTCCTCTGCCTTCTCCCACCCCTTATGCCCTTGCTGCATGCTCCTCTTTTAGTGATCTTGTCTGACATGTGTCAGACCCTTGGAGATAATTCTCAGAATATTTTTCATCTTTAGTGGATTGTATCATAGAGGATCTAGTGAAAGCTGGTACAAGTGAGGCAGCTGTGAATGGGGTGGGGAGCTCCAACAGGAAAGATGGAGCAAGAAGGGAGCAGTGGGGAAAGATGGAGCAAGAAGGAAGAGGAAAGGTGAGTGTGAGGTCCTTTTCCTTCTATCACAGACTGCCATTAGATTAGCCTGAAAGCCTCAGGAGGTGCATCTACAGGTGTAGTTTCAGGGAACAAAAAATCTGGCACCAGTACTGGAGAAACATCCTCGTTTTCTCCTCCTCCTTCCCACTCTTGTACCGCAGCGTAGTGCATTATCCCTTTAGGCTGAGCTGGAAAGCTTGTTTGTGCAGCTGTAGACTTGAGAAATTTCTCCAATACTTGGAAAAATAAAAATTGTAGGGTTTGTTAAAATCGTTCATTCCCGCCCCCCATCTGGTTCCCCACGCAGCTGTACCGCGGTTGTAGTGGTGGAGCAGAGGGAGCAGTTCTTAAGGAAGTGCTTGTGGGAGTGATGGGGAGGAGGCGGCGCAGGAATAGTTTACCTTGATGCTGCTCAAGAATTTTGTCTTCTGAAAAGACAGCTTCATTCCCTTCTGAATGAGGAAAAGGTGTTCAGTCAAGTGCTTTATTTCTCCACGCTTTTTTTTTTTTTTTGCTTGTGTGTTTGGTGGTTCTTGAGAGAAAGAAGTGTAATAGTTTACTTTTCGGTTTTTAAATTCCACCCGCCCTCCCCCCATTTAATTTGTAGTTCTGCAATGAGAACAAGGCTAAAAAGCTGTCTCTTAAGACTTCTCTCTGTGAGTTAAGCAGCTTATTTATTTATTTATTTGCACTGACAAAGCCATTGAGACAAAGCAAAGCAGATTTTATATGACCTGGGAGATCTTTGGTCTTGATCCTATAGTGACCTATATTGCGTCTGTTGTGAAACTTTTCAGTCAGACTTGCACTTTATTCACACGGATTCCAGTGTTCTGCCAGCTTTAAACATCCTTTCTCCTATAGCCAGGGTAGCTACTGACACTACGTGATTGTGTTTTAACATTTTCAATCTAAATTAATTGTTTTAAGGTACGTAGGCATAATAAAATACCTGATATTTTACCAAATTTTACTTTATTTCTGAAAACATACTGGAAAGTAGCATTAGAAGGGGTCACTCAAGTCAGCTTATCCCCACTTATTAAGAGTTACGAGGAACTGTGTATTACATGTTTAACTCAGAAGGGTTTACAGGAAATGAACTATTTTTTGCCACTGGCTACAAAATGCTCGCTGATACACTTTAAGAAACTTAAGATCTCTAGTGAAAAATTGTAAGGCACAAGAATAAGCTGGATTGAGAAAGATCTGAGGTATTTTCCCTGTCCTGTATATCTGAAGTAGCAGGGAACTTGTTAAATAATTTTTAGAATGTTCTTAGTGCATGCTAATGTATGACTTAACTGAATGGGAACAGGTATGTGTGTGGAAATTGCTGAGTAAATCTTAGTTACAGAATGGGCTTAAAACTCTGGGATTGTGAAGACTAAAATAACTATGACAGGGAAGTTAATTAGATCCACCTACGTGGTTTGAAACTTCAAGTAGATGATATGATTACAGTTGTAAGAAATAAGGAGCAACAGAGGAAATATGATGATGTTTATGTCTGAATAAATAACGTGAAAATCAGAAAGATAATTAAAGCTGTAAAATACCATGTGTTTTTAATTCCTGCTTTTGTTCCATCTCTTCTAATCTCCTTTGATCCACAGACCTGATAGTGTACTTCTATGTTTCCGTGTCGCTTGTATCCCTCTGCCCCAAAGAGCTTGTAAAGAATCCTGTGGCCTCTAAAAACAAAACACAAGAATTCAGTGGCAGAAACCAGAATAGTCATGTGTATCGGTTTCTTGGTTTAAAGCAAATTTAAAATGCATAGAAGTTCTTTGGAGGGTGAATAAGTAGGAGCCTACAGCCGTGCTTATTTTAATGGATAGAAATGAGATACAAAAAGCAAAAGAAACCCAAGAAAAAAAATATTCACTGAATTTTTAACAAGGACTCCATAGATACGTGAACTTGTCTGTGAAATGAAACCTTCAGCGACGGGTTCTGCAACTGTTGTTTTCTTTCTTCCATTAATATTTTTGCTAAAAGCTGCTGTTTAATACTACTGATGCTTTTGTAAATGTCGAAGACCTATTTGAATCGTAGTATAGTGCCAGAAGAACTAATTGCTACCAACATGACTATAGACTTGTTATTTTGATATGCATGTGAGTATAATGGCTTACTCAGATCTGGCTATTCATTCATTTGACTACAGGTGATGCAGCTGCTTATTTGTGTAGAATAGAAGGAAAGATGCTATGATAAAAATATTTGGTGAACAAGAAATCATCAAATTATATGTACCAATTGTGTTTTCTTGCACTGAATAGGAATTTATTTTATATACTACAAGGACTTATTGAAAACAACAACAGAACCAACAAAAACTGCATTAAAATGTCACTTTTGGTTAAAAACACTTCGGTATTTGAAAAGAATGCTGTGGCCATTCTGTACTGCTTACTGATGCACTTCTTGCGTGCACTAGCAACACTTGGCTTTGCCTTGTGCTTTACTGCTCACCCAGATCCGTGTTAATTAACAATGTCTCATGGTATGTCATGTAATATTGACTAATTGTAGCAATATCAATGACTATTGTAAAGCAGAAGTATTTCTTTTTCTGGCCACTGAAATGAAATGGGGAGTGAGACAAGAACTTCAGGACTTAATGTAATTTTTGTCTTTGCAGACATGGGAAACTTCATGGACACAAACCAGAGAAAAACAGTGACTGAAGGACAAGCTGCTGTTCTGAATTTCCTGCACATCCTCAGCTATCCAAGACCGCAAGTGACATGGTTTAGAGACGGGCACAAGATTATACCAAGCAGCAGAATGTAAGTCAATTTAAAACTCAAAAAATGCCACCCTACAATATGATTAATTACCTTTGATAACACAACTTACATTTTAAGTAAGCTAATTAAGGTTTAAAGAGAATAAAGTAGCCTCGTTCATACTAAGTTTGAGATAAATTACTATTTTAAGACCATCTCTGAACTTCCTAAGCAGTTTGACAAAATAATTCATGTGGTTTTAATGGTCCTGGTGCAGCATACGGGAGCGGATATGTAGAATGCCTGCACTTACTTCATGCTATTCATTTCCATGATACATTTTGGAAAAGTAAATGCTCATCTCTAGATTATATTTACTTCAGTGGACTAAATGAATACTTAAATTTTTCTTTTTTGATGGGTCTGATTTTCTCACATGGACTTATGCTCAATACTGTTTCCCTCACCATACAAATCTTATTTTTCCTTGTGTTTTTAGCTTACAATGAAAGTTTATTTCTTTTTGACTAATTAGCAGCTCACCCAGTAATGACAAAAGACCACTGTGGTTAGTTATTATCTGAAGATGTGCTTGTTTATCATTTTCTGAAACAGTTAGAAGGCCATCCTGTGTTTTAACCTTAAACTGATTTAAAGACTGTGGAGGCTTGCTCTAAAATTTAAAAAAAAAAAAATGTGTGTATATATATAAAGTATAAATATATAGATATATATCTTGTCAAATTTGTTAGGAAATGCCAAGTATGTTGGTGGTTATTTCATCTTTGCAGTGTGTTTTCATGTGTTTGAAGTTGCAAGACACATTAGCAAGTGATGGTTATGGGATCTTAGGAAGCTGCAGAAAGGCTGCTGGGTCTTCAGAGTTTATACTAGAGAGGGAAAACTCTTGTTGGATTTGAATTTTATTAATCCATACTGCATATTTTACTGGTGCTCATGTTCATTTTGTAAATGCGAAAGCTAGTGTTACAGACTCTTCTTTAAAATTGGTATTGCAAGGCTGTGAAGCAACTGTGTAATAATTTATGAGTAGATTAATAGTAATTTGATGGGAAACAAGCTGGAAGCTGAAACAATGGGTTTCTGGGCAATCTCTTGAAGAGAGTGAAGTGACAAATCCTGAGTTATTAACCATTAAGAACCTACTTCTTGCACTCCTGCTGCATGACAAATTTTCTTTTGTCAATACTAAGAATACACAATTAAAAAATAATTGCAGATAGTGAAAAAGCCTTGTTGTCCAGGTATCAGGCAGTTTCTTGGAAACAATTGCTGGGGAACAGAACAGAGTGACCTAGACAAGCATGCAGTGTCTGAAAATGAGTTTCGGGTAGGTTCTCTTACAGTTTGGGAAAATTACAAGTAGAGATGTTTCCTGTATTTCTTGATTTTAAATTCTTATTTTCATATGCTATGCCTTACTCTTACTCCTTGTCTGTTGGGATTTTTAGGGTAAAATCACTTGTAATTCATAGCACTGTGTTAATGTTTATGAATGGGAGAACTGTAAAATTCTGTTTTATGATAGGGATGGAATAAGCCCATTTTTTTCAACGTATGTTTTATTTACCTGGTCAGAAATTTCATCTGAAAGGAATTTGAGGACTTTTATATCTGAGGTGGCTGTGAAGGAAATTCTGCGCTTTTTTTTTTTTTTTAAAAAGAAGTACATATGCTGAAAGTGTGAACCTCCTTGGAAGTTTGATATATCTCATACAGTAAGCCTGATAAGTTCAGGAAGTGACAGGTTTATGGTGCTCACACCAATCACCTGTGCACTCTGTGCAATAGGTCTACTGCTTCCTCAAAGTATTAGAAAAATTGTAGGGCACCCACTCACATATTGCTGCCTGTGAAATTCTGGAAGTAAATATGGCAGCCCTAAAAGTACTTGGAACCTGAGACACAATGAGGATGTGTATAAAAATCTGAGAAATGTAAAAATAGCCTTTCTTACCATAACTCTTTTTCTTCTCTGTGGAGGAGGTTGTGCATTTCAAGTCATATTTTCTGTACTCTACGAGGTGTATCAAGTTAACTCATCTGTTTAGTAGGTGATCCAGTGAGACTGATGCACCTATCTAACAGGATCAGCCACTAAACGGATCAGTTAAATTGATGCAACCACCTTGTTGAGATGCTCTTTAACCTGGTTAAAAGTCCCTTATATTGCTAAATCAATATAAAGCTTTTTTAATCGTCTTAAGCTTACGATGATTTAGCCAAATCAGTCAGCTAGTCTGTCAGCTATAATAATGATTTCCAAGTGACATCACAGCGGTGTATGCAGACTGAGGAAATAAACAGTGCTGAAGACGAGGACAAAAGAGGTGGTTATGGTACACAATAATTTCTTGTCAGTGCCTGTTGAATACAGACAAAGTTGGCATTGTCCCATTTTTTTTATCTCTAGCAACTTCTAAGAAAACTGCTCATTCATATAGTTCCTCGAGTTAACTTTTACTTACACAGAAGTCTTAAGGAACACATGATTATGCCGGGTGTTAATGATCCCAAGCGTTATTTATGTAGGGTTACAGGACTGCTGTCCCTGTTGGACTGAATTAATTTCATAGATGTGGAAAGAGACATAGACAATATGCTGACTTTTCTCACGAGGTGAGAAATATGAAACATCAAAAGTGAAGAGTAGTTTTGGAAAAAAGGAAAAAGGTGTCCTGAGCTGTTTCAAGGAATGACGTTTAATTGGCTACGCAGCAAGGTTTATATAGGAGTTTTAAAGTAGTAAATACTGATGTCATTCTCTTAATGTTTACTGGTATTAAGGACATTTAGGGGAGGAGTTCTGCCAGCTTTTCAGCATTCCAATAGTAGTGTCTTTCTAGGGAGCTAAAATGACAGAAGGTGTATTGCTGAGTTGTCACAAAATTCTGGTATCACTGTATGTATTATTTTGGAGATGCTTTACAAATATATCAAATTAGACTCTTGTACTTTGGGGTTTCTAATATTATTTGTATACCTTAATACAGTTGCTAGCTGTAATGAATTCTGATGACCAAATGGAACAGAGCTGTAATTTCCTGTTTCTCCTACTGGTCATTAGCTGGAAAGTACCAACTGTTTAGAGTGAGAGTGGGAGTTCTGATTCAGTGGATAGCTTTGGCTTCACCGCCTTTTATGAAGAAGTCAGAATGTCAATCTTACTCTGAGCCAGCATAGATAAGATGTTGCTGGGTGAAAGTTTCATTTTGAGACATGGGCTTTTTTTTTTTCAAACTGCATATTCTATTTAACTTAACTAGCAGCATAATTCATGGCAGAAATTGTAGCAAACAACTATGTATTAGTTCCTACCTCAGTGGTGTTCTTGCCATACAATTTGTCAAAGACCCAAGATAAGAATAATGGGTGTTATTTTTTTTTATGTAACCTTTTTCATGACAAGTTCCTCCTAAATGAGTGGGCATGTAAAGCCAACAAATCTCTTTGTAATATATGAATGTGAAGCAAATGGCCTGCATATACTCAGAGGGTTGTTGATATAGTTTCTGACTTAGGGCCAGTAACATATCTGCAGCAGAGCTAGCGAGATATGATGGCATGTATTTAAAAATTTAAGTCCTAGGATTTTCTTCTCCCACTTAGCACAGTGTGCATATATATTCATTTTGGCTTTTGTGCATTATCCTTCGCAAAGTTTCAATTCAATATTTTAAAGGCATGTTCCTAGATCATCAGAAGGAAGCTGCGGACATGGTAGAAAAATATGAAATGGGGAATCTGGGAGAGAAGACCAGAAGTTCAGCAGCAAGAGAAAGTAAGCAAGGAGAGGAATTAAGTTCTGAGATGTTTTTTATAGTTAAATTATGTGAAATTTTTCATAGAAGCTTTAGAAGATGCTTCATATTACACCTTGACAGATTAATGCTTTCCAGATACACCAGTAGACTAATGTGGAATAACAACTGTGCTGTTATCCAGGGACTTGACTGATGGGATGATTCCACTTATTTCCCCTCACATCTTACAGAAAACAATAACCTCTCTAAAGGTAACTCTATCAAAAGAAATTGCTACTCTGAGTTGTCATGTCTTCAGCTTACCTTGCCTGGGTGTACTTCATCAGGCAGATGAGCAATAGTTCAAAGCAGAGAGCATTTTACTTTCTTTACATGAGACATCTACGCCTTGGAGAGGCACAAAGGATAGTAGCACTGTCCAGGTCTACAACTGCCTTTCAGTTGAAATAGTGAGGAATTAAATCCTTAGTATTCTTAGGTGGTTTTTTTTGTACTTTTTTCTAAGTGAAGGACTTTTTCACTGAAAAAGTTTGCTCGAGCAGTCATATCATTTACTCTTGGTTTCTTCTTTAAGAAGAAAACTTGTGCTATAAAGACATTTTTGCTATCTTCAGTAACTATCTAGAGTGAAATTTTTTTCCCCCTAGCAAGCTGCGGATAGTTGAATATTAACTCATATGTCTTTTGCTAGTGGAATTCTTTCTGTCGCAAATCAGGAAAGTTCATTTTTGTCACGTAAAATCAGTTTTGGGGTGTCCTTTTTAGCTGGGTGGATGTTTTGCCACCTAGTTAACTGTAAATGAATCAAAACACTTCACAAATGCACTTCATCATGCCAGACAGTGAAGATGAATTGCATTGCCTTTAGGTATACATGAATGTCTTTTTTTTTTTCAGTAAGAACAATTCATTATGCATTTGAATGTGTGTGGTCATTACTAGATCTTACAGAGTCTAAATGTGCTGACAGATTGTGGAAAAAAAAATGTTAGGCACAAGCAGCCCTCAAATACGACTTGTTTTGGTTTTGAGCACTCATAATACCTTACAACTAAGCAAAGCTGATGCAGACTTTCTAGCCATTTGTTAAGGTAAAATGGCACATACATTAATGACAGTTTAACAAAGAAAAGTAGCTATAGCTAAACAGACTTGAAAAATGAGAATAAAGTATCTGGGAGTAATATATTTGATTTTGGGTTGATATTAGCATTAGATTAACTTTTGGATGATAACAGCTCACTTAATGCTCCATGTATACATTTTTCACTTTAAAACAAACAGCACTTGATTTTATATGAGCAGTTCTAGCGCCAGCAATGCATTTCTCTGCAAATACTAGCCTGTCATACAACTTACGTTAGTTGCACATAATTACTTTTCACATACACCAGATAATACTTTAATTAAAATTCTGATGATTAGCATTAACGAACAATAAATTCAGACTGTCAACTCTGCTGTGTATTAGCTGAGTAATAATTTAAAGAATAAAGTTTGCAGATCTCTCCAGTTTGCTAACGTGTTATGAAGTGGCACCTCTCAGCAGTAAGAGGCATGACAAGAAAACTGAGTTGCTTTCATCTATCTCTACCTTTTACATGCTCCACGTTAATTTTCAAGTCAACTTCTAAGTACCTGAGAAAGAAGAATATATGGTAGAATTAAATTACTCCCTTTAAATGAAATACATTACTATCCTGTTATTAATTTTTAACTAAACTTTTGCATTGAGTGATTCAAATTTAAATGAACAGGCAGCACAAGAAATCTCACACAATTTTACTGCTATGCCCAGGACTCACAGGCATACGAAAGACCGTAGGGAAACCTCCCATCATCTTCTCAAGTACTAAGTTTGATTCCTGGGTGCTGTCAGTGGACTGTTTTGAGTATTATTGTCTACTGTGTTCAGTAGAGGGAAAACATTAACACCTTGGTTAACAACAAATCCCAGGATTATTTTCTAAAGCTGTTTGACTTGTCTAGATTCAACCTCACTGTTTTTCTCTCTGCTCATAGTTTGCCACTGGCTTTAAATATATGTTTGAATAATTAATTTATTCAGACCTCTTAACTTTTAGGATGAAACATCTAGTTGGTTAGGTGAAGGGAGAAGAAGTCTGAGTCATATTTGGGGATCATGTGTGCTGAATTCAGGGTACGTAGGAGGGACACAGCCCGTGAAAGCATGGAAGAGGGACAGTAGAAAAAAACTGCTGCCAAAACCATGCCTCTTTGAAGGGCTCATTTGAAAGCAGATTCTTCCCAAAAGATAAATTCTGAGGGGGTGCAAGGCGCATTTTGGGATTTGACCAATATTTTTCATTACAAATTTGGACCATGAAACATGGAATTTTTTAATGCGTATATTTTTTTATGAACCAGGGGAAGTTGCTGCTATTATATCAGCACTGCAAAATCCATGCTTTTGATAAAGAGAGTGGATTCTTGGAACTATTACTGTGTTTTAATGGGCGTCAGCTGCTAATAGTATCTCTCAGTGCAATCTTTAATAGCTGTAAATATCAGTGAAACTTTAAAGATCACTAAGAGAAAAATCTGACTACTAGATACTGTTTTTTCTAAGATGATTACATTTAAAGAACAAAATCATTTTTTGTGTCACTATGCTTATTAATCATAGATTTAGAATTTGTAAAACAACAGGGAATGGATGGAAGTGTCACTAGAAAGAAACCTTTTTGCTCTAAGTATGATTTAGTTATCACTGCTTGCAGTAAGATATTGATTTATGAGTCTGTTGCTTTCTGGAGACAAATGTACTTTGAAAAAAACTGTGGACTACGAGCAAAGTGTTAATAGCATTACTCTTAGTGCAAGTTCTTTTCAATTTTTCTAAAAATCATATCTGATCTAGAGGTAGATAGATACGAAGACTCACTGTCGTTGTACTTTGGGGCTCACTCCTTCCACCTGCTATATTTCCAGAACTAATTATAGTATTAGGATCAAATAGCTAATAAAATTCCTTAACAGCTGATGTGATTTTATGGGAAAACATTTTGTCTATCTTTGAACTACCCTATCTGCAAACTGAAACATTTTAATGTGCAGACAAGATAAGACCTTTTAGAAGTGTTGTGATCATTTTTAAGAGCACATATGCCAGATAGAGCTCTTGTTTTATGCTTAGCAAATAGCAATTATTCACAAATCCCTATGAACAATTTATTTCCTATGACCCCTCACACATCTGTATCTTTGTGGAAATAGATGCAAAATGCTAGTGACTTATCAAGTATAGCAGCAGGTAATGTCTTATGTTTACCAATTAGCTTTTATTAATCAAAACTGACTGAAGTAAAACGTATCTGTCAGTACTTCGGCTGTTTACTACAAGGGATTATTAATTTTCTTTCTATGCAGAGACAAACAAATACTGTCTTTCCTTATGATTCTGGTAGGTATTTATATGATGTGTGAAGGTGTTAAGGCACAAGTTTGTAATTTTATAATATGAATTTATGTAGAACCATCTTAACAGCTTATCATTTTGGCAGATTTATTTTCACATTGAAAACTTGTGTGATTCAGGAGGGGAAAAAAAGTAGAACTTTGCACACTGGGGATGTGTTGCGGTTTTTGTGGTTGATTTGCATCAAGTGTAGTTTGTTAACAGTATTCAACTTGATTTAAAGAATTTGGTACAGGGAAGCAAATGTGAAGCAGACCTTACATTAATTAACGCTACAGAGAAGGGAAGAAGTTGGCAGCCTGCCTACGGCTTATCTCTGATCCGTAGTTGTGAGTGGAATCTTTAGCTGTTTTCTGTCTGGCCTTCATCTAACAGATTCCAAATGAATTTAAATAGAGTGTAAATGCCCTGTCGGAGCTTTCACGGGCCTATCTGATCTGTATGAGAAGGATGATTTTTAGCTCTGGTCAAAGTTTCTAAAGGCATCTAGCAATTAAAAGAGAAAAAACAGTCAAACTGCCAGTTTTCATACAGAATTTGTCTGCTGCATGTTAGCACTACCTTTTATTTGTTTATATGTCTGTGGCTATTTATGTGTGTCACCCAGATCTGTTGCTGTAGATGTCAGGGCCGATTCCAGCCATAGACAAAAGGCATCTGGCTGCTGAGTGACCACAGACATCGCTTGCTCACCTTCGTGCTCTTCGCTTTCCCCTCCAAAATCCGGCCGCTAGCCAGATCAGCCTAATTGTCATCATAGAAGTGGGAAGGGGTAGAGATGAGAGGGAGATGTACGTGCTGTCAGCGCAGCCATGAAGAAAAGTGACTGGGTCAAGGCAGGTGCAAGCATGAAGTCTGTGGGTACTGGGTGGGATAGACATGGGTTGTGTGGTGTCCGACCCCGATGGAGAGAAGGCAAGGCAGAGAGGAACTCGGGAGATGGGCTGGCCTGGCCAGGGGAAGGGTCCCAAACACTACAAGAGGGAGAGATTACTGCTGTCTCCTCCTAGACATTGCTTCCCTCTGGCCATACCCCTCTTTCTGGTAGAGCTGAATGTGGCCCACATCTTGTCTGTGTGGTTGGGGATCTGTAGGCTTGGAACCAACCGTGATTGAACAACAAATGCATAGCTTAAAAAGCAAGAGAGGAAACATCTTAGGTTATAGATTCAGTGTTAGCACGTTCTGGCATTTTTTGTGTTGTATGTTCTTGGCTACTTGAATTCTCAAACCAGAGATATAAAGGAGACTTTACTTGGGAAAAGCACTTGATGAAAGCATTGAAGGTAAGATCTGTACAAAGCCCTTTTATGTATTTTTTTCTGCAAAACGTCAAAGGCTATTCACTTTTTAAAAGAGTTTTGCTAGATTTTGCTCAATAATCTTTCAAGAAACTGCATTTGTTGTTGTCCTTCAGCAACCAATACCGTTTGCAAGAATTTTAACAACTCTGTTGCTGTCTGCCAGCTGCCATGTGTTCTTGTTCCTACTCCCAGTGTAATACTTCTTCACTGGAAGAAGAGTGCAATACTTTTATAATAATCACTAGTTCGAATCACTGATTATTTTAAAACATCAAAACTCATTTTTGGCAATCCATCATCTGTTTCCATGGGAACTGAAACTGGCCCTAGCAGCAGCAAGAAGCAGAGTTTATTGGGATACTTATAAATTTCAATGTCTGTTGTTCTACAGCTGCATTTTCTGTTTACCCAACATATACTGCAGCAAGCAGCTCATAATATGCTTTTAAAATTCTATGTACATTTCATTTTATTTTTTATTCCTGTTTTTTTGCAACTTAACAAAAATGTTGTGATGAAGGAGAGAGAAAATGTCAATAATCTCCAACACATGCAGTCAATATTGGGTGTTTCCATCAAAGTCCAATTGCTGTCATTGCTATTTTTTAGTTAGGATTGTGATAGAAGAGAATGGAAAAATGCCCTGCCTTGAGAGGGCAACGTATAGCTGGAGGGTCCCACTTAGAGGTGGCAGGTACACTATTACTCTGGTAATCTTATCCCTCTGTCCCATATCTGGAGTGTGCAGAGGCTAGTGGAATGCTTTGCCAGTTCTCAGTTCTTGCTTCTGTATGGAGTCTGTGCTTTCACGGGAGCTGATCTTAGATCACGTTATTTACTGTTACTGCCATAACAACTTCCTAAACTAAATATATACCCTCACATCTTTGTATTGGCTTTATCAATAATTTATTCATATTTATTGTCATTCATATATATGTATGATTATAAACAAATCAAGCTATATTTTCAAATAGATGATTTATCTACTTCTGCATTCATACATAAAGTTAAAAATAAAATAAAAATGATGTAATAAGGAGGAGGATAAATACCTGGTGTGTATTTTCTAAGCATCACAGCAGCAAGAGTGTGCACAGAGAATATTGTGCAACCATTTTAGTGGGTCCTAGATCTTGTATGAACTGGATACAACTCTAGTTTCAACAGCATTATCTGAAGAGTAAATTTGTTTTTAAAAGAATTTTTAGCAGCAAAATTGAAAATATCTTAAAGACATTGTGTAAATAGGCCTTTATCATATGTTAATAATTTAAAATTCCAGTACAAAGAAATAAGCTAATATGTCACTGATAATTTAATAAAGGAGTTAGGGAGTTAGCAAAATCTCCTTGCTTCAGTGAAATAAAGAGAAGTGACAGGTTAACGTTTTAATGCCTGATAGCTTTTAATCCATAACTGTCAGTGTTGATTTCACTAAATAAAAAAAGTTTATGGTGCTGAAGGTTCACTAATCAGGATTCATAAAGGTAAAATTTCAGTTGTCATCCTCTCATCCTCTTGCCTCTTTGAGAAGCCACTTTTATTCAGGAAAAAATTCCAGAATGGAAAAGAAATACCAAGCATGAAGTGAGAAAAAACTAGTGTGTAAAATATGTCTTACTTCCTCTCATGAAACCTACTCGAGGTAGTCTTGGATGAGTTAAGAACCTCATTATCATTCGTTATTTATTCATTTTTTCATTTATTTAAGAAAAAAATATTTAATTGGTTGGAAAACTACAGATTGTGAAGTACCTTTTTGAATTCTCTTTTTACTCACTAGAAGATAGTAATTGAATTGTGAGGTCTCTGAGACTTCTGTCATCAACTCTGAAGCCTGCTGTACCAAATGGGTTATTCACTTAATCTGGTCTTAAAAATTCTGTTACTGGTAGGTGTGAGTTGTAATGATATTTGGAGTAAAATATGTATGTTCATTGAATGCAATACATATCCATTCTTTTGATACGGATACCTTTGTATTAGGTAGCATAGGCAGATTGTTTTATACCAAAAGCAAAAATGACGTATTGTGTAACAGCTTTGTTTTGTATATAGCATGAGTAATACAAAGAGCATACACATGATGTACGATGGTCAAAGAGTAGGACAGCAGGTCTAAGTCACCCAGCTAGATGCCAGATAATTTGCTAATAGTTCAAATCTTTAATTCCCTAATATTTCATTTATCCCTGTGAAAATGACATAATAATAAAACCTTTGTTTGTGTAACATCAAAGGACTTTTCAAAGGGTTGCTTTTTTTTCTGTTAATATCATACCTTAAAAAAAAATCCACTGGGTCTTTACTCACATGCAAATGTTGAGTATCTTTTATTAAACTGCAGAAGGGATTTACTGGAATTATGATAAAGACTCTGAAAGCGTGCTTTATAAATGCTAATGTAAAATCTAGTATTTTAATAGGTTTCTTAAATTTACATTTTTAAGTATAGTATACTGAGTTTTGAAGACTCAGGCTCTCGATTTGACACTCTGTTCCAGCAGTTTCCTACTCCTTTAAGACAGTCATGCTGTAGAAGTTCTTTGTATTTGTTTCATGTTGTGACTGTCAGAGATGATTGCACCCTGTGATAATACTAGCTGTAAAGGGGAAGGGAGAGTGGGTAGGGCAGGGCTATGCAGAGGCTGAAGTATGTTCAGGTGGGGAAATCCTCAGAACAGCGAAGTATTTCCTCCCTAGGCCATGCCATGCCCCACGATAACAACAAGGTGCTTTGTTGCAGTGCACGGATAAGTAAAGAACCCGGGTCTTCTGAGTCACTCACTTCTGTAGTAGCAGGGGCATTTCAACTTAGGTAAAAGCAGTGAGAAGGATCAGCAGCAATATCACAAGGAGAATAAAAATGGAAACCTTTCTAGGATAGCTTAAAATAGAACAAACTGGAAGAGCAGCTGTAGTTGCCCACGAATTCCTGTCAGTATTGTTCTGAGCTATTTTGGTATATGATTAACTTACATTATTCTTTCAAAACCCCCATAGTGTTCTACATTAGTTAGTACTTGTTTTTTCAACCTTCCTTGTTCAATTGTAGCCTTCTCTAGTCATGAATAAGTAAATTTGCTTTGTCCTTTGCATTTTTGCCGTATCACAATTCATAATTCAACATCAGCCAATTATAGAAACATTAAGATTGTTCAGAATCAACTCTGCATCTTAGTTATTTCCTTGGCAATTGGAGCAGGATTTGCGGCCATTTGCAGTGGCATTAGAAAGGCTATATTGAGTACAATATTTGAATAACGAAAGATATAATGTATTGGTTACTTTTTATGACTTATAACAGTGATACGTTCAGTAGAATTAAATGTGTTTGCACTCAGTGTTTGGAATATTGCTGCTCCTGAAATCAAATGCTCTAGCTGCAGGTAACTACCTCTTTCTCTCTTGGACCATTCTATCTTACTGTTAACGTTTATTTTTACAAAAGCTAAAACAGTGGTAAAGGTAGTGAAATCTCATGCTTCAGGGCATAAGCTAACACTTACACACATGCTTCACGTATCATGAGGATTAATTAGTTACTATGCGTACAGCATTTAAAACATAAGCAATTGTAAAGTTATGCGAAGTACTGCTACAGGCTCATCATCGTGAACTTAGGAGTTGTCTTCATATGGGCACAGATGAATACTGTACAAGTAAAGAACATTAGGGTGTTTTTTAATGATTTGTTTGTTACTCACTGATCGGTTGTCTTGTAAGAATAATGTGCTACGTTTAGTATGTTAAGACCTGATGAGTTTGCTCATCGTGGCACTACTTGAAGTACCAGTCTGGCTATGTCCACGGAAGATTGTAGCATTCTTATGAACTCCAAAAAGCACCTTTAGCTGCTTTATATTCACACCTAAAGTAAGTCAGAAACTTTTAGTAGTCTAGAGCTTCAGCTCTGGCCCTTCGGAGTTTGTTCTTGCAAGGGAAAGATTCATCGGAAGATCAAAAGGAGGGTTTATATTAGTAAAGGTGGAATACATACATAGAGTAAAATAACAAGCTTTCACAGGCAAAGCTTTGAGTAGTTGTGGTAAATTGGTGGTAGGAAGTCAAAACCACCCAGTTTTCTCCTTATGCATATTGAAATAAAGAAGGTTATTCTCAATATAAGTAGTAAAGACAGAACAAGAAACAAAGAGATGCAAAAGTTTTTCAGGGATACTAACCTTTCTGAAATCAGAAGAAGGTGGACTTTTTTCAATACGGTTTTATTTCTCTCTTTTCTCCTCAGAAGGTGTATTTTACTTAGCTTTCTAAATCAGTCTGTGTGGATTTGCACTTAAACAAAGGCATCCATATGAAATTTCCACTCTAAATTATTTTTAATTAGTAAGTAGTTCAGAATTATATTTGTAATTACAAATTAGCATCAAATTTTAAGTATATTGAAACAAGCATCTCTCTGTAAAGCTTATTTTCACTGAGACTGAAATGGTTGATTCTTGCAGTGCATGTTGTGCTTGTTTGTTTTATTTTTCCTGGAACTGTTTGCTGTCATTTGTAAACAAGAGAGATCAGTCTGTTATTTACTGAGATTGAGTAAAAACACAGCGTATTATTCAGTTAGAAGACACAGTACACAGAGTAAGCAGATCAGGAAAATGTATTTCAGTGCCAGCTTCATTAAGTTGATAATCATCTCAATATATTCCCTTACAACTTCAACAATTAGTAGCCATAGTTTTCTTTTCATAATTATCTTTAATCAATGGTGCAAAAAATCCCTAAGCCAAATTCCATGGTAATTGGAAGCTTCCAGAAAAATGTTCTCACGTGCGCAGCATCGCTGCGTTGAACGCTGCGGTAAGAATCACGGGACCAAAATTTGCTTGTTGGTTTGGGATTCTGGATGATGGAATTCAACATGGGTGATATAACAGCAGCTCATCTCTGAGGAAATGTACCTTAATTTGTCATCAACCATATGTTTATTCAAAATATATTCTTGTTTCCAGATACTGCAGCAGTGGGATGTGGCCACATGCTGAGACTATCGATGGCTTTGGAGATTGGTGTTTTGGGTTTAGTATTCTGTGACTGTGCTCTTCTTCCCTGGCAAGACTATGAAGGGTTGCTTCTGTTCTTAAAAAGCAGCTAGTCTATTATTATCTTGGCTCACATGCTAACTTTTATGCTGGAGTTTCATCTTTAGCTTCTGCAATTTTAGTCTAAGCTTATGGAGGCATTTCTCATAAATCTTCTTCAGAAATCTCAACAATAGATTAAAAAATATAAACAAAAAGCATGAAGTTTATTTACAGAGTATGGGAATAAATGAGACTGTAGTGGAATCGTAATAGAAGTAATGCTCACTGAATTTCCCCTGAAGTGGAAGACAGTGAGAAAAACTGTAGCTGGGGCTCACCCGTGTTGGTCTCCTCTGTGGCTTCCCCAGATGCACGTGGCTATAGCCGTTCCCTTGTCGTAGCCAGTGGTCCCGGGGCTGCCAGCAGCCCTGGTGCTTCCACTGAGCGTCCTCCATTCATGTAGGGTCCTCCACTATAGGAAGATAATGAGAAACTTGTACTCGATTTAAGGTATTAAATAAGTGAAACTGGCAGAAAGGAAGGGAATAAGAAATTCCAAAGAAGCAGTGCTATCATTCTAATTCTAAAACCTAGATTTAAAACAAAACATTCTCCTACCTTGCTCAAATTTCTTAAAATACCTTAAGATTTTTTTAATCTCTCTTGAAGTGTGCAAGAAAATTAGACGCTTGTGGAGGATGCGTATAAAACCTTTATTTACAATACAAAGACAATATGAAGGAAAGAGTAAAGACATTGAACAATATTATGAGCACAATGAATATCTTTTGAAACTTAGTGAAACAATACCTATGTTTGTGAAAAGGTCCCTTTTTATAAGAAAAGTTTTGTAATTTGTTTTCCAAAAAATTACATATGAAAATATTTTTGACTAGCCTGTTTCTATCATATTTGCAGTTTCATTCTGAACACACGTAATGATATCTGCTGGTGATGCTTAAGAAGAGAATACTGTATCACTGGAGTAGTGACTAGAGATGAGACAGTCTGATAAATATTCCTGGAAGAGTTACTGACTGCTGTCTAAAATATGGCATGTTAATGCCAGTTTTATATCTCATGGGGAAGTCTTCTAGCTTTGTAGTTGTAACGTTAAACGTCTCGTCTTGTGTTGAGAAATCTGGACGTTTATAATGATAACTTACATATACCTTTGTATGAGAAGCAAAATTCACTAGTCCAAAGCTTCTGTTCACTGTATTCTTGTCTAGAGAAGAGGAAGAACCTGCTGTTTCCTTTTCTTTATTGTAGAGGGTCTCATAATTGAAGACAAAAAAAAAATTCAAAGGTGCCTACACTTGTATATACGTATTAGGCTGATTCAAATAGAGTAGATAAGCCCTTGATACTGCAGTGTTCAGTGTGGATGGAAGCTGTGTGAAATTCTTTCTTTCAACGTAGCTCTTCAAGGTGCATTATTATTGTTAGCTGACTTTTATCAATTTTAAATTTATGCAAGATAAAGTGTATATGTGAGATAAAATGTACAGCATGTTTTGTAATATGTCATAAAATTCATCGAGCATCATCTGGACTGATTCACACCCAGTATGAAATATAATGATAGAACTTCTCTTTTGCAATTTCTTGTGTTTCTGATCATGTCTTTTAATTCGCTCTTTTTAATATATTAGACAGGTTTTTCTCACTGTGGTGAGCCGAAAGGCTTACGGATATACAAGAAGCTTCTGTATTTTCCTGTACTCCCTGCTGCTTTGTGTATTCTGTCAGTGGCATATTCACTTAATTATATGACAGGCAGTAACTGCTCTCTAAGGGAGCAAAAACAACTGTTGAATTCACTTTTAAATTATATCATACTGCTCTGTTCTAAATCTCTTTTAAATAAACGTTGAGGATAGAACTATTGATGTGGTTTTTAAACTTTAAATTTCAGTTAGTTCAGATCATTTTAAATAGTCCTTCAGCAAGAATAAATCAGTTTTTATAACTTATAACTTTCAATTACAGTCTTTGGAGAGAATAACAGTGTTTTTCAAGGAGCTGTAAAGTACAACAACAAGGAAATGGTAGCGTTTCATTTGTGCAGGCTTTAAGCTCCCATGGAACCTAACAAGAGTTTTCATAAGGAAGCACATCCTAGAGGGATCCTTGAGTGTGTCAGTCTAGGTGAGGCTTTGATCTAGTGTTTGAGCTTTCACTTAGGAAACTTACTGATAAACCTTATGGGGCGACGATGCTGACCTACTTCGCTTGATTTCTACCGTTCAGTAAAAATGGACTGAACCACAAGCTGTTAGTCTTCATTGATGTGCCACTGACTTACGTGAAAAGATGTTTCCTCTGTGCAAATTGCAAATGGGTGGCTCTGATGAAGGAGAGATTTCAGTCTTAACTAATAGCTGACCTCATTTCAAAGCATTGGATAAGGCAAAAGCTTTTAAAATGTAGCAGAAGCAAATTTAAACTAAGTCAGGTATGAATCTATTAGGTACAAACTAAAAATACGTATTAGGAATAGGCAGAACAAATACAATGAAATTAGATAGATAGCTATGATCCATATGATAGTGTGGACTAAATAGAAGGCTTATGTGCTAATTTATTCCAGATGTGTTAAAGGAACCAACCAATTGGTTCTTATCTGCTAATGTTAATTTTTAACAAATCTTTCAAAGATGGGTAAAACCTGTAGGCTTATATGACTGGCAATATATTTCCAGTATTTAAAATAAATGACAGTCTCGTTAGAGGTTATCAGTCCTGGGCAAAGTAACTGAATTTAGAACTGTAACAACAACAACAAAAAAGAAAATTCGTCACATTTTTCTTTGCTGTCATTTACAGCTTTGTTTCTATGTATGCAGGTTAAGCTAAAAAAAAAAATAAATTAAAAGATTAAGTTTGGAGATACATGGAAGTACTACAGCAATTTCTCTCCCTTTTCTGACCATGTTGCTTGAAAGATCTTACTCTACTTTTCTGAATGTTGGTAACTTTGGGGTATATTTCAGACAGTTTTGTAAAATGGTACCTGAAGTAGGGTGACATACGTTTAATCTCCTCATGAAATTTCCAACATTGTTCGTGTTTGCTGCATTGCAGCCCTACAAGCTAGAAAGGAACAAGTTTTCCACTTCTGCATGTCCATTGTAATTCTCCTTGAAATCCAGATTATGGGAATAAAATCTTGGAAATGACCTTGAATCATGCAGCATGAAAAACTTTATAGAAAAATATACGTAAAATGATATATGGAAACCCAGTCATTTTACTTTGTTCTGATTTTAAAATGATCAACATCCCTTGAATGCTAATTTATAATGCGCTCTTACTGCTCTGTCTAATCCAAAATAACAGCACATATAGTCAGCATTCTCTTAACGGAAGTTGCATTTCTCTAAACACTACTAGTTTTGAATACTCCATTTACAGGTTGTCCTATCTTGATGATAAAATCTGTTTTGTGTGGTGTCTAATTGGCTTTTAGAAAAGATAAATTAGGTATTCCATTAGAACATAAGAAATGCCCTGTTGGCTCAGACTAATGGTCCATCAAGTCCTGTATTCTGCCTTGCCGGTAGCAAAGTGAGAGCATACAGCCATATAGCTTTTTCCTTTGTTCTCCTCCAGCAACCATGATTTTTGGATTAGGGATGCTGATTCTTTATTCCTGCCCAGTTCTTCCGGTATCTGGTTATAGACTTGCTGTCCATGCATTTGTCTAATTTTGTTTTGAATCTGCATATATTGGCTGTCTCTGTAAGTTCACTATTTTTTGTTATTAACTATTATTAAATTTATGCACCCTTATGTAATCATAAACGTAATTTAAATGTGGTAAAAACTACAAATTTGTGAACAGAAAAGAATTTTACATACCTTGTCTACTTACAAAGCAAGAGTAGCACATTCACATTCTCTTCTTTAAAAAATTAGACTTAAAAAATCAAAATATAAACAGCAAACCATATCAGTATGACCACACAGATTTATGAAAATGTCTCTACTATTTAATATTTGTAGAAATTGTTTAGGAAAGAGACTAAATAATACATTAATCAACATTTACAGATTATACTGAATTTGATGGAAAGTTAAAGGACTGATGCAAACATCTGGAGGTATTAGACAAGGTAAATACAGGATTGCATTTGGTTGAAAACCAGAGGATCTTTCAAAAAAGGTGGGGGGAAGGGGAATAAAAAATCTTGGCCAGGTCTTTAATGATCAAGTGTTAGCACTTCTCCTGGTAGTGGAAGAGTGTTGGAGTCCAGGAGTTCTGGAATAAAAAAAAAAAAAAAGTTAAAACTTTTTGAATGGTATTTCAGGGTATTCATCTGACTCTCTAAACTTTGTTCAGCAAGAGGGCAATATGCGTTTCTTCTATTTCTTTCATCTTTTCTGCTTGGCTGTTTCACAAAGGGCTGAGTTAGAAAAGGTTTCCTGGGTGTTATGTGGACCGAATCTCCTAACAGATATGGTTGTGTGTTAGTAAAAATGGAATGCTTATACTTGTACCCAGAAATAATTTGTCCTTTAATCACTAAAAAACAACTGAGGTTCAGAGTTTAGGTTTCTACACTCCATATGCAGATATTTATGATACAATTGCATATATATCAAGGCTTTTTCTGATAAAGAAATAGCTTTAAATCTAGATGAATTTACTGTGTTGGCAAAAATTCTAAGCCTTTACTAATAGCAGTGGGAGAAATTTCTTGAACTCTTACTCTACTGTACACCAGCTGCAGCATTTTCACAATCTGCCCTATCATCACTGAGTTGAGCTGATTAAGGATTAATGTGTTAGAGTGACCCTCCACTCAGGTGGGGATTAACTCTGCATCCAGAGCAGTACCTTGTGAATCATCAAAAAAAGGCACTGCATAGCCATGTTTAGCATGGGATGTTTTCTCGGGTTAAAATACAGTTCATCAGCTTCTTCCTTGGCTGAAGAGTTGGAGAGAGAAATTCCAGCAGTTTCCTGGGCATTTGGATGCCAGCTGTAGGGCTGTTGACTTTTTGGAACTCCCTTCCTCAGTCATTGAAGAGCAGATGACAACAGGAAGCTAAACAAAATGCCGCTGCTCCTATGAGGAAATTATTGAATACTTCTAATATTTCCATGCCCAGTGATAGTCTTCTCTGCGGAACAGTGGAGATATTTATTAAGTAAACATTTCAAGGCAACAGTATATCTGTGTTTTTTTTTCTTCAGGAGGAAGGCTTTTGGACCATGTGACTATTGAATTACAGTTTCTTTAAAAACAGAGCTTGTAATTGCAATTAAGTATCTGAAATTACAGCAGTCAAAATCCAATTTCATATAACATTAAATTGAGTCTGCTCTAAAATGTACTTACACAACATTAAGAAAGAGAGGGGAATCTATAAATTTCCCATTTTACTTGCCAATTATAATGCTAGAATAAAGTATATTTGCAAAATTATTTTAAAAAAATTTGCATGGCATCTGTTTGCATGACACCTGACTTCAATTGACTGCCATCACTTTCTGTACCTGGGAGGCCTTGGCTTATGCTAATGGAAAAGTACAAAAGGTTGTGATTACCAAGCCCCAGTATGAAAAAGGGTTCAGATCTAGAAGACGTTTAGTAAAAAGAATTAGTACTGATCAACATCTGGAGACAAATAGGGTCCTGCAGGAGGACGGTAGCTGCAAAATAAAAACAAAGATGATATTAAATGCAGATTATATGTAAACAATAAGATTAGAAAAGACATTTCAGCTGTAAGCTGCTCTTACAGCTAAGAGAAAATATCTTCTATTTTTTTCCTAAGCCTGAAGGTGGTCTCATAGCTCGAGTGCCACCTCTTATTCGGTTCCTTATACTAGAGCAAGTTAAAACTTCATTCAATATTTTACAGTCTATGCTGTTGCTGAAAGTTATACGAAATGGTTCTATTTTTAATCTTAGTAACACTCAGGCTTCTGAAGTAGTTCATGAGTTCAGAGAGAACTGGATTAGTTTATGCCATTCATTGAACAGCGGCAAGGTACACAACAAGAAATTATTATCAGATGTTTGTTTTGTAGCTTCAGCTAAGCCTCAAATGCAAGGTTTTTGGAAGAATTTTTGTAGAATGAAATTTGCTTAACTTTATTTTCTGCCCTTTTCTAAATTTCTTGTGAGTGCTTTCAAATGATCTATGAAAGCTCGTTTAAAAAAAAAAATATTAAGTAGATGATCAAGTTCAAAGAAAACACAGATTCAAAAAACAGCAGAGGTAACATTTCATATGATTTTTGGTGGTATCGGTGTTTTCTAACACTAATATAATTTTCTTTGTCCTTTCTGATAAAATGAACCAAGTGATACCTGAGGAGATTTTCTCGGTCTGTGAGCAGTACATAACAGTTTGTTGAAAGCTCTACAACCTCTTTCCTAGTGAAGGATCATTAGAGAGGTTTCCTCTTCTGACTGACATTCCTGGGAATGTGTTTTTTAAGCTTTACAAAGGTGGCATGGCTGTGATAAGGAACAAGAATGGGTCATTTACTGTGGTTACAAAGAGACGCTGATGCTTCCCTCTGTTGAAGGGCATTGATTTTTTCATTTTGGCTCGCATCATAAATAGACACTGAGAAAAAGTACCACTCAATGATTGTTTGCTTGGCAAAAGAGAGTTGAAATACTTTTCATTTAAAAGGGAATCTTGTTGCTGCATTGATTTTATCTGACTACTGTTTGTTTGTGTGTACAGATCTAATGTATAATTGGAATCACTAAATGGGGAACACAGTAAATCGAATTAGATGTTGTTTTTACAGTAGCAGAAAGTATGAGATTTGTTCTTAGAAATGTATCATAAAAATTGGCTTTAATTTATCCAAGTAGCCTTTGGAAATGTTAGTAGGTAAACCATCTGGTGATGAGAAGATAAAAGTTTTGGGATAGATTCATGTTATTTTAACATTAATACTGTGAGTAGAGGATTTCTACACCTTCTCTACATGACAAAACTGTCTGAATTAGGAAGAATTTTCATCTAACTATTTAAATCATTGTGATAAATGCACTAAATTAATTGTCAGTCAGTTTTTTTTCTAAAACAGAAAAGTCCTTGAAGGAGAGGGTTACAGGAATAAAGAACGTAAAGTGAGCAACTGCCTAAGAGAGATGAGAGATGTATTTCTCATCCAGTTAAAACAGATGAAAACCTGTTTGCAAGGCATTTAAGAAGAAAAGCCCGGAATTAGAATGAAAGATGATGTTTCTAGAAAGACTTAAAGAAATGGAGAATGTTGAAAAGTGCAGCAAGAAGCTCTAGGATTAATTTCTGGTGCTGATAATTTTTTTAATAGTCTCCACTTTTTTTCAGCCTTTTTAATGTAAATTCTTGACTATACACAGTCAGCTGTGATGGCTCAGATGATTAGAAGAGATTTTCTAAGCCTTGGTAACTCGTCACTTTTGAACATCTGTCCATACACTGAGAGATTTGTGATCCATCCCATTGAAATTGTAAATATGGAAGGTTAAGGATGACGGTATAAATGTGGTTTTTGGAGATCAGTGTAACTGGAGATGGTTTAGGATAAACAGAGTAACCCCACTTCATTTTAGAAACGTTTACATTGGGGATTTACAACAACCGGCATTCAGGAACCATGAGTAATGCCGTCAACCATTTTCTGTAATTTTAGAGGACAACGTGACATGACCTGCTTGGTTTAAATTTTATTGGCTCCTCAGAGTATTTACTTTAACCATCAGAAAATGAGTGAGGAAAGAAATACTCCAAATAGTAATGTAATAAAAAGAAAAGAAGCCAGTTTTGAAGCTTGCAGTTATCATGATGACAGATTTGCTTTTTCCTTTGCTTACTTTGACATGTTCAGTCACGATTCTGTTCTGTTCAAATGCAGTATGTTTTAATTTACTTTGTAACTGAGATTCACCTTCATATGCATCTTCACAAAGGGCTTTATGTAGATAAATTTCACTTATTGCAGTCAAACTGTCATCTCCAACAATACGATGATAGAACTCACAAGAATATAAATATCACCTCAACACCGTGTCTTTAGTTGAGCTAAATAAGAGATTGTCAGGATAAAATATTAGCACTAAGAAGCTTTTCTAGTTATTTATTACATATGCTTAGGAGGAGGAGTGGGCTTGGTGGGGTTGTTGGCAGGTTGAGGAGACAGGCCAGAAGTGCATTCAGAGGAGAATGAAGCGGAGAATGGTGAGATGTGTAGTTTGGGTACTGTGTTGCTAACCTATACCAAATAACAGTTCTCAAGTTATTTTAACATCTAACAGGAGAACAGATGAGTATGGCGTAAGGTATCTTTGGATAGTTCTCGTGTCTTGAGGACTATACACGTTTGAGGTATCTTTTAACATGAGAAGAGAAAGCTGGCTCAGAAAACAGCTTGTGTTAAACAGGACTCCAAAATCGCAGTAGTAAACTATCAGTTTTTTTTTTACGTCTTTAATCCATGTCTTATACATGCTTAATATTGCCAGCTTACAGTGGCAAATAATGTGACTTGACAGAAGTTAATGGTTTGCATGCTGTGTTCAGAAATATGCGAATTGCCTTTCTTTTGAAGCACTTCAATAGAGATATTCTTCAGAAGATACCACTGGTAAGCATGGAGTAGAACTTGTGTGCTTTTGTTAATGGGAAAAAAACATAGAAACTTTCTTATTTTTTGTAAGTATTTTTTTCATTGGTTAATTTAACTGTAATCAAATGTAGCAATTTAAGCAGATTTTTTTATGGTAGTTTTCATCACAAATCCAAAACACAGCACCATACAATCTACTCTAAAGAAAAATAACTCTATCCTAGCCAAAACCAGGAAGCTTAGCAGTTAACCATGTAGAACCCTTTATTAATTATTTTAATTAAAAGAAAAAAAGCTTTCTTAGAAAGCTTCAGCTTACTAAAGGATAATGGAGCAGGTCATTAGTAATGATGTCAGATAATGGAAAAATATGTTCTTTACATGAAACTTTGTATCAAGAAAAAGGTCAGTATATTACAATAGTTATATCTAGTCACCAGTAATTTAATCAGCAAGAGCTAAATTGACTGCAGCCATGGACTAGCGTTCAGTCAACTAAAGTGTCACAGGAACTTTACTGTTTTTACTGTTTCCCACCCTCCAAAATCCTGCATCTGAATACAGGAGCAGTTAGTCTGAATAATTCTCTCTTAAAGTAGGAGTGTTCTTATGGGTTGCTTTTATGAAATAGTTGTTACGCTAAAGTTTCCATCCATCTTTCTTTAGGCTAGCTTTTCCAGGTAAACGTGAATCCTGAGAGGAACACAGATGCTTTTGCCTTCCTGCCCAGATTCCCATGAAACTGATGAAACCAAACACCGACTACTTAAAAATATAAATATAATGTATATTAGGATTTAGACTTATGTTCACTTTTGATAGGTTGGTGTGATTTAAGAAGTTGTAACGCCTTGGTATCAGTGTCTCCCGTCAGCTAGAGTCTCATCCCTGAGTAGAGCTGGTAATACAAACACTCCCCAAGTGCTTCAGTGCAGTCTTGCCATCCCAGTTTAAACCACAGGGGAAAACTTGAGCTAATAAGCTTGAACTGACATTGTAGCAAGTAGAGAGCTGATCTGTGGTTTAATAACCTCTGCCTGCGAGGCAGGGTAGAAGAAGAGTGTTCAGCCACTTCAGCCAAGTCCAGGTGAGGCCATCGCTCTCCCAGGTACACGCCAAGTGCACCCAGTGAGCACAGGAGTGTCTCTAGCATGTGGTGGTTTTGCACCCTCTTATTGCTGGCTGTAGCTGTGCATTTGCAGTTTAACTTCAGGTTACTTATGTGTGTTTCAACATTCTCTAACTCAATTCCTGTCTTGAGATCCTATCACCATCAGGAAATAAAAATAAGAGTAAATTCTTAGTTTTGTTAGAAAGTAACTCTGAACAGATTACTTAGCTCACAAGGCTGTTCAAGCCAGAGGCCTTCTTAAACAAGTGAGAGGTTAGCACAGAAACACTTCCTGACCTAGCAAAACAATTTAATTGATGTTTTGAGATAGACTTCACAAATACACCTGCCTGTTAAAGGAATGTTTACACGGAAGTAGGATTTGGGTTAATCCTGCTTCTTCTTGTCAAGACCTAACAGGCATATGTAGCAGGTAATTACTAGAAAAGGTATAATAAATGTCCTTTTAATAAATGTTAGGAATGATGACAGAGGAACTACGTTGTCTGCAACTACTAGTGGAATCCCTTTTTCACTCTGTTAGACTGAAACTTGCTGCACTGACGGTTGAGGGAGCCTGAGTGAACATATCTGATGCCTAGAAGAATATTATGTAAGCTGTTATCAATTCAGTAGTTTGTATCTTGCCATTTATCTTCAAGTTCTCTGGTTTTGTGAGTGTTGGCAGTGACTCACGTCACGAGTCAGTTGCCTGAGGGTAGAGCCTGGTGCCGTTTTGGACAGATGGTGCTGTCCCGCTTGCCTCCAGGTGCAGCTCCAGAAGGACACAGGTCTCCGGTATGTCTTGTGCCTTGTGCTCTGCCTGTGGAGTGTCGTTTCCCAAGTCATCTCTCATGGTGTTAGATGCCTGTTTAGAGGCAAATTAATCACACCTCAGGAGGAAGTCAATCTAAAATAGATTAGGAGATCTAAATCCACATGTCTGTATCTGTTTGTATAAGTATTAGGTCCTATTAAAGCTGAGAAGATGTATTCTGTTACCAAGCTGGCTCGAACAAGCGAGCAGTTAAGAAGCTGATGAAGGAAGAGGAGGAAAACAAGCAATGAAGGAACTAACTTATTTAATCAGGCATTTAATTTGCCTCTTCACATATGCATGTCCTGCATTACAACAGTTCCATATCCTTGCACACCTCACAAGGAACAGGGTGAGGTAGACTAAAGGAATTGAAGCAAATCTGAGTGGGTACAATTTACAGCGTGTTACATATAACTGCTGAGTTGTGCCTAAACAAATAACTGTTTGTGGAAAACAATGTGTCTATCCTAGAATAGGGCTCAGACTGATTTGAACTTTTTAAGGCCTCACAGATGTATAAAGGAAGTCTGAACTGATGTAATAATGACTGCAATATATAGAAAAGATTCCTGCACCATTCCTTTCTCCTGTAGTTCATCCATGCATGTCTGTATTAATTTGTGTAGTACAGAGAAGCTGTAGCTGCCTTGTCATTTTCAGTTCTTAATCTTTGAATGCAAAAAAAAACAGAACAAATACAATGTTTACAAGTAAGTTGGTTAATTAGTTTAAATCTATACATTTTGATTTGACCTTATAAGACAATGTGCAGGTAGCAATTAAAATAAAATTACTACATTGTTTTCCTTCCAGCTTCTACAGACATTTAACATTTTTATGTTCATACTCTTCTTTACTGTAGAAACCTTTCGGCATCAATGAGACTGTGATCCTGTCATGGGATTTATTATTGTTGAAATGAGAAAAGAAACAAAATTTAACACAAAGAAAAAAAAAATGGGTAGAGAATATTTTATAGGTCATAGTGTCATCATTCCACACCTCAGACCTTAATCAGATGGTCTCGTGTAAAGCTCTGCTACAGGAGGTTGAAAAGAGGAGGGGTGCCACTGAGGATCAGAAACAGGGACAGCAAAGAGGTTGCAGTCTAAAAGGAGCAGTGAGATTTTTGCAAGAAAGCTGACAAAACACCTCTGACAGCACAGAAGGTGATTTCATGCACTCTAAAATTAAGAATCACCTTTTTGGGCCAGCCTTCCTAGAAAAAAATATGCAGGGCAGTTTGAGAGTTGCCAGATATTCTGTGAAGGAAGTGAAAAACCTCTAGGTGAACAGTGAGAGCTATGAAGAGGGCTACATAGGCAGCAAATGAACAAAAATTGTCTATATTAAGGTGTTAGTCTGCTTTTGTTGACACTGGAAGCTTCATAGTAATGAAAGGAACGGAATGGCTTTGGGACAGCGATTACACAGTATTAATTGAACTCAACCCTTTCTGCTAGGATGCAGGGCTTCCATCTTAATGTTAAAATCCTCTTGCAGCTGTCAGACTGAAGCTGCACAATCCATGGATGCCACAGTGGCAGGTGATGCCCGCAGTTGAGCCGCGGCGCCCCAGGTACAACAGGTTATGTATTCGTAGCATTGCCTCCAGCTCCCCCGTGTCTTTGAGCCGTTACACAGGCCTGTCATGCACATTCAGTGAATCAATAACAAGGAACTGAAATTCCAGTCAGCGAGTATGAGAAATATCTTGATCTTCACCAGAGTTGACAGGGTTTTCTTTCCCCCCAGTACTGAACAAGAGCAGAAATCGCAAAAACTATAATTGCTGCTTCTTTAGTTCTTGTCTTTTAAATTTTATGGTTAAATTATGTTAAACATTCTTTGAAGAAACATCCTAATATATTTATTCCAGGTTGCTGCTTAAGGTCACCATAATGTATTATAGATGCATGGAAGAAGCTGTGTCAAATTCCAAATACCTTTAATCTGTAGTGTAATTAGTGTGATTAAGGCTGGTTATCTCTGTTAATTAGCATATCTGTTAGAAACATTGAAGCGCTTTTCATGATCCCAACCAGTTCTTTATAAACTTGGAAATTCTTTCATTGTGTCTGTTGCCGGGTTAACTGGAAGAAGATCAAGTCTCCTCAGAGATGCGAGGCTGGGGGTAAGCAGTTCTCCCAGAAGAACTGGCAAATGATGACAAGATGGAGAAATGGGATTTGTTTAGTTCCAGAAGATTAAGAAGGAACGTGATAACATTTTCTACTGTATATTAGATTATTAAGTGGACGATGATCAGTTTTTCTGTGTAGCTTGTGGGGAAAGGAGATAGAACAAGAAGAAATCCATTTAATTTATTGTAAGGAAGATTAAAGCTAGCTGTTTTTTTGTTTTGTTTTTAACTGTAAGAATGAATAGGTACTGATACTTCCCTGTGAGAAGAGCTTTTGACGTATCCTTTATAGGTAATTTTTGTAAATGTGGTAAGACAAATTTCTCTTTGGAATAATTGAGGTATTGCTGTCCTGCCTTACACTGGAAGACTTATCCAGATGGTCTCTCGTGGCTGCTCTAGAAATAGCTGGTTCTGTGATTCATGGGCACAGCTCTGTGATTAAGAGAAATGGGTTGTTATTCATGGGCGGTTCTTTGAAAGGTCAGCATAGGAAGTTTAGGAAGGTGCTTGCTTCTCAAAACTGGTGAATTTGTAAAATGGAAATCTTATGTTTTTCTATTGAATAAATACCCAACAAGTCAACTAAAAGAAGGCGAAAAAGTGGATGCTTTCTATATAGGATTTTTCACATGCTGTGAGCATATTTAAAAGTGCACTGAAAGAATTATATATTTTATTTTGGTTTTAATAAAAACGGACAAGCTAGGGACACTGAGCAAAAAGCAATACAGGAAGTTACATTGCGGGTTATTGTTTGAGGTATTTAGCATTTAGTGTGTAGGAAGTTTTTATTTTTCTCCGACAGTGGTATTGAAAGAGTTTATGAAGTGCTTTACAAGTTCCTCATGGTTGAAAGGCTCGAATTGACTCTGGTAACTTCCTTCCCATGAGACTTATTCTATACTTGCATAGGGTAGTAAATTTTTACAATCAATTTACTTAATTAATTTAGTAGATCAATTTATTTTTTCTGTGATGTATTCCTTCAAGGGCTTTGAATTTTTTTTCTTTTCTGACTGGTAGATTTTTTTTCCTAAAGCTTTCATGACTTTCACTTTGATATTTATTTACTGAATGTACAGACTTATCACTTTAATACATTATTCCTTTGTGGCTCTAATGGATTAAATTAAAAATACATGTTAAAAAGTGTTGCAAGTTGCATGCCTATTAGTATTGCTCGTCAGGGTCTCAGGGAATTTTATGGCTGTACTTGAGTCACAGGTCCACGTTCAAAAATTCTTACAGACTTTGGGCAACAAGTCAATTGATATGTACATTTTCTTAAACATTTTTCCTGCCCAGTTCTTCCCAATTCTGAAAACATGTACTGCTCCACTTTAAAGCTGCTTCACCACTGTTTTCCCGATGTTAGGGTTTTAGTTTTCCATTTGTATGGCAGGCCTAGGAGGAGGAAGTCAATTGAACTCTTTCCACAGGATTCATGATGTATTCCATTATGCACATGAATTCTGACACAAACTTGTATATTTTGACATTTCCTTTTGAATGAAACTGATAAAATGTTTTGAAGAGAGAAAAATAGTTACTCCTTTGTAAACAATTATACATTCAATATGGTTTTAGATTAGTAAAACAATCCATTTAAATCTCTTGCAACTTCTTCATATTAGTGAATTTCTTTCCTCCTCCCCGGTCCTATACCGTTCCTTTTTATATCTGTTGTAAATTCAAATATCTTTTGATATCCAGGAATTAAAAGCAGTTTTGTTTGCTTGGTTGGAAGTTCAAGTGTGCTTTTTTAATTCCTGCATGCTACCTCACCCATTCTGCATCTTTCTTTTCACCTGATGTGGTCAAGAGTGTTTATCTGTATTTTTCAATTGCTGTTCTAATGACTTTCTTGGAGGCACTGAGAAGATTGTTTTTAATTAACATGCTAGATTAACCATAAAAGCATGGCCAGGCATATTTTTCTCCATTTAAGAGCAGGTGGTTTTCATGACTTCTTCAAAACCCGCCTGCCCAGAATTAGCAGGGCATCAGCCAACAAAAACTTGTTAGTTTTTCTAATTCTACGTTGTTCTAAGCTATGTATGATAAATGATGTCTCCCATATAAAATTAGCTTAAAACATTAAAGGCTTGAGTAGCATTTCAAGGAACTTGAGCATTTCAATTGATATGCCTGAGCAAGCTGCCAAAGCTTATTACTTAAGAGAAACCTTTTTATCTGGCTACATGAGAGCGAGTGCCATTGACTTAGATGGATTTCTCTGGTGTATATATCTTCAGAAGTTTGGAGATTTACACTTCGCATCTTGAAAGTCAGAACCATTTATAAAAACAACGAAACAGTTGTTTTAGAGAGTTAAATCACAGATCTCTGCAAGAAATTGCAGAATTTTGCAGAGTTTAATTCTGTTGTTATCAGCACCTTGTAGCCAACAGGTGAGGTCAGGCTTTTTTCTGTCTACTATTGTTGAAAAATTCCTGTCCCAGGACAATGACAGTAAGAGTCTCCAGCATCAGAATGGAAAACAATGCCTTATAAGTAAAAACCTTAATTATTGCTCTGACAAAGAACGGTTTACATAAAATAAAACCTCTTCTATAACAGTCTTTGTACACATACGACGTTTACAGGAAAAGTTCCTGGGAAATTTTAGGGAGGCAGGTGGCTGAAAAACATTTATCTCTGAAAACCATCTGTCCTGAGAGCTACAAAGAAAATTCAGGACAAAAATCTGATTCAACTGAATCTAACCACCTTTGTGAGGTAGCTGGAAGCATTTCTCTGGATTGGATGGGGCTGGCGGCTCGTAGTGTTCGTACCTGAATGCTGTGTTAGAGGGAGGAGGAGGTGAGTACTCCAGTCTTTGCTTCCTTGGGCAAACTTTGTTCTACTTTTGTCAGGATAATTTTAAAACCACATCAGGTAATTTAGCACAGATTAATCTTTCCCTTCTATTTAGGAATCTGGCAGACTGTTTTAAGTAGTGAGGAAGAAAAGCTTTTAGAAATGAAGGGAGAAATGTTAGCTTATTATAGAGTGAATCATTTTAATCAGGTGCTGGAAGCGTTCCACCGCTCCTCACTCCACATCCCTCTGAGAGAAGCTCGTGGAACTTCTTTGGCGGGGAGGCCGACAGATGGGAATAAAGCGACTCTTTTCCACACCGTTCCTCCCCTCGCTTACTTCTCACCCAAAAGTTTGGTTATGCAGAGATCACTAGCAGTTATATCAGCATGACCTGGTATCCAGGCAACCCAAAACCTTGTCAGCGGTAACAATACACAATGAATAACTCCAGGATGATGAAAGCAGGAGAGTCTCGTTTGACAAGATAGCACCTGTTTCGCTCTGAACAGCCAGTGTTGAAATAATGATGGCATTAGTCAGGGGAATACAAGAAGTTCAAAAGGGTTTTTGTGACTTTGAAAGCGAATTGCAGCACAGGGAGCTGTCACCAGCTTCCTCTTCAGAGAGCCGTGTTGTTATGGCTCCTATTTATTTGGTAGCCAGTTTTTATGATTTTGTTCCTGCTCATACTCGCTGCACTCAGCTATGGCCAGTGGCAGGCCTTCATGGGCTTACGTCCCTGCAGTAAACAGTGTGTTTTACACTGAATGTAGCTACCGATGTGAATTGTAAGAAGTTAAGTGAAAACTGCGGTGTGTAATGAGAAAATGGTTATGTTGTTGGCCATTTTCATGAGTGGCCTGCTCCCCACAGTACTTGGGCGGTCTTAGTTACCTTATCAATTTACCTTATCAAAAGTTATCAACTTTTTCCCTGCTGAGAACCACTGCTTACCTCAGAGTTCAGTACATCTGTAATCTTCTGGCCTGAAGAAATGCACAAGAGGAGTATGGGGATCATCTAACGGTACAGGAGTGGAACACGTGCAGCGGGGACCGAAATGACTCAGAAGACTTAAATCTGGCAAAGCAGTAGGAAACATGAAAGCAGTGTACGGCAAAAGAAATGGGAAGACGGGAAATTACAGAAGCATCTCAGTGGGGAAGCAAAATATGTAAAACTGAAATATTCAGATGGTGAAATAAAGCAGGAGTGGTATACTACAGTGGGAAAAGTTATGAAAATGAATTAATCAGACAGCTGCAGTATTATCTTCATGGAATTTAGTTACATAAACTGGAATGCTGATGAAGGATATTTGATGGCACACTGGCTTTTGGGAATCAGGGGCTCAGAAGGCATCTCACCTGTAGTCATTCACTGGAGCTTAATCAAGGCTCTGAGTGACCAAAAATATGTACATATGTTGGCAAGAAAATGAGTTTATTATGTGGGGTATCTCCGGTAGGTAAAGCTGAAGAAGATTTAAAAAAAAAAAAATCATACTAGTAGCTATGTACATGCACAAAATAAATTGGTAACGAAAAGCACCAAAAGCACCTATTCATACATTGTAATCTAAGTAGTTTTTTTAAATTAAAACAATAACAAGAACAAAGACAAAATGAAAAAAATAGTAATAGGTAGCATACTGAATTGCAAAATAAATGTAGGATGAAAACATATTGAACAGAAAAGTTAAAGAAGGATAATGAGCTATCATCTCTTTCCACTTCACCTCATTTTTGTATCTCTCTTAGTCGGAAAAGTTAAATGAGAAATAGTTTTATCTACAAAATTTGAAACTGGAAAAAGTAAATTGATTTACATTTGCAAGGACGAAGATGAATGCTAAGCTAGAATTAGCACTCAACAGAAGATTGAAAAATAATAATTAAAAAACTCCACAAACCTCCATCCTTTTACTTCCCCCCTTGTTGTCTGTCATCTCCATTTGGTCTCTCTGCATTCTTTTGTCCCAGTCAATCTCTGACAAGGTCTCCTCTTGGCCTCCTCTTTGGAACTTCATGGTATAGTAAGTCTCAGTATTATACTCATTAATATCAAAGATTTCTTAAACTGAGCAAGTAGTAAAGATTTACTTTTCTCTTAGAGAGACTGGACTGTGTTTGCTTGCTGTTTGGAGCTGAAAAATGCTGAACAGTTTTAGGGACAAGCAAAGAGAGGAGACTTTGTAGATGAGTTTGCAAGTACTTCTGTCTTCAGTGGAGCTGCAGGAACCCAATTCTTTGGAGTACTGTGAGTTTCAACAGTAGCTTTGTATCCAAACACATTTTTGAATCTGCTCCTTTTTTTTTTTTTAATTATGTCAGGTAGAGGAGACAACATAGATGTCTTGTAAAAAGATAAGTAATTAAATCTATTTTTAAAATGGAAGTCTGGCTAAAGAGGATCAATATTACTAATAAAACAGTCTTTAGAGTCATCATTGAGTTTATGGGATTTAAAAAATGAAATATCCCATTAAGTTTCTTGACTACCTTTTCCTTGCCTACAATTTTATAAATAAAAAAGGAAAATGATTTTTTAGAGGAGTTCATTGTTCCCACTGAGTTGGAACTGGGTCCGTCTTCTGAGAGTATTAATCATAGAATCATAATCAAATGGCACACGACTGAATTTTGTTTATTCAGATGAGTGCATTGTTTTCTGCATTTAGTTAATATTGATGATAGTCTAACATGTTAATGGGGATCTTTGCTTTATTAAAATTCTTAAATTATTTTCACGTATAGAAAGGTCAGCAGCTGAGCCACAGATTTTTTTTCT
This sequence comes from Anser brachyrhynchus, assembly GCF_964034855.1. Classification (NCBI taxonomy): domain Eukaryota; kingdom Metazoa; phylum Chordata; class Aves; order Anseriformes; family Anatidae; genus Anser; species Anser brachyrhynchus. Next base: position 13,651,025 of record NC_137733.1, read on the forward strand.
TCCTGTTTGTTTTCTTGCCAGACTTGGGATTGTTGGAACAGTTTTTAGTTTTCATCTTTCGTGCTCAGCAGTGGATTCTCAAACTTTATGATACTACTCCATTTATAGCGGTATAAAACTTGAACATCTTTTCAGAATTGGGAGAAGCACACTTTTGTCTCTTTTCTAACATTCTCTGGCATAATAGTACTTTTTCATTATTTATTTATAAAATCTTAACCAAATACGAAAACTAAAGGAGAGAACTTTGAACAAAATTTGTTATTCGTCTTTTGGAGGCCAAAGAACAAGTACATGAGTTGGTATTTAACAGACTAAACCCATAATTCTCAAGCAATCTACATATATAGTTTAATGACATTACTTCAAGAGGGCTTGTAGGTGCTTGGCACCTGTTAGGCTTCTAACGACTATAGAAAGGATACTAACATTGATATACGTTCAGAGATTGACACTGCTGACAACTTGCCACATCTCTCAGTGGCAGCACTAACATTCTGTGCTTGAAGTTGTACAAACGAGGTAACCAGAAATTTCCACGTGCAGAAAGTACTGCCGCTGTGTAATAAGATCAGCTTTGCCACCTTAGTATTTCATATACATTTACGATATAAAATATGCAGACTAATTTTTCATCCATCTAATTTGAAAGCTTTGTGAATGTATGCTTCAGTAATCTGATTTTAGGCATACAGTCCAAATATTATTACCTGCAAACTGCTTGTCCTTCTATTCCTCGGATGTTTTATTTTAAAGATTTGAGATTAGAGAGTTAGCTGGTGCTGTGGGGATGGAGAAAAATGTTTTTTTTGAAATTCAAACAGCTTTTCCTAGTGCAGCTGATGAAAGCTTTTTCAGAGTAGGTTCTTTCTGCAAACTGCCTTCCTGTTTGCCTCACCTAATTCCTAGTGAGAAAGGACTAGAAATGTCTGACCCAGGAGTTTGTTAACTATGCTTCTTCTAGTTCTCTTTTGCTTTCTTCTAGTTCTCTTTTGCACAAAAATACCCCGGAAAAAAGTTATCAGATCTTTACAGTTATCGTTGAATTTTAAAAGTTGTCTGTTCTTCAGGTGTTGCTTCCTGTTGGCTATATTATAAGCTGTTGGAGAGGAAATATTTAAGAGTCTATCTTTTGTGTCTTCTGACCCAGTTTAAACTCTGATTTCTCTAAGTTCAAAGAATTTGCGCAGAAGAGCTAGAAGCGGCTTCGGCAGTACAGAGAATGGTGTCTCACAAAGATTTATTTTTTTTAAATTTCCACAATCAAATGTGGAGCAGAGAGAAAAGCACCTTCTTGGTTGGCGTACTCTGAAAGATAAGGTGTTGGGGATGGGCTGAGGAACTGCCATCAGAATTGTCACCTTTCGAGTTTAGATAATTCTGAATATCCTGAGTTCCCATGAGACAGAAGCTAGAGCTTGAACTTAATGTTAAAGTTCTACTTGAAAAATGAATATATAATTCCACACATGCTACAGTTACAGTGGTTTGGGTTTTTTTTTTTTTTGTTCTGTTGTTTGTTTGTTTGAGCAGTGCATTATGTCACATGGTTGTGCTCTGGAGTTCTTCAGCATTTCCCTTTGATTTGAATTAAAAAATAAGCTTTCTCTGTGGTGATGGGTGGTTTGGAAGCAGCCATTTCCAGTGTGAAAGCCGAGGAAACACACTGTGCTCTTGCTTCTGCTGCCCAAAGCCTGTAGTATATCATTATGTACAGAAAAGCCTATTCCCAACACCTCCTCATTTTTGCTTTTTGACTCAGTGAATATATTTTTACTGGCCGATTGAGGTAAAAGACTGTTCTCTTAGGCTTTGTTTTGTTTTGTTTTGTTTTCCTTTCTCAGATCTGAAATCCCGCTAGTTGGCAGATACAGCAAGCTTACAAATTCAGGCAGAGTAGTTTTGTGTTCTCCCCTTCTTGTAAGTGTCTGTCCCAGCTGATGCTGTATGCTAGATTCCTTCCATGCACGTTACTGGTCTTGCAAGGAAAATAGTCTAGTTGTGTGAGTGTTTTTATTAAACTCAGCTGTTGATTTAAATGTTTTGAACCAGTTTGAAATCTGTATTCTACACATGAGTGGTTAATGGTGGCCAGTTGCTTCTTGTAATACATGGAGTAAAAGCAGGAAAGTAATGTGCTTTTCTCTGCTGATGAAATGTGCCTCAGCACATTTCTGCTGATGAAATGTGCCAAAGTGACACGCTTAGTGGTGAAGGAAAGGCTGTGGATGTGGTCTACCTTGATTTCAGTAAGGCTTTTGACACCGTTTCCCACAACATTCTCCTCAAAAAACTGGCTGCTTGTGGCTTGGACTGGCATATGCTTTGTTGGGTTGAAAACTGGCTGGATAGCCGGGCCCAAAGAGTTGTGGTGAATGGAGTCAAATCCAGTTGGAGGCTGGTCACTAGTGGCGTCCCCCAGGGCTCGGTACTGGGGCCGGTCCTCTTTAATATCTTTATCGATGATCTGGATGAGGAGATCGAGTGCACCCTCAGTAAGTTTGCAGATGACACCAAGTTAGGTGCGTGTGTCGATCTGCTCGAGGGCAGGAAGGCTCTGCAGGAGGATCTGGATAGGCTGGACCGATGGGCTGAGGTCAACTGTATGAAGTTCAACAAGGCCAAGTGCCGGGTCCTGCACCTGGGGCGCAACAACCCCAAGCAGAGCTACAGGCTGGGAGATGAGTGGCTGGAAAGCTGCCTGGCCGAGAAGGACCTGGGAGTATTGGTGGATAGTCGGCTGAATATGAGCCAGCAGTGTGCTCAGGTGGCCAAGAAGGCCAACAGCATCCTGGCTTGTATAAGAAGCAGTGTGGCCAGCAGATCTAGGGAGGTGATTGTGCCCCTGTACTCGGCTCTGGTGAGGCCGCACCTCGAGTACTGTGTTCAGTTTTGGGCCCCTCGCTACAGGAAGGACATGGAGGTGCTCGAGAGAGTCCAGAGAAGGGCAACGAAGCTGATGAGGGGTCTGGAGAACAAGTCTTACGAGGAGCGGCTGAGGGAGCTGGGGTTGTTTAGCCTGGAGAAGAGGAGGCTCAGGGGAGACCTCATCGCTCTCTACAGTTACCTTAAAGGAGGCTGTAGAGAGGTGGGGGTTGGTCTATTCTCCCACGTGCCTGGTGACAGGACGAGGGGGAATGGGCGAAAGTTGCGACAGGGGAGGTTTAGGTTGGGTATTAGGAAGAACTTCTTTACTGAAAGGGTTGTTAGGCATTGGAATGGGCTGCCCAGGGAGGTGGTTGAGTCGCCATCCCTGGAGGTCTTTAAAAGACGTTTAGATGTAGAGCTTAGTGATATGGTTTAGTGTAGGACTTGTTAGTGTTAGGTCAGAGGTTGGACTCAGTGATCTTGGAGGTCTCTTCCAACCTAGACGATTCTGTGAATATGTAAGCAGGAGCTCTTGAGGATGTAGTATTATATCCACAGATATTTATTTTAACCTTAAGAATCCTTTTCTTCTTATCCTTAAAGCATTTCCATATATACATTGTGGTCTTAAGTAGTATGTCCTGTTGGGCTGACTGTTCAGCACTGAGTAGAAAAAACAAACCAGTTTTTAACACATTATACTACTTTTAGCAATAGTATGAATTTATTTAAAGTGATCATTGGACGAGTAAGTAAAACTAAGTAAATCTTTTTTCAGCTTTCTTGAAAATTCGTCTGACTCTTCTAGTTTCGTTGACTATTGAGTCTGTCTTCTCTTTTGTTGTTCGTTTGCGTTATTCACACAGTGCATAGATCTGTCTATGCATTAATACTATTCCTAAGTAAATTCTAGATAATTGATGAAACTCAGGATGTCTAAAAAGAAATGTTTTGCCCTGGTTAACATTCTTATCGTGACTTGATAAGATTGCTGGAAGTATGCTGATTACAGGTGAAAACAAGCTCACAGAAGGAAAATGGTTATTTGGAAGGAACGTACTATGATGTCGGAAGGCAAGTCAATTTAAGTTACTATTTCTTAAGATTTGAAACTACTAAAGCATTCTCCAGAGACTGAGTGGGCTTTTTTACAAATCTTCTTGAGTGCTAAGCTCAAAAAAAATAATAAACTGACCTTAAAAATGGCTGAAATATATACTGGATGCCCTGTTTTTTATGTGACAATAGGAGTGGTTAGGGAACAAGACTCTGGATCATAAACGACATTAGTGACTGGAAGACGTTTCTTTCTTTTTTTCAGTTGAATTTAGGAACAGAAACTGTGTCCAGTAGTGGTAAAGCCATTGTGACACCCTATTTTACAAATGTTAGATTTTTTAAAATTCTAGTTTGTACGTATTACAGAAAAGCAAAATTTGGATCCATGGTAACGATCAGTAACGTAAGGCCGCTTATTCAATATCTATGTACGTGTACCAAACGCTGGTATTTTGTGTATTTACTGGTATTTATATTTTATTAAATGCATAACATTAGATGGATAAAATGCAATTACATGTCCCAGCAAATTTTTCTGTATCAGTATCACATTATATATAAGCTTATGTTTAGTTATGTACCAATATGGTTCAGTCTTCTCTTTCGGTGACTGAAAATTTAAATTCCATCCAAAGGCCTTCCTTTGTTCTTTCACTTATTTTTCATTTTCTTCTCAATCTCCAAATGTCCAGGCTGAAGGAACTGAAATAACCACATACCAAATTCAAAAGGGCTCTCCAAAGGTAGATGTATATAGTTGTCTGAAGCTATTTGGGAAATGCTGAGGATATGTTTTCCTGCGTCTGAGATCTCTCCTACCTGCTGTTTTTCCAGACACAGGCAATGCTTTATCTTGTGTCTTCATAGCTTAATATTTCTTCCAGATCTTGGACCCTTTGCTCGAGCTACCTATTTAAAAACAGAGCCTTTAGCGGACACGGTGACGTATGTGAATACATCTCATATCCCTACTGCAACATGAACTATATTTGTCTGGAATTAAAAACATTAAAGACTAATTTTGCTTTATGTCCTACACATAGATTCTTTATTGCAAATTGCTTCATACTGTAATCTGCAAAACGCTATTCTGCATGATGCTGGCAGCAGCAAACTGATCCTACCATTGCATCATTGTCATGCGTTTGGAATAACTGCAGATTTACCTTCAAATGCTCAGTCATTATTAAAGGGACCTGGGGACATGATATAAAAATGGAAATTTGATTAAGGTCTGAGAGGTGAGATAGTTCTTTCTGATCATATATGTCCTTTTTTGCACTTGACTCACATGCTGTCTTAAAAAAGAAATTTATCTACATTTTAAAGAGTGAATGCGAAAGCCAGGCAGAATTGGAAATGTGTCGTTTGACTTCCCTCTGGACAATGGTTTCAGGAAAAAAAAGATGACTCTTCCATGTCAGAGTGAGACCAAGATGACAGTCCATTGCTGTCTTAATCCCTCTTTAGCAGATACTTGTAATTTTATTAACCATTTTTTCCCAGTTGTAAATACCAGTATTGTCAAAGCCAGCTGGAAGTGTGAAGAATAGCAGAGGAAAACAATATCTTCTGGAGTTTGAACACAAAAGCTGTTATTTTGGAACTCTAGAGAATACAGGCTAGTGTTGTATAACAGGATTACTCTGTATTAACTGAAGTGTAGACGCTGTGGAAACTATACTCTACAGAGCAAATAAAACATCATAAAAATAAACTGCTTTAAAATCCTTGCAAGACAGATAAAAAAGAGTAATATAGAGAAATAATTTATTGGTCACCTACATTTTTTTCCTTTATTTCTCCACTGATGCTTGCCTATCTATGTGCTTTGACAGCAGCTAAATGGAACAATTATATTTCTGGATTATACGATGTCGGCTCTAAGCAGAAGATACTAAGCATAATACACTTAGAGCAAGGTATAGTCTTGTCTCACAAAACTTAGTGTCAGAGATGAAATAAGATCAGGGTTGATCATAGTAATTGTAGCATACATACATGTAATTTAAGTTCCATACTTTTGTGTTATCCTGTGCATGTAATTGGTTGCTAGACAAACCTTTGCTTCATTGCAAATACCTATCAGTTTCCTTAAAGTTTACAACAAAAATATTTTCTCCTTACTTGAATAAGGATTGCACACGCAGGAGTACAGCTGCCTTGAAAATATATTTCCTAGAGCTGATACATCTTGTACCATTGACTCAGTTATCGGTGAGGCAATGAATGTACTGCTGTGCATGTATATTCTGTTCTTTATCTGTTTTGTTTTGCAATACAAACCTCAAGCATGCTGAGATTTTCTTACTGATGGTTAACTACTGTAGTGATGACTATGGTGGTGACTGTCACAGTCTGTCTTCTGGCAAAATTACACAACTGATAAGAAATCCCAGTGATATGAAGCTGTTCTCACAATGACTATAATGAAAAATATAAAAATGACTAAACACAATCTTTAGAATTTTGTTCACTAATTCAGCCAAAAGAACAGGAAGTGAGTAACATATAGTAAAAATGAAAAATAATGCACAATAGAAAAAAAAATAATTTGAATACATACATAGTAATGGGTTTTAAAGTTAGGTATTAATACCAGTATAAGAGAGATAGCCAGTGTTGGTTTTTTTTTGTTTGTTTTTTTAATATGAGATCTTAATATGAGAACCCAGTGACTCTGGTGGTTTTCATCAGGTCATATTTTGCAGACAGAGATATTCCACAGGTGTAAGTAAGCAGGGTTTAGGTATCAGAACATTTATTACTGGTGAGGATGAAGAAGGGAAAGAGCTCTGCTTCATTTTCAGCTTACTTTTGATTTTTGCTATTCACAATCAAAACCAAACCAAAACAAAAAACAAACAAAAACCATTCCAAACGGAGCAAATGGTGTGCAGGATAGACAGATATGTTTGCTATATCTTGTAGCATCCTTTTCCTGGCTTAGAATAGCATTTTATTTTTAAAAATCATGTTTTCATAATCATATAGTATAAACAGAATAAGGTTGAAGGGTCCATTGGGTTTCATTACTTCAGCGTGCTGTAATGCTTGTGCATTACAGGCAAAATTATACCACAGAAAGCAATTCACGTGAGATGTTCACAGGCAGGAATGCAGAGTAGCTAAATGGCCTTAGATTAAGGTATCTGTTTGTTTTGTAGGCTTAACATCCTTGACACTGGGAAGAATTTGGCATCCCTTTTTAAGAGGTGCATTTAGTACATGGCACTTCAACAGAATACCCTGGAGTAAGATTAACAAAGACAACGCTAAAATATTAACATTCTTTCTCTTTCCTTTCTTTTCTGTCCTTGTGCCCAAAGTTATTCTGTATATTGACTTTTATAAAATAAATGTATAATCCATCTTACAATGCAGTTTGACGTCCATCAGTGAAATAGATTTTGATTAGAAAAAGTACAGATGTTAAGACTTCCAGGTTGTTCATCTTAGGCTGGAGAAGTGAATTACATTAGGTCTTCAGTTGTTTGAAATGAACCTGTAATAAATCCCTGTTTTGGTGTGGGTGAGTACGGTAGTCAAATCTGTCTTGTGTACAGTTTTCAGGATTAGAAATTATCCTAAAGGGCAAAAAGTAAGGATAACGTGAACCACTTTTTGTAGGTTGCATACCTACAATGTAGCTGGGTATTTTGATAATATCAAAACAGTATATAATATTTACACTTTTTAATTCAAGATAATTGCCAGAAGATGTAAGTGTTATTTATATTCTGGAAGAATATTACCTAGTACTCGCTCTAGGTAGCATCTTTCAAAGGGGGAAACTGTGGTCACTTGCTAGTAGTGTTTCTCTGTTATTATGAAATACTGTTATGTACATGAGATAACTCGAGACCATGTGTTGGAATTCACTAAGTCTTTGATGTCCGTGAACTCAATAATAGCTTTTAGTCTATGCCAGAAAGTGAACAGTATAACACTCGTGGGAGATAATGTGTAAAAATAAATAAAAGCATGATGTTTTTTTCCATATAAAACTCCTTACTGTAGTATTTTTCAAAACGAACCACTTTTCAGTGTTGTTCAAGCTGTTTTCCCTACCATGTTATCAAATGGGATGATGACTTTTTATCACACATCATCAAAATGCCACATTCTAGTGACATAACTCATCAGTGAGAGCTGTTTCTGCAGATTCGGTACAAAAAGAGCTTTTTAAGTAGACAAACCTGGTGTCAAAAGCCATCTCACATTTGTTTGCTATGTAGAGGAAAAAAAATGTTTTGTTTAAACATCTGGATTTTTTTCCCTCTTTTTTAGTGTGTTTTTATCTTTTCTATTCCACCCCCCCCCCCCCCCCCCCTTAACCTAACTAATTGTGGATATTTTTTCCTCCTTGGAATTGGAACTTACAATGATTTTCAGAGCTTCTGATACTCTTCCTGAAAACATTTCAGCTTTCCATTCTTACTGGATTGCTTATTTAAATATCACCTTTGTATTTTAAAGAACGTAGATCCCTAGACAATGTTTTAGTTTCTGAAATGGAGTTTTATTCATATTTGGCCAAACAACTTTTTGAATATTGTGATATGAAATAATAAGAGGTGATTTTTAACAGAAAACAGAGAACATGAGATCATTTAGATCCTTATATTCGAGGTTCCCTTGCATCTAGTCATAAATGGCAGTGCCAGAAGATTACAGCAACTGCATTCTTGTGTCTTAAGTATTCTGGGTCTATAGAGCATGGATAGGTGTATGAGAATAAAAACCAGAGTTGTTGGTTTTTTTATTTAATTAATAAAAATTAAAAGGATATCATGTTTGAGTCTTTAAGACATGCTTGAAATATCTGAAGTTTATGGAGCTTGTTTGTTCATTGTGGTGCACAAAAATATAACTTGGATCAGGAGGTACACTGAAACCACAAAGTCTGAATCCATTGAATGTTCCTTCCTTAGAGGGGTTTTTAATTTTAACAGAGCTACAGTAAGGCTGTAGAGCACTGCCTCTTGTTTCTTATACATGATACCATCATCTTATATCAGATTTGGTTAATATTCTGACTGTGCAAAGTATTAAATGTTCTTGACTTCCTTTAAAGTCAGGAATTGTAGCATCTGTCTCTTAATTATCTGACATTTTCAGAATTCTTGTGTTTAAAAGAACGGTAATTTATAGTCAGTTTAAATAAAATGATGTTTACTCAGTCTCCTTTGCTCTATCTTCTTCACTGCTGATTGTCTCTAACAAGTCATGTTCTCTGCCTGCACCTTGTTCTTAGGAGACTTAATTTACATAATAGCAACTGCCTGCTGTCTACAGTGTGTGTACTGCATAAATTCGGATGTTGTATGAATGGATTTGGTAAGTATAGGATAGTGACTGAAGGGTAATTATCATTCTGAAACGTCCTCGGAAGCCAAAGGATGATCTAGGAACCCTGGCAGCGATTTAAGTAAGTTCATGTGCTGTGCCTCAGGCAAGCGCTGATTAATGAAATGGCACAGTACCTAAGCAGCTTCACAATCTGCTGAGAGGGGCTGTTTATAGACAGATACATTGCGCATTTGGACATTAATTGTCTGCAGTAACTGCACCAGAAAGTTCTTTATACTTCTCTGTTTCTAAGGGTTACGTATACACCCAAGAAAAGCCAAAAAATGTGCTTTTCTTGTCATACAGCGATGCTTCCCAGTGTCCCAGCCCTGCCCTCTTCTGTCGTTCTGGGATGCTGTGATCCTGACCCACTAACTTTTGGAGTCAAGCAGGAATGTCTGCTTTGCAGACATTTTCAAAGGACAGATGGGCTTTTTGGGGCCTCCTGGCAGGATCACTGAGGCCCAGTTACTTTCAAAACAACAATAATAGAAAAAAATAATGTTACAGGAACAGCAACATCTCAACTTCTGGCAGGTTGTTGCTTGTGTCTCTTAGAAGCAAAAGCTGAAAAGGCCTAGTGACTGAGGGAACTGTGATACAGGATTTATTCTGACTAACTAGAAGTTGTTCCTAAATTTGTGGCAGGGTGAGCTGATTCAGCAGGGAGCTTAATCCTGCATTTAAACTGAAGAGAGTGTTTACTTCCAGTTACTGGTGGGGTGATGAGAATCTGTACACTCCATACTTTTTGAAATATCTAATTAAAAAGGGGAAAAGGCAGATAGCTTGATTTTGTTACAGTAATAACGTTCTGACTTGTCTGTAAGACCAGCAATGTGTGTGCCTTTCATCTGCATGCTCTGATCGATATCTGTAAACAGTTACTCGAGTCTCTCTGCAGAAATCCCTTCTCATGCCTGGTATTTCTGCTTCCAGTCTTGAAATTGAATTCCTCTCAGCACTTCAATAACTATCACAGTGGCTGCATGTGGATGTGGGTGGTCTCTTGCCTTTTTCCTTGGAGATTTGGGACTTTTCTTTTGCAGGAAGACTTCCACAGAATTTTCAACCTGTCGCGTTTGCATTTTAGAGTCCTATTGAAACCCCTCGTTAATTAATTCTCCAATTTTTATCTGTAGCCACAACCTTCATTTTTGGTATTGGAAAGTAAGTTCTGTAGGTTTACTATTTTTTAAAAAGAGAGTTTTGGAATGTGTGGATGGTTTTCTAGGCCGGTGAAGAAACACACAGATGTTCGCATGTAGCTGCGGGCCTGTTGAAGGCCCTCGTGTGAAAGTGTGATGTTCGGCACTCCTGCAATCTACAACATCTGCAGCAATCATCCCAACTGTTACAAAAAAAAAACAACAACAAAACACCCTCAGAACTTCTGAAGAAGTTTAAAGGTCTTTGAAACAGAGAAAGAAAAAAATAGAAAATAAAAGGTGTAATAAAGGGATTAGGACTTGTAAGAAAATGGATATTTATAAAGAGAACAGAAAAAGCTCTGCTCATATGCGTGCCACGCTTCAGATCTATTTAGGCAATTCTTTTGAATCTTCTGAATTTTGCTGGTGAATCCAGGGGTCAGATGAGGTTGGATGGGTATCAGTTATGAGAACCAAAATTTGGCTTTAATCCTAGAAGATACAACTGCTATTTGCCCTACTTGACAAGAAATGCACTGCAACTTGCCATTTTTATTTGTGTTTTTGTCGAGGGATTAGATTAATTCATGCAATCATATATAGAGTGCATATATACACGTATTGCTCTTGGCTTGTATGCATAATAGAAGAAGGCAGAAAAGCTCAAAACATTAATCATATGCTTGCTCACTCTAATTTTGAGAATAATTATGTCTTTATTAAATGCTAAATTCAGGTTTAGAATTCAGAAACAAAACAATTACTCTTCCATGTTAGAGAAAAAAAAAGACTCTCCTCTATTATGGAAGAACTTTGTATATCACTCTTAAGTGAGCTTTCCCTCAAATAGGTTAATTCCATGGAAAATTTCAAGGATGAGTTCCTTTGTGCATTGGTGATACAGTGGTTCCAGGAGGTATGCAAGAATACTTCAACCTTGTTTTCAAGATGAAAACAGTATCTTTAATTGGGAGTAATAATTCTTTTGAGGAAAAAAAATTGGAAAGGTATTGTTTTTTTTCTGCGTGGGGCTTTACTCTCATCAAGTAGAATAACTTCTGCAGTATTACACAGTCAACTTTGGGCAGAGCAGCTAATTTACCTTGAGATTTTTAATAATTCTACCGTACTGTTGTATTTATTAAAGCTAATAAGTACTGCAAAATGCTACTGAGGAGTGCAGCATCATATCTCAATTTAAACTTCTCTAATGCAACTTTTCTTTTTCTCGTTTTATGCGACTGAAAAATAGTATCTTCCCATTTGCCACTATTAACATTGCGTTTTCTTAATTCTAAGTTAAATCAGCCTGTGCTTTTTATAGTTATAATGCTTTGTTTGTATGTTGGTGCTAAAAATAAATTTAAAAGAGGAACAACATTCAAAAAAAAAAATGGCATTGACTGTATTAAGCTAAGTAATTTTAAAGAATAAATGTATAAGAAATCTGCTTATTCAAGCCCTTCCAGAAAATGAACTATTTAAATATATTTCCCAGGGTAAGAATCTTTGAGTACTATCTTTTCAGCAACTCAATTGCAAGCACCAGAAAGTGAATTGGAATGCTTCCACTTATGAACACTAAGAACAGTCTTATCACACAAGATGCTTTCTATGGAATGCAAATGTTTACCATACATCATTTGAATTTTTCTCATCTGTGAAATATTTCATTGAAAATAAAAAAAACACTCATCCAAATCCTTCACTTTGAGAACACCGAGAAGGACAAAACAAGTAGTCTGGACCACTGCTATTCAGTGTAAGTAATACTACAAAGACTGCAGAAAACAAAAAGTTATCATGCAACCAATTCCTAATATCAGCAGTATCTAGACCATGTAAAGTTTTACAGGTTATACAACTGCTAGTTATCTGGTGTATACATTCATATTATTGCCCTTCATTGCGTGGATTTAGAATTGCTTAATTGACTCATCAGCTCCATAAAGCAAGCAGCTAATGAAGATTTTCTTATCTCACGGAGCCAGTGCTTTTGAAAAAGAAGGATCCCAATTTGGTCTGTCCTGATGCTTTGAAGTTCTGAGTGGCTATGGTATGCTGCATAGTGACAAATGGGATATTTTAGGTGACTATAGATTTTTTGCATTAGACTTAGAGGCATAAAAGAGGGGGTGGAGTGAAGCAACAAGTTGGAGCTCTTAGTTGCAAAACTGGGAGAAGGAGAAAAATCAAGTGTATGGTCTGGTGAAAAAAATGTTTTTATTTAATCAAATGGATTTCGTATCAGTATACTGCATAATCTAAGAATTAGTTTTCCCATTGTGTATCTACTTCCTGGAAAACCCTGATAACAGAGATATTTTTAGAGCATGCATTCTTGAATTACAGCTTTAAAATAACATTTATGCAATTCTACCAGGTATAAGAAAACGTTTTACAGAAACAAACAGTGAAGATATTTAAATGAAAATGCAATATTCTACAGTTATGTATTTTGGGAAGGATAATGATGCCATTATTTTTTCAAAGGCATGATTAGAACAATCACCTTTCCATTCTATTTCCTTTTCATTTATAAATGTATCTACAAGGATTGCATATATGTGCTCCTAAATGCACAAATAAGTTAAGACAATGCTTGTGCTTCTCAAGGTAATGCATAGATCTGTTACACTGTTACGCACAGTATGCACGCTGCATTTGTTAATATATATTTTATGAACAATACACACATTGCCAAATAATATTTAAAATATTCCACAAGTATTTGCAAGCCTTTAAATATCAAGCAGCGGGAGGCAATGTATCGAGATGACCTCAAATACTACAAATACGGCTGCTAAAAAGTCTTACATCGTTCATCGTGTTGCCAAAACCTACCCACCAAACTACACGCCGCTTCTGTGACCCCAGATAGCGGAGCTCCCTGGGGTATGGAGAGATTTGCTGATGAGGTTGCTCTCAAAAGCTGTGTTCACTGCCCTTCTCTGAACACAAAAGAGTTCCCATTCTTCATCCTAGTGCACTTGAAACTTTATCGAATTTCATTTGAATAAGTTTTACAAACAACTAGGCTTGAGTAAATGGGCTTTTTCTAAGTGTTCAGTTACTTTAATTAGTTATATAATTTACCGAATAGCTCTTTGTGTGTGGAATTTGCATTATTACTTAGGATCTAACTTACCCAGGTGTTCTGGGGGGCCGAGTTGCTCCTATGCAGCTGCTCTTTGCTGACATTTTTATGCATATAGCTATAGCAGAGGTTTATCAATGTTCTAGTAGTTTTTGTAGCTCTGAGGAGAACAACAACTGGCTTCTTTTTAGTCTGAGTGCAAGACAGTGCTGTGGAGCAGATTGTTCATTGTGTTCTCCTTTGCTGTACTGTAACCACAGAAAACAATCACAAATTCACATCTCTCCCTCCTTCCTGACATTTTCTAGAGCAGGGAAAGACAGAGTCTGGCTTCCAGTCATGGGGCTTAGTGTGTTCTGATCTGCTGGCACCACTGAGGACAGGCAGAAAGCTCTCGCTGGTTTTCAGGTTCTTCATATCCTCTCTTCTGATCTGGAGCGTTACGAAGTATGGGATGAAGAACTGATACTTTTAGCAGCTGTGCTTAGCAAGCATCCAAATTGCTTTCTCAGGAGCTCCTGCAGTCAGAGGTTTACCTTGGGACTTCTCTTGAAAGATGGGAGTCGCCCAGCTGGAGAGCTGCAAGCAGCCGCAGCAAAGAGCAAGCGGCGCGTGCGCAGAGCACCCATGGCTGAATTGCTCAGAGAGAGGCAAGAAAAGCTGCGGAGGCATCTGGGGGAATGTTGTCAAGCATGATTTAGTTTCAGTTTAAAAAAGTAAACCATGCAGTGAAAAGCTTAATTTAGTTCATGCTAATTTTCCTTTTAACTCAATATCCTTCCAAGGCCTCAAACCATATCCTGAGGATCAGAAGTGCTAGATCCAGAGGGCTGAGCTAGCTCTCCAGCTAGCTAGAATGACAGAGCATTCAGAGATGCTGAGATATTAAAATGGAAATGAGTAATAATAAAAACCATGAGATCATGGTGCTTTTATAAATAAGCAATATTTCATCTTTATTACATAAATAACCCTCCCTCTTACTTGATGTCATACCTTAAATATTTTCTAATCAATAGGCCATCTGAGGTTTTATCTGGGTTATGTAGGAAGCCATTGAATGATCTTGGAATTTTTAGCAGTTATCCTTGGGAAAGAATGCAGAATGCGAGTTTGGGAAGAAGAAAAAAAAAATAGGAAATGTGATGCCTGCTTTCCAGAAGGGGAAAAAGAAAATTAGAAATGAAATGCCAGTCAGCTTACCTTTCAGTCCTGGAAAAATACTGTAAAAAGCAACCAAAGAAACTAATGCTATTCCCCTCAAACAAAAAAGAAAGGTCATTTAACAACCTGTGTATATATATATATATATATGTATATATATATATACACACACATATATGCCAGAAATAGATTGTGTTGAACCCTTCTGTGATTCAGTATCAAGCTCTGTAGGTATGAGTGGAGCAACAGATGTCACGTATCTTGATTTCAGTGAGGCTTTTGATACTACCTTGTAAGTCATAAGAAAGTCTGGTCTGATAGAAGTTATTAGGAAGGGGGTGGAAAACTGAAAAACTGCACGTTGAGAATAGTTATCAGCAGTTCACTGCTAAAGTGAAATCATTTGTAAGACCTGTAGGATTCTCATCGCGATACGCTTGAACCAACCAGTAGTCTTGGAGGCTGTTTTTTCTGTTTTGAGTTTGTGGTGATTTAAAGGTTAGTATTTGGAAAAGGAAAAATTCTGAGCAAAACACAACCTAAGCTGTTGACAAAAAGTTAAATAAGCTCTTTAAAAATGTCAGTCTTCTCTAGTATAAAAATCAGGTACATCTAGTTGTAGCGCTCTCCATTCAGATAAAGATGCAGTGCACAGAATGTAGTAAACCCTTTGCTAATATTTTCTGTAGTAAAACCTAGAAAAATCTAGTAATTTTTCACCTATATCTTTATACCACACTGAAAATGATATGCATGGCCCCTGTTATGCTACGTTGCATACCAAAATCTGTCGTCTTTATGTGTTTGCTGGCTGCATGGTTTACAGAAAAATAGTTTAGTAGAAACTACAATGTTTTATGCTATGTTGGCACTTAGTGAGTCATACTTCTTGCTAGTCCGTATTGACAAAATATATCTTTTGCTTGTTACTACTGAAGAGTGTTAGTATTTATCTAAAGTTTTTTAAACTTCTTGGAGATCCAGTACAACTAGTATAACTGGAGGTAGCTGTTTAGCAGTAAGTCTTAAAGTATGAGAATAAAGAATTCTTGGTGACCATAACTGACCACTGGAAGGTTATATTTTGCTTTCCTGAGGCTAAGGTGGTGGATTATTGTTTCAAAAAGAACTTCATTGGCTGTAAACACCCATCGTTTCCAAAGCTTTGAGATTTGCATTTGCAGAAGACACTCAGAATGCTGTCCATCTATTTCAACTGGAGATCCTTAGGACAAAAATTATGTGTAATTTCTTCTTAATGCATGAAAAATACCTGCATTTTAAGGACATTAAGTGCTCTGAGTAAGCATATAATTATTAAATATTCACAGTGTACAACGTTTAATGTGCACAACATTGAATATGCCAAAGAATAATGCCATAATTATAGCTCATGTAACAATTATGTTTTACTGTGGCTTCCTTTACTCTTTTTGTACCGACTCCCACAGTTGGTGTAAGCTTTTAAGCAGATGCCTCAGTTTTGTCCTTTGCAGCTTATAGGCAGACCACTGCTGTGTTGATTCTGCAGTCATTGTCAGCTATTCAACAATCTCATTTTTCTTTTACTGTTTTGGCAGAGATGAACTGCAAAGTTTTTAACCTTCCACTTTCTTGCTACTTATCTGGCTGTTGGAAGCAAAGCCTAAAGCTTATAGAGGAGGGCAGGCATATCATCAACAGTAGCACATTTTTCTTCTCCCCAGAGTTCTTGAAACAACTATTTAAAGAATGAAATGCAGTCAGTGTAAGGAATAAATAAAAAGACCAAAGGAAATTATAATTTGATTATTATTATTTTTTAAATTAATAGTATCTTAGCTTCTGTAACTCAAACCTTTGAAGAGAAACTTGTTTTGTAGGTATAGAATATACTATAGGTTTCTTATTATGGGCACAGAATATAAATAAGGATAAATTCAATGACTATATATCTGTTCTATAGATCTAGAATATATAGAGAGGTCTATTCTATATATATATAGACTATATATCTGGGGATCAGAAGTATATATGAACCTGTATCCAGACGTGAAAAAAATCATAAAAGCATGAATTTCAGTTCTGTATCTTTCCGCTCAGAGAAGCGAGCACTGGAATTTGTTATAAAGAGGTAAAGAGGTTATCCACAAGGCTCAATGTAATACTGTGCAAAGTAATGTAGCTACCAGGAAACAAATGGTATCTGGTAGGATGGGGACATGTTTACAAACATTTGCCCTAAGAGACTGAAACTTTTGCAGTATTGTTTGTTCTTCTTCACCGCATCTAATTCTGTTTTGTTCTTACAAATCTTTATTTTAATCTGTGGGCTGATGTTAGCCCCACTGAGCAGAGGGTTTAGACAAGTTCCTCCAATCTCTCTGTGAATCGGGGGCTGGGGAAGAAGCCCCAGAGGTACCCCACTGGCAGGAAGGATGCTGCCTGCTGGGTCCACCTGAGCTGAGCTCTGAGAGAGGCAGGCTGTAGGGTCAGGGGGAGATTCAGGGGCACAAGATGCAACTTGTAAGAGAAAAGGGCTTATTAGTTGTGCTGTTCAGAACAGCAGGTTTATCTTCTTGGTATCGGGTGCTACTTTGCGATATGGGCTATATTTGTGCTGCTGAAGCAGAGTGCAGTACAGCAGCTGTTGTTGTAATGCTCACTGGTTGGCCTCTGCACCGTTTTACCCCATGAGGTAATTTCAGTTTAACAACAAACAGGCGCAATTTTGCATTTGTTGGCATTACATGTATATGTTTGCAGAAAATAATGCAAATGGAAATGTTAGGCATGTAGAATTACAATTGCGTTTCAGCAACTGTTCTATGTCCTTTTTCTCGTTAAGTACATTCTTGTTTGAAAGCAATCCCAAGGATCTCTCTTAGATCTACGTTAAATGGATGAAATATGGTGTAAAGCAGCACAGCATTGAAATTCAGAGCACTGGGGTTTGCTCATCCATCTTCACAGATCACCTTAGCGTTACCCTTTATGTGTTGCTGCAGGCTCCTGTAAGTGGAATCACTGGTGGCTTGTCTTGGGGTTGGGATATGCAGCGTGGGCTGAGCAGCACAGGCTGTGTCCTGGGCTGGCGGTGGGTGCAGCAGAAACTGATGCTAGGGATGGGGGGGAGAGCAGGGTTTCAGGTAGCTCTGGTAAACCTCCAGCTACTTTGGATGTAAGAAGAGAATTTGGGTTCTTAGGGACGTGCTTTGAACTAACATTGTTCTCGCAATAGAAATTGCCAACGCATATTTTGACATGCCTCTGAGGCACTGGAGATTCTGCTTGTCACCAGTAATAATAAAGTAGGGGGAGAAAAATTTGCTACCAAAGTGTTTGATTTTGGTGGAGAGTTCCCCTCCCCCCCCAGTTTCCAGTGCTGTTGGGGTGAGGAGGTTCTTTAAGCTGACAGTCCCTCTGCTTCTTCGGGGAGAAGCCACCAAGGTGGTGCTGGTGGTGTTGGTGCTGCTTCTGCTGTTGCAGGTAACTTGGTTTCTTTTCTCAAACAGTCCTCTGAAGTTGCCACGCTGTAGTAAAGAGTAAAGACAGAGGGAAGAAGTGCATTATTTCCTTACCTTTTAGGTGAAGTTGTCTAAACTAAGAACACTGGACTTATCTGTGGAGCAGTATCATTAAGTCTTGAAACTTGATTCTGTGATTACAGAATCTCTGTCTTCGTGTAGGCACTGCTGGCTTATTTGTAGCACTGGGAAACTGGATTTGAAGTGCCTACTTCAAAAACTCAGCCTGTTGAATGAGCTGAAGGAGGAACTTCAGTAGATGGGCTGGCAGAAGGATCAGTCAAGAAGCAGCTCAGACACATCTCCTGAGATCTGTACCTACGCGTTTTACTGGGCATGTGTGGCCTCTCTTCTGCTCATTCTCATACACTTGCAATCCATTAAAAAAGAGCCATGCCATGACTTTTTCCCCCCCCAGTGGCCTAACTTCGTAGAGTATATTGAGCTAATGTGTAGACCTAAATGTACTGAATAACTGAGAGCTAGTGTAGCTGTGTAATTGTTTTAGCTTTAAGAAGTGTTACAATCCTGCTTCAGCTTCTGTTCTCGGTTAAATATTAGCACTCTCACAATGTGTGTTTGCTGTCTAAAAACACAGGTTACTTTGTAAACTTATCTCTGTCTTTTGTATAAAGGATCTTAACAACAACTGGGAATTTATCTGACCAAGTACTACAAGCCTGCGAGAAACACTCCTTCACTATTAATATTAAGTTAACGAGGCTTGTTGGCAATGTTAACTTTTCTGATTGTTTTACGTGATTTGGGAAGGTTGTAGAATAGCCAAATATGTTCTAGCTGTTAATTTTGTGTATAAAGAGTATAGAGATGGAAACGAGAAGTCTACTTAAGCATCCAGTGTATGTGCCTTGTTCTATATCTCCTATTTATTAGCTTTTTTTTTCCATATTTCATTCTGAAGTTTGTACATCTTGCTCTCTCCAGCCTCATCGCTCTGGCAGTCGTATGATCCTTGTATGTCATTCTTTTATGTCAAATTTTCATCTTGTGAAAACTAACCTGTTATTTCCTATTTCCTTTAACAAAGTAGTCTGCAGGGTTTATTTGTGAGCATTATTTCCATTTTCCGTCTTCTGAATTCAGTAACGACAGCATTAAGAACGTGGAAGTTAAAAATGCAGGCACACGTCTAATTAAAGGGATTGGCTAATGGGGTTGCATTTTTCTTTCTCATTAGCATTCTGTTCATTCTGTTTTCTTTCTCTGTCTCCCACTACCCTCCCCACTCGGCTCGTAATAAAAGTTGGTTCTTGAGTGTAAAGAAGTGTGTTAATACACCTGGGAAAAACATGTACAGGAAGGAATTGATTTTTTTTTTTCTCTCTAACCTAGGTAAGATATAATGGAATGTTTCATTGTTTATCTTTACAGAAGTAATCAAAGGATCCTTCCAACTCCTATAAGGATTGTTTAAGAAGAAAATTAAGTAAATGTATTTATTTGCTTGTTTTCAACTGAAAAACAATCTTCTATTTTAAGTTTATACCTCTGCAGCCAAGTGATAAGGGCGTTTTAATGTTTTCCTGCATCTATCTTCTGATTTTAATGTATTGTAGGATTAGGGGATAGCTGATGCTGCTGTTACAAGAATGTGAGCAAGTAGAGATCCTCATTACAGAGTGAAGTGGATAAAGAGAGTCAGTAACTGAAGGTGATGGAACTGTTGTGCCTACTGTCCATTAACTCAGTAATAGCACCTCTTCTCCAGATGAGGGGATTCACGGGGAGCAGCATTTTGCTGCGTTGCAGGAGCAAATCCCTAAAACCTCTGCAGCAGGAATGTCTGCAAGTAGGGAGATAAATATGTGAAGACAGATTGCAGTAAAGACTTTGGGGGCATCAGAGGTTTCCTGTTCTGGTCTAAATATTATGTAGAATTACTTGCATCGGCAAGATGTTGAGCATTCTGTTCACGATGTAAGGCATATAAGCCAGTCAGGTAATTCGCATGCGTGTTTTCCAGGATTTGCGAGTTCTTGTGCCATGTAACTCATAGCTGGGTATTCCTTCAGCACTGAAAATAAAAATGCTCTGCAAAGCATATTGTAGCCATAAAATCAAAGAAACAAAATTGCATCTACTGACAATTCGGGGTTTCATTTCCCTGCTCCGTAGGCACAGTGTTTATGGATCATCCAGAAAATGTAAACAAGGCAGTCTCTCGGATGCATACTCTGTATAGCTCTTCGTTAGAGGGAATGCGTTGTGCTTGCAGCTTCAGTATCGGATGGAAGGGACTTGAAGTCCTTTCCTTCTACGTTACCTGTGGGACTATTTTTAAAGTAGAATTTGCTGTCATTCTACCAGAGGATTGGCAGGATTTACTGCAGAGGCTTTGGCCTCCTAACTTGCTTAAGGTTTACAACCAGAAGGCCTGAATATATGTTGCTGCCCCGCCACAAGGAAACTTGTGTCATTAGCCTCAGAAGTCAAATACGCAGTAAGTCATACGCCTGTGTATTGATTTCAGGTAATTTTAAAAATAAATGGATTTGATAGGTTACCTATCTTCCTGTTTTTGGCAACACCACCCAAGTTGAAAGCAAAAAATCTGTGGCCTGTTGCTCTTTGAATAATGCATTATTTACATTTTAGTTGGCTACTGAAGTTTTCTTTATGGGTTTTAGAGTCGAGGGCTGTAACCTGGTTTCAAATACTAAATACAAATGGATCCCAAGAGGGAGTTATACTTCTGAATGTCTGAAGGCTATCTTCCAGGATGCTTTATTTTAAAAGATGCTAATGCACTTACTGGGTTTCATAGATTTTAACATATGCAGTACTGTAGTATATTTAATAAGTTAGTAAAAACAAAAGGCTACGGAAAGCTTCCCTCTGCCCCTCTCACCCCTTTCTTTTCAGCATACGCAGGTACTGATGCTTGGGGAGTTTGAGAAAGGGATGGTCAAAGGGTGAGGTTTAGCTGCCACTGCATCTGTCTTCTCAGCCTCTTACATAAAGCTTCTCTTGACTTTGCTTTCCGTTTTCTTGAGTTCTGCAGCTTTGCTGTGACATAGCTTCGTGTATGATTACCTCATTTATTAGAAAATTATATTTTCTGATTTTTTTTAGCTTGTGTTATTTTTGAAATTAGCAGTGTATGGCACAGACCTAACAATAGATAAAAAGCTATTGATAGAATAGGATTTTCCAGTTGTTTGTTCTGGTCTGTTTCCTACAGTATTGATAGGAAATCTTGTTGGATACAAGCCATGACATAAAAGCCACTGGGATGTTACGCTGTTCTATGTTCCTTTTTTTTTATCCCAAAGTTTCTAGTGTTTGGCTTCATATGGATGTTCCGCATATGGTTGAATGTATCCAACTTGGCTTTGCTTTTCTGTCATTGCGTTGCCCATTTACAGCAGATACAGGGAGTCACTGCTTACTTGCAGGTTTCTGCTGGAGTTGTATTTGTGGGGATGGTGGTACTGTTTTTATTAGTGTTTTCTTTGTTTTATTGTCACTAACTTGAAGTACTTTGAAATGTTTGCATTAATGGCATTAAAGTGTGTGATTATCTGACTTTAAATTTCTTCTGCTGTATTATTCTCAATAATAACCAGGATTTTATGGCGTCTGTGGTAGATGCATCTGTTACTAAATGCAGCTGTTATTCAATACAGATTTGTAGGTTTAAATATGAGGGGATTCTGCTTAGGGATGTTCTCTACAGTCCCGTGGGATACTAGAAGACTAGTGTTTGAAAGCAATGCTCACCTGCTCGGTCTGTATAATTCAGGAGATTTTCAAGTAGTTGCAAGTCAGTAGGTGAGAAGTTGTTTTGCCTAAAGTCATAACAAAATGCCATACAGTTAAACTGAAAAGCAAGGGGAAAGTAAAGAGTATTAAGATTTAGCACTTGCATAATCCTCTACGTCTTTTGAGTGCTAGAGGTATTAACTATTTAAGCTTATAGATAAATTTTTCAGCATAAAAAAAAAAAAAAGAAATATATGTATTATCCTTTTTCTCTCTCAGCAGAACGTAGAGACCAGAAGGCTAAATAACTAACTCAAGGCTATGTATCACCAGCAAAATACCGGATATACATGGCTCCCAGGCCTCTGCTCAATTCACACTGTGTAGCAATAATATATGTCTTAATGGTGTGTGAGTAGAAATGACTTCACAAGATCCCTATCTTGATGTAGACAGCAAACCTCCAAGATATTGTGTAATAAAATTGTACAGTGAATTTGCAGCAATAACACACATGCTAGTCTCAGCAAACTGCAGTTCTGTACATAGATAGCACGAGCTGTTATATTGATCCAGGGCACTAAATCTTTAATTATCTTTCATAGTAAAACTTGGCTAAACAAATTGCTTTATTGCTGCCTAATACCACTGCTCTTTGTACAGGTGGCAGCAGTAAAGGTTAATGCTTGAGTCACTTACAACTTTTTAACTTATCCATTCTCTTTTAACAAAGATTTTGTGCTGTTAAAAGGAGTAATAATGCATATAAATAGTGATGGACTCCTCAGCTGTTAATTCTGGAGCATTCCCTACTATTCAACAAAACAAGCATGCAGTAAGTTACAGCTGTAAAAATTTTCCTTTCCAATGAAACTCTCCAATTTATTTCAACATACTTGTATATTGGACCACCTAACAGTTGAATGGCTAGTATTTTCCTGGCACTAGTTTTTAAAAAAAAAAAAAAAAAGAAAAAAGAAAAAAAAAAAGAAAAAAAGAAAAAAACAAAGCCATTGGCTCCTGTGATCCTTTTCCACAATGTGTGTGGCTGTTTCATCATCACTGTTAGGCAGCTGCCATTGGGTTTCGTGATTATAGCCAGACTTTTGTCAAAGCACCATGTACTCGGTATATTGGTTTTAAAAATCCTCATGTGCATTTATGTAGCTTGAAATGTATGAATTGTATTGAATTGTAGTATGAGAAAACGGACCAAATGTATTGGAAAGAGTTCTCCATTGACCCAAGATTTGAAATTTTATTTTCAGACTGTGTGGGTACTTTAGTTGCTGTGACGCAGTCTTTTGGGTCACCAAGACTAGGTATGTTTATACAGAAACAGCCATGTCAAATATTATTCTCAGCTAGTGAAAAAGATGATTTAAAATGAGACAGGTGTGGAATCAAGCACAGAATGGCAGAAATATGGCTGAGGGCAAATTCAGGAACATGAATAAGCAGAGGTTCGGAGCATCTAAGTAGGCAAAGTTATGGCATGTCTAAATTTATCTGTTAAATATGCTATTTAGAGGTTGAAGTTTTTGTTGTATAATCAATTACCTTTTCAGTGCGTTGCCCTGTGACAGGAATGTGCCACTGCTAATTTGTTTTATCTTTAGTGCAGTTCACAGTCATGCCTCACATTTGTTTTTATTCAGTAGTATACCTGTCAGTGAAATAATGGTATGAAGACTATTATATCTTCAGAAAACTTTAATACTTAACTACAAACCATGATACCACGTACCATTATGCTGACATATTTTATCAGAAGCAAAGATGCAATTTAATAACAGAAGTTTTCCTTTCACAGAGAAGGAAAGGGAAAAAATCAGCATTTTAAAACAAACACACAAAAACACAACACCTTGAATAATCAGTTCAGGAGAAATGTCATAGAACGGAGCAATATTCGTGTCTGTTTGTATCTGTAAATTGGGCTATAAAATCCCAAATGATTACAAATAGTCTTTGTGCTTGCTGTCAGTGAAACCAGCCAGCTGTGTAGATCAACAACTTAAGATAATTTCTAACTGCAATGTTTTGTTAAAAAAAAAAAAAAATCATATTTAAGACTTTCCACCAGTTCTCTTTCTAGTGGTTGCTAGCTATGGCCATAGCAACAAATAGTGATGTCGCAAGTGGAGTTCAACGTGTTGATTGTATGATGAACTGGAGAGAGGAGAGAATAGATGCTCTGTTTGCACACGAGTACATTGGGAATTGGGAATTTGGGAAGACAAGGAGGCTGGAGAAAATTTGACTTTTTTTATTCTAAGTTTTTGGTTTCTGTTGTTGACTGAGATGTATGTTTTATCTTGAAATTCTGGGTTTTACTTGTAGTTTGAGAACTGCTGTTGCAGTTCAGACATTGATCAGTGTGGCTGGGTAACAAAACCCCTCAGAGCTGCCATCTAGGCACACAGGTACTTATATCAGCTGCACTAAGTCTTGTTGCTTAAAAATTAATATATTTTTTTAAAATGTCAAAGGAGTGGAGTTGTGTGATAATAATTAAGTTGTATTAAGTAAGAATTAAAGCTGCTGAAAACCTGGGGGAAGAGAGAGAACATTTTAACATAAGCAGTGCACTTATGAATATTACTGCTTGTTCTGGTTGTAATTGCTTGCTCCTGGATCGGTAGCATTGTCTCACCGCAAACATCTATTTCATGATCAGTTATGTAGTGATTATCTTGGGTTTTGTTTTGTTTTATCTCTAGACCAGTAATTGTTTGATATGGGCACGATTTTAAATATATATTTCAGATAACTGATCTAAGAGCCCCTTCTGGGAGCCTCTATCTCAAAAGAATAGAAATAAGCTTTTCCAAGGGCAAACTGCTAAGAATTTTATAACAACACTCAATATTTGATGGTTCTGCTTAAATCTGAGATACTTCTTTGCAGCAGTCCTGCACATAAATATTAAGATACTTGTGACAATTTTTGTGTTTTGTAGGTTAAGATTTCTTGAGTCTTCTCCCGTATATCACGTCCTCTGGATGACTGTGCTTTTTTTTATTTTTTTCTCCCATTTTTTTGTTTGTTTTTGTAGGGGGTGGGGTTAATGTTTTGGTGTGGTGTTTTTTATTTATTTATTTTGCTTGATAGCCAAACCTGAGTGGAAGCCTCACTTTGCTAGAACCAGTAATATTTCCTGAGTCTTCCAGTGCTTTTGTGGCAACCTGTTCTGAGGTTTGCCTGTTTCATAAATCATGAAGTTACGGACTCATGTTTAGTTTGTGATATGCTGTCATTCCTAAAACCGTTATACTGCCACAACAAAGACAGACCCTGTAGATTTCTACTTGATACCATGTCCAGTCAGGCAGTGGACCACTGATGGTTGATGAAGTACGGTTTTCTGTCCACATCTGCTCCAGCTTTACATTTGCTTTACACAGGCGGGGTTTTGCATAATGGGTTCATGAGCAAACGTGGGGAGTAATGTCAGTAGCCTTATGAAACCAAGGTCTTGCAAATTCCAAAACCAGAGCTAGAGAATACGGAAGCCAGGCTTTGAGCACAAAATTCTGCCCTGTCCCTCGTTTCCTCCTGGAAATACATCTTCCAAAGTCAAGCAGTCGGCCTGATCTCCCGTCAGTAGCTTGCCTGCTTTTGTTACAAGGTGATGCTCAGCCTGTGCCTGACAATCCCAACTTGTTTTGTTGTTCTTCTTTAACCTTGGTTTGCTTTCATGACTAGAAATCCCAGTCCAGAATCGCTTGTTGTGCCGTGGCATGGTTAGAGAAGCAATGCCATAAACTAGCATTGATTGTAAAATCAATGCATTAATTTGTGTAGCTGTACTTAATATTCAGCAGCTGAGTAAGTATAATTTATTTTTAGTTGATTTGCAATGAAATAACTGAAACCTGAGCGCTGTTTTGTAAAATTGGCATCCGGTCACAGCTCCTCTTGCTTTGTTGCTATGGCCATGCTCTGTAGCAGATACACTAATATTTTGCCCTGTGTGATTGTGTCCTGAAAAACAAGTACTGTTTGCATGCATTTAAATAACTTTGATTGATAATTTCCCATCAGAATTGGAAGAGACATGGGTGGTGAAATGCTCACTGCTAAGCCACGCATGCCCTACTCTGAGTTAGGATTTCACTGAACAGCTGTGTTTTAACTACGGTGTGTCTGCCTCTTCTTCCAGCAGGAGAGAGCCACGGGGACGTCTGTCAGTAATCCCGGTGTTAGTGCTCCGGGGGCGACATGGGTCTTGTAAAAATACCTGGGAGAGAGGGATTGGATATTGGTACTTGCTGGAGGAAAAGAGGCTTTATGAAGGCCTTTTTACTAAAATATTGCACCCTTGCTCAGGAACAGATGGCTGCCTTCTAAGAGGAAGCCTAATCAGGTTACTCTGATTCTCATTTTATGTTGTTTTTGTAACGTGGTGTTATCTACTTATTGTGTAATCTGGTACACTAACAACCGAGTTAATTTCTAACTTTAGACAATTATCCATTGGTAGATTTTGGTATTTTCCATTAATAATTGTTTTTAACATGAAATGCACCTATTTGAGATACTGCAGAGTTCATTTCCAGTATTTTATTAAATGATTCAATTTTTAGAGCTGGAAAGCTTTAACAGCAAAAAATATGGTATTAAATGCCATGAAAATTTTCCAAAGTGTCATTATTTCCATTGGCCTGATTCACGTCGCACTGATATTAACATAAATTCCTTAAGCTTTAGATCAAACCTCAGAGATTATTTGCAGCAGATAATTTTTTTAAAGTATTAGCTCAATTAAGAAGTCTACAGTTAAAAATCCCAGAGTGTATCCAAGTGCTTAATTCTGGTTGCAGTAAATGGAAGTTATGAAAACCTCAGTAGGTGTCTGTTTACATCTTCAGATACTTAGAAGAACTGGATATATACATATATATATAATTACTGATCTCCATCATTGCAGTCTCCCGTCCTGGCAGATCATAGCCTTTGGTTAGGCACCGTGTCATAGACGTGGCTTGCAGTTTCGAAGGCACAACTTGTCTTCCCGTTGAGATCTGTCTATTCTAGGTTGTGGGTGCTTCTGTGCTAAAGGGGTTGTAGAAATGCTTCTGAGGTATCGTTGTAACTGCTTACCACTCAGACACGTACATTGTTTGTATATTGGCTGCTGTTCCCTACAGGCTTCCACTGAGCTCTGGAGATTTTCTAAAATATCTTCTATTAAAATATATGATTTAAAATGCTTCTTTCTTATGCTTAAGGAACCCCAAGGGATCACTCTGTTTAGTTTATTTGCTGGTTGCTTCTGTCTTGAAAATGTTAAATTGAGTTAAGTTTGGTGTTGGTTTTTTTGTTCGTTTGTTTTTTTAAAAGCAATATTTGTTTTCCATAAATTCTGTACTGGGTATGAATTTCTGACAGGACCACTCCATCTGCTGCAGTTGTTTTCCTCAAATTTTCTAGTGAGCTGAGCAGCCGGCAATCAGATTTTCCTTCGAACATGAGTGCGGTGCTGTCATAATTTAAAAGTTACAACAGACAATGGAAACAAACAATGAACCCAGGGGAACGTGTTAAGCCAATTTTAGGGTGCTCTGTGCAGCTGTTGTGCAAAATGTGGTTGCAACCCTGATAAGGGATGTGGCATGAATCTTCGGATATTTAGAAACATTGGCATTAACGAGTCCTTAAAACGTGACTAATTGATTTTCCTGATGCACACAGCTCTTACTTGATCTAAAGAAAACTCCCGGAGTCTGTGGCCTCTGAATGCTCATGTCTTACCCTATTCCTGCCTTTAGTAACCAAAGTTGAAACGTTTGATTTTTCACAGAATTCTTAGTTATTAATAACTCATTTTGGGTTCTTTAATTTAACATTAATTTGGCTGTGGAATTGATGACCCCAAAGAATTCAGTTTCTTTATCCTCTACTTATTTTTTTGTTATACAAATTAATATCAAACTTTTCACACTAATTTGAACACACAATATATAATGTTAATCCCTTCTGCACTGATCTTTTTCAGTTCAAATATACTTATGTGCATAAAATCTTCACATTTCACTTGCAAACATTATTTTGCTCACAGATGCAGGTAGTATCAGTGTGCATCTCACTGGTGTTTATGGATCAACTTTAAAACTTTTGAGTATAGCTGCAGCTGTCCTCAAAGTAGCCTGAAATGTATTTCAGTATTTTCAAAGAATCTTTGTAATGCTGCATGCTTTAGAACTACTGGAGGAATGACTATAATTGCATAGTCTTTTAATATTCAATTATTAGCTCTTCACTGGAATTTTATCTTTATTTGCTTTATCAAATGTCATATTAATTGCATTTTATATCCGCACTCTGTAAATCTATCAATCTTTGATTTTCTAAGTCAATTAAGCAATTACAGGTTCATTGAATAAAGAAAAAATCATACCGTGATATTTCTTACAGTTTCTATAATAAAAGCCATCAATAAAGATAATGCAAACAAAATCTTTAGCTGGTGTGCAAGGACTGAATTCAACAGACGCGTACCGTCATCAGTGCTGGAAAATAGCTTTATGTATTTTTGGGATATTTTTGATTTATTGGTATCTACTGATAGCCGTATAGAAGTTCAGTGTTCTTTGTATCCATGTTAGAAAACTGAAGTGATAACGATACCCACAGCATTTGAACACTCTTCAAGTAGAGGCTGTTATCTTCTCATTTCCAATGCTGTCGTCTACATAAAATAAAAAAATAGTATGCTACAGTAGGAGTGGGCTTCCCCCATTGCTTTAAAATGCTTTTTCAAAAGCAAAATAATTGTGATTTACTAATGTTAACAATACCTTGCCAAAACAGGAGGAAGACACACAGGAAATTCCAATACTGATTGATTAATATACAAAGAGTTTGACTTGGCATCTGACTCTTTATGGCCTATTGCTGTACGAACTTTTTCATCCTGTGTAACTTTGTATCTTGTGTTTCAACCTCATCCTCAAGGATTTGCCTAATAGCACAGCTGAACTCAGTGGGGCTTCTCATCAAGTGATGTAAGTGCGGGTAGGAGTTTCTTGCTCCAAGACTTGCATTCAGATTACCAAAGTTGTGCCTGGCCCAGTCGGCATTTGTGTCATCTCTTAGCTCCACAGGCTTGCTGTGGAACCCTACATGTTCTTTTATCTGTTTTTCAGCTACCTGTGTCCTGCTCAGTTCAGCCCTTAGAGTTTTACATAATTTCTCTGGATTAAAACTTTATCTTGTATAGGCAAGGAAAAGATTATTCAATACATTTAAAATGCAAAGGCACCAACCCTGCTGCAGTGTAAATGAGTAATGCTGGCCTATGAGGGGATTTCTAGAGACATTTGATGTATAGCAGCACTAAGCAAGGGTTATATAATTACATTTAGTGACTCTTCCAAGCCTACGCTGGTACTAACAGCGGGGTTGTGCTTTCCCACCTGCTTTAGGTCAAATGAAAGTTCTTCCCTCCCTACGTACACACAGCTCATCTGAGGATATTGGTTAGGCTCTAACCTGTCAGTGTTCTTTTTCTGCGGTGTTGCAATAATTACTGATACCATATCTACATAAAGTTTACCTTCTGGGGTTCAGCAGCCTTTTTTTTTTTTTTTCCTTCACTGAACTGGGTGGTGTTATTCCCCGAGCGTTAGCCTTTTAATAGGCTAGCCTTCACTTGTAGGAAAGGTTCCCGGTCACACTGACTTTGTGGTATGCTGATGTTTGTTGGGACCATTAGCCCATAACAATGCAGTTCGCTGGGTGTCTCCATTTTTATTTGTCACTTCATCTGTAACTTCTTAAAACCATTGAAACTGTTTTGATTTCATGTGTTATAGCTTTTTGCATGTCACCATAAACAACTCACATGATCTAAACAAAGAAAAAAAACTAGAAGCATTGAAGATCTTGTGTTACTTGTGAATGTGTTTGAAGCTAGACTGTGTTGGATTACCTTACATCTTGCCTTAAATGCCCAATGAATATCCTATGATTCTGTTGAGTCTGAAGCACTGTACAATTTCTGTATAGTGAATACTGTTCTTTGCTTTCAACGCTATTTTTTACTTTCCTAAACAGAGCTATAACACTGGAGAATCAGCTGGTGATCCTAGCAACGTCAGTGGCTGATGCGGGAGGTTACTATGTCCAGGCTGTCAATGAAAAGAACGGCGAGAACAAGACGAGTCCATTGATTCAGCTCAGCGTAGCGAGTGAGTATCCAAATATTAGAAAACATGCCATGGTACAGAGGTTACAGAAGGTATTCCCAAAACTCTGCCCTAGTAAGAACAGCCTTACTAACAAAGGATTGGATCCTTGAAGGAGTTCAATTTTTCCTGGTTAGTTCGGAGCACACTGAACAGCTTGTGCAGTAAGCGGGACCTGGGGGAGTATAGGCCCTCGACAAATCAGCCTCAGAGCCTTTTGTCTGGTTGTTTGTTTTGTGCAAGGCAGGTACATGATGATATCCCTGGTTGTTTGTTGTGCTGTTGTGATCATAATTTCTTTTTAATACAGGGTTTGATAATGTATTGTTTTCCATTGTGCGTAAGTAAACAAGTCACTCTTCTGAGTGCAATTTTATTAATGAGTCTATTCCCAGTCTGTGACATTATTTTTACCTGGAGTTATCACGGAGTCCCAGGGAACACACATTTCATTGTTATTACTTATTATTTTACTTTGCGCAAATTGTATTAACACCTACCGTTACAGAGGCATTCCATAAGTAGGTTTTACAGCAAAAGCAGCAGAGCAATGGGGTCAGAAAGATGGCTGTACACCATATATTGACATGTACGATCAGTAAAATGTGCATATGTTAAATATTGTAAACCATTTGGTAAATGTGTTTGCATAAAGAAATTTAAGCACGTAGAAAGGTTTGACTCCTTTTGAGGGCATTTGGTAGAGGTGTCTTTAATGTAAGAGTGAGGTAGGGAGTAAGTTAGCCTGAGTGAATGTGGAGGTTTCTATTTTTGATTATAGAGATAAGGAAGAGATGATTAAGTAAATTGTCTATGAGGCTGGCAGCGTTACTGACAGGGTACTCTTTCAGTTTAAGCTTCTAGAGGATGCAGTGCTCTCAGATCTCTGCCAATCAGCATGATAAAATACCCTTTTGATCTTGGAAATTAATAGGTTTGATCCAGTCCACATGGCTAGCTTCTTTAGAAGAGCAAAACTTGGGAGTCTCTGGGTTTGGGGGCAGGAAATGTAGCAAATTGCTGTTGATTATATGCTTATGTTTGTCAGAAGCTCATCAAAAACATTATGTACCTGTGAAACATTTAATTTCTAACAAAATGTGACTTTTTCTCCAGTAAAATTCCTCATCAGATTTGAGGGAAAGTTGTTCTTATGCAAACAATGGAAGCCTTGCTAGTGGGTTCAGGAGTACATTGTGTAGTGAGTCACGGAGGGCAGAGGCTGCCTGGTGGAACACAGAACAGGAGAGACAAACCTGTGTTTTCTTGGCTATATTTATAGATGAAATAAGCTTCTCATGCTTTTTGTACGTTTTCCTGAATTGGAAATAATACTGCAAATCCACTTGTGTGAATTCCGTGTGTACCGTGGCATGTAGATTGTAAACATTATTTCTGACAGTATAAAGAGATTTGCTAACACTTCAGTAATTTGGTTTTTAAAGCAAATTTGTGTTGTTTGTATTATGCAACCAATAATATACTTCTCACTTTAATTTCATATCTTAATTAATGCTAGAAATAGTCTGTGATCATGCATGCATAACAAGTTCTGGGCAAAGCAGAAGGTAATACCAGCATATGGAAAAGAAAACACTTAAATGCATGCGGACTTGATACCATGAATGCAAAGTCTATCTGGAATGTGAACAATAGGAATGAGGCAAGGTGGAAAGCCAAATATGGATTTGCTTGTTAGAATAAATATTAATCAATGAGGACGATTTAAAACCTCAAAACCTCATAAAACATCCAAGATAAATAAACATTTTAAGAAATTGAGCCAGGAAGAGTAATCCTATGTGTGTTGAGGAAAGACCCTGGCCATAAGGCATTGAAGTGTCTGTAAAGGAAATGAGATTAACATGGTGGTCACGAACTTTGATCTGAGGAAGAAAAGAAACGTGTGATAGGTTAGATACAAGTGAATAAACCCCTTCAGTCCAATAATAGGAAATAATCAGGCAAAAATATGGTCCTGAAAGATCGAGTATGCAGACAGTGGTTGCAGGAAAATGGTGTATTTTGGAAGAGTAATAAATAATTCCAGAAAGCAAAATCTGAAAACAGATTTGTAAAGGGACATACAGGACTGGAAGATATTACATTGAATTGTTGCTGTCTGAATCCTATCAGACTTTAAGAGATGGCACACGTTATCTTCTGTTAGGACAGGTCTAAAATAATCAAGAATAATAACAAAGAAAACCGGCTTCATTATTTCAAGTGTAGAGTGGAATATCCAATCTCTGTGTGAGTATATTTATATATTAATTGAGTGCAACCTTGCTACATGACTCGGCACACATTGCCACTTTTATTGAGGGCAGACGGAAAAAAATATAGATAATTCCCAGGGTAGTCATCCACTGAGAACACACTGTTAGAGATGCACAGCTTGTTATTCCTTGAAGGACATCAGCATCAGACTTGCTCCAGCCTACAGGAAAAACACGTTTGCAGAATCCAAGTCTGACAGCTGAGAAAGCAGTCCTGTTCTGGTCCCAAACATAAGACTGACACTAAGAGAAAGGTATAGTCCTAAGGTAAGCAGAGCATGAGTTGCAGGGCCTGTATATTGCAGATTGAAGTCACAGCCTTGAATTGTGGATGGAAGTAAATGGAGTTTGAGCAATATCTGGAAAATATACCAAACTGTCTGGTGAAATCAAACTGATATCCAAAAGCCAGTGTGTCATGTCTGAAACTAAAATGAGATGTTATAAATCACTCCTGAACTTAAAAGTCTTTAAATCAGTTGAACTGTATATAAAGCTAATGAAAATCTTGAGTTTTTATTTACCCATGTGTAGATCCACCTTGTTAATAACAAAGAAAAATTTGGCTAAGCAACTATGAAAGCCAAGGGTTTACTAGCAGTAATATTCACAAAAATCAGTTTCTTTCTGACTCAAATACATCACTTGCTGCCTGTCAAAAATTCTGCAGATTTCCTGTTTTGGAGGATTTCAGTACTAACTCCGTCACTGGAACTTCCCAGCTTGACCAGAGGCGTGTTAACTTGTTAACACAGATAGTTAACCTGTCACTGAGCTGTTGCAATCTTTTTTTCTTAGATACAAGTAGCACTTTAAGGTTTTCCCAATTGTTTTTACTGTAATGTTCTTCCCTGCTTCCATCTATTCATCGATAGGTTTGATGATAGTGTCTTAAACTGGTCCTTGATTCTTTGGGGTTTTTCTTTCTTGTCTGTTCTCCCACAGTTAGACATTGCAGCACAGATGGTCAGTTCTCTTCCTTGAGACGTTGGCTTGCCAGGGGGATAGAATGGCAGGCTTTTGATCTTACCAGTGTTGGCAGGACACTTGAAGATGGAAGTATTCATTAAAGTAAGGCCATCATAAAGCTCTTATTTCCTTGATATACACTCCTGTATATCAGCTAAATTTCTCAGAAACCTTGCCGCAAGCTTCCTTTGGTTGTAGCATGGAACTTTCAAAAAAAAAAAAAAAAAAAAAAAGGATACATGGCACTTTTCTGTAGTTTGTGCCACTTATGCATGAAGGTGAGTTTTTTGTTCATTTTTTTCCCTTTTTTAAACTGGAGAGAGACTGGGCAGCAGAGAGTTATGAAGAGCTTCCCAATGGACCTGTCAGGGTTTCTGGTATGTAAGTCAGGAATTTAAGAAGTGTTTAAGAACAAGTAATAGGGAGCTTTTTATTACTGTAAGTTGCTGGCTGAGGTAGTCACTGCAACGCATGCAACGAGTGTCCTTGTTTTGTTATTTAATGATGACACGGCAAGACTCCAGTGCCACTTAAGAAGTTCGAAAAACCCTGCTGAGATCTTTCTATTATTAACTACAATGCAGTGCTATAGACGTGAGCACCGCTGGCCCACTTGCAAACTTTTAACAGTATGCGCTGCTATTTCAGAGCTTATTCCAAGGATTTTTATGAAAAACTTGAGTAAGTGTGCCCCGGTAAGTGATTTAAATGGCAAGTTTGCAAAAGGTGGCTATGTGTAAGCTGTTCTGACAGCTTAGATACTCCTGCTTCAATTGGTTTTGCAGCGCTAATCATCTGGAACTGCAATTTGGGGCCTTGCTTCTGGACCTCCTTATTAAGCTGTGAAATATTGAGATGCATGTCGCTTCAATAGATTTATTAGTAAATTAGGTAGTCTCAACACCTATTCATAATACCGGGAGATGCGGAGTGCTCTGCAGACTGATGTCTTTTTTCTGATGCAAGCTTTGTATAAACAGAAAACAAGACTGATGAAAATTTTAAAAACCTTGCCAGCCAGCATTTTTGAAGAGCCAATGATAATAAAGCCAATTATCATTTAACAAAGATATTTTTTTCCCTTGAGCACTGGCAATGCTGCTTAGAAAAAAAGAAAAAAAAAAGTTGGGGGGGTAAGTTGGGGGCTAAAAATTAAACTTCTGGCTTGGTTGCATTGCAATTAATTTAAAATACGAGGGTATCGGGTTGTTCTGCCCAGCTTCCACTTTTGTTACAAGAGGACATTTTCTTCTGTCATGGTAGTCATTGAAATGAGGCTGAACAGTCTCTGTTTGTCTCTGGTTGAGGCTTATTTTGTATTTTGATTTAATGCATCATCAAACCCAAAATTTTACAGAAGGAAGGAGTTCAGTTCCAGACTGACAGGGTACTGACTTTACAGTGAAAGTTTTTGTTCATTTTTTTGGTTATAAAGAAAAGTTCTTATAGCACAAGA
Source organism: Anser brachyrhynchus (assembly GCF_964034855.1). NCBI lineage: Eukaryota > Metazoa > Chordata > Aves > Anseriformes > Anatidae > Anser > Anser brachyrhynchus. The sequence continues at coordinate 13,685,841 of NC_137733.1, forward strand.
TGTTTAGGCCGCTTCCAGTGGCAGTAAATATAAAATATTCTTTACACTGTTAGAAAAGAAAGTGGAGAAAAACGTGCCATTTTACCTGCCAGTGTAGTTGATACAATGCTGCTTTTGACACCCTTCTGTCAGGTCTGTTGAGAAGATCAGTTCTCAGAAGGCTCTGGGCAGACATTTTCCTCTCTGGAAGAAAGCATTTCACACACGTAATTTTTCATATTAACCACCAAGGTTTGCTCAAGTCAGCAGATGTTGAGGATCCTTCATGGCTATGTTTGAAACATACTGCTGCATGAATTTTTCATTGCTAGTTCCAGCTTTCAGGTGCCGGCAGAGGGAAGGGAGTGGGCAGGACCCCCTAGAGAACAGAGATCTCTATTCTGAGGTCAATTTCGTGCAAGTCCTATAAACTTGTCAAAGTGTTTTTAGTTCCTGCCAAAGGAATTTACTCCACTTAGCCTCTGTGGGTCAGTGCTGTTGAGGTGAAATTAATGCCTCAATGATGCTTTTTTTTTTTTTGAATGGGGGAAAGGGAAATGAACGGGATGAACTGAAATTGCATTTCTGTTCTGTGTTTGTACTGTACGTGCCTGAGGTTGTGATCAGATACTGGGGAAGTCCAATGAAGCACAGCTCGGCCCTCTGTGCACTGGTTTTAATTCATTCCTTGAAATAATGACACTTCTCTCCTTTCCCATTTTCTGCACAGGCATTGCTTTCTCTTTGTCAGGCAGAATTTCCAGGGAAGATATCCTGGCAATTGCCATGTGTGATTTCATGAGCAAATGTGTGCCTTCACTTTGATGATCACTTAACATTCTTTTGTTATCCAAAAAGTTAATTTGAAGGAGGCTGTAGAAGTGTTTGGGATTTGAAATTGAACCTTAAGGATAAAGTCTGTGTAAATGCCATCTTTAACGCCCTGGAAAACTGCTATAGTTCTTGATGCTTTTTCTTTAGTCGTGGCTCCAATCTGCTCTAATACTAAAGGGCATATGTTTTTAAGCAGGAATATTTGTTTATTGTGATTTTGATAATAGTTTGCATACAAATTAACTATGCTTTTGATATGCATATGTTTAAGTCAAAAGCATTTAAGTAACAATTATAGCTATAACAAAAAGGACTAAATTGAGTTAAAGATTTGGTTTTGTTGCGTTGGAACAAATGTTGATTTAAGCTTTGTCCAGGGCTAGGAATTATGTTGAAGGCTAATATTCTCAATGGTTTGCCCTATTATCTACTGCGAGACATAATTGCAATGTAGAATCATATTATATGCATTACAAAGAAATAACAGACTATGTTCTGATTTTAACAACATTCTTGGGCTCCAAATTTCCCTGCCAGATCTTTTCTGTAATTCTGAGTCTTTCTTCCCCTTAAAGGAAAACTTTTCTCACTTTTAATTGTAGTGATGTAAAGAAAAGCCTATGGTTAAAGTCATAAATTGGTAAGCTGCAGGAATTAGATTAGGCAAGGAACATCTGTGGCAGCTTGAACTTTTCTTTGGCTTTGCTCAAATATTCTATCAGTGTTCTGATAAACAGCAGAAAGGCTGGTTTGTCTCCAGCTTCTTCCTCTGGACTATTTTTGATAACACTTATTGTCACCCATGGTGCACTTTTGCATCTGCTGCAACTGCCCCCTTCCAGGTGACTCGTGGCCCCTCTGCTAGCAGGACTTGACTTCCAGGTGACTTTCCTCAGATTCATTATAAGATTTTAAGTACGTCAACCCTAGTAGAGGATGATGTCTTTTTGGAATGGAAAAACAATAAAATAAACTTTCTGTATGTTTTTTTCAATCTTACTGTTAAAGAGAATATAAACAGCAGAAATCAACATATAACATATTTAAATATCTGGTACTTGATTAATCACGTTACGTCAAAAAAATGTGGAAAGCTGTAGATGCCTACTTTATGGAAATAGTTCCTTCTTTTTCTCCCAAATGCCACTTATATAACACTTGTTATTATGGAGAATCATCCCTAGCTTGTGAAGCTGGGAAAATGCACACCAGTTGAGTGTATATTCCTTTGGCATATGTACATACATTATGCAAACTGAAAAACTGGCAAACGTAGAGTTTCTGAAATCCAACTCATTATTTTAACGTAGATTCTTGTTACACTTGTCTGTTTATAAGGCTTGTTTTTTGTCTGTAAGAGATCTGGAATACACACACACTCTCAAAATCCTGGGTTGTCTTCTAAACCCTTTTATTTATATCTGACACATGCAATTAATCTCTTCCTATCTCTAATCACTTTTGCTATTACATTCATTGGAGTGATTTGTATCCTATCTCTGTCACTGCTCTGTAATTGATATGTGGAGATAAGAGATTCTTAGAGGACACAAACAAGGAAAAGAGAAAATTGAATTTACCTTGCAATCATTTTACAAAAAGTGACATACATCAATTATACATGCCATACAGGAAAATGCCATCTTGAACAAACTGTGATCATTTTTTAGAAGGCCAACATAAGAGAAATGCCAGAAAACTTTTCTGGACAGAAAAGTATTGCTAGTTCAATGGACGCGCTTTTTAATCTCGCTGATTGACCTACAATTCTTTTAAATAGTATTTCAGAATTTACAAAGAAAATATTTTTGATCAGAGTTTTTCTTCAGAGTCAGTCTTGTACTAGTATTCTAGCATGGAATAAGATGAAAGGAGGCTGCTGAAATAAGCATTATTTTGATCAGACATAAAAAGATGGTGTTGGCCAGTCAAGATTGAGTCATCTTTCTGGGCTGAAAATGGTAAAACTGATGCTATAGACCAATTGCAACTTAACTGCCTTCTGCTGTGAAAATAATTCTGTCTAGTTTCTTTATTCTATTTTAATGCAGTGAGGAAATAAATTAATTTGCTGCTGCCTCTTGCTTAGGAACTTTATACCCGTGATTAGTTGGTGTGAGAATAGAAGTGGCTGCCCATAGGTGTAAGTTTAAGCAGTACTTTTGAATCTTTGAAAAGCTTTTTAATGTGCACTGATAATACTACAAAAAATACTATCAAGTAAATAGATATGATAAATAATATAACAGTAACAGAAATCATAAACCAGAAGATTTTAAGAAAAGCAACATCCAGTGCTGGCCCCATCCTGGGACTGTGGGACTGGCAAACCATCTTTTCCCTAGAATTCTATTTCTTTATCACGTATGGGCAAGATAAATTGTCCTTTATATAAACTTAGAGGAGAAAGAAATACAGCCGTTTGCAGGCATTCATAGAGAGCTTTGAGTTTCAGTTTATATAAGTATCATTACTCTGAAGCTTTAAAAGGAATACCTACTAGAGACTCTCATATCAATTTACCCCTTTTGATCTCTTACGAATCCCCTTCTGTTATGCTACACTCCTGGGGTATTCTAAGTAGCTGACATGAAATTTTTCTCTTCTTTTCACATCTTTACAAAGTTGGGTGTATTTAAAATAATTTATTTAGAGTTGCTAAACTCTACTGAGAGGTGCTTTTTAACAATAAAATACTTTTTTTTTTTTTTAACTTAGTGAAGGGAACCTTAGCTTAAAGATGCTATTTTAAGGGAAAAATCACTTTCAGAGGGAAAAACATCTACATAATATAGGGCTGTGACAGCTCTGTATGATTCTGTAATGAGACAGTTTGCCCTGGCTCTTCTGTCAACAAGAGGATAAAAAGATACAAAGCTCTTCCTTAATAAAATAGTGAGGAACATCTTTTCTTATAAATTGGATAAACTTGCAGAATGTCACTTTTTATTCACAGGAGTAGTACTTGCTCTTAAGTATAAAAAACAATAAGTAATTTAGGATGTAATTTGATGTTCTTTAAACTGTCATTGTGTTAGGCAAGTTTGAAATGTCTTATAAACAATAGAGATTAGGCATAATAAATAAGCACAAAACAGCTGTTTAATAGAATAACTTTTTCACTTACCGCAAAAGCTTAACTATTTCCTAAAGATTGTCTTACACATGCTAAAGGCTTGCACAGCAGACCTCTCCCCCCTTCCCCCCAGCATATTTACAAAAACTAATTTTCATCTCATTCTTTCACAAACATATGGTTGCTTGAGGGTTATCATTTTTAAAAGTTTTTATACTAAAGATGTTTTTAATCTCTTCTCAATATACAACACAGAGCGGGGAAATTAAATAAGAATAGAAACTCCTCACATCTCTGTCTCATTGTTCTGCCAGACATACTTGATTTGTCTAAGTAATTCTGAACAGTACATAGCCTAGTCTGCATATGAATAAAATTCAAAAATATTAAAACTGCAAAATAATCATTTGAGACTTAGGACATGCCTGACTCAATGTCATCTGTACAGTTTAACTCTTCTCCTTTGCATAGGCACGTTATGGTAAGGCATTTAATTTGATTGTTCCTGTTTTCTTCACTAGAAGAGACAGTGTGCAAACAGGAACTTGCCACTGTTCTGTTTTTCTGAAATCACTTAGCCAATTTTTGCTCCAATTTTTAACAAAAATGTTTAGTATGGAAATCTATTTAGATTTTAGTAAGGACTTGCTAGGAATTTTAAAGTAATTTAGAATAATTTGACTTTCCTCCCTCATTTATAGTAGGAAGAGAAACTCAATTTGACTGTAACCTGGGTTGCTTCACCTGATGTACATTAAAGCTGCATCGATTTCTTGCCTCCTTGTTTGCACAATGGGAGCTGGAAATTGCCAGCCCAGGCTGTCCATAAGCCTTTCATGCTCATGCTGCTCAGCCTGGCCTGTTGGCGTTTGCCTCTGCAGAGGGGTGAGATGTCCAAGTAATCCATGTTCTGTTTTTTTGTGGTGTTGGTTGTTTTTTTTTTTCATACAAACTACACTGTAAGGTAATAAAAACACTGGATTATTTTTCAGGTGCTGACTATTGTCTATATGTCTAAGCACCTCAAAAATAATTCACAACCCCAAATTGTGTATTTGTATGGTGGATAAATCATTTTAGTTATTGAATATGGGAACCGAGTTACACCTGTAATCAGGAGAACATAGTTGCTAAATGGTGTACCCATAAAGAACTGAAAGCTTTCTGTGCTAAAAATAAAGGGCTGTGGCAGCCAGGAGGGCGCACACAACATCCTAGACTCCATGGCCCTGCTCTTGAAAAATTGTTGTTAACTTTGTCCGGTTATATTTGCTGTTAAATATGTTTAAAAGCTGAGAAAAATTAGCTTACTGCTCTTGTGTATAGGGAAAATATTGCAGTGGAGGGTCTGTTGCCTGAAGAAGGAAAGACAACAGAAGTTGTGTGTAGTAGTGTGTTTTGTTTTGTTTTTTTTTTAATTCCCATTTGATCCTAATGTACTAAGGAGTGATAAAAATAAAAGCTGGCCTATTTATTCTGTGTTGGCTATATTTGGATCCACTCCATAAAGCCGTGTGCCCATAAACCTGGCTCGGTAAAGGCAGGGAAGGTGCAAAAAGTCGCGGTGCCGTATCCTCCCCGCATGCTGCCTTCCCCTGTCCTCGCGGGTTTGTCAGATCACTGAGAGTGATACTGTCAGAGCTATTACAGAAAGTAATTGGTAGCGAGTGATTAAAATTGCAGATGGCCTTTTCAAGGTGATTATTTATATTAAATCAAGTCTGTAAAAGCTAGCTAAAAAGGCCCATGAAACCGAAAAGGGAATATGCTGAGGATAATTGCAGGAAAAGGGCGTTTTGCATTCTCATGCTAGCAGATATGCCATGCTTGTCCAAAAAACCACCCGCCCAAGCAAAATAAAAAAGCCCAAAAAGCAACATCATAGTTCAAATAGACCTATTGTTATCAAGGGAGGTGGAACTAAATATCTGCCTTTTTGTACTGGCAATCTCTTTGCGCAGAGAACTTGCCGCGTCTCGCTCCACTTTTTGAAGTATGTTATCCCAGGTCATCACTGTCACCACTGAGCAGCGATGGGTCTGCGAAGTCCTCTGTACACACACAATGTAGTGTAATTAACAGTGATCTCTTCCTGTTCTTTTCCAATTACAAGTGATTATGACAAATGCTCCTTTCCACATAACCGTGGAACGAGGCCAAGAATAACTGTGGAGCTACTTAATTTCGTTTGGGGAACTTTATCTCGCAAAGCAAAGGTTATCTGGGAATCTTAGTTTAGCTCAAAATCTAGGTTTCACATTGTTCCATAGTTTAAAATGGAAATTTGAGATGTAGGGAAAGACAAATGAAGGGAAAGTTGAAAAAATACATAAATGTCTTCATTTTGAGCTCTGCTCATTTTGTGTGTGTGTGTATATATATATTAATAAACGAACAGAGAACTTGCATGTGTCTCAATAGCATTGAACTTAGAGCCCCAGGGAGTGTTTTCTTGTGCATACTGTGATTATAACTCATCACTTTCTGACCAATTTCATACTTTCAAATAAAACAATTTTCTATGGTTGCTTATACTTCAGTGTATTATTAGTGTATTGATTCCCAAACTTCATGCTGGACTGTCTAGTCTGCTTGTGAACTGTAAAACGCCGTGGGATTTATTGTAAAGATTTATATAAGATGTGTTGTGCAATTATTGCTTATTACCTTTGGTGTGACAGGAATCATTTGTTTAATCATTTTCCCTACAGACAATTCTTCTGCTTACCTGAATTTTGTGGTCATTGTTACGTTAGTGGTTTTGCTGCATATTGATTCTTCGTCTAAATTAATATTATTTCATTTATGGATATTCCCTTGGTATATTTGATAGAGAATTCTGCTTATTCCACTACAATAATACTTATTTCTAACCATATTGGCATAGGAGCTGGTCTGTGGCCTACTTGACAAAAACATTTGTTGCATGCAAGTGTTGTAAAAAGCTGTGGTGGTTCTGGTACCTGTACTCAGCTGGGCGACTCAATGAGGGCTAGCTTTCTGTTTACAAGACAGGAAAGCAGCATGCTTTTACTGAATAACAAAATTCATTGTCCGTTGGTTGGTTGGTTGGGTTTGTAGAAGACTGGCACAATTGCTTTCAGAGGGGGGTTTGTAATGGAAGAGGCGACAGCCCTCTGCTTAGTGTGGCAGTCTGCAACTCTAGCAAAGGGGGAGGATGAAATAACGCTGTGCATCTGGGGTTTATGGCTAGCCAGTGCAGGTGGATAGCGTTATTCTTGGTTCACTCTTGCATCACATATACCAGAGGAGGTGTTTTTAATTTTGTCAAAATATTTTCAAGTTGTGAAACTTAAAACATTCAAGTTAGGAGTTTACTGTGAATAATGACCAAGCTGTTTTCCTGAAAGTCTTTGCAAGCTCTGTTTCTTTAAGGCAACTTCTTTTCAGATCTTTTTCACTGCATTTATAAGAATATATATAGTTTTGTTGTGTTTTTTTTTTTTTTCTCAAGGAGACTATATGTTTAAATTAGAGGTTTATGAAGTCAGCAGACAATCCTCTATTGCAATCTTTAAAAGACTGAGCTTTAATGGCTCAATTATCCTGTTTTAGTTTGGTGTGGATCCGATGCTTCATTTTAGTTTCACTTGACAATGTTGCAGGCAACCTTGATGACTTCTTAGTATCTTAACACAGTATTTACACATGCTTCGTGACATAGTATGCCAGTGGAACAGGAAATAAAAAAGAACACTCGCGCTAATGTTGAAGGTATTACATTTGTATTAAGTACTTACTCTCTACTGAGTGATATTTTTTTAAATATTCATCAGAAGTGAATATGATTTACAGAAGTAATATTTATGATGCAAAAGTCTGATGGCCACATCTTTTAAGAAGAATTTTCTAACCTAAAGTTAACCTTTATGGTGCACCATAAGCTAAGCAATTTATAGGAAGCTTTGTGAAGGAACATAAACAGCAAACCTGCCTGCATTTGGTGATCCTTCTGACTTCAGAAGAAATGGTCTCGGGAAAAACACTGGCCTATAATCAAATTGCTCTGCAATTTAGGTCATTTTAGCATCCAATTACATTTTTCAGACATAACTATTAAAAAGAAGAGGGAGGGGAGACAATGACAACTACAATTATTATAGACAGCGTATGCTGTAAAGAATAGGACATTTTGTGAAATCTGACAGCATTTGAAACGTATGACAGAAAGCCAGACAGCTTGTGTTTGTTTTGTTTTCATTATTTTTAAAGGATACAGTGGGGTTTTAAGTTGTCTCATTCTTGACTGCGGTGGGCTTGTGTTTAGAATGAGGTAAGGGTGAACTGAATTGAACAATCAGTGCGGAAAGAAGAGACGCTCGCATCCAAGTCATCTCGCACTTACTCAGTCTTCTGCAGATTTAGCAATATGAAAGGATGGGCCTTGTCTTTATTGCTAGAGTTGTTCCTTTAGATGAACTATGTAAGATGTCTTTCCTGTTCATGTTTGATCACCATGGGAACTTCAGAATGTGTGTTTCAGAAAGACTCCTGGGTAGCAGTCCCCGGAAACATGCAAAGCTCACCAAAACTGTCTGGTAGATAATAATAATTAAAAAAAAAAATCTCTATGAAAAGTGCAGATCCTGATAAAGGGAAGGAATGCACTGAATCATAGAAACACATACTGCTTTGAATGCATTGCTTCCATCAGGTTGTAGATCTCAGTTTTATGAGCTCTGCAGAAGATGGTACAGTATTTTTTTTATTTTTTGTTTTATTGCATGCAGTCCGTTCAGAAATTATAACACAAGCATAAGAGGGAATGAGACTCCTCTGTAAGGGACAGCAGGTTACTGCTGTAAGTAATTCTCATTTTGCAATTTTACTCTATTTTTACCAAACAGTGAATTGTGAAAGCAACATAAGCAAGTTGCTCATGCAGTTACAGATTTATGGCAATGTGATTCGCATTCACAAGGGGAGTGTGTGTGTGTTTGAGAGAGAGATTTATTTTATTTTATTTTATTTTTTGCAATATGCCACCATGATCCTGAATTCAGAGATTGATTTGTAAGACATTCTGAATCAATTAAAGCTTTAATCAGCAAGCAGCAAATTTCAGATGGCTCGTGGACTAATTTTACCATCTCCCATCAACACGAACCTAAGCTGGAAAAAGAAAACAATTAAGGAGATGTAATTATCTGTCCTGATTACTGAATTAGAAGAGTTTGTGTTTATTTCATTGCTATATAAAAGGAGAAATCTACTTTGAAAAACAATTTGAGGCAGCTACTAAATAGCCAAGATTTGCAAGGTGCAGTGTAGGTATTTGCTAGGACAGTTTTGGAAGAGGTTTGTAGTCAACATCTGTCATACAGGATCTATATATTAAGTTTTGGAGGCTACTGCTTTACAGCTCTGTAGTGTACTACACAAGATCTAGAACTGAGAGTGCATTTCTTGCCGTTGCTTAAAAAAAGTTTCTCTTTTCGAGGCAGAGTCTCATTTGTAATTACTTATCCAAGCCTTAGCTCCACTTATATCTGGTGATTGCAAAAATCTTGCAAATTCTGGAAGCCAGGAATTAATCTTTAAGTTTTACCATTCAATGGCAACCATTCTAGAAAACAGGGAGGGAAACGCATCTCTGCATGATCAAACTGATGGTCTAATGATCCAGTGGTATTGTTTTCCTGTTACCAAGTGACATTACTTTAAGTTGTTGGGATTTTGCTTGGTTTACAATGAGGAGAGCCTGTAGAAATATACCAAACTTACTATATAATTCTTTCTCAAATCAGACTTTTAGGTTTGGTAGGATTTATATTTTTGGCTTAGTAGAGAGATGAATACAGATTTGTGACCGACCTTTACTTATGCTTATCTGATCTGATGAAAATCCGCAAATTGCATAAAACCTCTCATAAACCCCTAGCTTACCATGCTAGTGTAATTTCTGATTGAATGTTTAGCACAATGTTAATCCTGACATATTTAGCTTCCACACTGAAGGGTTGTTGCTGTATTCTGTGCGAAGTTCAGAATAAATGCCCAGAACTCCAGTGAGTTATTGGTCAATTACAGTAATTGGAAGGAAATGTAAACAAGAAACCTTACTGTTATCCAGCAGGAGTGATACCTCTATTTTTTATTAATGAGCAGTAAACAAGCCTGTCACCAATCATTGATGCTGAAAAATGTGCCACATAACTTATTCCAATAAATGGTATAATTCCTACATAGCATATGTGTCTCTTGGTAGTACTGGGTTTATTAAATACTGTTGAACAAAATTTTCAGTCGAATGAGATTAAAACTGTCTCCATAAGAGAACTGAACCTTATTTAAGCAGCAAGAGATAAGGCTGTCTCACCCACATTTGCTTTATAGAAGGTTGATTTTATAGTGTTGGTGATACTCAATTAATGGCTTACTATATTTTGAGAATAGTTATTATTAAAAAAAAACTAAAAGCACAATCACTGCACAAATACAAATTACATCCTATCTGCTAGAACACACTAGTATAAAGGTCCAACCAGTCTCTCATTTACACAGTATCACATAAATTAGAGTTTAATAATATTGTAATTTATGCAGATTTAATAAATATATTTGACTTTCAGAGCAATAAAATGGGTTGTGGCATTATCATAAAGGTAATTATTACTGGTGTTGTCTGCTGCATTTCATTTTTAAATTAAGAAAATCCATAATGATAGGTATGTTTGAGAGGAAATATATGATGTTCCCCAAGGACCCTTAGTGTTAATACACTCTTAATTCAATACTTATGCTATCTAGAGTTTCTGGGTTATGTTGCTTCTGGCAGGATCCTACATGAACATCACCTTCCTCTTCAGAGATGAAAAATAACTGTACTTAAGCTGTTTGCCTTTGTTTCCTAAGCTGACTAGATGAATAAGTAAACTTTTGCAAGGATTTTTTTGTTTTAAACTTTATTCTGTCTTTACAAGCATAAGTGCAATAGGACTGGTAATCATCAGTGTCAAATTTCCCTGCTTAGTTTTACAAAAAGCACCAGTGCATTTAAAGTGGAAAGAATTGGTTGCATTCCTGGAATGCCATGTAGAGAACTGAAAATACAGAGATTAGGCTGTGGACATATCTCTAGGTTTACTTAAACACATCCCACAAGGATGACTTTTCGGATTATGAGACGGGAGAGAACAGACAGTAAAATGTGTTCTAAAAACAAAGGTATACTCTGTCAGCAAGAATTTAAGAGAATTCAAACTAATTTACTTTAAACTCATTGAAGGCTTTATGTGCTATGGGCAAGTTGTGTATCCCCTCACTGTGCCACAGTTTTTTCGGCAGCATCACAGCCACTTGTGAAAGTATCATGGACTTAGCGGGAGCAGAGAGTCTGAAGTTCTGGGTCTGCAGTCACATTCTCATCTGAAGCCCTGTTGGGTATTGCACCATTCAGATAAGTAGATTTCACTGGAATCCTTATGTGGAAAAGGTAGTTAACATTTTAGCAGTCTTCTGCGTGGTTGCCTTCTATATGAAATGCAGTGCCTGAGGAATCTTTGGGCTGTTGACCTAGAATTCTTATTGATCAAAACTTTCTTTAAAGCATTCCAAACGTTCCTCTTCATTCTCATAGCCATCACTTCTAGTGGCATTCTGACGTTATTCATGGAAAGAATATATCAAAATGGATTGGTCTTAGTCATGTTTCACACAGACTTGAGTATGGAGGGAGAAGACATTTGCATGAGATCAGGAAAAGTCTAGAGCACATATATTTCAAGGAAGAAAGCAAATTGCAGTAGGTGATGACTTGCTGGGGAGGGTAGGAGTCTTTTGCCAGAGCTAGCTTCCTCTCCTGTGTTGATGGGCAAACAGCATTTTAGAAAAATGTCATATTGAGAGATGAAGGAGCAAGTTTCTTAGAGAAACAAGCTTAGAAAGGCTTCTTCTATAATGACTTGAGAAAAAGGGCAGCCTGCAGTTGGTCTGCTTCTTTAGTAACCAAAGAGCAAATAAATGTTAAGTCTGTTTTCCCGGGAGACAAAGAGTGGATTATTCAGAATAGGGAGTACATGCAGAGTTATTACCTCACCTGGCAAAATAGTATTAGCAGGACAGGTTTTTGCTTACCACAAATATCACAAGGTTCCTTTATTTACTAGATGGGTCATAATGTATGTTAACAGACATCTTGTCTACAGGAAATCCAGATGGTTTCCCTTCTCTGTCTTCTCCTTCTACTAGATGCAAAAGGTCAGAAGAAAAGCAGCAATGGGAATTCTTGCTACCGGCATAAGACACTTGACTGTGCCTGCATCAGTACGATAGACTTTAATTTCCTTTACACTGAACTAAGGTTAGACTCTCTTAAAGGTCATTCTCTGTGCAATAGGGTTTATTTTGTTTTGCCATTTGTTTTATTTATTGAAAACAGCATCTTTCTTGAGTAGCAAAGTTGTTTCCCCTGCTTTTATCTCCCTTCTTCTTAAGTTGCTTTTCAAAGGTGTTTCATTACTTCCTAAGCTCTAAAGTGATTTGTCTGATATTATCAACTTGCAAAATCTTTGAGCTAGGAGCATTTTTATACTGCAGTAGTGCAAGTTACATAAAGATACTGTGACACTTGGAATTGACCTTGCCCTTATTAACTCCAGATTTGACAGTACTCTGAAATTATCCTATTATCTTTGTCAGATCCATCAGGTTCTGGTGATAAGCTCCACCATACATTGGACATGACCAATGATCTCATCGCACAGTTTTTTTTGGAAAGTCAAATGTTTTGTTTTATCAACCGATGTCGGAAAAATAGTTTCAGAATGTTCCACTTCCCAGGCGGTTGAAGTTCTTAGTTTTAGAAATATATGGGTGAAGAGCTCCATTCTAAAACTGGCCAGAGCTTGCGGCTTCATAACTGTGAAAACTTCCTCCATAGATATATGGGTGCTGCTAAAAGACTGCCTGCTAAGGAACACCTTATTCCAAGACAGATAATCTGAGTGTGTACAAGTATGCTCAGTTGTGTGACTACATCACAAACTGGAAAACAAGAAATAGGAATAAAAAGGTGCTGTGAATATTTCACCAATTTGAGACAATATACTCAGGAAAATGAATGATTTCTCTAGTTTTTGTTTCAGCTGAGTTGGTGGAACCTTCCGTCGTGGCAGGTAGGGAACTGAATAAATAGCTTACAAATCTACACTAAAAAAAAAGTGACCTGATTCTTTCCAGGGCTTTTGTGCTTTCTTTCCTTAGACATACCACAGTTTTTAATATGTGCTTTCATGGCACTCAAAATACGAAGTCTATTGCATTAGATTGTTGGAGCCATGAGCTGTTTCAATTCAGAACTGACAACTGAAATCTAATGCTTGTGAGATTTGACTGCAGCTTCTGATTTTAAGAATTTGTGCAATAAAGATATTGTGAATTCTGGTCATCTTGAAATACAGGAATGTAAAAGAACAGCGTTTGTTGTAGTGAGTTTTCAATGGTACTCGAACTAAAAGGTGTGCTGGTTTAAAGTGAGAAGCAAATCCACTTTTTTTGGTGGGGATCTAATTCTTCCTCCCTGTTCCCCGACACCCAAAACACATTGATTTTGTTACTTTTGTTGTTTAGGATCTTACCAAAGTATTTTTCAAGGTTAAATGTATAAACCCTTGATTATAAGGGCAAAACAGAAATAAAAGTAATTCAAATGTGGGTTTTAGTGTGTGTAGGAAAATCACCTGTGGAAAAAAAAAATGGGGCTAATAATATGGCAGCCTTAGGAGTAAGGATAGGTTGGTTTTATTGGATGAGGGAGTCCTCCTCTGGGCAGATGTGGGAGGATTTTGTTAGGTATTGGTCTTATTATGTAATTCTGTAAATGTGTTTGTAGGTCTAGATGTCTGGATTCAAAAAGAATAAATTATCTTTAAAGTCCCCTGTTAATAGTCAGGTATATCCAAACATTATACCAAGAAGAGTTGAAGGACTGCTATGAAGTAAAGAGAAATTATTATTTTTTTCTGCTTGTTTGATAAAACACTGGAGAGGCCTTGATTCCACAGGAATTGTCGAATATTTTTAGATATTTTTATAAAACGGGGCTTGATGGAGGCCAAATGATAATCTTAGTGTTCTGCTTTCTGATATAAGAGTAAAATACCCTGAAAAATACCAGGTGGCTTTGTATTACAGCGGTGCCTGGTGGTGTGTCAGAGCCTTGTAATCGGGGTAACTTTGGCTTGGAGATCATGTCATTAAAGTGAGAACCCATTCATGTCTCACGTTTTTTTGTGTTGCAGTAAATATTGGCTGCTAGTGAGAACGCTCTCCTTGCTGTGGCCATTTTGAAAACATCTCAGGAGAACATAACAATGCTGCTGTATGCTCTGGAGGAAGCAAAGGCAGACTTTTTTCTCCCACTTCATTCCAAGGATGGCGCTTCCTCCCTTCATCCTGAGGGCCAGTATTCCTTAACAACTAAAACAGAGCCCTATTCAACTCTTTCTTCTCCAACTAAATGTCCGTAAATGGGAGATTTGTCTGCATGAGACGTAAGCACAAAGCGCTGAACAGAGCTTGTAATAATCACAACAGAAGTTATAATCTGAGTGGTTGTTTGTTCTGATGTCAGACCAGAGAGCTGTGACTTCTGTGGTGCCCAACCAGTTAGTTCCGTCTCTTTTAATGGCTTTTTCCTGCTACTCTACAATTATTTCCCTTTTCTTCTTGCCATTGCTCGAGTAGGGCACTGAAAGCGGAGACAACAGCAGAGAGAAGTGTGAAGGCTGCTGGTTGAGGATGTGCTTTGTTCCAGGCTCCCGGAAAGCTCTCTGGATATAGCTCTGACTTGGAACAGGACCTCGTGTCCTCTGTTTGACCGCTCAGTGCCATTCTGCCTCTATTCACACAAATGATTGGGTTTAGCCGTCTTGTTCGGTCGATAGGTTTTGCATCATCTATTTTTGTCTGTGGGTAATGTTGCGCGTTTCCTCCTCTTCCTCCCTCCTCCCCTTCGCAGAGCAAACATTGCCACGCTTGAAGTGCTTCTCTTGCGTTCAGAAAGTTAGGGTCTGAGATGGAGCAGAGTTGTGATCTGATTAAAATGATTAAAACTATATACAGAATGCATAATTAACCTTTGGCCTGGCTGTCAGGGGGAGCTGATGCATGGAGCTGATAGTGTATCTGTCCATGGCAGCAGGCGTATGCTACATGCCTTCCCCCCCCGAGAACTTTAATCGCTTGAGATAAAGAGCCAGGAGAGAGAGATCAGGGCTGTATTAATCCTCTCAATGGCTTTATAATTTCCCCACTATTCTGCTGCTGGTAATCAAGAAAAATAATGCTGGCTTAATCCTGGATGCCAAGGTCAATCATCCCTGAGCCTTTTGATAGTAAGGATGTCATTATAAAAAGAGTTTTAATGAACATAATTTTCCTTGCATACTTTGGGGCCGGAGCTGTGCATGTGATTTCTTGTTCCTGGTGGAAGAATATTTCTTGGTTGGAGTAATAACCGGCCCATTTTGGTCATTTTCTAACAGCTGGTTAGGGCAGCAGGATAACCACGGCAGGCAAAGGCTGTTTTGGGAATGTGCTGCAGGAGAGGGCCACCAATCAGCCCAGGCTCGTACAATAGCAATGGAAAGGCTGTTTTAGGGGATTGGCAGGTGAACAGGGGCGCAGAAGGACAGTAACAAACAGTGGCGAAAACATACACCAGGTACCATTAGTTCTTCCTGTGGTCCTATCAAACACAACCATACAGCATCACACGTGATTCCCCCGATGTTCTTTGCCCTGGGTGCTGCTGTGGACGTGGCGTGCAGGGCAGGTACACAAACTGCACAGAGGCAGTTCCTTGGACTCTGGAACGTGTTTTCTGGTGTGATTTCAACCTGTCACAATTCCAGTTCTCAAAAAATACTTCAGAAGTGGGTTTCTTTTTTGCTGTTTCTGAACTGAGTTGAAAAAGCTTTTTAGCTGCTTTATGAAAGCTGACATTCTGAATGCTTAAAAAAGCCGGTGCTGTAAATAATGCTGCTTACCGTCACATTTAACTTAATTGTGCAATGCTTTCAAGATGAGAAATGGTGAAAGATATGTCTGTCACTGAGACTGAAGTCTAAAAGTGCTAAAAAGGCAGAGCTGACGCTTGTACAAAAGTTAATGTTAATAGTGGGCTGCTCTCGTGAGAAAACATATCAGCTGTATTAGGAGAAAAAAGTGTTAAGGAGTTTTCAATTTTGTCCCCATAGGTAACGTTTCAGTTAATCCTATGAGATTATTCTTTATTCTTGCTTCTCACATCCATGGTTGATAACATCTAGAAGTTAAGAAATGTGCAGAGGATATTAACGCTTTTGCTGGCTGCAAAACAAACCCTTTCCTTTAGAAGCCTCTGTTAGGAGTTGCTAACTTGTGACCCTTTTTTTTTGTTGTTGTTGTTATATTGCAATCCATAGCATCTGAACCATGAAACCTCCTATTTAAAGTCACTGGAAGAGGGGTTTGTTTTTATTTAAGTATATATTTGTAAAAGGATACTTCATTTCATACAGCACATCAGTCCCTCTCATTGCTAACTTCTTACAGAAGAATACTCAATGCCACTTAAAAGACAAAAACCATAAAAGTAGAACAGGATAAAATCCTATCTTAAGATTTTGACTTAATCCACCAAAAGCCAAGAATTCAAAGGAAAAGGCTTTTTATTCCACCGTTCTGTTGTGTTTAGTGCTATTGCACAAGAGCAGTACCTATGGCGCTGTCGTTCTGCCTATTGCAGTATCTGGGCAGCCCACATAGCGTAGCAGTGGCTGAGATGCTTAATCAGGTCCTCAAGTACCCGCTTCCAAGGTTCAGGTGACAAACCATTTCTTTCTTAGAGTCTTATATTTATAATACTGGCCTTGCATAATTTGGTTGATTGTTAGGAGGGTGAGGAGAATTCATTATTAAAAATACTATTGGGGATGTAACCATTGAGATTAGATAAGGTGCTTTCAAAGACCTTACGTTTTCTTGAGATAATATATATTATTTCACCTCTGCGGTGAAAGGTTTTGTGTTTTTTTTTAAATAGCAGTCATTTTATCCAGAGGCAAGATGAGTTATATGTTCTACATCAGCATATTTTCCTCTCAGAAGATGTTTACAGCATTCCAGAAAAAAAAAAATAAAAAAAAATTGAGTGATATTTTGATGTGACCCAAAAAAATGGTAGTTCTTCCGCACAATGCATTTTGAATGCAATGTTTTGTGAGTAGACAGTATTTTAAACGAACCCAATTATAATAGTAGCTGAAATATTTATAGTGCCTGACTATAGCTAGAATATAGCCCTTTTGTTTTTTAAATAATGCACTTCTCATTGTCCATATCCCCTTATACAGGAAACGAGATACTGGAAATCATTCTTTTACCTTATGTACATGGTTTTTATATTTGTTTTGGAAAACAAAGTGGATGTTTGCAATAATTATGTCTTAGCTTGCCTTTTGGGGCTTGAACTATATGTGCTCTATCTTGACTTGACTTGCTGGTTTTGTTGCAGCATCACCTTGAGCTATAAAAAATCTCTGTGTCCTGAAGTCTGGTATCATTTCCACTGAAGTATAAAGCTACACTGAGAGGAAATGGTAGCTGCTTAGTCTAGGGTCGCAATTTCAGTGAACGACAAAGGGGCTTTACTAATGTTTGGTGGAATAAAATGTTTCTTTGATCCAAATTTCTTTCCTTAGCCATTCTCACTTTCTTCCCCACAGAGAAACAAGCACTGCTGAAAATTAGGCTGCTCGTTCAGATCCCTAACTCCTGGAGGAGTTTTGCTTTAGGCCGTAAGTGCCAGTCGCTTGTTAGTTCTCCAGAAGGTTCCTCGCAAGTGCCAGGGGCCAAGGCTATCATTGCTAATCTAATTGATTTGTTTTGTTATTAACAAAACTAAAATGTGTTACTGTTTTCCCATGGAGTTCGCCTTGC
This sequence comes from Anser brachyrhynchus, assembly GCF_964034855.1. Lineage (NCBI taxonomy): Eukaryota > Metazoa > Chordata > Aves > Anseriformes > Anatidae > Anser > Anser brachyrhynchus. The sequence continues at coordinate 13,703,674 of NC_137733.1, forward strand.
TTCTGAGAACTGCGAAGACAAGCTGTCGGAAGGTGGCACTGGGACAGGCGGGGATTCGTCGGTAATTAATAGATGCTCCAGCAGACAGTGAGGTTGCCTCTGCTCGCTTTCAACCTGCAATCCGGGTTATAATGAAGAAAAAATGTTACTGGAAGGGAATGCTGTTGTAAGGTAATGTTCTCTGGCTAGGTAGCGTTGAGGTGAAGAGGTATTTCTGCAATAACAAAAAGTTCTATTCTGACAGTGTTAAACTGAATGATATAGCACTCTTTGTTTTGTCTGATAATTTCTGATGCAAACTGATTAATAATTAAGTCTGTTGTTGCTGTCTTGCTTGAATTAGGATGACTAAAAAGAGCCATGTTTATGCTTCACTTCATTCAAGTGGAGGATGGGTAAATAGAAAAAAAAGTTTTATCTGTTTTTATAAGGGGATATATTTTTATAACCAGTCAGGTTTCTAACAGGTTTGCAGCTTCTCTCTTTAATTTCCAGTAGTGAGTAAAGGTCACACAGCAACAACCTGGTGATCTGAGAGGAATTAATAGTCATGGAAACACAGGCTGGAGGAGGCTAAAAGGCTCCTCTGGAGATCATCTGGTCCACCCCCATGCTAAAGCAGGTCACCTAGAGCAGGTTGCTCAGGACTGTGCCTATCTGGATTTTGAGCATCTCCAAGGGTGGAGACAGCATGACCTCCCTGGGCAACCTTTTCCAGGGCTTGATCACAATTCCAGTTAAAAAAAAAAAAAATAAAAAATTCTTATGTTTAATCAGAATTTCTTGTTTGTGTCCCTTGCCTCTTTATCACTGGATACCACTGAGAAGATAATATCAGTTTATGGTTGTTTTCTCTGCAGTTTGTTATGAAGACAGTGGGTGAAGCTCCCATTCGGAGCAGCCTGAAGCCAACGCTGTGCTTGTTTTCATATTGTCATCACATGCCAAAGTCAGCTCTCCTGTAGCCCGGATGTTATTGGCAGCATTCAGCACTAAAAGCAAAAAAAGAAACATAATGAGCTGTGCCCTGCAGAGTAGTTATGTTGGATAATTGCACTAATAGACACTGTGGATTTCACAAAGCCTTTTGCAAATGAAAATATAGGGCACATTAGTGAATAAATCAATGGCAATGCATTAATAGACTATGGCTCTGTTCTCCATTTACTCAGGGAAACTACTTGATAATGTCATTTTGTTCAGTATATCATTTCAAAACAATAGCAGTTTCATCATAGTTATAATGACTTTGATAAAACGTTGTGTGAATGGAAGGCCTGAAATTTGACTGTTGATGGAATTTGGGGATTTGAGTATTTGTGGAGAAGGTTCCATTAAAGCTGAATATTCCAAAAGCAGCATAAAATTTTGATCAGTTTGTTATGTGAGATCTTCAATGCTACAGAGTAAATGTTTTAAAGCCTGTGAAGCTAGGGCAATGATAATGTAACGAATTTAATATTTTTATACACTTACAACATTGTGTATCTGGTATGAGGTAATTTGAGTTCAATTTGCCTGTCAGTGTGTGAGCAAGTAAAACTGGGGTAGATCTGAAAGCTGAAGCAATTAAAGTACTAATATTTTCTTTGAATTTAAATAGCACTTATCATCCAAGGATCCCAAAGCAATTTACTATTATTAATAATAAGGCCTGATTCATATCTAATGCTTTTCATCAGTATTCCTCAAAAGTCTTTACCAAGGTGCATGTCATTAATTCCAATATCAAAATGAGGAAATAGATGCGCAGAAAGATAAAAGTGATTAGCCTAAGATCACTTAGTTAGAATCTGTGGCAGAAACAAGGTTAGAAATTGCATTTTGTAATTCCCAATCCCATGCTCTTCTCACTTAACAAAATTGACTCCTATGCAACACAAGGATAATTATTTTACAGAATTTTTGAGAACTGTCAAATACTTTCTATTAAAAATACCTCAGTATCTGTCATTGTTAGGCGACAATGGTGTAATACAGTAAGGCAAAAGCACTTAACAGATCAAAGCTGATCCTCACTGGTCTGTTAAAAGATGATTGTCAGCAATGATTGTGACCTGATCTGGGTAATAAACGTGAAGACCAGCTGTACTGATTCTGCGTGATCAGTGAAATCTGAACACGTGGCCTGTTAGAATATATTACCTTGAGTTTGGTGTGTTCCCATCTGGAAAGCCATCCAGTATTTTGGAAAGAGTAGCTCTTTTCTCCCTGAACTTTCTGATCGGTAATCCTTGGCATCTGACACAGGTTCATTAGGCATTTTTTATTGAAACAGCTAATCAGAGGGTCAATTCAATAAATAAGCAAGTAAATACAATAAAGCGAAGAATGAACATTGTAGGTAGATTCCATTGTAGACAAAATATTTTGTGATGGACCATCAAGTGAACTGTGGATACTAGAGCCGGCGTGGTGTCCACAGGAGCACTGAGCAATGTGTCCTACTGCTAGAGAGAAAGGACAGCTCTTGCTTTAGGTCCTCTTAGCAGAAAGCAGTCGCACACACACAGATATTAGTTTTCAGGCTGGGTACAGCTATTTTTGGTGATACAGAATCATACTCCCTCATTCGCATTTTCCTGCTAATAATAATGTGTAGTAGAATATCGGTTTTCAGAAAGTATTTGAATCAGCTAATTTTTTGCAACATATTTCCTTCTTTTTTTTTTTTGTGTTGCTGGACTGCATTGACTCGTACCAACCAATTACAGGAGAAATAGATATTCCTAAGTTCATCATAGTGCTATTTACTTGCAAGAGATGGCTAGCACACAATGAAGCTTTTTGGCAGAATCTAAAGACTACATTAGAAATTATAGGGCAGAGAACATAAAACCGAAGAATAAAATGCTGGAAATTACCTAATGAGTAAAGAAAAGCACCAGTGACCAGAATTTTTATGGGTGTAATTCTCATCAATGTTAATGGGAATTGTTGATATAAACTCCATCTCTGTCCTCTACCTTCCCATTCTCTCTACACATACTGCCATAAGTTGAAATTGCCAAGTATGAGTAAAGTATTGGGGAAGAAACATTCTTATGTGCTATTGAAGTGTTTGCATTCTTATTTGTAAGGATTTACAAGCAATTTTTAATTGGTTTTAATCAGTGTTGAGAAGGAAATGACTACTGCTCAGGCTGCAAATTTTGCAGATAAAGGGCCCATTTCAATATGTCATGAAAATGAAGTCACAGTGTATCACATGAAGCAATATTAAAATGTTAATATTAAACCTTTGGGGCAAGAGGTTACTTTGGTTCAGGAGGCTGTCAATCTGTGTCTTCTCTGTTGACCCCAGCTGGTCTGATCTGACTGTAGAAGATTGCCCCATGGAGGTTTCAGCCCAAGTCTCAGCCAAGTCTCAAATTCCAGCGTAATCCCTTTTCTCCCCTGGTTTTCCTCAACGATCCACAGATCCACGTGCAGTCACAACTTTCTGCTGCAGCTCGTTGCTGGGGAATGGGGAGAGACGTGATGTTTGCATGGCTTCTGTGCTCTGCTGCTGGTACCAGTGGGGCCGAGTGATCTGGTACAGCACACGCAGCGAGGACTGCCGGTGCCTCAGTTGTATTAGCTCCCTGTCATTGTTCGGTATCATTCATGTTTAGGATGATGATAATTTCAGGGTATAACCTATCATTAGTACAAACTTTCAAGCCTCTCATAAAGATAAGGGAGAGAAGAGTTACCTTTGATACTGAGTGAAATGATGCTCTAGATAAAAATGTGCAAATAGCCCCTGTGGTGAGTGTGCTTTTTTTTATGTGTATATAAGAGGTGCTTTAAGACATGATGATTTTGAATGTGATGTTTATATACAGGCTATACACCAGGCAAATATGAGAATGGAAAGAATAAAAGGTGAGAAAACGTCACCAAAAACTAGGTTGAATACTCCCTGAAGGGTTTGGTTGATGTAAGGAGGACAGCAAGGAACTGATTCTCCTCTTTCTTGTACCACTTTAACTTGATTATTCTTGTTCGAGTTAATTTGTCATTTGATAAGGAATGTTTTTGAACTTGCTGTTGTTTGAGGTCTGGCAGTTATAAGGAAAGGCAGCTTTTGAAGCACCCTGTGTATGTTCTGTATATAGGGCTGCGGATGAGAATCAGTACTGGGATGTGATAATACTATGTGACTGTGGATGAGTGTAGGTCACAATTTTTTATAATTATATTTTAATACAAGTCACCGCCATTCAGCTGATATTGCTGAAGCATACTGGACTAACTGATATTTCTGTAAAAATTCTGCCTTGTTCCATGGAAAGCTGATGACGTTAAAGTAAACTTACAAAAGTGAAATAAAAGATTAGAGGGTGGGGATAGCTAGAGGATCGCTTCTGTTATCCTGCTTCTGAAGTACTTCTATTCAGCAAATGCGCTGAAGAAACAAGACCCACAGTCTCCATGCTATTTGTTTGCTTAGGGTGAAGTCATCTTTGTTAAAACCCCCTGACAACTGCTGATCCTTCCCAGGCGTGCCCTCCGGTCCCTCACCTACCCATCACCACCACAGAGTGCTCCTAATTGATGCGCTAACTTTTACCCTGCACAGATGTAATTTGGTAGGTTTGGGGTTAGTGTTTTGAAACTACGGGAGCTTGTTCGAGCGTGTATTGCACTTCTCCCTGCAGTACATAACAAATGCATGGCTATTAAGCCAGGGTGGTTTCTAAAGAGAAAGATATAGTGTGTGTGTTTGGGCACTGGGGAGAAACATAATGCTTGGGGATTCTCAAATCAGAGAAGCAGCAAATGCTTGCAGGTTGCTGTGACAGGCTCTGCAGATGACAAGAACACCAGCTCCAATGAAACCTTGCCACCATCATTTGTGGAAATCCTGATTACAAATTTCTACACGAAGCCCTTGCTGTGAACATTCATAGATTAAACTAGACAGCTCCTTTTCGAGTTTTACTTCATCTTTGCTGTGTTTGCTCCTGGGGCCATCTACAGCACATTTTCTGAGATTTAGAGAAAGAGTGAAAAATTACAGTGCATGTAGTGCCATAGGAACATTCTTCAAGATACTGATTTTATGAAAAAGGAGAGAGGATGGATTGAGCACCAGTCTGGTTATAATTGTAACCACAATATTTTTCAAACTAGGGGCTATTTGTTGTGTCCTTGAACCAGACTGATTGTTTTTATGAAGCTTTATGTTAACTATTAAAACTATTTTAATATTTCTTGGTCTAATTAGATTCTTCTAGCGATGGCAATTAAGCAAAAGGCTTTCAGTCAGTTATATTGGTGGTAGATCAAAGTCTTGCAACAGTGCTAAAGTTAAATGCTGTCACCAGCACTAATCAAAAAATTATGTGCATTACTTATTGCATAGTTTGCATATCACTTGTAATCCACAATTGTCCTAATTGTGCTACAAACTTCAATGTAGGGAATATTTTACTTTCTTTTCTATACAGTACCAGGTACTTCTGTAATTACATTTTTAGCAATCTGGCTCATAACAAATTACACAGTAGCTCAAGGGGTGAAATGAAAGAGGGCTCTGTATCTGACTGAACTTTTGTGTGGACTTTTAAATAGCTGCATAATATGTGCTTATTAACATTAACTCTAGAGACAGAATTGTGTGGAAAATTAAAATTATATAATGCAGTGCCATTTTCTGTTCAATCTCAGATGGTACTGCTTGGATCCCAAAATAGGATCCAGGGCACAAATTCTGTACTAATTCTGAAAGAAATATGTTGTTCCTTTCTGAATCTCTTACTGTAGCTGCGATATAGTTGCATTTCATTTTATACAGGTCAGTTAGATGGACACGAGTAAGATTTATTTTGCCTTTGCCATTAGTAACAGGTGTGTGTGTGTGTGTTTTTTAATCAAGAGTTTCTGAAAGATGTTCTTTTATGTTGTCATCAAAATATTTACAATACTGTGAAATTATTTCAGAAGTTGTTCTGGGCCTTTTGTATCTTCAGTACCGATATTGTAAAGTATGTACCAAAATAGTCTGATAAGGCAAACTTTAATTGTTTTTTATACAACTAGAAATGAAGTAAGAAAGTGGCTAGGAACTTTCTAGCATCGTTAAGCTAGGAAGAAAGGTTCATCGTTTATGGCTGCTAGCCAAAACCTCGGAGTTCACAGGCTGAGACAGTGACCTGACTTGGTCATGAGAGTGGGAAGCAGATTCTCTTTCCTCCCAGGGTACATCAATTCAAACCTGTGGCTTCAGCTTGATTCTGGGAATAGAAGTGTGCAAGACTCTCTCTTCTCAGCACCTGGGGGAGAAAATTTAATATACACTTCAGTATACTGGCAACTCTGAGAGCATCAGGTGGCAGACAACAGTGAGAGGAGCCTCTTGTTTTACACTTCTGTGGAAGTTCACTTTCATTGCGAAAACTGGGCAACCTTTATCGTAAATGATAAACACGCAGGAGCTATTTTTGACCAAGTCCATATCGAATGTTGTATTTTTTACCCAGACCACATCTCTCTTTAGCATAATGAGGATTTGCCAATCTCACTGTGTATATTTGTCCATTGTATTGAGTTGTCCACCTTTTCACTCTTTTTAATCAAAATGTTGATTCTTCTTCTTTTTGGAGATATAATTATACTTTTTCTTATTCTCTCATATTTACTTGTTAATATCAGATAGAAGTTAAGCCTATTATTCTATTTATAGATACTCCTAAAATATATGCCCTAAATTATATCTTGTACTTAGATGAACTGTGAGGTAAAAATTTCTTTGAAAGCAAAATAAGAGGAGATTGGTTTAAAAAAAAAAAAAAAGGGCATTCAGAAGCTGAAAAGCTGTCCAAGAATGCTGTTAATTTTTCCTAAAAATAGCAATGGAAGAACTGTTTGTTTCTGTGCTGTAGGGAAATGCCACGCATGCTATGTGACTGCCTCTGTGGCGCTGTGCTGCATCAGCAGCTTTCTACGGAGTGTGCAGAGCTTTGTGTCTGTGTTCTGCAATTCTGCACATTGTTTGCTGGCTTGTTTTTTCTTACATCTTTAAAGGCAAACAAAACAAAAACAGACACCATACTGTGGTGTTACTTCCCAACAATAGTGTTTCATAGCTACCTTCTATAGAAAAATGTTTTTCCAGCAGTTACGGGCGCCCAAATTGTTCTCTGCCTACAAAGGCGTCGTCTGTTTTCTGGTAAACTGACTTTGCTTGTAGTAATTGTCGTGTAATAGTCACTGAAATATGGGCCTATAGGAATGAAAACTTCCAATTCCTTAATTTTTTTCACAACAATTTCTGTGTTGTATAATTAACGTGTTTCAGTAAGTTTCTTCATGTCACCTCAGTCATGTTTCACCTCTGATACTTTATTTGCTAGCTGTTTTTGCATCCATTTTAAAACTGTGGTCCTGTGTTTCAGCCCTTTCCAAGGTCTTTCTTCACTGTACATTTCTTCTCTTGACCTTTTCTGATCCTCTTTGTTTTCTCAATACCCAAAAACTGAAGGAAGACTGGGGAATTTTGTAAGTCTTACGACGCTTTGAGAACACTGTTTCTCCAAGATGCTTATTTTTATCAAATTTATTTAAAAGCTGATACTATGTGGAGACATTTCATCTGATCTTTTACGTTTTGCTATTGTGCCTTAACACCCTTTCTAATAATACAAGGGGTGTTAATCTCCTTTGATGCTTTGGTGCATACCTTCCTTGAAATCTTGACAGCTTCAGCTGCTTGGACAACATCATCACTTGATTTCTCATCAATCTAATCATTCTTTCAGAGAACCCCCACTTTAGCCCAATTTCAGCTTTCCTGGGGTATCTTTTTTGCCCTTTCTCTTAATGTCTTTTATACGTATCAACTATTTATCAGCAACATTTGACAACTCAGATTTATCTTGCCATAGCAGTTCTTCCAGATCCTGCCACACCTTTTCCTCTCATTCTTTTCCAATTTCCCTGGAGAACATAAACATGCTGCTTGTCCCAGGGGGTGTCATTGCCTAGGAATTATTTACTCTGCCATCTTTCTAGACCCTCACATTTATGTTGTATCTATTATTTAGAAATTTGTCTTACTTAATCCTCCTGTGATGATACAGCCTTTCCAAGAAATCTATAACTCTTGTCCAAGCTCTCAACAACTCGTATTTCAATTACTGCAATGTCTCGTCTTTTTTTTTTTTTTCTCTAAAGAAATGTGGTCTTGCCTTGATTGTATCACTTCAGAACACTGCTCTTGGCTATTGCTTTGACGTTTACACTCGTGTTTCATGTCCTACAGTTGTCTTCCCCATCCCCACTTTTGAGGT